>NC_138306.1:8612500-9212500 GCF_965601325.2 Salmo salar | reverse complement strand
CTAAATATATGATGACTCTATGTAACTTTTCCAATGGGTCACCTTGGTGTAGTTATCATCTAGGGTACCCCAAAATATACACAGGTACGACCTTTGACCCCCCCAAGGTGGGCCCATGGAGATTGCATTAACATTCCAATTATTTCATACTTTATTTCATACCTCAAGTTATGGTGATTTTTCAGTAGCATATTGTGAAATAATAATGTAACAGAATCATTTAAAGCTTTAAAGGAA
The DNA here is from genome assembly GCF_965601325.2 of Salmo salar. NCBI lineage: Eukaryota > Metazoa > Chordata > Actinopteri > Salmoniformes > Salmonidae > Salmo > Salmo salar. The sequence goes on along the minus strand of NC_138306.1, from coordinate 9,212,263 downwards.
CCTGTAATCACACCAGTACAGCATAATAAAGCCAATATACAAAGGAAACAGACACACAATGTAATCCAGATGCATGCCTGGATAAGAAATGTCAATCAACATAATGAATGTACTTATGACTATAGCCTGGTGGGTGCTGATATAATCTATATAATGAATGTACTTGTGACTGCAGCCTGGTAAAGGCCCCTATTATTTTTTAACCAAACTGTAACAGTTGCGCCACCAATATAATCATTTCAGTGATTTGTGGAGGCGGGAAAAAGCCCTCCTCAAAGATTGTAGTGTTAAATGATTTGTAGAGGCGGGAAAAAGCCCACCTCAAAAAAATGACTTAGGGAGGGAAAATAATAGTGGCACGAAGCCAAAAATAGTTGATCATTAACATAAAGAGGAGTAACTATGTATGTGATGTAAGGATGAAAACTGTATAAAAGGAGTGTGCCGAGGCTGGGAAGACAGTTGATCCATGGACCAGCTTGGCTTGTAATAAAGTCTATTTTGAATTCACAAGTTCCGGCATCAGAGAAATATTATTGGACCAATAATTCTACGACAAAGTTAATACATTTTTTTTCCCTGATAATACAAAATGACATTTCATATGTTCAATGCTATTGACTCAAAAACCAATGACAGTGATAACCACTTATAGTGGAGGTAGCTAAATGTGGTTATCATACCAAAATAGACTGTCACGCACTGATCTGTTTCACCTGTCTTTGTGCTTGTCTCCACCCCCCTCCAGGTGTCGCCCATCTTCCCCATTACCCCCTGTGTATTTATACAGGTGTTCTCTGTTTGTCTATTGCCAGTTCGTCTTTTTTGTCAAGTGCCGTCCTGTGCCTTTGCCCCTACTCTGGATTATCGACCCCTGCCTGCCTTGACCTGTTGTTTGCCTGCCCCTGTTGCTGTAATAAACATTGTTACTTCAACACAGTCTGCATTTGGGTCTTATCTGAAACGTGATATAGACATGGACCTTAATGAAAATCGTCATTAGACTTTGCCACACCAATGTGGAAAAATGTTTGAAATTTGACAGTGTCTTCAGTCATTGTGTAATCCATGTTTTTCTCTTAGTGTGTTCTTATATGCAATTTTTATTATGTTAATTCAGAATGTATTTAGTTTTTTTAACTGTGGACAATAAAACCAAATTCTGTTGTAATTGATATCAGAAAAGTGTTCTACGGATAGTAGCTGAGGTTCTGACTGACTGCACTACACAGACTCCCTGTGATGACAAATGCAATTCTAGAGCCCAATGCCACAATCTTTTCATTTCTATTGTCTGGATATCAACAATTTTCCTTCTGAAGTAACAAGCTATTAGTCCATGAGAAAACAAATACCCTCCATCGTTTATTAATAATTTTATAGAAACAAAATGTTCCTCCAGCCTTTGTCTTGAATAGTGATTTCCTACACATTCTAATGACACTATACAGTGCATTCAGAAAGTAGTCAGACTCATTGACTTTTTTCACATTTTGTTATGTTACAGCCTTATTTTAAAATGTATTAAATTAGAATTTTTCCTCCCTCATTAATCTACACACAATACTCTATAATGACAAAAAAACAGGTTTCTTTACATTTTGGCAAATTCATATATTTTTTAAAACATACCTTATTTACATATGTAATCAGACCCTTTGCTATGATACTCGAAATTGAGCTCAGGTACATCCTGTTTCCATTGATCATCCATCAGAGGTTTCTACAACTTGGAGTCCACCTGTGGACAATTCAATTGTTTGGACATCATTTGGAAAGGCACACACCTGTCTATATAATGTCCCACAGTTGACAGTGCATGTCAGAGCAAAAACCATGCCATGAGGTTGAAGGAATTATCCGTAGAGGTCCAGGATTGTGTCGAGGCACAGATCTGGGGAATGGTACCAAAACATTTCTGCAGCATTGAAGAATTCAAGAACACAGTGGCCTCCATCATTCTTTAATGGAAGAAGTTTGGAACCACCAAGACTCTTCCAAGAGCTTGCCGACCAGTCAAATCGGGGGAGAAGGGCTTTGGGCAGGGAGGTGACCATGTCTGGCCAGATTCTCTCACTGTGCTTTTGCTCCAATGATAAGTACCTTGGTCTTAACTTGATTTAGCTGGAGGAAGTTGTGAGCCATCCAAGTATTTAAATACTGTGTGTGTTACTTTATCAACGAAGTAGCTATCAGGAATCAACGTAAGACCCAGACGCAGACTGTCAAAGTAACAATGTTTATTGTAGCAACAGGGGCAGGCAAAAACTGGTCAAGGCAGTTAGGGGTCGATAATCCAGGGTAAGGCAAAGGTACAGGATGGCAGGTAGACTCAGGGTCAGGGACAGGCAGAGTACAGTAATCCAGAGGTGGAGCAAAGGTACAGGACGGCAGGCAGGCTCAGGGACAGGCAGAGAGGTCAGGCGGGTGGGTACAGGGTCAGGACAGGCCAAGGTCAAAAACCAGGAGAACGAGAAAAGAGAGGCTGTGAAAAGATAGGAGCTGAAAGGAAAAACAGTGGTAAGCTTGAACAAACAAGACGAACTGGCAACAGACAGAGAAAACAGGTATAAATACACAGGGGATAATTGGGAAGATGGGCGACACCTGGAGGGAGGTGGAGACAAGCACAGGGACAAGTGAAACAGATCAGGGCGTGACAGTAGCATAACAACGGTTGGACTGTGGAAACAATGACACATTAACAGGATTTTTGTCCTGAACAAAATGTTCAAGCCATTTCACAAAATAAAAATAGGGAATAGGAATTTTTTATTATTCGTCTGTGATGACAAAGCCCAAGCAGTAGGCTAGACCATGACATACAATACCTACAGAAAGTATTCACACCCCTTGACTTTTTCCACATTTTGTTGTGTTACAGCCTGACTTTAAAATGTAATTGAGATATCTTTGGTGACTGGCCTACACACAATAGCCCATAATGTCAAAGTAGAATGATTATTTTCAGAAATTAATAAAAAGTTCTAAGCTCAAATGTCTTGAGTCAATAAGTATTCAACCCCTTATTCAAGCCTAAATACGTTCAGGAGTAAAATAAGTTGTATTGATTCACTCGGTGGGCAATAATAGTGTTTGACAAGATTTTTGAATGACTTTCTGTAAGTCAAGCAGAGAACTTCAAACATGAGATTCAACCACAAAGACCAGGGAGGTTTTTCCCAATGGCTCGCAAAGGGCACCTATTGGTAGATGGGTGTAAATACAAAAAGCAGACATTGAAAATCCTTTTGAGCATGGTGAAGTTATGAATTACACTTTGGATGGTGTACTGTATCAATACACCCAGTCACTACAAAGATACAGGCGTACCTCCTAACTCAGTTGCCGGACAGGAAAGAAACCACTCAGGGATTTCACCACTAGGCCAATGGTGACTTTAAAATAGTTACAGACTTGGATGGCTGTTATAGGAGAAAACTGAGGATGGATCAACAACATTGTAGTTACTGCACAATTCTAACCTAATTGACAGAGTGAAAAGTAGGATGCCTGTACAAAATATAAATATTCCAAAACATGCATCCTGTTTGCAACAAGGCACTAAAGTAATACTGCAAAAAAATGTGAAAAAGCAGTTCACTTTTTGTCCTGAATAAAGTCAAGTATTGACTCAAGGGTGTAAATATTGATATGAGATATTTCTGTATTTAATTTTCAATAAATTAGCAAAAATGTGGGCCTTCTGAGTGGCGCAGCAGTCTAAGGCAATGCATCGCAGTGCTTGAGGCGTCACTACAGTCCTGGGTTCAATCCCAGGCTGTGTTACAACTGACCGTGACTGGGAGTCCAAAAGGGCGGAGCACAACCGGTCCAACATCGTCTGGGTAAGTGGATGGTTTGGCCGGGGGAGCTTTACTTTGCTCGTCGTGCTCTAGCGACTCCTTGCGGCAGACCAGGCGCCTGCAGGCTGACTTTGGTCGTCAGTTGAACAGTGTTTCTAAAGACACATTGATGCCGGCGGGTGTAAAGGAGCGTGGTTTTGCAGGTTATGTTTTTCGGAGGACGCATGACTCGACCTTCACCTCTCTCGAGCCCGTTGCAGCGATGAGACAATATCGTAATTGGATAGCAATTGGATATCACTAAATTGGGGTGAAAAAGGCAGTAAAAAAATATATAAATAATTACAATAATAATTTGCTAAAATTTCAAAAACATGTTTTCACCTTGTCATTATGGGATTTTGAATTCAGGCTGTAAAACTACAACATGATGAATAAGTCAAAGGGTATTGTCACGGCTCCTCCTCTGCAGTGCAGGGGCGGTTTCTCCTGCAGGCAGAGGAGGGTCATTAGTGATTGGAGCCACCTGGGCTCAGGGTATAAAACTTAGCAGTAGCATACAGTATTTGTGCAAGGATGTTTCTTGAGTGCTAAATTGGCACAAATTGGTTCTCAGGAAAAAAAAGGATATCTTCTCAGTTACTCCTCTTGTCCACACCCTCCTGGTCTAGTCAAGCGTATGCCTCCACTCACCCTCTTTGTGCCTGTTTCACTCTACTCCCTTTCCAGGCAGGAACTCTCATTTCTATTCACCTGCCATTTGTCTTTCTCTATCACCTCCTCTTTCTCCATGTTTGATAACCCAATGTTTTATTAATTGTCCACTCACCCTCTTTCTCTCTTCCCCTCTCTTCCATTTACTATCCACGTTTTATTAACCAAACTTGTCAAATATCCACTCACTCTCTCTCTCTCAATCTCTCTCACTTTCTTCTTCTTCTTCTTCTTCTTCTTCTCCTCCTCCTCCTCCAGGTATGATCCTGTTTTGTTTGTTCCTTTGTAGGTTTATTTAGTTTCCACACACATATTCACGCATCCATGCACCTTACATTAAGACATTTCCACACCTCATTCCTTTTTTTTGTTTAGAGTTAATATTTTTTGTTTTACAATAAAGAACCTTTTGAATTGGCCTATACCTGTTGTTGATGTCCCCTCATTTTTGCCACAGGCTATGAGCCGGCCTGTGACAAGTGGGGGCTCATCCATAAGATAAAGTTTAGTATTTTAGTTTACTTTAACATTTTGTCATAGTTGGTTAAGGTTTTGTCAATTGTCTTTGCTTTATTATTGGTATGTTTGTTTATTTGTAATTTGGCTTATTTGACTATTTTAAAGTTAACTTGGGTTAGTTTAGTTCAGATTGCCAAATTTTGTTTGAGGGGATATTTTTGGTTGGGCATATATTGTTGGAGAGAGCATTGAGAGCCATGTGTTCTTTTGGTTCAGTTAGCTTGGTAGCTAAATTTGGTTAACAATTCACTCTGGGTTTTTGTTCAAGTGGGAGTCCTCTCCTGTTCAGGCTTATCAGCGAGTGTCAATAGGAGGCTCGTGGTGTTTTTGTTTTAGGTGGTAGTGAACATGGGTAGAGCTTCCCTTTTCCTTATCCCCTACATCGGCTCGGGAGCACCTCCGTGGTTATGGGGGGGCCGCCAGTTTCTGGTTGTCTTTTCCACTCCGCTGGTTTTGTGTGCATAAAACCCCACCACATGTGACTGCACGAAGACCAGGGCCAGTTGGTTAGTTGTTTTTGGAGGATAGTGGGGTGTGGCTCCTGTCCTTGAACCCAGACTGACAGCAGGTGAGTTGTGTTTTTTTTGAGCATTTGTAATAGTTGTATTGGTTGAGGAAAATGTCTTCCATTCTGAGTGGTTTTGTTCAAGCTCCTTCAGAGGTAGCCTTAGTGTACTAAGGAGCAGTTAATTGAAATTGCTGAACATTATCAGATTGAGATTGTTGATAAAAAAAATTAAAGAGACTGTTAAAGCTAAATTAACCTGTTGGGGATAGGGGGCAGTATTTGCACCCTAAAGTTTCTAAAACTGTTTGAATGGTGTCTGTGAGTATAACAGAACTCATATGGCAGGCAAAAACCTGAGAAGATTCCTTACAGGAAGTGGCCTGTCTGACCATTTAATTGGCTTCTACACTCTCTTTATTGAAAACTGAGGATCTCTGCTGTAACGTGACACTTCCTACGGCTCCCATAGGCTCTCAGAAGGCGGCAAACCAGTGAATGATGTCTTTGCAGGCCCTGACTGAAAAACATTAGAGCATTTGGATAGTGGTCGATCAGAGGACAATGAGGCTGAGGCGCGTGCACGAGGCGACACCATGTTTTTATTTTCTGTCTGAACGTAAACAGGGTTTCCCGGTCGGAATATTATCGCTTCTTTATGAGAAAAATAGCATAAAAATTGATTTTAAACAGCGGTTGACATGCTTCGAAGTACGGTAATGGAATATTTAGAATTTTTTTGTCACGAAGCGCGTCACCCTTCGGATAGTGTCTTGAACGCACGAACAAAACAGAGGATATTTGAACATAACTAAGGATTATTTTGAACCAAACCAACATTTGTTATTGAAGTAGAAGTCCTGGGAGTGCATTCTGACGAAGAACAGCAAAGCTAATCACATTTTTCTAATAGTAAATCAGAGTTTGGTGAGGGCCAAACTTGGTGGGGATCAAAATAGCTAGCCATGATGGCTGGGCTATCTACTCAGAATATTGCAAAATGTGCTTTTGCCAAAAAGCTATTTTAAAATCGGACATAGCGATTGCATAAAGGAGTTCTGTATCTATAATTCTTAAAATAATTGTTATGTTTTTTGTGAACGTTTATCGTGAGTAATTTAGTAAATTCACCGGAAGTGTTCAGTGGGAATGCTAGTTCTGAACGTCACATGCTAATGTAAAAAGCTGGTTTTTGATATAAATATGAACTTGATTGAACAAAACATGCATGTATTGTATAACATAATGTCCTAGGGGTGTCATCTGATGAAGATCATCAAAGGTTAGTGCTGCATTTAGCTGTGGTTTGGGTTCATGTGACATTATAAGCTAGCTTGAAAAATGGGTGTCTGATTATTTCTGGCTTGGTACTCTGCTGACATAATCTCATGTTTTGCTTTCGTTGTAAAGCCTTTTTGAAATCGGACAGTGTGGTCAGATTAACGAGAGTCTTGTCTTTAAAATGGTGTAAAATAGTCATATGTTTGAGAAATTGAAGTAATAGCATTTCTAAGGTATTTGAATAACGCGCCACGGCATTCCACTGGCTGTTGAGTAGGTGGGATGATTTCGTCCCACATACCCTAGAGAGGTTAAAGCAGAGTCTTATGGAAATGGGTGTTTTTTTTTCGGGTCAATCTGCTAGTAGTGAAGGTACAAGTTCAGTCTAGTACTTCATTAACTTTTGAGCAGCAGCGGGAGCTGTTGCGAATGCAGTTGTAGATAGAGCTATTGCGACATGCTAATAGACCAGAAGGACTACCACAGTTTGATGTTGCACGGAATCTTCGTTTGTTGCCTAATTTTGATGAGTCAGATCCAGACACATACTTTGTTTTATTTGAGCGTATTGCGGAAGCTAGAGCTTGGTCTGATTTGGACATGACTATGTTGTTGCAATGTGTACTTACAGGTAAAACACGTGAGGCTTTAGTATCCCTGGTAGATGGCAAACAAAATGTTTCGATCAAGATCTTAAGAGACACTGGAGCTTTAGATTCTTTTATTCTGGAATTTGTTTTGCCATTCTCTAAGGAGTTTGATACTGGCAGATGTGTAATGGTACGTGGTATGGGTTTAATTCCCTTCTCTTCTCCTTTACATGAAGTTACCTTAAAATGTGGTCTGGTAGAGGGTGATGTTGGGGTTAGACCCCAGTTGCCAGTAGAGGGAGTCCACATGATTTTGGGGAATGATTTGGCAGGTAGTAAGGTGTGGGCAGATGGAAAAGTAAACATCTTTACGAAGTAACCTTCAGTGTCCCCAGCAAGGGTATCTCCAGATAGCAACTGTGTATCTCCTGAGATATTACCAGTTTGTGCTGTTACCCGCGCTGCCTCTAGTAATAAGGTTGAGGGTAAGCCAGAAAGTCTTGAGTTGCCAGTCAAACTCCAGACAGAACAGTTGACTAGTTCTAGAGATTCATTGATAGCTAAGCAAAAGGCCGATACTACCTTGGCTGATCTGTTTGATAAAGTTGTTCCTGATTCAGTGGTGAGGAATAGTGCTCAGTGTTATTTTCTTCTTGATGGGCTGTTGGTTAGGAAATGTGTTCCACACTATGATCAGGGTCTAGGAGAACCAGTCTTCAAATAGTTGTACCTACTACTTAGCGAAATAAAGTGTTGCAACTTCACATGGTGATGTGGCAGGTCATATGGGTGTTCATAAAACTTATGATCGCATACTCCGTTATTTTTTTCTGGCCACGTTTAAAGCGGGATGTATCTCAGTTTATTAAAACTTGTGATACGTGTCAGCGCACAAGCAAGCCAAACCAGGTTGTAAAGCCAGCACCTTTGTATCCAATACCAGCCGTAGGGCAACCTTTTGAGCATCTTATTATCGATTGTGTTGGGCCTTTACCACGGTCCAAGTCAGGTCATAGCTACTTATTAACCTCTCTAGGGTCGGTGGGACGAAATCGTCCCACCTACGTAACAGCCAGTGGAATCCTGTGGCGCGTTATTCAAATACCTTACAAATGCTATTACTTCAATTTCTCAAACATATGACTATTTTACACCATTTTAACCTCTCTAGGGTCGGCGGGACGAAATCGTCCCACCTATGTAACAGCCAGTGGAATCCCGTGGCGCGTTATTCAAATACCTTAGAAATGCTATTACTTCAATTTCTCAAACATATGACTATTTTACACCATTTTAAAGACAAGACTCTCGTTAATCTGACCACACTGTCCGATTTCAAAAAGGCTTTACAGCGAAAGCAAAACATTAGATTATGTCAGCAGAGTACCCAGCCAGAAATAATCAGACACCCATTTTTCAAGCTAGCATATAATGTCACAAAAAACAAAACCACAGCTAAATGCAGCACTAACCTTTGATCTTCATCAGATGACACTCCTAGGACATTATGTTATACAATACATGCATGTTTTGTTCAATCAAGTTCATATTTATATCAAAAACCAGCTTTTTACATTAGCATGTGACGTTCAGAACTAGCATTCCCACCGAACACTTCTGGTGAATTTACTAAATTACTCACGATAAACGTTCACAAAAAAACATAACAATTATTTTAAGAATTATAGATACAGAACTCCTTTATGCAATCGCGGTGTCCGATTTTAAAATAGCTTTTCGGTGAAAGCACATTTTGCAATATTCTGAGTAGATAGCCCGGCCATCATGGCTAGCTATTTTGACACCCACCAAGTTTGGTACTCACCAAACTCAGATTTACTATAAGAAAAATTGGATTACCTTTGCTGTTCTTCGTCAGAATGCACTCCCAGGACTTCCACTTCAATAACAAATGTTGGTTTGGTTCCAAATAATCCATAGTTATATCCAAAATTTTGTTCGTGCGTTCAAGACACTATCCGAAGGGTAAAGAAGGGTGACGTGCCCGGCGCGTTTCGTGACAAAAAATTTAAAAATATTCCATTACCGTACTTCGAAGCATGTCAAACGCTGTTTAAAATCAATTTTTATGCGATTTTTCTCGTAAAAAGGCGATAATATTCCGACCGGGAGTCGTTGTTTTCGTTCAAAGACTGAAAATAAAAACATGGAGTTGTCTCGTGCACGCGCGGGCCAGTCTCATTGTTCTCAGATCGACCACTTACCAAATGCGCTACTGTTTTTCAGCCATGGCCTGCAAAGTCATCATTCAACGTTCTGGGGCCCTCTGAGAGCCTATGGGAGCGTTAGAAAATGTCACCTTACAGCAGAGATCCCCTGTTTTGGATCAAGAAGGCCAAGAAATGGTCAGAGAGGGCGCATCCTGTTTGGAATCTTCTCAGGTTTTGGCCTGCCAAATGAGTTCTGTTATACTCACAGACACCATTCAAACCGTTTTAGAAACTTTGGAGTGTGTTCTATCCAAAGCTAATAATTATATGCATATTCTAGTTTCTGGGCAGGAGTAATAATCAGATTAAATCGGGTACGTTTTTTATCCGGCCGTGAAAATACTGCCCCCTATCCGTAACAAGTTAACTTTGTGGAGGGGGGAGAAGAGGAGGTAGTTAGGGTTTCGGATGAGGTTTTAAGGTCGGTTGAAAAACTCCCAGACTTTGCAAAAACCTTGGGGTTTTGGTAGATCCTTTATCCTCTGAGAAACGTGATGATTTGGTAGCTCTTATTAGAAGCTACCCTGTTTTGTTTTCTGACACTCTATCGAAAACCCACTTAATTGAGCATGACAGACATCGGAGATGCTACGCCTATCAAACAGATTTTGTGTATCTGAGGAGAAGAGACTGCAATTGGACGACGTGGTCGTCTACTCAGACTCCTTGGAGGAGTATGTCTGGAGGGTGCAAGCCCTGTTCGAAAGACTGGTGTGGGCCGGGTTGACTATCAATTTGGAAAAATGTGAGTTTGCCAAAGCTACAGTCACATACCTAGGCAAGGTTGTTTGTCAGGGTGTTTTCTGTCCCGTGGAAGCCAAGGTTCAGGCTGTGAAGTTCCCACAGCCCTCCACAAAGAAAGAACTGATGCGCTTCCTGGGAATGGCGGGGTACTACCGTGCTTTTTGTAAACTTTTCGGTAGTAGTGTCCCCCCTGACCAATCTGTTGAATGCAAAGGCTGAATTTCTCTGGTCCACCCAGTGTCAAGTGGCATTTGATGCAGTTAAGGCTCTTTTGTGTTTGGCACCCGTGTTGGTAGCACCAAATTTTGGGAAACCTTTCAAATTGCAGGTAGACGCCAGTCAAATCGGTGCTGGGGCTGTGCTTCTCCAGGAAAATGATAACAATGTTGAGTGTCCAGTCAGTTTCTTTTCCTGGAAATTTAAGAAGTATCAGCAAAACTATTCTGTAATTGAAAAGGAGGCTTTAAGTCTCATTTGTGCTTTACAGCACTTCGAGGTCTGTTGGTTCTGGTTTAACCCCTTTAACTGTGTTCACTGACCACAACGATGCTCGGTCCCGTGCTCCTTTAGCCTAGTTTATATTTTCTTTCTGTTGACCCCTGCGGGCGGTCTGCGCCTCTTTCCTCTTAATTTGCTCCCCAGGTACCAGGGCTGCTGAGTTTGAGGACGGACAGTCAGCTAGGGGACACGGGGCTACTACTAGGAGCCGGGACTGGTATCTGTTTTTTTGTTCTTTTTTGGGAATTTTGGATTGTTTTGAGTATGTTGGGTCGTAATTTGGATTGAGGGTGGGACCCTCATTTTAAGGAGGGGGGTGTCACGGCTCCTCCTCTGCAGTGCAACGGCGGTTCCTCCTGCAGGCAGAGGAGGGTCATTAGTGATTGGAGCTGGCCTGATTGGAGCCACCTGGGTTCAGGGTATAAAACTGCTCCACTAATCGCTCTCTCGCTCTCTCGATCCTGTTTTGTTTGTTCCTTTGTAGGTTTATTTAGTTTCCACTCAGTCATGTTCACACCTAATTCCTTTTTCTTTGTTTAGAGTTAATACTTTTGTTTTACAATAAAGAACCTTTTGAATTGGCCTCTACCTGTTGATGTCCCCTCATTTTTGCCACAGGCTGAGTCGACCTGTGACAGTATGAATACTTTCCGAAGGCAATGTATTTTATACAATATTTTAAATGAACAGTTGAAGTCGGAAGTGTACAGTGAGGGAAAAAAGTATTTGATCCCCTGCTGATTTCGTACATTTGCCCACTGACAAAGAAATGATCAGTCTATAATTTTAATGGTCGGTTTATTTGAACAGTGAGACAGAATAACAACAAAAAATTCCAGAAACGCATGTCAAAAATGTTATAAATTGATTTGCATTTTAATGAGGGAAATGAGTATTTGACCCCATCTCAATCAGAAAGAATTCTGGCTCCCAGGTGTCTTTTATACAGGTAACGAGCAGCTTGTGACCTGTATAAAAGACACCTGTCCACAGAAGCAATCAATCAATCAGATTCCAAACTCTCCACCATGGCCAAGACCAAAGAGCTTTCCAAGGATGTCAGGGACAAGATTGTAGACCTACACAAGGCTAGAATGGGCTACAAGACCATCGCCAAGCAGCTTGGTGAGAAGTTAACAACAGTTGGTGCGATTATTCGCAAATGGAAGAAACACAAAAGAACTGTCAATATCCCTCGGTCTGGGGCTCCATGCAAGATCTCACCTCGTGGAGTTGCAGTGATCATGAGAACAGTGAGGAATCAGCCAAGAACTACACGGGAGGATCTTGTCAATGATCTCAAGGCAGCTGGGTCCATAGTCACCAAGAAAACAATTGGTAACACACTACGCCGTGAAGGACTGAAATCCTGCAGCGCCCGCAAGATCCCCCTGCTCAAGAATACATATACATGCCCATCTGAAGTTTGCCAATGAACATCTGAATGATTCAGAGGACAACTGGGTGAAAGTGTTGTGGTCAGATGAGACCAAAATGGAGCTCTTTGGCATCAACTCAACTCGCCGTGTTTGGAGGAGGAATGCTGCCTATGACCCCAAGAACACCATCCCCACCGTGAAACATGGAGGTGGAAACATTATGCTTTGGGGGTGTTTTTCTGCTAAGGGGACAGGACAACTTCACCGCATCAAAGGGACGATGGACGGGGCCATGTACCGTCAAATCTTGGGTGAGAACCTGCTTCCCTCAGCCAGGGCATTAAATGGGTCGTGGATGGGTATACCAGCTTAACAATGACCCAAAACACACGGCCAAGGCAACAAAGGAGTGGCACATTAAGGTCCTGGAGTGGCCTAGCCAGTCTCCAGATCTTAAACCTCTATGGGACCGGCGGGACGAATTCGTCCCACCTACGTAACAGCCACTGCCATCCTGTGGCGCGATTTTCAAAATCTTCAAAATCATATTACTTCAATTTCTCAAACATATGACTATTTTACAGCCATTTAAAGATAAGACTCTCGTTAATCTAACCACACTGTCCGATTTCAAAAAGGCTTTACAACGAAAGCAAAACATTAGATTATGTCAGCAGAGTACCAAGCCAGAAATAATCAGACACCCATTTTTCAAGCCAGCATATAATGTCACCAAAACCCAGAAGACAGCTAAATGCAGCACTCACCTTTGATGATCTTCATCAGATGACAACCCTAGGACATTATGTTATACAATACATGCATGTTTTGTTCAATCAAGTTCATATTTATATCAAAAACCAGCTTTTTACATTAGCATGTGACGTTCAGAACTAGCATACCCCCCGCAAACTTACGGGGAATTCGCTAACATTTTACTAAATTACTCACGATAAACGTTCACAAAAAGCATAACAATTATTTTAAGAATTATAGATACAGACCTCCTCTATGCACTCGATATGTCCTATTTTAAAATAGCTTTTTGGTGAAAGCACATTTTGCAATATTCTCAGTAGATAGCCCAGGCATCACGGGCTCGCTATTTAGACACCCGGCAAGTTTAGCACTCACCATAATCATATTTACTATTATAAAAATGTCATTACCTTTTGTTGTCTTCGTCAGAATGCACACCCAGGACGTCTACTTCAATAACAAATGTTGGTTTGGTCCAAAATAATCCATCGTTATATCCGAATAGCGGCGTTTTGTTCGTGCGTTCCAGACACTATCCGAAATAGTAAAGAAGTGTCGCGCGCTTGGCGCAATTCCTGACAATAAAATTCAAAGTATTCCATTGCCGTACGTGGAAGCATGTCAACCGCTGTTTAAAATCAATTTTTACGTCATTTTTCTCGTAGAAAAGCGATAAAATTCCGACAGGGAATCTCCTTTTCGGCAAACAGAGGAAAAAATCCCAAAGGCGGGGGCGGTCGGGGTCACGCGCATAAGCTAGTGTCTCTTGATGGGCCACTTGAGAAAGGCGATAATGTGTTTCAGCCTGAGGCTGGAATGACGACATTCTCTTTTTTCCCGGGCTATGAGAGCCTATGGACGACGTGGGAAGTGTCACGTTAGAGCAGAGATCCTTAGTAAATGATAGAGATGGCAAAGAAGTTCCAGAAATGGTCAGACAGGCCACTTCCTGTAAAGGAATCTCTCAGGTTTTGACCTGCCATTTGAGTTCTGTTATACTCACAGACACCATTCAAACAGTTTTAGAAAATTTAGGGTGTTTTCTATCCATATGTAATAAGTATATGCATATTCTAGTTACTGAGTAGGAGTGGTAACCAGATTAAATCGGGTATGTTTTTTATCCAGCCGTGTCAATGCTGCCCCCTAGCCCTAACAGGTTTTAATACCATAGAAAATCTGGAGGGAGCTGAAGGTTTGAGTTGCCAAACGTCAGCCTCAACCTTAATGACTTGGAGAAGATCTGCAAAGAGGAGTGGGACAAAATCCCTCCTGAGATGTGTGCAAACCTGGTGGCCAACTACAAGAAATGTCTGACCTCTGTGATTGCCAACAAAGGTTTTGCCACCAAGTATTAAGTCATGTTTTGTTGAGGGGTAAATTACTTATTTCCCTCATTAAAATGCAAATCAATTTATAACATTTTTGACATGCGTTTTTCTGGATTTTTTGTTGTTGTTATTCTGCCTCTCACTGTTCAAAGAAACCTACCTTTAAAATTATAGACTGATCATTTCTTTGTCAGTGGGCAAACGTACAAAATCAGCAGGGGATCAAATACTTTTTTCCCCTCACTGTACATACACCTTAGCCAACTACATTTAAACTCAGTTTTTTCACAATTCCTGACATTTAATCACAGAAAAAATTCCCTGTCTTAGGTCAGTTAGGATCACCACTTTATTTTAAGAATGTGAAATGTCAGAATAATAGATTTATTTCAGCTTTTATTTCTTTCATCACATTCCCAGTGGGTCAGAAGTTTACCTACACTCAATTAGTATTTGGTAGCATTGCCTTTAAATGTTTTAACTTCGGTCAAACGTTTCGGGTAGCCTTGCACTAGCTTCCCATAATAAGTTGTTTCAATTTTGGCCCACTCCTCCTGACAGAGCTTGTGTAACTGAGTCAGGTTTTCAGGCCTCCTTGCTCGCACATGCTTTTTCAGTTCTGCCCACAAATTCTCTATAGAATTGAGGTCAGGGCTTTGTGATGGCCACTCCAATACCTTGACTTTGTCGTCCTTAAGCCATTTTGCCACAACATTGGAAGTACGCTTGGGGTCATTGTCCATTTGGAAGACACATTTGCGACCCAGCTTTACCTTCCTGACTGATGTCTTGAGCTGTTGCTTCAATATATCCACATAATTTTCCCTTCCTCATGATGCCATCTATTTTGTGACGTGCACCAGTCCCTCCTGCAGCAAAGCACCCCCACAACATGATGCTGCCAACCCCATGCTTCACGGTTGGGATGGTGTTCTTCGGCTTGCCAGCATCAACCTTTTTCCTCCAAACATAACGATTGTCATTATGGCCGAACAGTTATATTTTTGTTTCGTCAGACCAGAGGTCATTTCTTCAAAAGTACGATCTTTGTCCAC
This sequence comes from Salmo salar, assembly GCF_965601325.2. Taxonomy (NCBI): domain Eukaryota; kingdom Metazoa; phylum Chordata; class Actinopteri; order Salmoniformes; family Salmonidae; genus Salmo; species Salmo salar. The sequence goes on along the minus strand of NC_138306.1, from coordinate 9,196,851 downwards.
ATGTGCAGTTGCAAACCGTAGGCTGGCTTTTTTTATGGCCGTTTTGGAGCAGTGGCTTCTTCCTTGCTGAGCGGCCTTTCAGGTTGTCGATATAGGACTTGTTTTACTGTGGGTATAGATACTTTTGCACCGGTTTCCTCCAGCATCTTCACAAGGTCCTTTGCTGTTGTTCTGGGATTGATTTGCACTTTTCGCACCAAGTACATTCATCTCTAGGAGACAGAATGTGTCTCCTTTCTGAGCAGTATGACGGCTGCGTGGTCCCATGGTGTTTATACTTGCATACTATTGTTTGAACAGATGAACGTGGTACCTTCAGGCGTTTGGAAATTACTCCCAAGGATGAACCTGACTTGTGGAGGTCTGCAATTTTTTTCTGAGGTCTTGACCGATTTCTTTAGATTTTCCCATGATGTCAAGCAAAGAGGCACTGAGTTTGAAGGTAGGCCTTGAAATACATTCCCAGGTACACCTCCAATTGACTCAAATTATGTGAATTAGCCTATCAGAAGCTTCTAAAGCCATGACATCATTTTCTGGAATTTTTCAAGCTGTTTAAAGGCACAGTCAACTTAGCCTCTGACCCACTGGATTTGCGATACAGTGAATTATAAGTGAAATCTGTCTGTAAACAATTGTTGGAAAAATTACTTGTGTCATGCACAAAGTAGATGTCCTAACCGACTTGCCACAGTGACAGCACCTGTACCTTAGACCGCTGTGCCACTCGGGAGCCCCAAAATGAGTGGAAAACAAGTGGTTGAAAAACGAGTTTTCATGACTCCAACCTAAGTGTATGTAAACTTCCGATTTCAACTGTTTATACAAACAAATTCTTGTTTACAGTGACGGCCTACCCTAGCCAAACCCTAAGCCGGACGACGCTTGGCCGATTGCACCTCCCCATGGGACTCCTCATCACGGTCGGTTTTAATACAGCCTGGAATCGAACCAGGATCTGTAGTGATGCCTCTAGCACTGAGGTGCTGTACCTTAGACTGCTGTGCCACTCGGGAATCCCAAAATGAGTGGAAAACAATTTATGAGGGGAAAATAATTGAATAAATTGTAGAAAACGGCTGAAATGTAACAAATTGTGGAAAAGTAAAGGGGTATGAATACTTTCCGAATGCACTGTAGCTAGACATGATCACCTCAATGACCAGATAGCCATTGAAGTCAGAAATGTAGCCTCAGCAACAGCAAACACTCCTCCATAAACATTCTTGTGTAAGCGGAAGGTGGTTTGATGATGACGATTATGTGGTTTCCTCTCTACCAAATACAACAAATATTGTTATTTGCGGGAAGTGTGCAGCTCATTTCACTGTTAAATGGATCAGGCCTTTGCTGACAAGCATCTGAAATAACATAACCTTGTATCACGCTCAGACAGCCTTGGATATAGGTGCAGGTTGATGGCACTATAATTTGCCATCCTCGCCACGTACATAGGCTTACGTTATGTGGCCCTCAGATTGCAGGCCTCTCTAAGAGTAGAGCAAAGCAACTGGTGAAGTACTGCTCATTTTAGCTGTTATGGGCAGCCTATCTGTGTGGAGAAATGTGATTTTTCTATCCTGTTCTTTTTCTTTTCATCCAAGACCTTTGAAATATTTTAATCAACCTGTCTGGGATACGGGGCAGTATTTTCACGGCCGGATAAAAAACGTACCCGATTTAAACTGGTTACTACTCTTGCCCAGAAATGAGAATATGCATATTATTAGTAGTTTTGATAGAAAACACTCTAAAGTTTCTAAAACTGTTTGAATGGTGTCTATGAGTATAACAGAACTCATATGGCAGGCAAAAACCTGAGAAGATTCCAAGCAGGAAGTGGCCTTTCTGCGAATTTGTAGTCCTTCTCTATCGAAACTACAGTATCTGAGCTGTTACGTGACACTTTCTAAGGCTTCCATTGGCTCTCTAAAGCCTTCAGAAACCGGATTGAGGCGTCTCCTGTCTCTGGGCAGATAACAGGAGCACAGTTTGTCAGTGGACTGCCTGGTGACAGAGAGATTGGAGATGCGCGTTCACGAGACTTCGTCATTTTTTCTCTTCCTTTTTGAATGAATACAGCATTGTCCGTTTGGAATATTATCGCTATTTTACGAGAAAAATAGCATCAATTGATTTTAAACAGCGTTTGACATGCTTCTAAGTACAGTAATGGAATATTTTGATTTTTTTTTGTCTGGATATGCGCTCGCGCATTACCCTTTGGATAGTGACCTGAACACACAAACAAAACGGGGGTATTTGGACATAACTATGGATTATTTGGAACAAAAACATTTGGTGTGGAAGTAGCAGTCCTGGGAGTGCATTCTGACAAAGTGCATTCTGATGTCAGCAGAGTACCCAGCCAGAAATAATCAGACACCCATTTTTCAAGCTAGCATATAATGTCACAAAAAACAAAACCACAGCTAAATGCAGCACTAACCTTTGATCTTCATCAGATGACACTCCTAGGACATTATGTTATACAATACATGCATGTTTTGTTCAATTAAGTTCATATTTATATCAAAAACCAGCTTTTTACATTAGCATGTGATGTTCAGAACTAGCATACCCACCGCAAACTTCCGGTGAATTTACTAAATTACACACGATAAACGTTGACAAAAAACAATTATTTTAAGAATTATAGATGCAGAACTCCTTTATGCAATTTCGGTGTCCGATTTTAAAATAGCTTTTCGGTGAAAGCACATTTTGCAATATTCTGAGTAGATAGCCCGGCCATCATGGCTAACTAATTTGACACCCACCAAGTTTGGCCCTCACCAAACTCAGATTTACTATAAGAAAAATTGGATTACCTTTGCTGTTCTTCGTCAGAATGCACTCCCAGGACTTCTACTTCAACAACAAATGTTGTTTTGGTTTGAAATAATCCATAGTTATATCCAAATAGCTCCGTTTTGTTCGTGCGTTCAAGTCACTATCCGAAGGGTGACGCGCCGGCGCATTTCGTGACAAAAAAATGCAAAATATTCCATTACCGTACTTCGAAGCATGTCAAACGCTGTTTAAAATACATTTTTATGCTATTTTTCTCATAAAATAGCGATAATATTCCAACGGGGCGACGTTGTATTCGTTCAAACACTGAAAGAAAAAAATGCAGTCGTCTCGTGCGCATGTGCTCCAGTGTCATTGTTCTCAGAAGGACCACTCACAAACTCCTGCTGTTTTTCGCCCAGAGACTGGAGAGCTCTCATTCTACTTTCTGGCGCCTTCTGAGAGCCAATGAAAGCCTTAGAAAATGTCACGTTACAGCAGAGATGCTGTATTTTTGATAGAGATGCCCTAGAAGGAGAACAAATTGTCAGACAGGGCACTTCCTGTATAGAATCTTCTCAGGTTTTGGCCTGCCATATGAGTTCTGTTATACTCACAGACACCATTCAAACAGTTTTAGAAACTTTAGAGTGTTTTCTATCCAAATCCACTAATTATATACATATTGTAGTTTCTAGGCAGGAGAATTAACCAGATTAAATCGGTTACGTTTTTTTATCCGGCCGTGAAAATACTGCCCTCTATCCCAAACAGGTTAACCCTTTAGTTACTCATTCTACATGCTATATAGACCATATCCCTACTAGTTAAGTTTCAGGGTAGAATTATTTAATCATTACATTCAAACATATAAATCCCTTAACAATAAATCACTTACCTTTGAAGATCTTCCTTTGTTTGCAATCCCAGCTACACAACAAATGTTTGTTTTGTTCGATAAAGTCCTTTATATCCCAAAAAAGTCAGTTTAGTTGGCGTGTTTGATTCAGTAATCCACCCGTTCAACATGCAGACAAAGGAATCCCAAAAGTTACCAATAAACTTTCTCCAAACAAGTCAAACAACCTTTATAATCAATCCTCAGGTACCCTAATATGTAAATAAACAATACGATTTAAGACGGAATATAGTATGTTCAATACCGGAGATAAATGACGAAGTGCGCGCCTTCATCCACGCACGCCACAAGACTACAGTCCAAATGAGAGCCACCTTGAAAACCTTCAACTACTAACTCATTTTTCAAAAAACAAGCCTGAAACCCTTTCTAAAGACTGTTGACATCTATTGGACGCGATAGGAACTACAATCTGGGAGGAATTCCTTTGAATATCCCATCGACAAGCATTTGAATGGCCTGTGACCTAAATTAAAAAGATTTCCGGATGAATTCTCCTCGGCTTTTCGCCTACCATATCAGTTCTGTTATACTCACAGACATTATTTTAACTGTTTTGAAAATTCAGTGTTTTCTATCCAATGCTACCAATTAAATGCATATCCTAGCTTCTGGGCCTGAGAAACAGGCAGTTTACTTTGGGCACGTCAGTCATCCGAACTTCCGAATACTGCCCCCTAGCCTTAAGAAGTTTTAACAGTTGTATGGTTTCTACATGATTCTGTGTGTTCTTTCATAGTTTTGATGTCTTCACTATTATCCTACAATGTAGAAAATAGTTAAAATAAAGAACAACCCTTGAATGAGTAGGTGTCCAAATTTGATTCCTACTGTATATATACACTGGAAAATATATATAAACACAACATGTGAAGTGTTGGTCCCATGTTTCATGAGCTGAAATAAAAGATCCCAGACAAATTTCTTCACAGCCCTGTTAGTGAGTATTTCTCCTTTGCCAAGGCAATCCATCCACCTGAAAGGTGTGGCATATCAACAAGCTGATTAAACAGCATGATCATTACACAGGTGCACCTTGGGCTGGGTACCATAAAAGGCTACTCTAAAATGTCAAACAACAATGCCACAGATGTCTCAAGTTTTGTTGTAGTGTGCAGTTGGCATACTGTCTAAAGGAATGTCCACCAGAGCTGTTTTCATATTAATTTCTGTACCATAAGCCATACAATGTCATTGTAGAGAATTTGGCAGCACTTCCAACCGACCATGACGACCACATATATGGCGTCATGTGGGCGAGCTGTTTGCTGTGAACAGAGTACCCAATGATGACACTATACATGGTCTGTGTAGAGTTCCTCCACAATGTCAGTGTAGAATAAATGGGATGTGGAAATACCCTGATCCGTCCTCTGCTGCCGCCTTAACAGTTTATAAAATTGTTTCTACAAAACATATTTTAATCCAGCCTTTGTGATTTGGAAAGTATAGTAACTATTATTGCTTTAATTTATCTATCAAACAAAAGGGGTTTTGGTAGGTACTTTTCTCAAAACAACTTCATCTGGTGGATGGAAAGTGTCATTAAAATGTGTTTTCATATGGACGAACAGCTTGATACTTAAGACAAGGAAAAATTATGGATAGCTAATTAAAATGTAAAAATATCAACTATAATCTTGGCATGGAGCATTAGAATTGCATTGTTGTCATCACCGGGAGTCTGTGTAGAGCTGTTATTCAGTCAGTCATTCATTAGTCAGCTAACAACTAGGACACTTTTATGATATCAATGACAGACTTTGTATTGCTCACATTATACAGACACTGAATGGATCCTGAATGAACAGCAGAAAAATGTATATAGAACACACTTAGAGCAAAATATGGACTACACAATGGGCAGTGCTTTATTATTTACATTTTAGCAGACGCTCTTATCCACAGCGACTTGCAGTAGTGAGTGCATACATTTTGATAGTGGTCCCCTCTGGGAATCGAACCCACAACCTTGGCAAGCACCATGCTTTACCAACTGAGCCACATAGGACCTTTGCTTTATTATCACATGGTACCCTAGATGATAACTACACCAACTTTCCCACAGAACAAGGCGACCCATTGGAAAAGGTTAATTGAGTCATCATAGATTTAGTGTAAAATCAGTCACAGCAGCCTATTTTCCAGTTGGCCTCCATTCATTTCAGTGTGGAGGAACTGAATTGATTTTTCAATGCAATAAATATTGGTGTAATAAGGCCAACAGGCTGAAAATGTGTGTTACTGTGAGGAAAATACTAAAAGATGGCGCAGAGATGTGAGTTATACGTATTTAGCTAAATTACTAAAATGTAATGATGGTAGTAAGGTATGAGGTTAAGACGGGCTTAGGAGATCTTATACCTTTTGTTCTGAGATATCAGTCATTTAACATGACCTTCATGAATTGTGAAGCCTTTGTGCTTTTTTTAAATACATAAATGCATAACAATTCACAAAATGTGACATTAGCTGATGAAGATGATCTCATTGAACAAAACATATAACATTTACCAAATAAGTTATTTCCAGTAATTATTTAAAAAACTACAAAAATGCTATTTATTATCCCATAGGCTGTTGAACGAACCATGGCGGAGTTAAGCTTACAAAAAGACGGCATTACTCTTTCTCTCTATAGCTGAGACAGGGAACTGTCGATGTAGTGGCGCCCCCTGGTGGCCTTGACTGAGGGTGGGGGTCGCCCCCTTACCCACACCCTTCCTTGGGTTGCCCCAGCCCATGCAGGGAGCTGGCTGAATGCGTGGCGCCCCCTGGTGGCCATGGGCGAGGGTTAGGACCCCTCCGGGGGTTGCCTCCCCGTCACTGGGCCCTCTCTCCTTGGGGCAGGGAGCTGGCTGGATGAAGTAGCACCTCCTGGTGGACGCAGGTGGGGGTCAAAAAAGACCATAACAAGCATTTGAAGAAAGCAAGTGAAAATTACAAGTGTTAATGCATGTTCCTGGTAAGACGATTTGAACCTTTTGGCATTCCATATAGTAGAGCAGCAGACGGGCGGGAACGGTTCCTGTGGGCGGCACTTGAAGCGCGCATAAAAGGTGTTGCCCTGTAAAAAAAAAAAGCCATCAACTCACAATGTTCTCGCAATGAACTTTCATGCGCACGCTATGATGTGTGCATTTGGATACCATACAACAGAGCTTATTGCAGCAGTTTTATGCGGTTTGATATTTTTTTCCCTGTTTGGATACTACTGACTGGGGCATTGGATATGTGCACGCGGGATGATGAAAACCCCTTTCCTCCCCGCAGAAGTAAGATAAAATAGGGTTTCGAATACATTGGATTTACTCCTCTCGTTCCATATGAAGAAGTCAAAAGTAAGTTAACATCGGAATTGAACATTTCTTACTCACTTTCTTGTTATAGGCTGTCTTATTTTCATGTCCTTTTACGCCTGGTGCGGTGCGCGTATTCGAGTGGCAGGTGAGAAAACGAAAGGTGTGAATTGTCCTATTTCTGTCCATAGATTTTGAGAAGTGTACATAAATATCATTGACATGAAGCCCGTTCCTTTAGTGGTCAGCGTCTTTGGAAACGTTTAAGTTAACCACCTCACTCCCCATTTTTCCAATCCGGCCAAACAGAATATGCCAACGGTAATTATGTGTGGGTGTCCGAACCGATCAGGCACCTAATCATCCTAGATTTTCTCATATCGTATCACAGTAACACACAAATGACATTTAGTGGCCTATTTGCCTGCACATATCCCATGATGTGTGCAATGAGTGCGCCCCTGTTGAATTGTGTGCAATGATGTACCATCTTTTCGCGTGTAGGGCCTAATCGTTTTCCTTTCATGAAATCACTGTAGTTTGTGGTTTAAGGTTATAACCTTAAATAATAAGCGGTGATAAACATACTGTAAGTTCATGTCAGTATATGTACAGTATTTTGATGTGCCATGCGCTATGCCTATTGGTTTTTGGTTTGGGGGTACATGAGATGAAAGTGTAATACAGGCTATTGGTTTTTGCACACTATATATACACTGCATTAGGAAAGTATTCAGACCCCTTGACTTTTTCCACATTTTGTTACGTTACAGCCTTAATTCTAATATTGATTAAATTACTAGTTTTCCTCAATCTACACACAATACCCAATAATGACAAAGAGAAAACAGGTTTTTAGAATTTTTAGCAAATTTCTAAAACAAAAAAATATTAATTACCTTATTTACATAAGCATTCAGACCCTTTGCTATGAGACTCGAAATTCAGCTCAGGTCAATTCTGTTTCCATTGATCATCCTTGAGATGTTTCTACAACTTGATTGGAGTCCACCTGTGGTAAATTCAATTGACTGGACATGATTTGGAAAGGCACACCTGTCTATATAAGGTCCCCCAGTTGACAATGCATGTCAGAGCAAAAAAGGAATGGTCTGTAGGGTACCGTAACATTTCTGCCGCATTGAAGGTCCCTCAAGAACACAGTGGCCTCCATCATTCTTAAATGGATTAAGTTTTAAACCACCAAGACTCTTCCTAGAGTGGGCTGCCCGGCCAAACTGAGCAATTGGGTGAGAAGGGCCTTGGTCAGGGAGGTGACCAAGAACCCAATGGTTACTCTGACAGAGATCCAGAGTTCCTCTGTGGAGATGGTTGTCCTTCTGGAAGGTTCTCCCATCTCTGCAGCACTCCACCAATCAGGCCTTTATGGTAGAGTGGCCAGATGGAAGCCACTTCTCAGTAAAAGGCACATGACAGGCCGCTTGGAGTTTTCTGAAAGGCACCTAAAGGACTCTGACCATGAGAAACAAGATTATCTGGTCTGATGAAAGCAAGATTGAACTCTTTGGCCAAGCTTGAACCCGATGCACCCCATCCAACCTGGCAGAGCTTGAGAGGATCTGCACAGAAGAATGGGAGAAACTCCCCAAATACAGGTGTGCCAAGCTTGTAGTGTCATATCCAAGAAGAATCGAGGCTGTAATCCCTGCCAAAGGTGCTTCAACAAAGTAAAGGGTCTGAATACTTATGTAAATGTGATATTTCCGTTTTATATATATATATATACATTTGCTAAAGTATCTAAAGTTTTTGTTTAGTCATTATGGGGTATTATGTGTATATTGATGGGAAGAAAAACAAAAACTATTTAATTAATGTTAAATTAAGGCTGTTATGGGGGAAAAGTCAAGGGTTCTGAATACTTTCCAAATGCTCATCTTTAGCAATGTTTATGTCATTTTTACATCAATGATGGGGAAAATTGTTGTACTTCAGTATTCTACACAGCCTCTCAACATCCTGTTTGTGAATAGCCTATCAATATTCAGGCCGTTTATTTATGTAGGTCTACAGTGGGGTCTGAAATTATTGACACCCTTGATAGAGATAATCAAATAATGACCATATAAAATAAATAATTCAAATCCTGAACTGTATTGTATGCTCAAATTGGGAAATAATTGTATACTAATACAATTGCGCCAGAGGGATTTTGTTTAACAAATAATAAAACATTCTCAAAGGTAGGGGTCAAAAATGACACCCACTAAAGATAAATTATCAATGAAATATTGAAGTTTAGTATTTGGTCCCATATTCCTAGCACACAATGACTAAATCAAACTTGTGACTATATAGACTTGTTGGATGCATTTCCAGTTAATTTTGGATGCGTTTCAGATTATTTTGTGCCCAATAGAAATTAATGGTAAATAATGTATTGTCATTTTGGAGTCACTTTTTTTTATTATAATTAAGAATACAATTTGTTTCTAAACACATCTACATTAGTGAAACCATCTCTTTCTCTGAGCAATTGTATAAAATAATACCATTTACCCTTTTTATTTGCATACAACACAGCTCAGTATTTGAATTATTTATTTTATACAGTCATTATTGCTCATCTTTATCAATGGTGTCAATAATTTCGGACCCCACTGGGTGTAGGCTTATGTATGGCAATGTATGTATTATGTCTAATGTACAGTCTCTTTTTTTGTTGTTGTAATTTCAACAGTGAAACAATAGAGTAAAATACTGTTATTAATGTAGATTGCACTGCATTATAGGTAACATTCGGGAAAAATACTGTTAACTTTAATTGGAAGCCAGCTGTAACAATTACTCAAACACTTTCTTTACAGTAATAGCTTATGCCTACTGTAGATTAAAATGATCCGTTTCAGGTGCCAACCTCATGCTGTCGAGTGAGACACATAAAGCTCAGACTATTTTAGTAAATATCTTCTTGAAGCGTCTGTGGTGGAAGAATATTTTCAGCAGCTGCTGGGTAGGTACCTTGACTTGTTTCTAAGTATCTTTATTGAATTGAATTACTGCATGTTTTCTTAGCTTAGCTAGCTAGCTCAAGTTGACACATGCCATTTTGGTCTGCTCTAAATTGCTCATAAATATCTTGCTGTGTGACCTAGAAAAGCATCACCTCCTAAATGACAATGAACCGGTATGTTTTCACCATTACTACAGAGAAATGGCATGTTTCTAGCAGTTCAAAAGATGTGACCCATATTACTGGCACAACGTTTTTTGGGGGGCTTGACGGGCCACATTTTGCACATAAACCGTGGGCTGTACTCTAAAGCCGCCGCTAATGACCAGCTGTAGCCTGTCATAGTGTCGCCGGCGGTAGCTAGTAACATGGACTCCAAAATTCCATGTAATGTTACAGTATTAGTAAACATTCACTTTATCAGTAGTATGTAAACATTTGGTGGAAAAGAAAGGAAAATGTGAGTCTGGTAAATAATCTGTGGGATTGTGTAGGCTACAGGAATGTTTTATTAGTTAGCAAGGGTTTGAACTATGTGTATCTAGCTCTCGATTTTGTTCAATGACTCCATTGATTTCATAAACTATACTGGATATATGCTGTAGGTTCGAATCAACCCAAGATGATGAACCCTGAAGATGGGACAAAGTTCATGAAAAGGTGGCCCAGAACAGCAGGCTTTTTCTCATCCCCTACATTGCCCCATTGTTCCAAGAGTTTACTGAGTTTGAATGAAGAACTTTAGCGAGGTAAATACACACACACACACACACACACAACACCAGTTTGATATGTCCCTTGTCACCTTTGTTTTTGCCCACAGATTAACTGCCATGGTGCTCTGCCTCTCATTATATTCTTTCATTTTTCTATACTTGTCCTAATTAAGGGTGAGAAGAACTAACAAATCAGAACTGAGGATGATTGTTAGAGTCCCATGAGGAACACCTGATGCTGCGCTGACTTCTCTCCTGGATGCTCTCCTGCCCAAACTGTCCCGTTGTGTGTTTCACCTCCTCGGAAACCCCTTACCCATAGTAGTTGCCCCTGATTATAGATCTAGGATTGTACCAAATCCCAATTGTTAACTCCTACTCCCTTTCCCTCTTTGTCTCTCTCTCCCCCACAGGCACACAATATCGTTTTTAGATTAGTGATGCTCTTATTTGGTTACATGCGTTAACTGTAACTTCTATTGTCAATTATGTTCATTTGTTAATGTTACCAGTATCAATAAATGTATTTTATGTTAAAATGTATTGTTTTTCTTACTTTTTGATTTTAGGGAAAATGTCACTGTAAATTTACAGCATTATCCTAGCATTAGAGTTGCCAGATTAATACGGTAATTTTGCTTCACAGCAGAGATGCTATAATATATTTCACAGTACTATTTTCCTTACTGTAAAACATTACAGCATCCATGTAAATTTACAGCAGGGATGCTGTATGTTTTTACAGTAAGGAAAATGGTACTGTGAAATATACTACACTATTAAGCAGGCAACTCTGGTGCTAGGATAATGCAGCAGCTTTACAGGGAAAGTTTATACAGTGTGTTTCTAAGACAATTTTCTGCTCTGGGACATTACAGTTGATCCTACCATATCAAGTTTTAATGTCACATGCACAAGTACAGTGAAATGCCTTTTTTTACAAACTCAAAACCCAACAATGCAATATTCAATGTATTACAAAAAAAACATGAAATGCACAATTAAGTAAGCATACTAAATACAGGAAATATTAACGTCAGTTCCAATAGCATATTTACATGTGCATGGATACTGGAGTGATGTAGATATGTATAGGGGTAGGGTGACTAAGCAACAGGATGTAAGATAAACAGAGTAGTAGCTTGCATGTGAGTGGGTTGTGTAGAGTCAGTATAAATGTGTGAGTGAGCAAATTATGGAGTGACATGTGTAAATACTTAAATAAAAGGTCAAAGATACCAGGTAAATTTGGTCCATGTAGCTATTTTGTTAGCTATTTATCAGTTGTATTGCTTGGGAATAGAAGCTGTTCAAGATCCTGTTGGTGTCAGACTTGATGCACCGGTACCTCTTGCCATGCGGCAGCACAGAAAATAGTCGATGGCTTGGGTGATTGGGGTCTTTGACCATTTTCCAGGCATTCTTTTCACACCACCTGTTAGAGGTCCTGGATTCGTGGTGTCATCAGCAAACTTGATAATGGTGTTGGAGTCGTGCGTGGCCACAATCGTGAGTGAACAGGGAGTACAGGAGGGGACTGAGCCAACACCCCTGTTGGGTACTTGTGTTAAGGGTCAGCGTGATGTTGCCTACCCTCACCACCTGGGGTCGGCCTGTCAACGTTCAGGATCTAGCTGCAGACCCAGAGTCCTTATCCTAACTTTCCTTGTATCCAGACTTGGAAAATGAGCCTAACTGAAATCAGGTGTTTCTCACTTTCACCATAGCCTACAGCATGAACTTTACTGTAGCCTAATCCTTTAGTCAGTAAAACTTTTCTCTGATTCAGTTAGTATAATTGAACTTATACTCACATCTAGACTTGCATTCCTGTTTCTTATTCACACAGAAACTTCAGCACAGAAACTGACAAATACATTATGCACGCTGTGAAACTTTGCACCCTTTGGTAGGCCTATGATGGACAGTCTATCCAGTGTTCTCTGGTTAAATTAAAGTATTATATAAATCCTGATAATTCATAGTAACACAAATGTTCTGCCTGTTCCATGTGTGGAAGCACTTATTGGCAATGTCCTGCTAAAACGGGTTATATCAATCTAGAGTACTGTATCGCTATCGTTTGGAACAAAACTTTATTGACTCCAATGAGCCACTCATAGTTTTGACATTTGTATGGTACCTCACAGAAAAGAGGGAACATTCCTCTCTTTCATTTCCCTTTTTCTTGTTTTTTATCAAGTGAGCTACAGTAATAACATATTTAAAAAATAATCCCATTGTGCAATAGTCTGCAGCTGCTGCTGAAAAATAAATATAGCTTTTAAAGTATAATACGACACAGGATGTGTGAAATGTTTGGCTATCAAGAAAATAATGTGTGAGGTGCGTAACTTTGAGCATTTCTAAAAAGCAATGCACATCGACAGATATAAGCTACACATACTGTACCTCCTAGGTTGTTTTTTATGTCTGCTATTAAACATATCCATGACCACCTTCCTCGAAGGTCCCTCAGTAGTCAAGGTTTCCAAGACCACAATAAGGCTGGGTATATCAGTTTACTTTAATGCTCTTAACCCCCATTCACAGTCTTGACAGCAGACCGTAGGGGGCTCCAAGGTCTCCTTAGAAGTGAGGGTCCCAGGGCACCTGTGGAGACACCGGGGGGTGCAGAGAGGGGTCACACGCCGACAGCCCTGTTTGTATCTCTGCTTTACGATGTGCCCCCTGTGGAGAGCCGAGCACATTTAGGAAGAGTTTGTGATCTAGCGGAGGGGGTCAATGAGGCTATGAATTGAGTGAGATTTTCCCCTCAGATATACAACCTTTCGGTGGGTTAGAGACTGCGGAAGATGACACTACCCCCATGCCGCAATTAGGTCAACCTTCAAGGGGATGCTTTTTGTTGTTGTTGGTCAATGTCATAATTTACCAGGCAACAATTCAGAGGGCTAAGCGTCTGGAAAGTGTTAGGGGCAAGCCACAAAACATGGCCTGAGTGAAAGAAAGTGGTTCAACTAAACAGTCCAGGTGATTTTTGCATGATTGCCAGTGAAATGGAATGCTGCTGAGGCTGTCTGCATCCCAAATTACACTATATTCCCCATAAGAGGAAAGTAGTGCACTATAAAGGGAATAGGGTGCCATGTCTCCTGAACTCTAGACTCCACATGCCTGAGAATGCTAGTAAAATGGGTCAGACTGGATGATCTGTAAGCAGCTCAGGTATGCTAAATCAACAAGTGTCCCTGCTGAGACTAACAGCATTATTGTCAGTCATGACTTTTGACCATACATTCTACCCACAGACTGGTATTAGAGAGGCATATCACGATCGAGGAACTCTTCGACCAGACTTGAAATACTTGTGAAGCACCGAGTGGAATCTTTGTTGTCCCTTTGGCCTAAAGCAAAACAAAAGCCTGACTGACCAGCAGCATGTTTGTAGGAGCCTGTAATGCTCTGCCAAATACAGGGGATAGGCTCTAACAATCACCTGTAGGGCTATACAGTTGAAGTCGGAAGTTTACACACACCTTAGTCAAATACATTTAAACTCAGTTTTTCACAATTCCTGACGTTTAATCCTAGTAAAAATCCCTGTCTTAGGTCAGTTAGGATCACCACTTTATTTTAAGAATGTAAAATGTCAGAATAATAGTTGAGAGAATGATTTATTTCAGCTTTTATTTTTTCATCACATTCCCAGTGGGTCAGAAGTTTACATAAACTCAATTAGTATTGGTAGCATTCCCTTTAAATTGTTTAACTTGGATCAAACGTTTCGGGTAGCCTTCCACAAGCTTCCCACAAGAAGTTGGGTGAATTTTGTCCCATTCCTCCTGACAGAGCTGGTGTAACTGAGCCAGGTGGGTAGGCCTCATTCTCAGATTGCACCCAGCATTACAGATTGCTCTGAAATCATTTATGTAGTTAGAAACAGATAAGATTAGCATTCCTGCAACATTATTTTGTTTAAATATAATTTGATCTCTGAGATATTAAGTTAATTGATTGCACCCAAATTGGCCATTTTAATTTATACGATTCATATAATATCGGATAAATATAGTACCCAACATCCGATTTGGAACAAACTTTTTGCTAACTATGAGTAAGATATGGTCAAAAGCCAACCACGGACCCCCCCACACTCCACGTCAAACCCACCTGAACAACGAGTAGACAGTATCAGTACTCTGTCTGACTAGTATGGAGCTGCGGCTCTGAGTATTGTTTCTTCATCCTTTGTAATGTATTCTCAGTGAATTTGGTGATGTATTTTTCCCCTGTTCAGAGAAATTAAAGAAGTTGTTAGATTTATGTCCTATCCAACAGCCTGATATTACCAGGTTCTGACCACTAGGTGGTGTTGTTCCTGGCAGTAGGTGATTTCTTTTTTTGTAAAGGGATAGTTCACACAAATTACAAAATGACCAATTGGTTGCCTTACCCTGTAAGTAGTTTATGGACATGGGATGACAGCAAGCCATGCATTGGTTTTGTTTACCTGGCCACTGTTTCAAATGCAATGTTTTTTGCATTTGTGGCACAAATCCAATGCAAGTCAATGGTACAGTGCCTACAGAAAGTCTACAACCCCATTCTTCATATTTTATTGTGTTACAAAGTGGGATTAAAATAGATTTAATTGTAATTTTTTTGTCAAGGATCTACACAAAACTCAATTTTTATTAATGAAAAATAAAACACTCATATGCTGTACATTGATTAGATAGGTATTCACCCCCCTGAGTCAATAAAGCAATAAGGCCCGGGGGTGGGTACAGCTAAGGGCTGTTCTTAAGCACGATGCAAAGCGGAGTGCCTGGATACAGCCCTTAGCCGTGGTATATTGGCCATATACCACATACCCCCGAGGTGCCTTGTTGCTATTATAAACGGGTTACCAATGTAATTTGAGCAGTAAAAATAAATATGTTTTGTCATACCCATGGTATACTGTCTGAGATACCACGACTTTCTTCCAATCAGCATTCAGGGCTAGAACCACCCAGTTTATAATACATGTTAGAAACACATTTGACAGCGATTACAGCTGTAAGTCTCATAAGAGCTTTGCACATTTAATTATTAAAAAAATTATTCAAGCTCTGTCAAGGTGTTGATGATCATGGCTTAAGTACAATTTTCCAGTCTTGCCATAGATTTTCAATCAGATTTAAGTCAAAACTGTAACTTGGCCACTCAGGAACTTTCACTGTCTTCTTGGTAAGCAACTTCAGTGTAGATTTGGCTTTGTGTTGTAAGTTATTGTCCTGCTGAAAGGTGAATTCCTCTCCCAGTGTATGGTGTAAAGCAAACAGAAGCAGGTTTTCCTCTAGAATTTTGCCTGTGCTTAGCTCTATCCCACATTTTTTTCATCCTGAAAAACTCCCCAGTCTTTGCCAATGTCAAGCATGCCCATACCATGATGCAGCCACCACCATACTTGAAAATAAGGAGGCAGTTACTCAGTGATGTGTTGGATTTGATCCAATATAAATACATTCATCAAATAAAACTGTAGTATATACTATAGTAATTCATGTAGTGTTTTTGCAGATTGTAGTATACTGTAGTATTTACTGTAGTATTACTTGGCAGACATCACTGTAGTATTTGCTAGAGCGGTTTTGTTTTATTTTCTTTGACATAGAAGTGGAGGCTTTCTCCTTTAGGAAACCTGAAGCAAAAATAGCATATTTTTCATAACCTGTAGGTAGAACTGGGGTCTGATGGATAGTTATTTTCTATAACCTGAAGGGAACACAATATATGGTCTATACTTCGCATGTAGGTTTCTCACTTATAGGTGGCACAAATTGTAATATGGGGGAGGGGGATGTGCAATATATTTGTAATTAAATACTCTCGTGAATGTACCAGCCCCCTCATTATCTCAACCAATCATGGCTAGGAAAGATTCTGTATTTTCTCCATGGCTAAGCAGCTTCGTGATTTCCAGTGAAGTAGTAATGTCTGTCTTCCGCCTCATTTCCATTTGTAGGCGTGTGACCATCAATGCAAATTATGAGCCGAATCCAAACTCAGATGATTGTATTTACACTGCGTTTTCACATTAGACATGCATTGATGTCAACAGTAGATTTGCATTAGAAGTAGGCACATCTAAAGTTAGGGTGTGATTATATATATGTACGAGGCAGAGAACAAGCCGTTGGATGTATAGTTAATTATGTTTACTTTTCCCTTGTGGCTGTGGATAAATCCCCCACTGTCTATGACACTGCTACTGTAATTCATGAAATTTGATTTTCAAGGAAATGTTGGAGGGGGTGCCGCGTGTTGGATTTCACTTAGAAATTAGTCACTTAGAAATGTCCTTGTTTTTTAAAGAAAAGCTCATTTTTTGTCTATTAAAATAACATAAAATTGATCAGAAATACAGTGTACACATTGTTAATGTTGTAAACGACTATTGTAGCTGGGAACGGCAGATTTTTAATGGAATACCTACATAGGCGTACAGAGGCCCATTATCAGCAACCATCATTCCTGTGTTCCAATGGCACGTTGTGTTAGCTAATCCAAGTTCATAATTTTAAAAGGCTAATTGATCATTAGAAAACCCCTTTGCCATTATGTTAGCACAGTTGAAAACTGTGGCGACTCTGGGATGCTGGACTTCTAGGCAGAATTGCAAAGAAAAAGCCATATCTCAGACTGGACAATAAAATGAAAAGATTAAGATGGGCAAAAGAACACAGACACTGGACAGAGGAACTCTGCCTAGAAGGCCAGCATCCCGGAGTCACCTCTTCACTGTTAACTTTGAGACTGGCGTTTTGCGGGTACTATTTACCAGAGGTGTGGACTCGAGTCACATGACTTGGACTCGAGTCAGACTCGAGTCACAAATATGATGACTTGCAACTCGACTTTGACTTTAACACCAATGACTCCTGACTTGACTTGGACTTGAGCCTTATGACTCGACCTGACACGCTCCCCAAGCCCAAATATTAAAAATGATGCTATTAAAAAAAGTGTGCAGGGCATCAACTCTTCATTTAACGGATTACAGTTTGAATCGGACAGCAGCCAATCAAATTGTGCGTGGCAGTGCAGAGGAACGTTGGCAGGTGAATTCAGATGGAGCCCTTGGAAAGATGATATCCCAAATTATTATTTTAGGATATAAAGACGACGCTGTATCAACAAAAAACGGATTGCAACTTGCAAAACATGCAGGAAGAAAATTACAGATGGAGGCGCAACAATTTCCAACTTTGTTCGACATTTGAAGCTGCACAAAGAATGGTAAGTCGTGGCTAATATAGCCGACAGCTATCCATCACACGAGGTTGTGTGTTTATGAGTGTGTAACTTGTTTGTTTCATGGGTTTCTTTTTGCTGGCTTGTGATGTCTGGAGCCTGTATTGTTATGTGCTCTCCTCACTGCTTGCCTAGATTAGACTTGCAGATTGACTCGCCACCACGCTGTTTGGAGCTGGAAAAGATCAAATGAGCACATTTGTGGCAGAGTGCCTCCTTGAATGGTTGTGTACTCTTCCTAACCTGATGATTATGGAGAGTGCTTGAACCTGATTGTGTTTATGCTTCATACAAATCCCACCATCCCTCTCTCTGCTGTCCTCGGCAGTTTTGAGCTTTCTCCATTGAAATGAAGAACGAAGGCTTATTTCAGAGGATGTGAGGATGTGACATCTAGGAAGTCAAAATGCTGAATTTTTATTCATATAAGAAAATCTGATTTAAGTTTTCTATGTGGTCTATGTTAAAGGCTACTTCATTTAATATAACAGGCTTTAAAATGCAATATTTGTGCACAATTACTACTTCAAATATCAAAGGGACGCCAAAAGGCACTCATTTCTTGGAATGACCCAGTAGTAGTAGTAGAAGTACTTTATTGATCTGAAGAAATACTTCTCAATATGCTTTTTAGTTGCCAACGCAATGTACTTCCAGTACTCAATCTCTTCAGTTGACCACATGGCATTGAGTGAGCCTCTACATTTTAGACAGTATAATCCCCATGGCATCATATCCATTTGTGTTTATTCAGTTAACATGGGCCTTTAAGTGTACCTGAGTGGACAGAGGCAGGCAGAATGCAATTTGTAGATGCAGATTTGATTTATACACGTTTTGTGTGGGCGCTGGTTCGCTTTCTGAATCGCTGTGGGAATAGATCAATCGCATTTCCTGTTTTGTATCATAGACTTTACTTTTCCTGATGCTTTTCACTTTTACCCACTCTTGTAGGCCTTCTATTTTGGGTTACCATCAGATATGATGAAACCATTATTTTACACAAATGCCAATGTTCTAAATCTGTTTACACTGTCATTCTTAGACCAAAATTAGAAATGTTTCAGATTTCCATTACATATGATTTTAGCAATACCTGGGAAAACTGCAGAAATGTTTTTGTTTGTTGATGAGATGAACAAGACACAGTAGAAGCCTACCAAGACTGTGTCATTGTTGTTCCATTCCAGTCAGTAAACAATGCACTGGACAATAAAGCCTTGGTCATAGACCTCAAGTCCACTGAAAAACAATAGTCTGAAAACAGATTTTATCTGCAAACGTTTTACTCCTTTATAAAACATTTAGCGCACTGGCAGAGGTGTTGTATTGTCGCTAGACCAAAATCATTTAGGTGAGATTAGGAACAGGGTCTTGCCTGTGAAAAATGGATGTCCTAAATTAAAAGATGCCATGTGGCACTAATGATATGCATGGCCCTGTGTTTTTGTACAATGAGATTACTGTA
Source organism: Salmo salar (assembly GCF_965601325.2). Taxonomy (NCBI): domain Eukaryota; kingdom Metazoa; phylum Chordata; class Actinopteri; order Salmoniformes; family Salmonidae; genus Salmo; species Salmo salar. The sequence goes on along the minus strand of NC_138306.1, from coordinate 9,177,419 downwards.
TGTTGTTGGAGAGGGCTGGAGAGGAAGGCACAGGCCTGGGTATCTGGAGGGCCTGTTGAGTCTATTTGGTTAATGATACCGCAGGATCAAAGTGGCTGTAGAATCAAAGTAGGTTGTAGACAATGAGGACATGGGTAATCATTATCAGGCAGGGCCGGCCCGAAAATTTTGGGGGCCCGAAACAACATTTTGTTGGGGGCCACTCCACGTCGCGGGCCAAACATTTTTGTGGCCCCCCCTCTTGATGGCAGATATTTGTTTTTGTTTATAGTACATTTCCTGCAATTCTACACATTTTGCCATTGGGAGTCGAGTAGATGTTGCAGTTTTAAAGCAAGCTTTCTGCAATTCTACACATTTTGCCATGGGGCAGAGAGAGGTTTAGACATTTTATAACAAATTTCATACAATTCTACTCATTTTGCCATGTTGCAGAGATAAAAATGGGCTGTTTTACAGCTAATTTCCTGCAATTCTGCCCATTTTACCATGGGGTGGAGACATTTTTGCGGTTTTAAAGCTAATTTCCTGCAATTCTACACATTTTGCCAATACTTATGCCATGTTAATGAAATCTGAGGAAGAGTGACTAACAAAATCCATGGGGGCCCCCAGGAGGTTAGGGCCCCTAGGCACATGCCCTGCATCGGTATTCGGCCATGATTACTACAAGTTTAGATAGCTGGCTAGACTAATTTACCAATCAAAAAAGGGTTTGCTGACATGGCTAATTTAATAAATGTCAGTGAATGACATAATGAGAGAAACTGCTGATGCGCAACCAAATTTCGAGTCCCTAACTGAGCTAAAAAAAAAAAAAGACCGCTTATGTCACTTATGCCTGTAGCTGGCCTTGTCATCAGGCAGTGCAGTGCAGCCAACACAACAGTAATGCACCCAACAAAGCGTGAATACAGGCCTTTTAAGAACTAGAAAAGTGTGCCTCTATTTTAATGTTAGTCTGGAGTTCAATCAAACCTGCACTGCAGAAACCTGGCTTTGTTCTTTTTCTACTAAAACGTGCTATGACTTACTGAAGCAAATAAGGAGGCATTCATTTAAGTTCTTTATGAAAATGTGTGTTCAATTTGTTAAAAAATGTAATTTAATCTCCAAATACTATTACTATTACTTCCCAATTTACCTTGTTTTCATTTTGAAGCACTGGTGTGTCAATCTAAGTAACACAATGCAAAAATCCCCTTCAAAATCTCTCAGTTTGTCTTTTTTGCATTGGAGGTTAAAGGTGACAGAGCTAGAGCGGTGTTTGAGACATCCGGAAAATCGGTCTTCTCACGAAAATGTCTTTAGCGTCCGAATGCTTTGACCCCTCTATGGAAAGATGACTCTCATGAACATGATGGTGTTCTCCGTTTCGCTCTACGACCCCCACAAGTGTCACGGGACTCATCTAAAAGTGAACGGTACTGGGGTTTTTTTATATGGAAGAATTAAGGTAGTTTTATGAGTACACAAAAAAAGGTTAAATATGTGTAGAAAAAAATATTATAATATATATATACTACCCACAAAACACCAGTCTCAACGTCAACAGTGAAGTGGCGACTCCGGGACGCTGGCCTTCTAGGCAGAGTTCCTCTGTCGAGTGTCAGTGTTCTTTTGCCTATCTTAATCTTTATTTTTATTGGCCAGTCTGAGAAATGGCTCTTTCTTTGCAACTCTGTCTAGAAGACCAGCATCCCGGAGTCACCTCTTCAGTGTTGATGTTGAGACTGGTGTTTTGCGGGTTCTATTTAATGAAGCTGCCATTTGAGGACTTGTGAGGTGTCTGTTTTTCAAACTAGACACTCTAATGTACTTGTCCTCTTGATCTGTTGTGCACCGGGGCCTCCCACTCCTCTTTCTATTCTGGTTAGAACCAGTTTGCGCTGTTCTGTGAAGGGAGTAGTACACAGCGTTGTACGAGATCTTCAGTTTCTTGGCAATTTCTCTCATGGAATGGCCTTCATTTCTCAGAACAACAATAGAATAACGTTTCGGAAGTTATTTGTTTCTGGACATTTTCAGCCTGTAATCGAACCCACATATGCTGATTCTCCAGATACTCAACTAGTCTGAAGAAGGACAGTTTTATTGCTTCTTTAATCGGAACAACAGTTTTCAGCTGTGCTAACATAATTGCAAAAGGGTTTTCGAGTGATCAATTCACCTTTTAAAATGATAAACTTTGATTAGCTAACACAACGTGCCATTGGAACACAGGAGTGATGTATGCTGATAATGGGCCTCTGTACGCCTATATAGATATTCCATTAAAAAAATCTGCCGTTTCCAGCTACAATAGTCATTTACAACATTATTAATGTCTCCATTGTATTTCTGATACATTTTATGTTATTTTAATGGACAAACAATGTGCTTTTCTTTCAAAAACAAGGACATTTCTAAGTGACCACAAACTGCATTCAGAAAGTATTCAGACCCCTTGCTTTTTTCCACATTTTGTTACGTTACAGCCTTATTCTAAAATGGATTAAATACATTATTACCTCATCAATATACACACTATTCCCCATAATGACAAAGCGGTAACAGGTTAATATATATTTTTGCAAATTTATTTAAAATAAACAGATACCTTATTTACATAAGTATTCAGACCCTTTGCTATGAGATTTGAAATTGAGATCAGGTGCATCCTGTTTACATTGATCTTCCTTGAGATGTTTCTACAACTTGATTGGAGTCCACCAGGGGAAAATGTAATTGATTGGACATGATTTTGAAAGGCACACACATCTGTCCATGTAAGGTCCCACAGTTGACAGTGCATGTCAGAGCAAAAACGAAGCCATGAGGTCGAAGGAATTGTCTGTAGAGCTCCGAGATAGGATTGTCAAGGCACAGATCGGGGGAAGGGTACCAAAACATTTCTGCAGCATTGAAGGTCCACAAGAACACATTTGCATCCATCATTCTTGGCCAAATTGCGCAATCGTGGGAGAAGGGCCTTGGTCGGGGAGGTGACAAAGAACCTGATTGTCACTCTGAGAGAGCTCCAGAGTCCCTCTGTAGAGATGGGAGAACCTTCCAGAAGGACAACCATCTCTGCAGCACTCCACCAATCATGCCTTTATGGTAGAGTAGCCAGACAGAAGCCACTCCTCAGTAAAAGGCACATGACAGCCCGCTTGGAGTTTTCCAAAAGGCACTTAAAGACTCTCAGACCATGAGAAACAAGATTCTCTCATCTATGAAACCAAGATCTAACTATTTGGCCTGAATACCAAGCGTCAAGTCTGGAGGAAACCTGGCACCATCCCTACTGTGAAGCATGATGGTAGAAGCATCATGCTATGGGGATGTTTTTCAGCGTCTGGGACTGGGAGATTAGTCAGGATCGAGGGAAAGGGAGCAAAGTATAGAGATCCTTGATGAAAACTTGCTCGAGAGCACTCAGGGCCTCAGACTGGGGCAAAAGTTAACCTTCCATCAAGACAACGACCCTAAGCACACAGCCAAGACAACGCAGAAGTGGCTTCGGGACAAGTCTCTGAATGTCCCAGCCAGATCCCAGACTTGAACATCTCTTAAGAGACCTGAAAATAGCTGTGCAGCGACATTCCCCATCCAAACTGACAGAGCTTGAGAGATCTGCAGAGAAGAATGAGGGAAACTCCCCAAATATAGGTGTGCCAAGCTTGTAGCGTCATACCCAAGAAGACTTGAGGCTGTAATCACTGACAAATGTGCTTCAACAAAGTACTTAGTAAAGGGTCTGAATACTTATGTACATTTCTGGGGGGGGGTTTGTTGATACATTTGCAAAGAAATTATACAAACCTGTTTTTGCTTTGTCATTATGGGGTATTGTGTGTAGATTGATGAAGGAGAAAATTATTTAATCCATTTTAGAAAAAGGCTGCAACGTAAAATAAATGTGGAAAAATTCAAGGGGTCTGAATACATTCCTGATATTGATTTGCAGCCCCTTTTGCCCTCGGAACAGACACAATTCTTCCAGGCATGGACTCTACAAGTTGTAGATTGATTCCAATGCTTTATACACACGGGAAAATGTTGAGATTGAAAAACCCAACAGCGTTGCAGTTCTTGACACACTCAACCGGTTCGCCAGATACCTACTACCATAACCCGTTCAAAGGCACTTAAATCTTTTGTCTTGCCCATTCACCCTCTGAATGGCACAAATACACAATCCATATCTCATTTGTCTCGAGGCTTAAACAGCCTTATTTAACCTGTTTCCTCCCCTTCATCTTTGCCTCTACTTACTACTCTCACTTATTACAGGAGATGACGTGGTGGCTGTGCAACAGTCTGAAGGCCTGGAGATAGAAGTAGTTTTTCAGTCTTTTGGCTTTGATGCACCTGTACTGTCTCTTTCCGCTAGATGGTAGCAGAGTGAACAGACCGTGACTTTGGTGTCTGAGGTTCCTTTGACACCAAGTTCGGTAAGTGTCCTGGAGGGCAGGAAGCCTGCCCCCGGTGATGCGTTGGGCTGACCGCACCACCCTGTGGAGAGCCATTCAGTTGACGGCGGTGTAGATTCCGTATCGGGCGGGGATGCAGCCCAACAGAATGCTCTCAATAGAACTTTGATGGTTTTAGTGGCTTTTTTGTTCAGGCATCTGAGGTTGTAGAGGCGCTGTTGCACCTTCACCATGGTGTCAGTGTGGTGGGACCATTTCAGGTCCTCCGCGTTGAGGATAAGCGTGGCGGAAGTGTTGTTGGCTACCCTCACCTGGAGTCGGCCCGTCAGGTAGTCTCAGACCCAGGGCCCTGAGCTTAGTGACAAGCTTGGGGGCACTATGGTGTTCAAAGCAGAGCTGAAGTCGATGAACAGCATTCTCACATAGGTATTTCTCTTGTCCAGGTGGGATAGGGTGGTGTGCAGTGCAACAGCAATTACGTTGTTTGTGGAGCTGTTGGGGCGGTATGCAAACTGTAGTGGGTCTAGGGTCCTCAAACTCAACTCTGGACCACAAAGACAGTTCCTCTGCGTTTTTCATTGTTCACCTCTAATCAGGGACTGATTTAGACCTGGTGGGTGCAATTAATTATCAGGTAGAACAGAAAACCAGCAGGCTCTGGACCTCATAGGATAAGAGTTGAATACCCCTGGTCTAGTGTGTCGGGCAAGGTGGAGGGGATATGGTCCTTGACCAGCCTCTCAAAGCACTTCATCATGACAGAGGTGAGTGCTACGGGTCGATAGTCACTTAGTTCAGTTACCTTAGCTTGCTTGGTTACATGAACAATCAATGGTGGACATCTAGAAGCAAGTGGGGACAACAGACTGGGATAGGGTGAGGTTGAATATGTCCGTAAACACTCCAGCCAAGCTAGTCTGCACATGCACTGAGGATGCGGCTTGGAATGCCGTCCGGCCTGGCAGCCTTGCGAGGGTTAACATACTTGAAAGTCCAACTCATCTTGGCTACAGCCAAGACAACAGTGTGTTTTCCTCAAAGCGGGCAAAGAATGTGTTAAGTTTGTCTGAGAGTGAGGCGTCGATGTCTGTCTGTGACGTGGCTGGTTTTCCCTTGATAATCCTTGATTGTCTGGAATCCCTGCCACATGCGTCTTGTGTCTGAGCCATTGAATTTTTCCCTATGATGTATTTTTGTCTCTGATTGACTTATCCTCTTACATCTAGATGTTCCGCTAGCGTAACGCCTCGCCAATATCCAATGATAGAGCGTGGCGCGAATTACAAACACCTCAAAAATCCAAAAACTTCAGTTTTTCAAACATATGACTATTTTACACCATTTTAAAGACAAGACTCTCCTTTATCTAACCACATTGTCCGATTTCAAAAAGGCTTTACAACGAAGCAAAACATTAGATTATGTCAGGAGAGTACCCAGCCAGAAATAATCACACACCCATTTTTCAAGCTAGCATATAATGTCACAAAAACCAAAACCACAGCTAAATGCAGCACTAACCTTTGATGATCTTCATCAGATGACACTCCTAGGACATTGTGTTATACAATACATGCATGTTTTGTTCAATCAAGTTCATATTTATATAAAAAAACAGCTTTTTACATTAGCATGTGACATTCAGAACTAGCATGCCCACCGAAAACTTCCGGTGAATTTACTAAATTACTCACGATAAACGTTCACAAAAAACATAACAATTATTTTAAGAATTATAGATACAGAACTCCTTTATGCAATCGTGTTGTCCGATTTTAAAATAGCTTTTCGGTGAAAGCACATTGTGCAATATTCAGAGTAGATAGCCCGGCACTCATGGCTAGCTATTTTGACACCCACCAAGTTTGGCACTCACCAAAAATTGGATTACCTTTGCTGTTCTTCGTCAGAATGCACTCCCAGGACTTCTACTTCAACACCCAATGTTGTTTTGGTTCCACATAACCCATATCCAAATAGCTGCGTTTTGTTCTTGCATTCAAGACACTATCCGAAGGGTGACGCGCCGGCGTGTTTCGTGACAAAAAAAATCAAAATATTCCATTACCGTACTTCGAAGCATGTCAAACGCTGTTTAAAATCAATTTTTATGCGATTTTTCTCGTAAAATAGCGATAATATTCCAACCGGGAGACCTTGTTTTCGTTCAAACACTGAAAATAGAAAATGAAGTCTTCACATGCACGCGCGTACCAGTGTCATTGTTCTCAGAACGACCACTTTCCAAAACCCCTACTGTTTTTCGCCCAGGGACTGCAGAGTTATCATTCAACGTTCTGGCGCCTTCTGAGAGCCTATGGGAGCCTTAGAAAATGTCACGTTACAGCAGAGATCCTCTATTTTTGATAAAGAGGCTACAGAAGGCCAAGAAATGGTCAGACAGGGCACTTCCCATATAGAATCTTCTCAGGTTTTGGCCTGCCATATGAGTTCTGTTATACTCACAGACAACATTCAAACAGTTTTAGAAACTTTAGGGTGTTTTCTATCCAAATCAAACAATTATATGCATATTCTACTTACTGGGCAGGAGTAGTAACCAGATTAAATCGGGTACGTTTTTTTATTCGGCCGTGCAAATACTGCCCCCTATACCCAACAGGTTAAAGAGGTAATGGAAGGTCTGTTTGTACTCGTCCATGTTTCCAGTCACCTTACTGTGGTTAAATGCGGTGGTTCACGCTTTCAGTTTTGCGTGCATGCTGCCATTCATCCACATTCTTTGGTTTGGATATGTTCTAATTGTCACTGTAGGAACAACATCCTCTATGCAATTCCTGACTTAAACCAGTGACAGAGTTGGAAAACGTGTTGACATTGTGCCAGTGCTTTTCTAGCTGCTACCTACTATTAGTGAAAAGAGGGGAAATGATAGCTAGCTTTACAACCCTGTGTGCATACGTTTTACTAACTAGTTATTTTGTTTTAATAATAGTTATTGCTTTGAGTCTGACATGGAAATTGAATAGTTTGAATATTAATCTTTTTCAAATCCATATTAGAAAAGTCAAATGGAAAAATGTTATTTTTCTGCTGGTTAGCCTGTTGCCTGCAAATGTTGTTACATTGTTACACAAGTAAGAAAAAATGAAACTTCACTTTAAGTTGCTTGCTCCTGGGTAAGTACATTGTCAATATATGTACACTGCTCAAAAAAATAAAGGGAACACTTAAACAACACAATGTAAATCCAAGTCAATCACACTTCTGTGAAATCAAACTGTCCACTTAGGAAGCAACAGTGATTGACAATAAATGTCACATGCTGTTGTGCAAATGGAATAGACAACAGGTGGAAATTATAGGCAATTAGCAAGACACCCCCAATCAAGGAGTGGTTCGGCAGGTGGTGACCACAGACCACTTCTCAGTTCCTATGCTTCCTGGCTGATGTTTTGGTCACTTTTGAATGCTGGTGGTGCTTTCACTCTAGTGGTAGCATGAGACGGAGTCTACAACCCACACAAGTGGCTCAGGTAGTGCAGCTCATCCAGGATGACACATCAATGCGGGCTGTGGCAAGAAGGTTTGCTGTGTCTGTCAGCGTAGTGTCCAGAGCATGGAGGCGCTACCAGGAGACAGACCAGTACATCAGGAGACGTGGAGGAGGCCGTGGGAGGGCAACAACCCAGCAGCAGGACCGCTACCTCCGCCTTTGTGCAAGGAGGAGCAGGAGGAGCACTGCCAGAGCCCTGCAAAATGACCTCCAGCAGGCATGTGTCTGCTCAAACGGTCAGAAACAGACTCCATGAGGGTGGTATGAGGGCCCGACGTCCACAGGTGGGGGTTGTGCTTACAGCCCAACACCGTGCAGGACGTTTGGCATTTGCCAGAGAACACCAAGATTGGCAAATTCGCCACTGGCGCCCTGTGCTCTTCACAGATGAAAGCAGGTTCACACTGAGCACATGTGACAGAGTCTGGAGACGCCGTGGAGAACGTTATGCTGCCTGCGACATCCTCCAGCATGACCGGTTTGGCGGTGGGTCAGTCATGGTGTGGGGTGGCATTTCTTTGGGGGGCCGCACAGCCCTCCATGTGCTCGCCAGAGGTAGCCTGACTGCCATTAGGTACCGAGATGAGATCCTCAGACCCCTTGTGAGACCATATGCTGGTGCGGTTGGCCCTGGGTTCCTCCTAATGCAAGACAATGCTAGACCTCATGTGGCTGGAGTGTGTCAGCAGTTCCTGCAAGAGGAAGGCATTGATGCTATGGACTGGCCCACCCATTCCCCAGACCTGAATCCAATTGAGCACATCTGGGACATCATGTCTCGCTCCATCCACCAACGCCACGTTGCACCACAGACTGTCCAGGAGTTGGCGGATGCTTTAGTCCAGGTCTGGGAGGAGATCCCTCAGGAGACCATCCGCCACCTCATCAGGAGCATTCCCAGGCGTTGTAGGGAGGTCATACAGGCACGTGGAGGCCACACACACTACTGAGCCTCATTTTGACTTGTTTTAAGGACATTACATCAAAGTTGGATCAGCCTGTAGTGTGGTTTTCCACTTTGATTTTGAGTGTGACTCCAAATCCAGACCTCCATCGGTTGATAAATTGGATTTCCATTGATTATTTTTGTGTGATTTTGTTGTCAGCACATTCAACTATGTAAAGAAGAAAGTATTTAATAAGATCCTTTTATTCATTCAGATCTAGGATGTGTTATTTTAGTGTTCCCTTTATTTTTTGAGCAGTGTATATCACTTGTAACAACATTGTAATTACAGAGTGGGTTGTTAAAGATTGTAACATTGTAAGTACAGTGTAACTAAACTGGTTATACCTAGTGCTCTCCTGTCTCCTAATTTGACCTGGTTAGGGTAGTGTCTGAAAAAGTTGTTACATTGTAACTACATAGTAATTATAAAGGTTATACACTACTGGATTAAGTTGCTAGGTTAATAACAAGTATATCATATGTAACTACCTTGTTTTTACATTACACTTGAATCGTGGTAACATAAAATAATTGAAAACGACCGGCCTAATTATAAACCCTGGTATTACATGTGGATTCGATGGTAGTGGCACATTGTAGTTACATGTGCAGTGCCTTCAGAAAGTATTTATACCTCTTGACTTATTCCACATTTAGTTGTTTTACAGCCTGAATTAAAAATTGATTACATTTTTTTTTTCTCACCCATTTACACACAATACCCCACAATGACAAAGTGAAAATATGTTTTTAGACATTTAAAAAATGCAGGCTGTAACACAACAAATGGTTGTGAAGACTTCCTGAAGGCACTGCAACAAAGTCATATTTTGGTTTAAGATGTTAAAGGGGAACTGCACCCACATATTTGGCCTTCGATTTTTGACTTGCATGACAGAAGCAAAACATGAGTTGGCTTGGGGGTGTGGTTTGATGTGGGTGTTTCCTGGGTGTGTCCTTTCCACCACCAAGACACACCCATCTGTCAGAACCTTGCCTGCAGCTGTTTTCACCCCACTCAATCCAAACAAACAAGTCTCCTGCAAGTTGAGTTCAATAACTACAGGCAGACGTATGGTGAGAAAATGAAAATACCAAAATGAACTGCAAAGCACACTGGGTATTATTATTGGCCTTGTTTCGGGGTCATGTCTAAATGGGATACAGCTTTACCTAATTCTCCTAACCTGCTGTGTAAGTTCTCCTAAACCTGCTACGAAAAGTCAATTTTGACAAAAGCTATATCCCTTCTAAACAAAACCTTGTTTTGGGGTGGAGCTCATTAGAATAATACTCTGCACGCTTTGCAATTGTCCATTTTTGCATACACATTTATATTTAGTTCATTTCGCAAACGCTCACTATGGTAAACAGAAACTTCTGGCAGTTTCTGAAGCCAATGTGGCATGTTGAATTAATTTTCTTCCAATGAATTTGGCTCTAGCTATTATGACCCCATTCCTCAAAGCTAAGACTCTCTGGAGCATGGACATGCCTTCTCTTCCCCTCTATGGTGATCAGGTTGCGTTAGAAGAAAAATGAAATGCCGTGTCATAGCCCTTCAAAGGATAGCTTTCCACTCCCTATTTAATCTTGCTCTTGTGACTGACTGTGTTCTAACCAGGTCTCCTGCATGTCACAAAACTGTGTTAGCACACTTAGTTAAAGCTGTGATCTTTGAGTATGAGGTCAAAGGGGGGTGGAATGTAACCAAGATGGTTTGATGAACCTTGCTGGAGACTTGAAGACTTGTGCTAGCTTCCTGAACTAATCCCTATGGGCTTTATCTAAGTGTAAAGGATGACACACTGCTTACTTAACAAGTACCACATCCTCCTAATTCAGCTCATACCAAGACTCGAACTCAGGACCTCTGCCTCGCAAACACACATAAACCTGTCAGGATATTGAAAAAGGCCTTCTTCAACTGAGCTAGGAGCGAAACTTCAGGCTGATGAGTGAGTTTCACAGCACCCCATCTGCTCCATTCACTGCTTTAACTCACTACACAGCAACCCCAGCAGTTGAACCAGCTCAACTATAGATCCGAGTCCAGTTGCACCATTGTAAATGACGTCACACTGCCTGCTTAGCGAGTACCACTTCCCCCTGATTCAGCTCGAAAACGCACGTGACTGCCCTCCTGAAGCATTCCAACCCATTGTGCTATTAAAAAAGGCCTTCTTCAATTGCGCAAGGGGTGACACTTCAGGCTGAGGAGTCGCCATCTGCTACACTAATACAATTCCTCATGATCCAGCAAGGTTAATCGTGTGATTTGGTGATCCATGCTTATGTGATGAGAACCTTGCCTGAGACCTGAAGATGTGTTAATTTGACATAGTCCATTTTTGATTCAGTTTCAAATCATAAAATACAAGTTCAATTTATGAATTCAATGATTCAAATTGTGCATTAAACATTCATAAATATTATATTAAAATTCATTATCCTAAAACAAATGATAAATTATAAAATTCTAATACAATTTATGTTGGCACTGAAATCACTCCATAAAAAGGGGGCCACAAAATGGTGAACCACTATAAACATTTTTTTATAGAAATGTATTTCGAAAATACAAATTACAGCTCTCGAAAGTATCTTGTTACAAAATACTTTGCAATTGCTGAATTTATGTAGATATTCTAAACTAACTGTTTTGATAGCTTCCACATGTAGTAACAGGTCCATGTAGAATAAACAACCCTTTACATAATACCATCGAATCAGTGATCTGCTAATATAACAATGTCCACCTTTCACCTTTCATTGTCATTCCCATACGATACAGATACTGTGCCTATCGACATTTTATCTGGAGGTAATGGGGGTACCTTGGCAAACATGTCAGGAGTTCTCTGATCCTGGTGGAGAATACACAGGGTTTCTCCCTCCCCGTATTGACTGATACAGCACCATCCAATAATTTAAAAAAAGACAATACAAGTAAAAGTTGTTTCTAGCTAAATTTGAATGCTGAGTGCCAGGTCTCTCTCCATTTAGAGACATCAGTATCAAGCCCGTCTGTCAGTCTGGACTTCATCACATCTTGCATGTCTCCATGTGCTAGCTCCATACATTTCTGTGTACACATAGCCACTGACTGTGCTATTACCAATGGCAGTTAGGTAATATCTAAGTTGAACAAGTCAGATAAAACCTACCAAATGATGGTCTCCCCATCAAACGACTGAGGCTGACGTCTGACAAAAGCATCTGCAGTCCTCTCCACCTGTACAAAATAGGCAGAGTTGAGGCAGAGTTCATCAGTGACACATGGAATGAAAAGGGTGTTGCAAATTCTGGACATTCTGCTCTACTGTATTATAAGAAATCACCTTCAGTCCCACATTGTGGATTTGTTGAGTGCCAGGTCTATCTCCATTCAGAGATGTCAGTATCAAGCCTGCTTGTCGGTCAGGACTCCATTACATCATCTTGCAAGTCTGCTGGCTCCATACATGCATGTGTGAACACATACACAGTCACTCTTCTATTATGTCATGACTTCCGCCGAAGTTGGTCCCTCTCCTTGTTCGGGCGGCATTCGGCGGTCGACGTCACCCGTCTTCTAGCCATCGCCGCTCCACCTTTCATTTTCCATTTATTTTGTCTTGTTTTCCGCACACCTGGTTTACATCTCCTCATGATTACTATGTGTATTTAGCCCTCTGTTCCCTCCATGTCTGTGTGGGGTATTGTTTATTGTCTAGGTTGGCACGCTTCCGGCTGGTTTGCGCCGGGTTTTATTTGTACCCATGATTTGTGGCAGCCGGTACTTTGTACTTGGTTGTTGTACTTTGTGCTGCCTCACTTGTTCTTTGGGCATTTGTTTTTGTGACACGGTTGCGTTCTGTTCTTACAATTGCCTCAGTAAAGTGCTTCTTTGTTCACTCATCTCTGCTCTCCTGCGCCTGACTTCCATGCACCGGCTACACCCACCGCATGACATATTACCAATGGCAGTTAAGATGTATGTTTGTCAGATATCACCTATTTCAAAGTTTGAACAGGTCAGACTAAACCTAACCAATTCTAAGGAGTATAATGACACCAAGATGTTGTCTGTATTATGTATGGTTCATGGATCATAGGGTTTTACATGAGGCATGTATAGGTCTAAAAAGGGCCTAAAATCTCCACTTTCATCATGATTTTCTAAAAATGAAGTTTCCAATTGAACATTTCCAGAACAATCAAAGATATCAAAAATATTTTTTACGATCTATGGATACCCATCCATGTTAGAACACATTGTATCTTATGTTCTTATTGGAACCATACTGTCTGTTTTGACTTAAAATACATAAACAGCTCAGGAAAGTGCTTATGGTCCTGCTTTGTTTTCTCTTTACTGTGGACAGGACTACACTACTATTTGCCAGACTCCCGTAGCGATTGGTAACTATCCCAGCGGTAACATCACCAGGGGAACTGTCCCAGTGAACTGATCTTACTTTAGTCTGTAGTCTGACAGCACAACATCCACTTCTAACCATACTTGTTAATAACAAGGTATTTCTTAAAGGTCATAGATTGGACATACACTACATGACTAAAAGTTTGTGGACACCTGCTCTTCAAACATCTCATTCCAAAATCATGGGCATTATTATGGATTTGGTCCCCCCTTTGCTGCTATAACAGCCTCCACTCTTCTGGGAATACTTTCCACTAGATGTTGGGACTTGCTTCCATTCAGCCACAAGAGCATATGTGAGATCGGGCACAGATGTTGAGCGACTAGGCCTGGCTCGCAGACAGCGTTCCAATTCATCCCAAATGTGTTTGATGGGTCAGGGCTCTGTGCAGGCCAGTCAAGTTCTTACACAATGATCTTGACAAACCATTTCTGTAGCGACCTCGCTTTGTAAACGGCGGCATTGTCATACTGAAACATGAAAGGGCCTTCTCCAAATGGTTGCTACAAAGTTGGATGCACAGAATCATCTAGATTGTCATTGTATGCTGTAACGTTACAATTTCCCTTCACTGGAACTAAGGGGCCTAGCCCGAACCATGAAAAACTGCCCCAGAACATTATTCCTCTCCTGCCGTGCTTATTAAATTGGTCAGTCTGACCCTGTTTGTGGCTGTAATCACTTTCACAAATCTGGCGTAAATTCAAAGGCAGTGTTTTGCGTGTTTGTGTGTGCGCACCGGATTCAAATTAGCCAATATTTATTTCAAAGAATAAATAGGCAGTGTTTTTGTTGACTTGATGCTCACTCTAGAGTTGAGGGAATTAGAATAGTTCTAAAAAAAACATTTTACAAGAATTAATGTTAAAAAATGAATTATTAAATAGGAATTTAATTTAATTGAGTCTGAAATGAGTCAATTATTTTAAGAGAATTGGATCCCACTTAAGGTGGGAAGTGAAATATGTTTTACCCTGTTTTTGCAGTACTTCCTGTTGCACCGGTTTGTGGCTTGCACACAAGTGAGTCAATTAGCATCTTAGACAATACATCTAGAGAGGTGTTTGCAGAATTGTATGCAAGGTCTCATTACAAATGCATTACAGGTTTTACGTGTAAGGAATGTGGTAAATGTATGGAACGCCGTTCAGCTCGCAGCTGTCTTGGTTATTTGACCCGTCAAATAGCACTATTTGAAATTTCAAATAAATTTATTGACCAATCTGGATTAACACATACATAAAATGTTTACATAGTGATTACACTATCACTTGTATTTCATATGTTACAGTGATTCACTGGTAAATATGCTATTATGCTGGTAAAGTTGTCTCACACACCTGCCGCATGAACTACACATTTCCCCAAGCTCTGGGACTGCTAGTCAGAAAAAAAACTAGTTAGCTGATGGAAGTTAAATGTTCTTTTCCCCAAAAAACTGCAAAAACATAGCAAAACGACATCTGTATTAGTAGTTACTGTATCTAGTTAGTTAGCTAACAATCTACATGTCATCATCTGAATACCCCGAATATATAAAACAGTATTTGATTGATGGTATTCAGATGATGACATGTAGATTGTTAGCTAACTAACTAGATACAGTAACTACTAATACAGATGTCATTTTGCTATGTTTTTGCAGTTTTTGAGGGAAGAACATCAACATTCCGGTCAAGCCATTAGTTAGAGTATGAAGAAAGCTAGCTACTATGGCTTGGTGCAACAGGTAACTGGCTAGCTTGTTTAGTTCACTAGCTAGCAAGTTATGAACTGAAGTTAGATTTAAATAGGAGAACATTAAGTGGCTGCCCAATAGTCACATGGATTCCTAAATCATTGCTAAGAATATGGAGAATGACTGTAGTTTCTGATCATTGTTTTCAGGTTGGTTGCATCGTTGCTAGCTAGGTAACATTATCAAGCTAGGTAGCTACCCCAGAAGTTGCTATTAACATTTGTATCAAAGATATTTTTGAGTGACTTTGTCATACTACAAACCGAAGTCAACGTAACGTTAGTAGTGAGACAGCATACCTCCAGTTTCCAAACTGTCATCGATGTTGACAAAATGCTTGATTATTATTCTGTATTTTGACAAAGATAAATCAGGTGCAACTTCTTGGGATGTGGCTGGTTGGCTTGCAGCAGCAGCATCAGGACCACTATCCTTTATCCCCTGCCTCTGGGATGATGGAATTTCTGAGAAAATGTTGACTACCAGTAGCTACATTTTTTATCCTGTCGATTTGCAGACAGCTTTGACAGTGCCACTGACTGTACTGGTGGCTTGTGTATGTAAATTCAGCACACACACACTATAATAGAATTTAGTTATTTGACATGTTAATTTTTACACGTAAAGACCTGAACGGTCTTCCATGTAAATGTAAGTTAAAATGTGCTATTCCTACACTGTAATTGTACTGCATCTGTCGAAGTCGCCAAGTGCATAGTTTGAATCTTTGTTTTTGGACCCATCCCTGTGGTGGGTGGGTTGGTGTGTGTTCGTGCGTGTGTGCATGTAAGGGAGAGAGAGAGTCCGTGTGTTTATTTTTATTTAACTAGGCAAGTCAGTTAAGAACATTCTTATTTTCAACGACAGCCTAGGAACAGTGGGTTAACTGCCTTGTTCAGGGGCAGAATGACAGATTTGTACCTTGTCAGCTCGGGATTCAAATCTGCAACCTTTCGGTTACTAGTCCAACGCTCTAGCCACTAGGCTACCCTGCCGCCCCCATATATAAAATGGTGTAGCATGGAGTTTCAAGCATGGCTTAGGTGTAGCTACTAACAGAGCTCTTAAAGGGGCACTAACATACTTTGTAATAGAAACAACAATTTTTTTTTATTATTTATATATTCACCTGTATGATAAAATTATTAACCTCTCTGGGCTAGGTGGCACCAAATCGTCCCACCTACGTAACAGCCAGTGCAATCCCGTGGTGCGTTATTCAAAAACCTTAGAAATGCAAAACCTTCAATTTTTCAAACATATTACTATTTTACACCATTTTAAAGATAAGACTCTCGTTAATCTAACCACACTGTCCGATTTCAAAAAGGCTTTACAACGAAAGCAAAACATTAGATTATGTCAGCAGAGTACCCAGACAGAAATAATCAGACACCCATTTTTCAAGCTAGCATATAATGTCACATAAACCCAAACCACAGCTAAATGTAGCACTAACCTTTGATGATCTTCATCAGATGACAACCCTAGGACATTATGTTATACAATACATGCATGTTTTGTTCAATCAAGTTCATATTTATATCAAAAACCAGCTTTTTACATTAGCATGTGACTAGCATTCCCACCGAACACTGCCGGTGAATTTACTAAATTACTCACGATAAACGTTCACAAAAAGCATAACAATTATTTTAAGAATTATAGATACAGAACTCCTCTATGCACTCGATATGTCCGATTTTAAAATAGCTTTTCGGTGAAAGCACATTTTGCAATATTCTGAGTAGATAGCCTGGCCAAGTCAGATTTACTATAAGAAAAATGTTATTAATGCACTCCCAGGACTTCTACTTCAATAACAAATGTTGGTTTGGTCCAAAATAATCCATCGTTATATCCAAACAGCGGCGTTTTGTTCGTGCGTTCAAGACACTATCCGAAAGGGTAAATAAGGGTTACGAGCATGGCGCAATTCGTGACAAAAAAAATCGAAATATTCCATTACCGTACTTCGAAGCATGTCAACCGCTGTTTAAAATCAATTTTTAGGCCATTTTTCTCGTAAAAAAGCGATAATATTCCGACCGGGAATCTGCATTTAGGTAAACGGACGAAAAAAAATAAAGCATTCGGTCGACTCGGCCACGCGCCTAAGCCCACAGTACTATGAGCGGCCACTTGCCAAATGCGATAAAAGTGGTTCAGCTTTTTCCCGGGCTCTGAGAGCCTATGGGAGCCGTAGGAAGTGTCACGTTAGTGCAAAGATCCAAAATCTTCAATAAAAACAGCCTAGATGAAACACATCTTGTCAGACAGGCCACTTCCTGCATGGAATCTTCTCAGGTTTTGGCCTGCCATATGAGTTCTGTTATACTCACAGACACCATTCAAACAGTTTTAGAAACTTTAGGGTGTTTCTATCCAAAGCCAATAATTATATGCATATTCTAGTTACTGGGCAGGAGTAGTAACCAGATTAAATCGGGCACGTTTTTTATCCGGCTGTGTCAATACTGCCCCCTAGCCCTAACAGGTTAATAATAACAATCAGGAGTTTGTGTCCAATGGGTAAATGCAGATGTATAAACCCCATGCTTTTGCCTGTCTACATTTTATAGGGTTGGGTTACAGGTGATAATGCGTTTTACTAATAGCACATCTGCGTAAATAAGTTGGTCTTAAATGCTAGATCGGGCGTAGCTATGTCCGACTTCGGGATCAGAATTTACACCTGTTGCAACAATCAAAATGAGACTAATTGTTGCTAAGTCCGGCATAAGCAATGCACATTCATACCATCCTTGTGGCATTTCTAAACTTTGCGTTGCATGGTACTTCGCAAAGCCCACCACTATGCATGCACGTTTGCTTAACCACAACTGGATGGATCAATTAATTATAGGGGGAACGATTATCACTGAATGTCGAAAAAATTGTAATAAAGTAGGTTAATGCAATTGAAGGCATGTATCAAATTGTTGCTTACCGAAACTCCCAAAGTCATCCAACTGTTTTAAATAATTTAAAACAATAGCCGTGTGTGGTCAACACAAAAGTATGTGGACAACCCTTGAAATTAGTGGATTCGGCTATTTCAGCCACACCCGTTGCTGACTGGTGTATTAAATCGAGCACACAACCATGCAATCTCCATAGACAAACATTGGCAGCAGAATGGCCTTACTGAAGAGCTCAGTGACATTCAACGTGGCACCGTCATAGGATGCTACCTTTCCAAGAACTCAGTTCATACATTTTCTTCCCTACTAGAGCTCCCCCGGTCAACTGTAAGTGCTGTTATTGTGAAGTGGAAACGTCTAGGAGCAACAACGGCTCAGCTGAGAAGTGGTAGGCCACGCAAGCTCATAGAATGGGACTACCGAGTGCTGAAGCACATAAGTCATAAATATTGTTCCCTGAACTATTATATTGTCTTGATCATTTTTCATTCCAATCTGATTTTCTTGGATACAAACAGAATCTCAATTAATGCGTCTCTGAAGTAGCCCTCATAACATCCCTCACAAGACCCTGACACCATTGTGTT
Source organism: Salmo salar (assembly GCF_965601325.2). Classification (NCBI taxonomy): domain Eukaryota; kingdom Metazoa; phylum Chordata; class Actinopteri; order Salmoniformes; family Salmonidae; genus Salmo; species Salmo salar. The sequence continues at coordinate 9,158,865 of NC_138306.1, read as the reverse complement.
CTCTCAGTTTAACCAAAGCCAGATGTCAAAGCCACTGTATGATGCTATTATATCCATTTCCTAATCTTGAAGTGGGTTACCAGTGACAGTTTATCACTGTCCAAACGTGCAGTGGTAACGCATTCTCTGGAATGATGAATCATGCTTCACCATCTGGCGGTTCAACGGACAAATCTGGGTTTGGAAGATGCCAGGAGAACGCTACCTGCTCCAATGCATAGTGCCAGCTGTAAAGTTTGTGGAGGAGGAATAATGGTCTGGGGAGGTTTTTCATGTTTCGGGCTAGGCCCCTTAATTCCAGTGAAGGGAGATCTTAATGCTACAGCATACTATGACATTCTAGACGGTTCTGTGCATCCAACTTTATGGCAACAATTTGGGGAAGGCCCTTTTCTGTTTCAGCATAACAATGCCCCCGTGCACAAAGCGAGGTCCATACAGAAATGGTTTGTTGAGATCGGTGTGGAAGAACTTGACTTGTCTGCACAGATCCCTGACCTCAACCCCATCGAACACCTTTTGGATGAATTGGAATGCCGACTGCGAGCCAGGCCTAATCACCCAACATCAGTGCCCGACTTCACCAATGCTCTTGTGGCTGAATGGAAGCAAGTCCCCACAGCAATGTTCCAACATCTAGTGGAAAGCCTTCCCAGAAGTGTGGAGGCTGTTATAGCATAAAAGGGGGGACCAACTCCATATCAACGCCATGATTTTGGAATGAGATGTTTGACAAGCAGGTTTCCACATACTTTTGGTCATGTAGTGTATCATTTCACCACCGTTTTTGATTGTTTGAGACAAGTGTGGGGACTCATCTTAATAAATCAATCAATGTCAAATGTTTTTCACTGAATCTCTGCTTGGATATTTGGTTACAATTAGCTATATTGAGGTGAGTGCTCATGATCATAATCTTTAGTCTACCTTGTTTAGCACTGGTCAGAAAACTTTGCTACAAGTTGATTATTTTGCTCTTCACACGCGTAGTAGCCTATATCCCAACCAAAAGCCCTTGACTTGTCGGATAATCAAAAACTTTGATTTTGTTTTACTGAATCTCCGTCTGTAGCATATATTTGGTTATTTTATCTCTGGCTGGACTAATAAATAGTGGTGGTAGCTAATCTATTTGCTAATCTATCACTGATCAGAAAAGGGTAGAATGCTGTAATATAGAATAAATCAGGTGTAACTCAAAAACTATGTGGAGGTTGTGAAATATGAACACGAGACTCACATCCTTTTGAAAATATAGATTGCTATTATTTTATGTGCATATCATGATGACAATAGTCCCAATTTAAAAACCTACGCCTGCTCTCTACTAGGCGTACAATCTACGCCCAGTCATACCTCTAGAAGGGCTTACGCCCAGGTGTTGCCACACGTCAAATTTTTAGGTCCGGCATTGAGCGCATTTTACGTTGGCTGTAGAGATATGAACCACTTACAACCAACTGGTGCAACCGGCCCTTGATAATATACACAGTGCTCAAAACATTCAGAACACCTTCCTAATATTGAGTTCCTATCTGGGCTATGAGGGGGTAAGGTGTGGGTCAGGTCGGTCTGTTGCATAAGGGAATTTCCATCGAAAAGGACCCATGAGCACCAACATCTGAAGTTCATAGGAGCATATCAAATTGGGTGTCAAATGAAAGCTAAGAGTCTATAATTTGGGGAAATGGCATAGATACATTTTCCATGTAAAAAAGTGGCATAAGTTAAAACCTCTATGGGCTAGGTGGGACGCTAGCGTGCCACCCGTGGTGCACTCCATCAACAGCAGGTGCATTTCAAGAGCGGCAAATTTGAATCCAAATAAATGTCAAAATTCAAATTTTTCAAACATACAACTATTTTACACCCTTTGAAAGATAAACATCTCCTTAATCTAACCACGTTTTACGATTTCAAAAAGGTTTTACGGCGAAAGCATAAATTTAGAGTATGTTAGGACAGTATATTTACAAGAGTTGTGTGTAATGTTTTGTCAATTCAAAGACAGGGTCACCAAAACCATAAAACCAGCTAAAATGATGCACTAACCTTTTACAATCTCCATCAGATGACACTCCTAGGACATTATGTTAGACAATGCATGCATTTTTAGTTCTATCAAGTTCATATTTATATCCAAAAACAGCGTTTTACTATGGCATTGATGTTGAGGAAATCGTTTCCCTCCAATAACCGGCAGTCAAGTCAGCGTCACAAATTAAATAATTAAAATTAGAAAACATTGGTAAAATATTATATTGTCATTTAAAGAATTATAGATTTACATCTCTTGAACGCAATCAACTTGCCAGATTTAAAAATAACCTTACTGGGAAATCACACTTTGCAATAATCTGAGCACTGCGCCCAGAAAAATACGCGTTGCGATACAGACTAGACGTCATGTTGGGGAGATCTAAAATCGAAAATACTATGTAAATAATCCATTACCTTTGATTCTCTTCATCAGATGTCACTTCCAGGTATCACAGGTCCATAACGAATGTAGTTTTGTTCAAAAAAGCTCATAATTTATGTCCAAAAATCTCCGTCTTGTTAGCACATGATCTAAGCCAGCCGGACTTCTCGTCATGAACGAGGGGAAAAAATATATTTACGTTCGTTCAAACATGTCAAACGTTGTATAGCATAAATCATTAGGGCCTTTTTTAACCAGAACATGAATAATATTCAAGGTGGACGAATGCATACTCTTTTATAACGTATTGGAACGAGGGTACCCAACATGAACTCGCCTGCCAGGTGTCTAATGGGCCATCATCGTTCCATGGCTCTTGTTCGGTCAGATCTCCCTCCAGAAGACTCAAAACACTTTGTAAAGGCTGGTGACATCTAGTGGAAGCAATAGGAAGTGCCAAAATATTCCTCAGCCCCTGTGTTTTTCAATGGGATAGGTTTAAAGGTAACACAACACATCAGGTATCCGCTTCCTGTCAGAAAATGTCTCAGGGTTTTGCCTGCCAAATGAGTTCTGTTATACTCACAGACACCATTCAAACAGTTGTAGAAAATTTAGGGTGTTTTCTATCCATATGTAATAAGTATATGCATATTCTAGTTACTGGGTAGGAGTGGTAACCAGATTAAATCGGGTATGTTTTTTTATCCAGCCGTGTCAATACTGCCCCCTAGCTTAACCTCTTGAGCATCTGATCCCGTTAGCGGGATCAAAATCCAGCGAAAAATCATATCGCCAATTAGCATTAAAAAAATATCATAATTTTTTTTTAAAATAAAAAATATATATATTTTTTTTTTATAGATACACCTCTCCTGAATCGACCCACGTCGTCCGATTTCAAAAAGGTTTTACAGGAAAAGCAAATCATTAGATTATATTAGATGAGTCCATCGTAAAAAGCAGCTTCATAGCCATTTTCCGACCAACCACTTGCATCACATTTAATCAATAAACAGCTAAATGTAGCACTAACCTTTTACAAACTTCATCAGATGGCACCCCTAGGACATCATGTTATACAATGCATGCATTCTTTTGTTCAATAAAGGTCATATTTATATATAAAAACAGCATTTTACATCTCTGTCTGACGTTGACTACCTAATTTCCCCTCAAAAGCGTCCCGGTAAACAATGCTACGTTTCAATAAATTGCTATACTATAACGATTTTTTAAATGTATATTGTCAATCTAACATTTATAGATGAATATCTCTTGAGAACACCCGTCATACCAGATTTTAAATTAACTTTACTGGGTAATCACACTTTGCGATAAAAGGAGATGCGATACTCAGAAAATGAGCTAATATACAGTGCTCGGCGCCATCTTGGACGCAACACCATGAACCATCTCATCTTCTATAATATTGTCAATAATCGCCTACCTTTAGTTGTCTTCATCAGAAAGCATCCCAGGTCCACAACAGATGTATTTTCGGTCAAAAAGTCCATACTTCACGTTCCATTAGCCTGATGTTGGTAGCGCGTCCTATGGCTCTCTCCAAGCGCAGCTCTGAAGTTCATAATGAAAGCAATCCTCGCGCATGTAGGTTCGTTCAAACATGTCAAACGTTGTATAAAATAAATCTTCAGGGCCTCTAACACCAAGAGAGCCAATAAGATTCGAGGGGGATGATGTCATGGCCTTTAAAACCGTTTCCAAAGGTGGGGGCAGACATGGCCGCCGGCGTCATAATGGTGATGGCCCATCCCCTGTGACCAATTTCAAACTAGTGTCATTCACTCAGTTTTGACTCTATAAGGCTCAAACCACTGTGAAAGGACTGGCGACATCTAGTGGAAGCAATAGGAAGTGCTCACTGAACCATGTTTAACGGTGTGATTAATAAGGAAAGATGAGAAGTCAAGTCCACAATTCAGAATTCCACTTCTTGTTTCAATCGGTCTCGGGGTTTTGACTGCCATTTGAGTTCTGTTATACTCACAGACACCATTCAAACAGTTTTAGAAACTTTAGAGTGTTTTCTATCCATATATAATAAGTATATGCATGCCCTATCTTCTGAGTTTGATTAGTAGGCCGTTGAAAATGGGAACGATTTTTTTTCAAAATGCGCTGTGGCGCCCCCTATCCTAGGGTATCCTCAAGAGGTTTTAAGGCTTCCGGAAGCGCTATCCAAGTGGGAGGATAAACACACTAGTACACCACAGAGTACATGTAATATCTGTATAAGTACAATGCAATTAATGTGTTACACCGGATTTAGCTTGTTAAAATTGAGGATATCTTGAGGGGTACTTACTTTTATTTATTATGTACCTACAAAGTACGTTACCTTTTCTGACAATCTAATCGTCAGCTTCTGAGTGCGCCATCCAAGTAAGGAAATAAACACAGTAATATACCATGGAGTACATATCTGTAATATCGGAATAAGTACAAGGCTATTGCTAGTTACACAGGATTTAGCTATTTAAAGTAAGTGTAACTTTATAGTGAGCTATGATCAATATCTATATAATTACTTATTTATTACTCATTACCAAGTGAAAATACCTACAAACAAAAGATGAGCTTCTACTTATTCAACATGTTAAAATACCTTACATTTCTTACAAGATGATTAACATTTGTATTTATTAAACAAAGATATAGGCCTATAACCTGTTGGGGCTACAGGTTAGCAATGAACCCCGAGTCGGGATTGCTAACAAGGCTGGAAATTCAAAACATCAAAAATCTAATAATTTCAATTTCTCAAACCATCAACTATTTTACACAATTTAAAAGATAAACATCTCCTTAATCTAACCACATTGTTCGATTTTCAAAGAGGCTTTACGGCAAAAGCATAAAGTTAGATTATGTTAGGACAGTACATAGCCACAAAAGTACAAACATCCATTTTCAATTCAAGGTCAGGCGTCACCAAAAGCAGAAACCAGCTAGAATTATGCACTAACCTTTGTCAATCTCCATCAGATGACACTCCTAGGACATTATGTTATACAATACATGCATTTTTTGTTCCATCAAGTTCATATTTATATCCAAAAACAGCATTTTACAGTAGCGTGAAATTCAGATTTTTTTCTTCTCTGAAATGCTTCCGGTGAACATAACAAAATTACTATTCGACAACATTGGTAAATTATAATATTGTCATTCAAAGAATAATATATTATCATCTCGTAATTGCTACCGAATGGCCAGATCTCAAAATAACTTTACTGGGAAATCACATTTTGCAATAAACGGGGTGCTATGCTAAGAACAACAGGCTATGCTATACAGTTAGCATCATCTAAAATCGATAATAACATTGTAAATACCCCCTTACCTTTGATTATCTCCATCAGAAGGCAGGATCCCAGGTCCGGAAGGCATTCCAGGTCCGGAACAAATGTGGTTTCTTTTGACAAAGTTCATAATTTATGTCCAAATAACACCAAGTACTTAGCGTTCATTATGCTCCCATAAAACGTGGTGTGGGGCTGGTAAAATCACGCCGAAAAGGTAAAAAAAACCTAGTAAATAATCTATTTATGTTCGTTCAAACATGTCAAATGTTGTTTAGCATTAATCTTTTGGTCCATTTTTAACGTTAAACATCAGTAATATTTTCACACAACCTATCCTATGTCTAGATAAAAAATGATGACAAACTCACGTTTCTCAGATTTATGCGCAGGCGCAAAAAAATGAAGTGAGGACATGTCAACTTCCTTGGATTCTAATTTGCTCTCTGTTTATCATAGACGCTTCAAACAACTTTATAAAGATCGTTGACATCTAGTGGAAGCCGTAGGTGTTGCGAAATGAATCCTTTCTCACTATGGTATCTATAAAACAATGACACTAAATAGTACAGTCACAAAATTCACATTTTTTTGGATCTATTTTTCACAGGTTTTTGCCTGCAATATGAGTTTTGTTATACTTACAGACACCATTCAAACTGTTTTAGAAAATTCAGAGTGTTTTCTATCCGAATATGCATATCCTAGCTTCTGAGTTGGTGTAGGAGGCAGTTAAAAATGGGCACATATTTTTTTCAAAATGTCTCAATACTGCCCCCGAGCCCCAACAGGATAACATAAAAACAACTATTCTAGTGGTGACTCAAATCTTTAGCCTAAATTATGCTGAGTAGCCTAGATAGCTAGCTAATTTAGAAATATGGGATTGTCTTTTTCTTCCCTTTTTAACATTACAAGTAACAATGGACAATTCTGTCTCTGACCTCATCTGTTTCTTTCTTGTTAGCATTTTCCCATCCTGGAGTCTGAGACCTTGTGGGAATCTGTGGTAGAGAAGATGTAGAATGTATGACAATTTAGTATAGACACTATTCATTACCCCTAGTTATCATCATCATGATTTCTGTAGTTTATGCATATAGCTAGCCAGGCCTAACTAGCATCTTAGCTAGTTCTCACGTTATCCAGCTAGCAACAATAGTGTTTGTGTTGACACAAGTAACTAGCTAACAGATACCCTTGGGAAGAGCCCAGCTAACGTTAGCTAGTGACTAGCAACCATAGCATATTTGCCAACTTTAGGTAGCTAGCTAGCAAGCCAAGGTTAGAAAACTAGCTAGCTAGCATGCTAGCTTATCCAAAAAAACAACAGATTGCATGGAAAGTCTATTCTTTAACTAACTAGCTAGCCTAGTTGGTAGGCCCAACAAAAACTAGCTAACATTTGCTAGCTATCTAGCTGCAGTTAACTAGCAAACGCTAGCTTACTACCTATGCTAAATCATCAAGGAAGAATTCATGTATCCAAAAAAGCTAAACAAATTGCATGAAAAATGTACTTTCTGTCTCATGTGTTGACATTTTTGAAATACAACACCTTGTTTGTTTTTTTTAAGCAATCTTTCATTTCTGGAATTTGCACAATGACCTTCTCGATCTCGTTCTTTACACACTGTTACATGAAGTCAGTGTCGCCGTTATTTCGAACATGTTGCACAGATGGGCAGACCTTGACATGATTCCTTGGATAAATCAATAATTGCACCAATGTATCCCATCCAAAAGTGAGAATGTTCCAACAGTGAAAACCCTTTCAAGGTTACATGATCGACAGTTTGTCTAATGACATTTTTAAGTGCATTTATAAACCATTATTCAACCAAGCTTCATAGGGTTACAATTTGGCAAGCACGAATGACTCTCTCACAATTTGACCATAACTGTTTATTAATGTATCTAAAAAAATGTAATCGATGGTTAAAATAACTGACCCATTTTCAAATGAACATTAAATGATTTAACGTATTTTTTTATGTCAACCATTTGAACCCATTTTTTCCAGACCTTTATTGCAGAGTTGTCTCAATGAGGTGGTCGGTTTTCAATTGGCTAACACTTATAACGTGGTTTGTGCAGGCTGAAATATGGTGCGTTGGGATGGTATTGGAAACTTTTACATTTAACAAGCATTCGTTGTTACACCCCTGTAATTACAGACTGCAATTACCACCAGTTACAGTTATTACAGTGTAACTCTGAAGTATTAAACTTCATTACAATACTTGTTACAGTGTATTTACACATGTAACTGCACTGTAATAAGGACCCCTTAATGAAGTGTTACCGAGATTATTTCAAACTCAAGGTCACAGCTGACACCCCATTCTTTCTGCAGACATCGTTGAATCTTAATTCGGAGCAGATATTTAACAGATAATCACCTGAGGGAAATTTGACCATAATTCCATTACCAAAGTTTGCATCTGCAACTTTATATCACTAAATTAGTTTTTTGTAAATTTTTCAGTGGAGATTGTTAAAAGTAGTCCTTGTTCAGAGTTTTATGGTTTGTTAAATTTTAAAATCAATGTTTTTTTTTGGCATACATTTAAAAGTGAAAATACTGGGTCAAAGTGTAATTCCGTTACTGTGGAATTGCCCATAACATGCTCAGACTGTCATGGGGAAAAGGGTGGAAGTGGTGACAGGGGCGAGGGAATGCCCCAGGGGCAAGGTGTAGGCACTGTCACACAGGCCTCCCTGAAACACTACAGGCATTAGTCATTAGACAGTGAAAGGCCTGGTCTGGATACCAAGGCTGCAATTCAGAAGATTGAAGTGGGCCAATTAGCTGAAGACAGCCACATAATGGCAAGCTGTGTCTAGAAAGGACTAGAGCGTTAATGGTCTGTCACCGTCTATTTTACAGAGCCTAGTGTTTGAAGACAGACTTCTAAGGGAACATTATCATCACTATGGTGAAAATAAAGTTGCGTGGATATGTGCTCTTCTCTTCTCATGCCTGGCATGTTTTTTAAGTGTCAGGTTGCTACCTTTGATCAACTAAGATCGGCCAAGGGTTAACTTTAGTGGATTATGTCTAATTAAATTATTTATTTCCAAAATGCTATATCCACATTTTTTAATGTTTTTTTTCTATCGAAATTCTTGTTTATCAGATATTTTATTCATAGATTGTAGATGTGTATGAGAATGTGTTTTTTTGCAAAACGCTATATATTCATTGTTTAGCTGGAATTAAATGTTGGTATCCTGTATATTTTACTGTGATATGTGGTTGTCTTACCCAATTATCTAAAGATGAATGCACTTACTGTAAGTTGCTCTGGATAAGAACATCTGCTAAATTACTCAAATGTAAAATGTTTTACATACAAATCTCGTATTACTGTATTGAATTATAAAAAAGTATAATATTTGTCACAAATGTATCCTTTGTACTGTTCTTTATAAAACAATTATCAGAGAGTGAGGTGGAAAAGTAGCATTTTGCCCCAAAAAATACGATTGTCTCTCTGAAATGAAACCATCAAGTGACAGATTTTTTAAAAATACAGTACGTCTGTCATTGAACAACCTCATGCCATAATTAGATAGTGAAAAAGCACACCAATCTATTTAAGAATGTCTTTAAAACAATAAAAGTTAATATACCAACATTTCTGAAAAGAAACTCTTCAATTGTAGGCAACAGCTAGTTACGCTAATAGAATATTTATCTGTAGACATTTCTCATGATGCTGTGTGTTTGTCTTTCTTGGTTTTCAGATTTGGATACGCATCTGTGTCCATTTATTGCTGTGCACCACATTTGGAGTTCACTCAAGTGAATTTGGAGATGCTGTAACAGATGACATCACAAGCATTTCACTATTGGTAAGGTCCTCTGACGTACTTACTTCTTCAAGCCACCAAAACTGCAAATGAAAGCTCTTCGGCTAATGCTCTTATTGTATTTAGCTGTCTCGATCCAGTTACTGGCAGCATGTAGTCTTATTCTCAACCAGGGATCCTTTCGAAATCAACCTTTTGGCTTAGTCGTAACATTGTTGCAATGCCAGTTGCACACAATTCATTTGTAAACTTTATACTTTGATACATTGATCCATTTAGATTCAGTCATTGTTTCCTAATACCACTTATTATCCGAATGAGTATTGTAATGCAGTAGGACTTCCTGCATTAGCATTGTCACGATACCGGAATTTTTACTTCGATACTGATACCAGGTTTAATATCGCGATACTCGATACCATCATGATACTCAATACCAAAACGATACCACAGCAAAACAGGCGTATTAGCCAAAGTCACAGAATGGCACTTGATCCAGACAGATAAACTCCACTACTGCTCTCTTCAATAGTTGGAAATCTTTTGAATTCAATATCATTACATTTGAAATTTGATGTCGACATGTTTCAGGGACAGCTATGTTTGCATTAATGAATCAATTATAAAATCATACAATTCATTTGGCTTTGTTTTTACCAATCATTTATTTGAATAGTAAATCTCTATTGATAAACTGGGAAATCAAGATGTACTAGGCGGTCTATCCACAATACAGGTGAATGCATATTCAATAGGAGTGTGTACATGCATTGAGTTTTGAGCTTGTTTTCGCTGCTTTCATATGGCTACAGATAAGACAATCTGTTTCCCTTCCATTTGGGACTTATTTTATTGTACTGATCAACAAAATGTTCATAGAAGTAGCAATCTCTTCTTTTATAAAGTGCCCGCTGTCTCTTTAAACCCAGTAATGACGTCATTCATGATGAGTCATACGCCCACACGGTCAGTTTAGTTCGGTGAGGAAGAGACGTGACAGATGAAGGGGGAAAGTATCTTTGGATGGAGATGATTAAGTGAATTAATGACGTTTTTGGAGACAATTAGCTTTGAAATCATCATATTTTGCATCACAAACCATGTACTAGGATATTGAATTGATGTCAGCGTCATCTGTAAGCTAGCAAGGAAAGTTAGCCTACAAAGCTGGAAGCTACCGGTATCATCTTGTATTGTAAAGTTTTCTAGCCTGTATGAACATTGTTTTACAATAAATAATTAACAATATCAACATTTCAACATGCCTTGTTGCATTATTCAAGTGTGTTAACTTCGGTGCAGCATGAGTGGGGAGCCAACATGTTGCATGAACTGTGCGCTCGTGCTAAGGGGACTTCGGCTGCACTGATAGGCAGACTTGATCCTCTCAATCAGTATACGACATGAGACACATTTGGGAAAAGTGATGACAGACACAACAGTTGTTCATGTTCTAGTATCAAAAAAGTACAGATGTTTTGATATACTGTGCAACACTAATTAGCATTAATGTAAATCAGTAGTTTGGTAACAAACATTTCTGGTAAAATGTTTTGATATTGTCTGTTTTTGAACAGAAACAAAATATACCTAAAGATTACAAGATTCCTGTGACATACATTCCAAAAGAAGTGGTAAGATTTTGTTTTCTTCGCAATAGCATTATTACACTATTATTATAACTTCAAATGTTTGTATTTCTTAGAAAATATAATCGAATGACTGTGATGCCTCACCTTTTTAGAGGGTGGACTATAATTTTTAAATGTCAAAACTGTCCAGTAGCCATGATTATTATGTCCTGATTATTGTTTACTTTTTCAGGGTGGAATGTGTTGGGTCACGCTAAATGTTTTCCACTTGGAACTCAGTTTACGAGGATTAGCAGACAAGTTTGGAAACATTTCGTCCAACAAATATAATATCAGCATATTGATCGAAATGCTGAAAGAGACGCGATATCACATGAAGAACTTGGTACGTTTGGAGCTTTGGTTCTAATACTAATAATGTAACTGCGATAGCTACTATGACAGGTTTATTTTGATGAGGACACATGTTTAAGGCTATTCAAAAATGCACCTTTGAAGTGCATTACCATACATATAATATTTATGATACCAATATGTCATTACCAATTACAATTATCGCAATAAGCATACCACCCATAGTGCAATGCGTTAGTTGCACGTGTCAACTGCTTCAAAACATTGAAGACTGAATTGGCAAAGGACTTGTTGGATAGAGGCTTTGACTGGGATGACTACCTAGCTGCTTCTAGTGGAGCTGGCCAATAACACATACATTCATGCTATTCTTTCTGGCCCATTGACATGAAATAGAGAAATACAAGCGACTAGAATAAATTAATAAACAGGTTTACAAAAGTTCTTAGCACAAATATCCCAGTGACCACATCAGGTCACATCTTGTCAGTTGTCAGCAATAATGTCTTGTGAGGACTGGATCATCTGTCAGGTAGATCAGGTATTCACAAAGGGACCTGGGGATCTCTTGTAGTCTCATGAGAGTGAAGAAATATGTTGATAATGCAGATGTAATAAATTGTTAAAACATATTACTCATTAACTTTGCTCATAATCCAATAGGGATAATTAAGTCCCCCTTGTCCTATATGTCTTAATTTTGGCCTCAAACATCTCTGTCCAGTTGTGTTCTTTGAACTATTTGCTGCATCGCTATATGAGAATGCCATTGGGTGGAATAAGTTAAAGCTAACATGTTTATGTTTTGAATTTCACATCGTTGAGATTATTATTTCCCTTTTGTATCCTTAGGAGGTGATCACGTCTGATTTTGAGTGCCACTACAGAGACGAGAAATGGCAGACAGGACACTATTTTCAGTTTGTTGAAGATTTTCTAAAAACGGCCCGTTCGAATAGAGATTCGCCAGAAGGATGCGATCCACCTCCCTGTCCAACAACAACAAAGGCACCAGCAACTACAATAGCAACAAAATACCCCACATCAGGTAAATGTTGAAGTGTTTTTGTTTAAGTGTAAATATTATCTTACATCATTGTTGCATTCGCTAATATTCAGATAGTGGTCAATGCTGATACGGTCATAGGAGTCAGCTCTCAGTTTCGATCTTGTTAAGTCTTCTAAAATATAATGTGGTGGTTATCATATACCGGAATTAAAAACGACTATTTGTCTTCTTTGGTGGATGGGCACCAGTACCTCTCCATTAACCCTCCTGCTGTGTTCCTGTCGATTTGACCGATTTACAAGTTCTCTCTCTGAAAAATGGTATATACATTTTTTTTGAGGCCTTGCTCACAATTCATTCTGTGGCAGCACAATGACCAAACGATATACTGTATGTGAGGCTCTTGATAATATCTTTGATCATGACACTGGTGAGGAGAGAGTCCTTGTTAAACTTTGACACAAACTAGTCTGTGATAAATAGCACAATATGTTTCATCTGAGTATTTGTTATTGTCAAAATAATCCATACATTCTGCTTTTTTTAACTCATAAATGAGTTTTATGAGCTCAGGTCATTGAGGCCTACAGGTCATAAATAGAAGTTCAAAATGTGTAATGTTCACAAGAATTTAAGTTGATAAAAAAGATCTAACACAACATTAGGTGATAATATATGTATTATTATGGATTTATAATCAGCTATAATGGGGCGGTCATTTTGGACTGGGAACAGAATTAATTAACATGAAAAGAACACAACAGGAGGGTTAAATGATTCCTCTTGTGAATATTTTTTTTGCGTTAGATCTCTTCTTCACATGACAAAACATGAAACGTACCAAGTGCTTGGAAGGTCCATTGTGACATTAGTGCTAATATTTTTATTTATTTAACTAGGCAAGTCAATTAAGAACACATTTTTATTTACAATGATGGCCTACCGGAGAACAGTGGGCTAACTGCCTTGTTTAGAGGCAGAACGACAGATTTGTACCCTGTCAGCTCAGGGATTCGATCCAGCAACCTTTCATTTACTGGCCCAACGCTCTAACCACTAGGCTATCTGCCGCCCCTTCAGCTGAGTCACAGAACCAGAGGAAGATTAGGGCAGCGCACAATTGGCCCAGTGTCATCCGGGTTTGGCCTGTGTAGGCCGTCATTATAAATAAGAATTTGCTCTTAACTGACTTGCCTAGTTAAAGAAAGGTTACATTTGAAAAATTAAGTGCAGTCGCAAAAACCATCAAGCCCTATTATGAAACTGTGTCTCATGAGGACAGCCACGGGAATGGAAGACCCAGAGTTACCACTGCTGCAGAGAATAAGTTCATTAGAGTTACCAGCCGCAGGAAATGCAGCCCAAATAAATGCTTCACAGAGTTCAAGTAACAGACACATCTCAACATCAACTGTTCAGGGGAGACTGTGAATCAGGCCTTCTTGGTCGAATTGCTGCAAAGAAACCACTACCAAAGGACACAAATAATAAGAAGAGACTTGCTTGGGCCAAGAAACATGAGCAATGGACATTACATCAGTGGAAATTTGTCCTGTGATGAGTCCAAATTGGAGATTTTTGGTTCCAACCGCCGTGTCTTCGTGAGACGCGGTGTGGATGAACAGATGATCTCAGTATGTGTACAGGACAATGACCCAACACACCTCCAGGCTGTGTAAGGGCTATTTTACCAAGAAGGAGAGTGATGGAGTGCTGCATTAGATGACCTGGCCTCAACAATCCCCAGACCTCAACCAAATTGAGATGGATTGGGATGAGTCGGACCACAAAGTGAAGGAAAAGCAGCCAACAAGTGCTCAGCATATGTGGGAACTCCTTCAAGAATGTTTGAAAGCATTCCAGGTGAAGCTGGTTGAGAGAATGCCAAGAGTGCAAAGCTGTCATCAAGGCAAAAGGTGGCTATTTGAAGAATCTCAAATATAAAATGTATTTTGATTTGTTTAACACTTTTTTGGTTACTACATGATTCCGTGTGTTATTTCATAGTTTTGATGTCTTCACTATTATTCTACAATGTAGAAAATGGTAAAAATAAAGAAGAACCCTTGAATGAGTAGGTGTTCTAAAACTTTTGACCAGCAGTGTATATAGACACAGAACTTACACAATCCACATACAGTATGTACACTATAAAACTGAAGCTAAAAACTACAGAATACACTAAACACTATAAACAACATTATAACGGATGCATGTAGAGATGTATGAATTAAAAAAAATTACAGGATGATGTGCAATGGGGGAAATATATATGTAACCGGTGGCAGAGCGCAGAAGAAAGTGAAATGTGCAGTTGTAGGATAAAAGTACAGGGTGGATAGTCCGTGGATTAAATTGCAGAGTGGAAAGTCCATGAGTGAGAAGATCATTGTGTACCAGGTGGCCACGGTAAGGGCCAAGGTGTGGGGGAAGAAGCTGTTCAGGTGATGCAAGGTTTTGTTCGTGATTTACTTGAACAGTTTGCCAGAGTTGACTCTTTGGAATAGTGTGTGACCAGAGTGGAAGGGGTCGACGAAGATCTTTCTGCACGCTTCCTCGCCCTGGAGTCGTGCAGGAACTCGATGGAGGGCAGTGTGGAGTGTGATTGCGTCATCTGTGGATCTATTGGAGTGGGTATAGGGTTTCCAGCATGACTACATACTCAATTTACATCACAAATAATATTGTTAGTGCGGTTAGTATGAGTATTTCGAACACAGCTTCACTAGTTACTGTGCCTCATAAGAAAATGATTGACATCGGGAAAGGAGGGTGGGCTATCATTGATTTACATCAATCAGGCGCAACCAATCAGGCGCAACCAACGGATGGGATGGAGGGTGGCGACGACTTGCGGGCAGTGGGTTTCGAACAACAATGACAAATTATAATCATATTATATTATATATATATATATATTATAATAATATATTATAATATATAAAAAGGGCACTTTTGAGACAGGAAATGCAAAAGGACATGTGCTCTGCACAGGTAGAGCACTCTAGTCAGTAAGAATTTGAGGAGGTTACAATCTAAGATAGATGCCCTCAATCTCACACAAATTATCAAGGAACCTACCAGGTACAACCCGAAATCCGTAAACATGGGCATCCTCATAGATATCATCCTGACCAATTTACACTCTAAATAGACCTCAGCTATCACTGCCTCATTGCCTGCGTCTGTTATGGGTCCGCGGTCAAACGACCACCCCATCATCACTGCCAAACACTCCCTAAAATACTTCTGCAAGCAGGCCTTTTTAATCGACCTGGCCCAGGTATCCTGGAAGGATAGTGACCTCATCCCGTCAGTACAGAATGCCTGGTTGTTCTTTAAAAGTGCTTTCCTCACGGTCTTAAATAAGCATGCCCCTTTCAAAAAATGGAGATCTAAGAACAGATATAGCCCTTGGTTCACTCCAGACTTGACTGCCCTTGACCAGCACAAAAACATCCTGTGGCGTACTGCACTAGCATCGAATAGTCCCCGTGATATGCAACTTTTCAGGGAAGTCAGGAACCAATACACACAGTCAGATAGGAAAGCAAAGGCTAGCTTTTTCAAACAGAAATTTGCATCCTGCAGCACTAATTCCAAAAGGTGTTGGGACACTGTACAGTCCATGGAGAATAAGAGCATCTCCTCCCAGCTGTCCACTGCACTGTGGCTAGGAAACACTGTCACCACTGATAAATCCACGATAATCGAGAATTTCAGAAATAATATCTCTACGGCTGGCCATGCTTTCCACCTGGCTACCCCAACCTCAGCCAACAGCTCTGCACCCCCCGCAGCAACTGGCCCAAGCCTGCACGCTTCTCCTTCACCCAAATCCCAACAGCGGATGTTCTGAAAGAGCTGCAAAATCTGGATCCCTACAAATTAGCTGGGCTAGACAATCTGGACCCTCGCTTCCTAGAATTACCCTCCACCATTGTTGCAACCCCTATTACTAGTCTGTTCAACCTCTCTTTCGTATCGTCTGAGATTCCTAAAGATTGGAAAGTGGCCGCGGTCATCCCCCTCTTCAAAGGGGGAGACACTCTAGACCCAAACTGTTACAGACCTATATCCATCTAATGTCTTCGAAAGCCAAGTTAACAAACAGATCACCAACCATTTCCAATCCCACCGTACCTTGTCCACTATGCAATCTGGTTTCCGAGCTGGTCGCGGGTGCACCTCAGCCACGCTCAAGGTCCTAAACGATATCGTAACTGCCATCGATAAAAGACAGTACAGTGCAGCCGTCTTCGTCGACCTGGCCAAGGCTTTCTACTCTGTCAACCAGCGTATTCTTATCGGCAGACTCAACAGCTTTGGTTTCTCTAATGACTGCCTCACCTGGTTAACTAACTACTTCTCAGATAGAGTTCAGTGTGTCAATTCGAAGGGCCTGTTGTCCGGACCTCTGGCAGTCTCTAAGGGGGTGCCACAGGGTTCAATTCTCGAGCTGACTCTTTTCTTCTTTGATCCCCCCTCTACGCAGACAACACCATTCTGTATACATCTGGCCCTTCTTTGGACACTGTGTTAACAAACCTCCAAACAAGCTTCAATACCATACAACACTCCTTCCGTGGCCTCCAACTGCTCTTAAACGCTAGTAAAACTAAATGCATGCTCTTCAACCGATCGCTGCCCGCACCCACCCGCCCAACTAGCATCACTACTCTGGACAGTTCTGGCTTAGAATATGTGGACAACTATAAATACCTAGGTGTCTGGCTAGACTGTAAACTCTCCTTCCAGAATCATATTAAGCATCTCCAATACAAAATTAAATCTAGAATCAGCTTCCTATTTCACAACAAAGCCTCCTTCACTCATACTGCCAAACATACCCTCAAAACTGACCATCCTACCGATCCTTGATTTTGGCGATGTCATTTACAAAATAGCCTCCAACACTCTACTCAGCAAATTGGATGCAGTCTATCACAGTGCCATCCATTTTGTCACCAAAGACCCATATACTACCCACCACTGTGACCTGTATGCTCTCGTTGTCTGGCCCTCGCTACATAGTCGTCACCAAACCCACGCGCTCCAGGTCATCTATAAGTTTTGCTAGGTAAAGCCCTGCCTTATCTCAGCTCACTGGTCACCATAGCAACACCCACCTGTAGCACGCGCTCCAGCAGGTATATTTCACTTGTCATCCCCAAAGCCAACACCCCCTTTGGCCGCCTTTCCTTCCAGTTTTCTGCTGCCAATGACTGGAACAAATTGCCGAAATCACTGAAGTTGGAGACTTATATCTCCCTCACTAACTTTAAGTGTCAGCTGTCAGAGCAGCTTACCGATTGCTGCAGCTGTAAATAGCCCATCCTACTACCTACCTTATCCCCATATTTGTTTTTGTTTTTCTGCTCTTTTGCACACCAGTATTTCTACTTACACATCCTCATCTGCACATCTATCACTCCAGTGTTAATTGCTAAATTGTAATTACTTCGCCACTATGGCCTATTTATTGCCTTACCTCCTTACTTCATTTGCACACACTGTATACAGATTTTTCTATTGTGTTATTGACTGTACGTTTGTTTATCCCATGTGTAACTCTGTTGTTGTTTTTGTCGCACTGCTTTACTTTATCTTGGTCAGGTCGCAGTTGTAAATGAGAACTTGTTCTCAACTGGCCTACCTGGTTAAATAAAGGTGAAATAATACAAACAAAATATTACAATTGTTTGAATGGTTCGATTTTGTATGATTTCTTTGCTTGCACCTTTTCGAGAATCTTACAGACTAGAAACATTTCTGTCCCTACAGGGAAAGAGTCTCTGAGGTTCCTGCCAGAAGTAGTGGAGAGAAGCCTCCTGTCACTACTTGTAATTCCAATTGCAGCCATCGTGTTTCTCTTTGTGTGGAAGGTGAGCTGTTCTTTGACCCTAAGGACCTGCAACTTAAAACCTGACTGTTAGCAATTGTCAATTTCTTTGATTGCAAGTACATTTTTTGGTCTTTGATGGTTATTTTGTCTGTGACTGTCTGGGTGTTTCTTTCCCAGTAACTGCTACTTTGACTTCTCTTTTGAATTTTTGTTAGGGAATTTTACTTTGTTTGTGGGTTAACATGGGTTTCCTTGGTGTTTTAAGGTCCAACGCAGACTTTTTTAAATATGAAATCATTTCTGGGTAACAATTAAGTACGTTACTGTGATTGTTTTAAATTAAAATTGCAAAAAAGGAACTGTAGTGGCTAATTTCCGCATTACCAAATGAGGATTTACAAACACACCGGTCCGAGTTAAAACTACATCTTCAATACTTAAGATACTTTTGCAAAAGTTCTTGACCCCCAATAATGCATTCTCTCAAATGAATCATTTAATGAGGTGATTGCAGAATGGCTACAGGGATCTTTTATAGCAACGATACAGCCCCTTCAATGTACATTGACAAACCACAGATACTTAGTAACAGTTCACAAAGGTTACGTTTTGTATGACAGATATCCATAAAACACATCAGACAGTAACTGCTATGTCAACAGGATTAATGGTATAGCCCAGTATCTGGTCTCCTTAGAACTGTCCCTCCCTGGTACGGTATTGAACAGAACTATTTCATCCAATGGCATATATCAATTGTCAACTCTAGATACTCCCATCTCAAGCAAACCCCCTCTTGACCCCACTCCTGGACAGGCTCACTGGAGGGAGTGAGCCTCTAGGCCATATATTATCACAGGATAAGTGTGAGATCTAAGAGAGGACATACAAGGGTCCATTTACTGCCATAATCCTCCCCACAATAAAGAAAAGGAGGGTGTGACTTGCTCACAGACATTGTGGAGACAAGTCATTGGTTCCCCATTCATCACGCCATCCCTTCACATGGTTTAAGAAATAGGTAAAGACACATTCCCATGATGACAAGTCTGACCTCTCCCCTCTCTGGGCCCCAAGTGTCTGAGCCCCAGCTAAGGTAGACGTGCAACTGAAAAGACACCAGAGTCCAATGGACACTTTCTAATGACAAGTACCTCAAATAAGCATATTATACTAATAAAACATCTTAATTATCTATGTTACCCAACTAATTCTGATTCGTCCATGACAGAACAAAAATTGATTTTTAGCAAAGAGTAATTTCTCAAGCAAGAATTTAGCTAGGACTGTCTGGGAGTGGTCTGAGTGGGGAGGGGAAAACTGAAAACTATCTGTTGTTGGCAGAGAGGATTGGATCTCTTATCAATTTATTAACTAATTTACATCATGGCGATGTCACCAGGCAGGCCAAAACTACATCCCACCATAACAAGTAGACATTTCAGGTGGTCTTTTCAAACAACTATCATAATTTTCACAATTGCACAGTATTATTCCAACTTCAGTGTGGAAAAACATATACAACACAGAAAAATAACGTTTTTGAATGCACTGGGCCTTTAACAAAGTGTTACTCTTATCTAACAGGTGAAATCAAGGAGCAACCAACATCAATCAGATGAACTGAAATCAGTGGAAGGAGGCCTCTTTACAGGAACAGAAGAGAGTTTGGCACCTCCACTAGACGACATTTCTGAAAAGTAAAGACATTCACTCATCTGTTTAATCTATCAATTCACTAATCTTAATATCTGACAGGTTTGTGTGTGCCAAAATCATTTTGTAGTTTTGTGGTGAGGTGAATTTGTATCTACATATCTCAATAGATTTATGGTACATTTTTTGTCCGCTACAGGAACAGATTGAACATCATTGAGACAGTGTAATTGTTCAATCCTTGGAAATTGGTGAGATTTTTCATATCAATATGTGACCTCAGAGTTGGAAAGCCATCTTAGCCAACTCCTGACATTTATGGCTTGACAACAAAGAGTATGGAACCAGGATAATTATTCTTAGCTCGCTGTATGTAAAGATTAACACTAATTTACTATACATCCACTTCTTTCTCTCTCTCTTAGGTGTACAGAGGAGTCATCTAAGAAAGAGCAAGCAAACAAAAGTAAACAAAAAACTGCATTTCTTACGGTGAAAGACAGTCTTCTCATATCAGAACCAGAAAATGGCACACAATTTATCACTCCTGCAATAAGCTGGGAGTTGTTCTTGCGAGAATATATTAACCTGTCATCTATCATCAAATTTCATCATATGAAACTGAAAAGGAGAGTGGGATTCTCATGGAAACATCAATAACTGTTGAAAACACAGTGAACTTCACAGGACAAAGTTGGTTTCACAAGCACCCCCCCGTTTGCACTTTTTGTGGGTTTGGCTGGAGCGTGGACACTGGTTCTACTCAAGAACGCAGCATAGAACAAACGCCTATAAATAGCTTTCTTTCATTAGGACTGAAGCATAAATGACTACCTCTAGTCGCCCTCACTTTCCTCAACTTCTTCTCAGCAGCATTCCACTCCACTTCCTTCTCCATCTTGGTTTCCATTGGACATTCCCTGAGAATCTATTTTGAAATGAGTTAGCTAGAAATATTCTCAAATTTAACCATCTGTTTTATTTGATGTTTTTGGCCATGTACGTACGGAAGGGATGAGGTTGTGTGATGTATTTATTTATTTACTCGGAATGCTGACAGCATAATATTGCTGCAGTTGGAGAAAAAAAACTGTCAGTGATTCAGCTCATCTATAGAAATACTAAATGAGCAGGAAAAGGTCTACGAGGGTGGTTTATAAAGACTACATAACCCATTATTCTGCAATGCATAAAGCCTACTTAAACAGCACACTGGAATCCATAAACACATGCGTTATCTATATTAAGACAGCCATAGAGTGATGTACTTACGTATGTATGATGGTGTTGTTAATTGCTTATGAATGGATTGTATGAAAGGCATTTGTTGGAGTTGTAAATGTAAAAATAATTGCTACTTTGACTAACTTTCATTTATCCCATTATATACAGTAAAAATGATTGTCCATATAGCAATCAATAGTAGATCAAGGGTAAATCTTACATATCCATATTGATTTAGATCAGAAAGGTTTTTCTATGCCCTCAATGCACAAGAAAGAGGTGGTCTAGCCTCAAGTAAACCAGTTTTGCATCAGATTCTGCATTATAACTCCGCTCTGGTATATTGCAGCCTAACCACCCATAAGGTATATTATGTATGTTGCATGTACACAGCTGTACAGTTTAACAATGTGTTAAAGTGGTTCAAAGCTATTTATTGAAATTGAGCCAAAAAAAAACGTTTTTACTTGAACAATACACTTGTCACTCCAGTAACCAAGTACCCTAATGAATTGTGTTCCAAATAACCTTCAGTAACCTATACAGAAAGTGAGATAAAATGTTTATTTCTGAGGTAACAATATTAGAAAATGTTCTTAACACGCACGTCAAAAGCCAGAATATAGCAAACTTTGGAGAGGACCAGACTCTAAAATTCACCATTATTCAGTAAAGTGATATGATCTGTGTGGACAGTGTCTATCAGTTTATCCACTGTCTATCAAATCGTGTGGTACTCTTGTTGTACTCAGCAACTCAGGCTACGATATTGCAGCATAATTATGAAGATTAGTCTGATAAAAGTTGGGTCCGCAGTCATGGCCATCATTCTATTATACCCAAAATGTTGTGTATGACATTTCACCAACTCATCAGGAGACTACTAAGAATTGAGGCAAACCGTTGAAAAAAACAGCAACATGGAGGACCTGAGACCAAGAACCCATCTCATTGATAGGTGTTGGTTGTCTCTCAGTGACCATGAACCAATGGGATAGAAAGTGCTAGAAAGTGTTGTGGACAATACCTAGAGAGTGTTGAATCAATGCCCAACTGGTTGTAATGATCTCACACCAATAGAAACAACTTGTTACTTGTGTTGTCATTGTGGCCCTTATATGTTCACCCATTACCCTCATTTCAATACACAATTTTGATACTCATCCAAACAAATGGACCCTAAGCCTAAGTGGAAGCCATATTAAATATCAGGACACAGTCAGAGCAATAACCCTCTTCATTTGAACACTTATACTCCACAACACGCAATTCTACACTAAATAACACGACAGAAAAATGCATTAAACTCCAGTGTCACGTTCTTGAAAATGATCGGACCAAGGTGCAGCATGAGTATAGTTCCACATATTTATTTAAGTGAAACTAACAAAACAAAATAACAAACCTTACAAAGACCGTGAGGACGTAGTGCCCAAACACACTAACAATCAATCAATATCCCACAAAACACAGGTGGGGAAATAGCTACCTAAATATGATCCCCAATCAGAGGCAACGATAAACAGCTGCCTCTAATTGGGAACCATATTAGCACCACCATAGAAATAGACATATTAGATCACCCCCTAGTCACGCCCTGACCTACTACACCATAGAGAACCAAGGGCATGACATCCAGTTTGCATTAATTTAGACAATCCTGTCCGCATGTAATGTTTTAGCTGTTGTACTCTTTATTGGAAACGGTTCAAATGGTAAAACCTGTGTATTTGGGAAATTTTCCTCTTGGACCTTTCTGTTAGGAGAGTGTTTTTATCATGCAAAATGGAGTGTAGGTAAAAATAAAAAAACATTGGTGTTATAGTTCTCAGCAAAAGTGACAGTTTCAGCATGAGAAGCTGAAAATGCTTGGTGTGAGTAAGTGTTGTTTTGTTAAAGATACAAGAGTATTCTTTTTCATCCCCCTCGATGCAATGAAAAACGTAAAAAATTGCCACAACAAAACAATCATGTAAGCTTTTAAAGAGTTAACTTTACATATTGTATGAATATTGCGATGAGTTGAAATAATGGTTTAAGCTGTGAACAGAAATCTGGTGGCATCACCCATGTTCTTGTCCGTCTTAGAGCCTATGAACACAGAGATATAGCACCCAAATAGCACACTATTCCCTATGTACAGTGCATTTGGAAAGTATTCAGACCCCTTGACTTTTCCACATTTTGTTACATTACAACCTTATTATAAAATTGATTAAATATATTTTTCCCCTTATCAATCGACACACAATACCCCATAATGACTAAGCAAAACAGATTTTTATACAAAATGCATACAAAACATTTACATAAGTATTGACCCCTTACTCAGTACTTTGTTGAAGCACCTTTGGCAGCGATTACAGCCTTGAGTCTTCTTGGGTATGACTCTTCAAGCTTGGCACACCTGTATTTGGCGAGTTTCTCATATTCTTCTCTGCAGATCCTCTCAAGCTCTGTCAGGTTGGATGGGGAGCTTCGCTGCACAGTTTTTTTCAGGTCTCTCCAGAGATCTTCGATCGGGTTCAAGTCCGGGTTCCGGCTGGGCCACTCAAGGTCATTCAGAGACTTGTCCCGAATCCACTCCTGTGTTGTCTTGGCTGTGCGCTTAGGGTCATTGTCCTGTTGGAAGGTGAACTTTCGTGAGCAATCTGGAGCAGGTTTTCCTGACTAGGCTCCCAGTCCCTGCCGCTGAAAAACATCCCCACAGCATGATGCTGCCAACACCATGCCTCACTGTAGAGATGGTGCCAGGCTTCTTCCAGACGTGACCCTTGGCATTAAGGCCAAAGAGTTCAATCTTGCTTTCATCAGACCAGATAATCTTGTTTCTCATGGTCAGAGTCCTTTAGGTACCTTTCAGAAAACTCCAAGCGGCCTGTCATGTGCCTTTAACTGAGAAGTGGCTTCCATCTGGCCACTCTACCATAAAGGCCTGATTGGTGGAGTGCTGTAGAGATGGTTGTCCTTCTGGAAGGTTCACCCATCTACACAGATGAACTCTGGAGCTCTGTCAGAGTGACCATCGGGTTCTTGGTCACCTCCCTGACCAAGGCCTTTCTCCCCCGATTGCTCAGTTTGGCTCTAGGAAGAGTCTTGGTGGTTCCAAGCTTCTTCCATTTAAAAATGATGGAGGCCACTGTGTTCTTGGGGACCTTCAAGCTGCAGAAATGTTTTGATACCCTTCCCCAGATCTGGACACAATCCTATCTCGGAGCTCTACGGACAATTCCTTCGACCCGATTGCTTTTCTTTTGCTCTGACATGCTGTGAGACCTTATATAGACAAGTGTGTGCCTTTCCAAATCATGTCCAATCAATTGAATTTACCACAGGTGGACTCCCATCAAGTTGTAGAAACATCTCATGGATGGTCAATGGAAACAGGATTCACCTGAACTCAATTTCAAGTCTCTTGGCAAATATAAAAGAAAATGTTTATACATTTGCTAACATTTCTTAAATGCTGTTTTCACTTTGTCATTATGGGGTATTGTGTGTAGATTGTTGGTGGGAGAAAAAAATCAGCCATTTTAGAGTAAGACTGTAATGTAACAAAATGTCAAAGTCAAGGGGTCTGAATACACTGTAGTTCACTATATAGGGAATAGGGTGCTATTTTGGATGTCTTTCCATGGAGCCTCAACAGCCCTGCAGTCCATAGAGAATAGAGCAAGAGTGAGCAGCATACCTCCATGCATCCCACTGCTGGCTTGCCTCTTAAACTAAGCAGAGTTGATCCTGGGTGTGAGACCAGATGCTGCTGGAAGTGGTGGTGGAGAGGCTAGTAGGAGATCAAATCAAAGTTTATTTGTCACTTGCGCTGAATACAACAGGTGTAGACCTTAGAGTGACATGCTTACTTACAGGCTCTAACCAATAGTGCAAAAAAGGTGTTAGGTGAGGAAAGGGACTCTTTCCTCTGGTCTAAAAAAATATCTCAATGCCCCAGTGGGGCAGTGATTGGCGACATTGCCCTGTGTAGGGTGCCGTCTTTCGGATGGGATGTTAAATGAGTGTCCTGACTCTCTGTGGTCACTAAAGATCCCATGGCACTTATCGTAAGAGTAGAGGTGTTAATCCCGGTGTCCTGGCTAAATTCCCAATCTGGTCCTCATACCATCATCCCCAGCTTCCAATTGGCTCATTCCTCTCCCTTGTAACCATTCTCCAGGTCGTTGCTCTAAATGAGAATGTGTTCTCTAAAATAACGGTTAAATAAAAGAGCCCTAAATATGTTATGGTATCAGTTCTGATATGTTCTTTAGCTTATTTTGGTTGAAAGTAGCTGTGCCCTGAACAGTGGTGTTTAGCTTAGTCTCCCAACATCGAAATAGAATTCCATATTTCTAATGTTAGAATTTGAATTGGTGAATTCTGTGTTTATGTGTTCCAGGAAGTAAGTCTGGGTGCCAAAAGAAAACGGAATTGTGACCCAGGCAAAAGCTGGGCAACACTCTGTTTACTGTATTATTGTATAAATGAAAACAGACATATATATGATGATATGAATAAAGTACACTTATCCAAATATGCAGTGTTGCTGAGTTGTATTTGCTGATCATTATATAAAAGTTGATAGAAAGAAATACAGTATACCTTGTAGAGCAAAGGAAATATATATATAGTACCAGTCAAAAGTTTGGACACACCTACTCATTCAAGGGTTTTTCTTTATTTTTACTATTTTCTACATTGTAGAATAATAGTCAAGACATCAAAACTATGAAATAACACATCTCCCCTGACTTCACTCCTTCTAAAGATGTGTTCAAATAAACAACTACTCATTTTAGGGGTGGCGCCATCATCTAAATAATAGCATCTGATCTCATATCATTGTTTTCGTCATGAGTAAATAAAGAGCCAAAAAACATATCAGATGAATATTTTGTGTAGATCGTTGACAAAAAAATGAAAATGAAATCCATTTGAATCTCACTTTGTAACACAAAAAAGTGGGAAACGTCAAGGGTTGTGAATACTTTCTGAAAGCACTGTAGTTATTTATTAGCCCATGTCAGTCCATGCTACGAAACGGCTACGACCACAACCAACATTGTGTTAGGCCTTTTGTGTACCTTGTAGATATAAGCAGGATATGTACAGTACATCCTTGTAGCTTTAGCTACTGCTATGAAGCATATGTGACTCAGGCATGTGTGGGTAACAGGGCCGTGCACAGACCTTTCAGGGGGTAGGCGTTCAAAATATAATTAATTTCTCAAAATTCATTACATACCAAATACTTTTGTAGCTATTTATTTTTTCATTTTGAGCATAGGCATATTTATTTATATACACACACACACAACATTGTGGATAGTTAGTATTTGGACATCTATAGTGTTTTCAGTAATAACTAGTACCGATCATGAACTTTTTAAACCCAACAGTCTGCTACGCTCGGCCCATCCCCACCTATCTCCGTATACACCCTTTGATTTTCACGTGCCATACATTTTTCAACTGTGCTGTGATGTCTCACATGAACTTTGAACTTCTCTAATCGCAGACTAGCCACCGATTGTACGTTAAAGATACAAGATAATTATTATATTGTTGATTGATGGCTTTCCAAATCGCCCAACATTGCTATTTGAAGGGTTCATTTTAAATGAATGTTGTGATTTTTTTGCCATTCCTGAACCTGTGACCAAAAACAAGCTATTTATCAGAATAAATGATCTAATGCTCTAAGGCTGTAATGTCTTGTCTGTGGTGTGGCGGAAAGAAGCGCAGGAAGCAGCGAACACTGTGTGGTAATTTTAATCAAGAACCACCCGTACAAAATAAGAGGTCTCCCAACAACAGGGAAAAATACACTGGACAAGCACAGTCAACAAACGCAGTTGACATACAGAAAAACAATCCCGCACAATAGGGTGCGGGCCAGCTGAACTAAATAGCCCTCTTAATTACCTAACTCAGGGCAGGTGAGAAAACATAAAAAAAAGGGAAAAACAAAAAGGGAATCGGTGGTAGCTAATAGGCCGGTGACGACGACCGCCGAGCGCCACCCGAGCAGGAGGGGGCGCCACCGTCGGTAGGAATCGTGACAGTACCCCCCTCCTGACGCGCGGCCCCTGCAGCGCGCCGACACCGGCCTCGAGGCCGACCCGGAGGACGAGGCGCAGGGCGATCCGGACGGAGGCGGTGGAACTCCTTCAACATGGATGGGTCCAAGACGTCCTCCGCCGGCACCCAGCACCTCTCCTCCGGACCGTACCCCTCCCAGTCCACAAGGTACTGCAGGCCCCCCGCCCGGCGTCTCGAGTCCAGAATGGCCCTTACGCTGTACGCCGGGGACCCCCCGATGTCCAGGGGGGGTGGAGGGACCTCCGGCACCTCATCTTCTTGTAGGGGACCAGCCACCACCGGCCTGAGGAGAGACACATGAAACGAGGGGTTAATACGGTAATAGGAAGGGAGTTGCAACCGATAACACACCTCGTTTATCCTCCTCAGGACTTTGAAGGGCCCCACACACTGCGGCCCCAGCTTCCGGCAGGGCACGCGGAGAGACAGGTTCCGGGTCGAGAGCCAGACCCTGTCACCCGGTGCGAACACCGGCGCCTCACTGCGGTGGCGGTCAGCACTCCTTTTCTGCCTAGCACTGGCCTCCTTCAGTGAGTCCTATACTGCTTTCCAGGTCTCCTTGGAGTGCTGAACCCAGTCCTCCACCGCAGGAGCCTCGGTCTGGCTCTGGTGCCATGGGGCCAGGACCGGCTGGTACCCTAGCACACACTGGAAGGGTGACATGTTAGTAGAGGAGTGGCGAAGTGAGTTCTGGGCTAACTCTGCCCAAGGAATATACCTCGCCCACTCCCCTGGCCGGTCCCGGCAATACGACCTCAGGAACCTGCCCACCTCCTGGTTCACCCTCTCCGCCTGCCCATTGCTCTCGGGGTGATAACCGGAGGTTAAACTGACCGAGACCCCCAGCCGCTCCATAAACGCCTTCCAGACCCTGGATGTGAACTGGGAACCCCGATCAGAGACAATATCCTCCGGCACCCCGTAGTGCCGGAAGACGTGGGTAAATAGGGCCTCCGCAGTCTGCAGGGCCGTAGGGAGACCGGGCAAGGGGAGGAGACGGCAGGACTTAGAAAACCGATCCACAACCACCAGAATCGCAGTGTTCCCCTGAGAGGGGGGAAGATCTGTCAGGAAGTCAATAGACAGGTGCGACCATGGCCGTTGCGGAACGGGGAGGGGCTGTAACTTCCCTCTCGGTAAATGCCTAGGAGCCTTACTCTGGGCACAGACCGAACAGGAAGAGACATATGACCTCACGTCCTTAGCCAAGGTGGGCCACCAATACTTCCCCCTTAGACTCCGCCCTGTCCTCTCTACACCAGGATGACCCGCCGCAGGTAGCGTGTGCGCCCACCGAATCAACCGATCGCGAACATCGAGCGGCACATACATGCGCCCCACGGGCACCTGCGCAGGCGCAGGATCCAACACCAGTGCCCGCTCGATGTCCGCGTCCACCTCCCACACCACTGGTGCCACCAGCCTAGACGCTGGAATGATGGGAGTTGGATCGATGGGGCGGTCATCCGTGTCATACAGACGGGACAGCGCGTCGGCTTTAGTATTAAGGGAACCCGGTCTATATGAGATGGTAAACCTAAACCGGGCGAAGAACATGGCCCACCTTGCCTGACGTGGATTCAGTCTCCTCGCTGCCCGGATGTACTCCAGGTTTCGGTGGTCGGTCCAGATGAGAAAGGGGTGCTTAGCCCCCTCAAGCCAGTGTCGCCACACCCTCAAGGCTTTGACTACCGCTAGCAACTCCCTGTCCCCCACATCGTAGTTACGCTCCGCCGAACTGAGCTTCCCTGAGAAGAAAGCGCAGGGGCGGAGTTTCGGTGGCGCACCCGAGCGCTGTGATAGCACAGCACCCACCCCAGCCTCGGATGCGTCCACCTCTACCACGAACGCTAAAGATGGGTCCGGGTGCGCCAACACGGGCGCGTCGGTGAACAGGGTCTTCAACTTCTTGAAGGCTCCGTCCGCCTCCGTCGACCATCTCAAACGCGCCGGCCCCCCCTTCAGCAGTGAGGTAATGGGAGCCGCTACCTGGCCAAACCCCCGGATAAACCTCCGGTAGTAGTTGGCAAAGCCCAAGAACCGCTGCACCTCCTTCACCGTGGTTGGAGTCGGCCAATTACGCACGGCCTTAACGCGGTCACACTCCATCACCACCCCCGTGGTGGAAATGCGATAACCCAGAAAGGAGACGGCTCGTTTGAAAAACTCACACTTCTCAGCCTTAACGTATAGGTCATGCTCCAGCAGTCTACCAAGCACCCTGCGCACCAGGGACACATGCGCGGAGCGGGTGGCGGAATATATCAGAATGTCATCGATATAGACAATCACGCCCTGCCCGTGCAGGTCCCTGAGAATCTCGTCAACAAAGGATTGAAAGACGGCTGGAGCATTTTTCAACCCATACGGCATGACGAGGTACTCATAATGGCCTGATGTGGTACTAAAGGCGGTTTTCCACTCGTCTCCCTTCTTGATACGCACCAGGTTATACGCGCTCCTGAGATCCAATTTTGTGAAGAACTGTGCTCCGTGAAATGATTCCACCGCCGTAGCGATAAGAGGTAGTGGGTAACTAAACCCCACCGTGATCGCGTTTAGACCTCTATAATCAATGCACGGACACAGACCTCCCTCCTTTTTCTTCACAAAAAAGAAACTCGAGGAAGCGGGTGAGATGGAGGGCCAAATGTACCCCTGTCCCAAGGATTCCGTGACGTATGTCTCCATAGCCGCCGTCTCCTCTTGTGACAAGGGGTACACGTGACTCCTGGGAAGCGCAGCGTTAACCTGGAGATCTATCGCACAATCCCCCTGTCGATGAGGTGGTAATTTAGTCGCTCTCTTTTTACAAAAAGCGATCGCCAAATCGGCGTATTCAGGGGGAATGCGCACGGTGGACACCTGGTCTGGACTCTCCACCGACGTGGCACCTATGGAAACTCCTAGACATTTCCCTGAACACTCCTCCGACCACCCCTGGAGAACCCCCTGTTTCCATGAAATGAGGGGATTGTGACCAGCCAGCCAGGGGACCCCCAGCACCACTGGAAACGCAGGTGAATCAATAAGGAAAAAGTTAATGCTTTCCCTATGATTCCCCAGCGTTACCATGTCCAGCGGCACCGTAGACTCCCTGACTAGCCCTGACCCTAATGGTCGGCTATCTAAGGAGTGCACGGGGAAGGGGGAATCTATCGGCACCCGTGGAATGCCCAGCTTAATGGCAAGTCCACGGTCCATAAAGTTCCCAGCTGCGCCTGAATCGACTAGCGCCCTATGCTGGGAAGAGGGAAAAAATTTAGAAAATGAAACAGGCAAAAACACATGACCAACAGGGGGTTCTGGGCGAATCTGGTGCTGACTCACCTGAGGTGACCGAGAAGTGTTCTGCCTGCCTTCTCGACTCCCAGACTGGCTCCTCCAGCACCGGTCGGCCGTGTGTCCTCTCCGACCACAGCTGGTGCAGGAGGAGCCACCTCCTCCGGTGCCCCTTGGCACGGCCCCCCCTACCTCCATAGGGGTAGGGGCGGGGGTGCACGGGGGTGGAACGGGCAGGACCCTCTCCGAACGCCCGCGGGCAGCCAGCAAATTGTCCAACCGTATGGACATGTCAATGAGTTCGTCCAGGGATAGATTGGTGTCCCTACAGGCCAGCTCCCTGCGGACGTCCGCCCGGAGACTACACCGGTAGTGGTCTATGAGGGCCCTGTCATTCCACCCCGCTCCAGCAGCCAAGGTCCTAAACTCCAGCGTGAAGTCTTGAGCGCTCCTCGTCTCCTGCCTGAGGTGGAACAGCCGTTCACCCGCCGCTTTACCTTCGGGGGGGTGGTCGAAAACAGCCCGAAAGCGGCGGGTGAACTCTGGGTAGTGGTCCCTCGCCGAGTCTGGAGCGTTCCAGACCGCATTAGCCCACTCCAGAGCTCGGCCCGTCAGGCAGGAAATGAGGGCACTTACGCTCTCCTCTCCTGTAGGAGCAGGTCTGACGGTGGCCAGGTACAACTCTAGCTGGAGAAGAAACCCCTTGCACCCAGCCGCCGTCCCATCGTACTCCCTCGGGAGTGCCAGGCGAAGCGCGCCAGAGCCAGACGTCGTAGGAGGAGGAGATGGTTGTATCGGGGGGGGTGTAGGTGGAGAGAGGATACCACTCCTCTCCCATCGTTCCATCCTCTCCATCATCTGGTCCATGGCGGATCCGATGCGATGCAGGACCGATGTATTGTGCTGGACACGTTCCTCCATTGAGGGTAGTGGAGTGCCCGCTGCTCCCGCTGATTCCATGCTCCTTCTGGTGGTGCGGGATTCTGTAATGTCTTGTCTGTGGTGTGGCGGAAAGAAGCGCAGGAAGCAGCGAACACTGTGTGGTAATTTTAATCAAGAACCACCCGTACAAAATAAGAGGTCTCCCAACAACAGGGAAAAATACACTGGACAAGCACAGTCAACAAACGCAGTTGACATACAGAAAAACAATCCCGCACAATAGGGTGCGGGCCAGCTGAACTAAATAGCCCTCTTAATTACCTAACTCAGGGCAGGTGAGAAAACATAAAAAAAAGGGAAAAACAAAAAGGGAATCGGTGGTAGCTAATAGGCCGGTGACGACGACCGCCGAGCGCCACCCGAGCAGGAGGGGGCGCCACCGTCGGTAGGAATCGTGACAAAGGCTGAGATTGTTGTATGCCCCATATAATATTATGTTGGTGGTAAGAATTTTGTTTAATAATTTAAATTGAAAACTCAGTGTTGAATCAAGCGCTGTTTTTTATGTATCAGTTCATACACCATGTGCCATGGAATTTGAATTTGTACATCAAACATTTCTTCCAAGCTATTTTACAACCTGCATGGCACAGCTGCAAACATTTTTGTCCTCAAATGAAACTGGTAAATTTGTCTAGTAATGC
Source organism: Salmo salar (assembly GCF_965601325.2). NCBI lineage: Eukaryota > Metazoa > Chordata > Actinopteri > Salmoniformes > Salmonidae > Salmo > Salmo salar. The sequence goes on along the minus strand of NC_138306.1, from coordinate 9,126,654 downwards.
CAATCTTTTTCAGGCAATTTTGGTCTTTATTATATAGCAGACAAACAAGTTTCCTACCTTCACCCCCTTCCACTTGCCTACTCCATTTTCACAGTAATGCTGCAGTCAGTTGGTTATAACTTGGATTCAGCAAACATTGTCACACTCGGATCTGTTGTGCTTGTCTCCACCCCCTCCAGGTGTCACCCATTTTCCCCATTATCCCCTGTGCATTTATACCTGTGTTTTCTGTTTGTCTGTTGCCAGTTCGTCTTGTCTCATCAAGCCTACCGGCATGTTTTTCCCCATACTCCTGTTCTGTCCAGTGCCTGTTTTCTAGTTCGTCTAGTTTTGACCATTCTGCATGCCCTGAGCCTGCCTGCCATTCGCTAACTTTCTGACTCTGCCCTGGATTACTAACCTCTGCCTGCCCTGACCCTGCCTGCTGTTCTGTACCTTACTGACTCTGCTCTGCATTACTGACCTCTGCCTGCCCCTAACCTGTCGTTTGCCTGCCTCCTGTTTTGTCAATAAACATCTGTGATTCGAACTGTCTGCATCTGGGTCTTATCCTAAGTCGTGATATTACAAACTGGCCATGACTGACCCAGCAGACTCGAACCAGCTCCTCAACGCCGTCTCCTCCCAAGGAGCCACCATTGGGAGATGCCAGGAGTTACTTTTAGGTCTTTTGGAAGGATTCCAGACCTTGGCAGAACGCCACGACCGTGCTTTCCATACATTGCTGGAGCAAGTCCGTGGATTGTGTATTAGACAGCCAGCCACTACCGTAACCTCCCAGCCTCTCAGTAACCCCACTGTCAGCAACACGTCCCCCCCAGGCCTCCTGGCTTCCCGAGAACCCAGCTTACCTCATCCAGAACGCTTCGCTGGAGATTCAGGGACCTTCCGGGCGTTTCTCGCCCAGTGCTCCCTCATCTTTGAGCTATAGCCCTCTTCTTTTCCAACGGACTGCTCGATGGTAGCGTGTCTTATAACACTAATGTCCAGGAGGGCTCTTGCCAGGGCTACAGTCTAGACGAGTTCATGGTATAGGTGAAGAAAGGTTTTGATTCTCTGTTGTCAGAGATGAGCTGCTCAGAAGCTATGCCAAGACTCCCGTAGTGTGGCAGACTATGCAATCGATTTCCACACGTTGGCCGCCGAGAGTGCCAGGAACCGAGAAGCCCTGTTCGACACATTCCTTCACAGAGGAGGTGAAAGATGAACTCGCAGCCCAGAAGCTGCCCATCGATCTCCTCCCTCTCATTGCCTTAACCATCTGGATCGATGGCCGACTACGGGAACGTAGGAGGGAGTGGAGGTCTGTTAGCACTCCCCCTCGCTCGTCCATAGATTCCACTTCGCCTCCGAGGAATCCCGGAAGTCTTCGACATCTACATAGCCGAGAGAATCCGAGGTTACACGAGTTCCCTCGGGAATCACTGATGTATGGCAGCTCGCCTCCTCCGGAATCTATGCAACTTGGCAGAGCTAGATTGTCTCCTGCCGAACGGTTACACAGACTGAACACCAAGAGCTGTCTGTATTGTGGGACTACAGGACATTACATTTCTACCTGTCCTGTAAAAAGACACGGCTCATCAGGAGGTAAGTATGTTGGTGGGCATTACGGAGAATGTCCAGTCTCCCCTTACTCACACTCCTCTCCATGCCATCCTGCTGTGGGGTAACCGGTCCAAATCTCTCCGGGTACTCATTGACTCTGGGGCCGACAAGAGTTTTTTGGACTCTGAGCTGGGAATCCCCACTCAACCCCACTACGCGGTTCCTATCAACCTGCGAGTGTCAGGCAACCATATCGAGTCAATCCAGTTTCTACTTCAAATCCTCTCAGGTATCCATGGTGTTGGGGTTTTCATGGCTCCAGAGACACAATCCCCTTTGTGGGTTTGATCAAGGGTTGAAGCCCGTTCTGCCATGCTCATTGCTTGAAGTCGGCGCAGCCTGCCCTGGGACGTCTTCCTGTGGGCTTGGGAAAAGCCCCGGACCGTTCCAGCGGACTACCAGGACCTCTGGGAGGTTTTCAGCCAAGGCCCGTGCCACCTCGCTTCCTCTACATCGGCCCTATGGCTACGCCATCAACCTTCTCCCGGGCGCTACACCGCCTCAGGGGCAGCTTTATTCCCTGTCAGGTCCGGAGACCAAGGTGATGGAGACGTAAATTGAGGACTCCCTGGCTGCAGGGGGTATCCACCCTACTGCCTCCCCTGCCGGTGCAGGGTTCTTCTTTGTGGAGAAGAAGGACAAAACCCTGCGGCCGTGTATTGACTACCAGGGCCTGAATGACATCACAACAGGTTAAAACCTGTTGGAGATAGGGGGCAGTATTTGCACGGCCGGATAAAAAAACGTACCCAATTTAATCTGGTTATTACACCTGCCCAGAAACTAGAATATGCATATAATTAGTAGCTTTGGATAGAAAACACTCCAAAGTTTCTAAAACTGTTTGAATGGTGTCTGTGAGTATAACAGAACTCAAATGGCAGGCCAAAACCTGAGAAGATTCCAAACAGGAAGTACCCTGTCTGACCATTTCTTGGCCTTCTTTGTCATCTCTATCCAAAACAAAGGATCTCTGCTGTAACGTGACATTTTCTAAGGCTCCCATAGGCTCTCAGAAGGCGCCAGAATGTTGAATGATGACTTTGCAGCCCATGGCTGAAAAACAGTAGCGCATTTGGATAGTGGTCGATCTGAGAACAATGAGACTGGTGCGCGCGTGAAGAGTCCATTTTAGATTATCAGTCTTTGAACGAAAACAACGACTCCCGGTCGGAATATTATCGCTATTTTACGGGAAAAATCGCATAAAGCGAAAGCGGTTGACATGCTTCGAAGTACGGTAATGGAATATTTTTTATTTTTTGGTCACGATACGCGTCTGCGCGTCACCCTTCGTTAACATTCGGATAGTGTCTTGAACGCACGAACAAAACGCCGCTATTTGGATATAACTATGGATTATTTGGAACCAAACCAACATTTGTTGTTGAAGTAGAAGTCCTGGGAGTGCATTCTGACGAAGAACAGCAAAGGTAATCCAATTTTTCTCATAGTAAATCTGAGTTTGGTGAGTACCAAACTTGGTGGGCGTCAAAATAGCTAGCCCATGATGGCGAGCCATCTACTCAGAATATTGCAAAATGTGCTTTCACCGAAAAGCTATTTTAAAATCGGACACCGCGATTGCATAAAGGAGTTCTGTATCTATAATTCTTAAAATAATTATGTTTTTTGTTAACGTTTATCGTGAGTAATTTAGTAAATTCACCGGAAGTGTTCGGTGGGAATGCTAGTGACATGCTAGTCACATGCTAATGTAAAAAGCTGGTTTTTGATATAAATATGAACTTCATTGAACAAAACATGTATGTATTGTATAACATAATGTCCTAGGAGTGTCATCTGATGAAGATCATCAAAGGTTAGTGCTGCATTTAGCTGTGGTTTTGTTTTTTGTGACATTATATGCTAGCTTGAAAAATGGGTGTCTGATTATTTCTGGCTGGGTACTCTCCTGACATAATCTAATGTTTTGCTTTCGTTGTAAAGCCTTTTTGAAATCGGACAGTGTGGTTAGATAAAGGAGAGTCTTGTCTTTAAAATGCTGTAAAATTGTTATAAGTTTGAAAAATGGAAGTTTTCGGATTTTCGAGGAGTTTGTATTTCGCGCCACGCCCAATCATTGGATATTGGAGCGGTGTTCCGCTAGCGGAACGTCTGGATGTAAGAGGTTAATCGTTTAGCACTTCCTAAGGCTTCCACTAGATGTCGACAGTCTTTACAAAGTGGTTTGAGTCTTCTATGGTACAAACTGACCCAAATTGAGGCTGTGGAACTTGGTCACAGGGAGAGGGCCATTTACTACTATGACGCGGCCGCCCATGGCTACCCTCCCCTTTCGAAATGTTTAGTAAGACAATGCAATCGTCCGTCTTGAATATTATTGAAGCTCTGGTTGAAAAAGGCCCTAAAGATTTATGTTATACAACGTTTGACATGTTTGAACGAACTTAAATATATATTTTTTGCACATTCGTGATGAGAATTCCCGCGCACTACGGTACATTTTGAGTAGCCTTCGGAACGCGCTAACAAGAAGGAACTATTGGGACATAAATTATTAACTTTTTCGATCAAAACTACATTTGTTGTGGACCTGGGATTCCTGGCAGTGACATCTGATGAAGATAATCAAAGGTAAGGGAATATTTACAATAGTATTTTTGATGGCTGATGGTTCCAAGATGGCGCTAACATGAATCGCCTAGCCTTTTTTTCTGAGCATACCACGTCGTTTATTGCAAAGTGTGATTTCCTAGTAAAGTTATTTTTAAATCTGGCAAAGCGGTGGCATTCACGAGATGTTAATCTATAATTCTTTGAATGACAATATTACATTTTAACAATGTTTTCGAATAGTAATTTTGTAAATTGTAGCGCTGATTCACCGGAAGTATTTGAGGGAAAAGATTTTCTGAACGTCATGCGCCGATGTAAAATGCTGTTTTTATATATAAATATGAACTTTATCGAACAAAAAATGCATGTCTTGTGTAACATGATGTCCTAGGAGTGTCATCTGATGAAGATTGTCAAAGGTTAGTGCTGCATTTAGCTGTGTTTTGGGTATTTGTGATGCATCTAGTTGCTTTGAAAATGGCTGTGTGATTATTTCTGGCTGGTTACTCTCCTAATCTGTTAGGGCTAGGGGGCAGTATTGACACGGCCGGATAAAAAACGTACCCGATTTAACCTGTTAGGGCTAGGGGGCAGCATTTGCACGTCTGGATAAAAAAAATGTACCCGATTTAATCTGATTACCACTCCTACCCAGTAACTAGAATATGCATATACTTATTATATATGGATAGAAAACACTCTAAAGTTTCTAAAACTGTTTGAATGGTGTCTGTGAGTATAACAGAACTCATTTGGCAGGCAAAACCCTGAGACATTTTCTGACAGGAAGTGGATACCTGATGTGTTGTATTACCTTTAAACCTATCCCATTGAAAAACACAGGGGCTGAGGAATATTTTGGCACTTCCTATTGCTTCCACTAGATGTCACCAGCCTTTACAAAGTGTTTTGAGTCTTCTGGAGGGAGATCTGACCGAACAAGAGCCATGGAACGATGATGTCCCATTAGACACCTGGCGCGCGAGTTCATGTTGGGTACCCTCGTTCCAATACGTTATAAAAGAGTATGCATTCGTCCACCTTGAATATTATTCATGTTCTGGTTAAAAAAGGCCCTAATGATTTATGCTATACAACGTTTGACATGTTTGAACGAACGGAAATATATTTTTTCCCCTCGTTCATGACGAGAAGTCCGGCTGGCTTAGATCATGTGCTAACAAGACGGAGATTTTTGGACATAAATGATGAGCTTTTTTGAACAAAACTACATTCGTTATGGACCTGTGATACCTGGAAGTGACATCTGATGAAGAGAATCAAAGGTAATGGATTATTTACATAGTATTTTCGATTTTAGATCTCCCCAACATGCCGTCTAGTCTGTATCGCAACGCGTATTTTTCTGGGCGCAGTGCTCAGATTATTGCAAAGTGTGATTTCCCAGTAAGGTTATTTTTAAATCTGGCAAGTTGATTGCGTTCAAGAGATGTAAATCTATAATTCTTTAAATGACAATATAATATTTTACCAATGTTTTCTAATTTTAATTATTTAATTTGTGACGCTGACTTGACTGCCGGTTATTGGAGGGAAACGATTTCCTCAACATCAATGCCATAGTAAAACGCTGTTTTTGGATATAAATATGAACTTGATAGAACTAAAAATGCATGCATTGTCTAACATAATGTCCTAGGAGTGTCATCTGATGGAGATTGTAAAAGGTTAGTGCATCATTTTAGCTGGTTTTATGGTTTTGGTGACCCGGTCATTGAATTGACAAAACATTACACACAACTCTTGTAAATGTACTGTCCTAACATACTCTAAATTTATGCTTTCGCCGTAAAACCTTTTTGAAATCGTAAAACGTGGTTAGATTAAGGAGATGTTTATCTTTCAAAGGGTGTAAAATAGTTGTATGTTTGAAAAATGTGAATTTTGACATTTATTTGGATTCAAATTTGCCGCTCTTGAAATGCACCTGCTGTTGATGGAGTGCACCACGGGTGGCACGCTAGCGTCCCACCTAGCCCATAGAGGTTAATCTGGTTACTACTCCTGCCCAGTAACCAAAATATGGATATAATTATTGGCTTTGGATAGAAAACACCCTAAAGTTTCTAAAACTGTTTGAATGGTGTCTGTGAGTATAACAGAACACATATGGCAGGCCAAAACCTGAGAAGATTCCATGCAGGAAGTGGCCTGTCTGACAGGTTATGTTTCATCTTGGCTCTTTTTATTGAAGACTGAGGATCTTTGCTATAATGTGACACTTCCTACGGCTCCCATAGGCTCTCAGAGCCCGGGAAAAAGCTGAACGATATCGAGGCAGCCACTGGCTGAAACACTTTATTGCGTTTGGCAAGTGGCCGATCAGAGTACTATGGGCTTAGGCGCGTGCCCGAGTCGACCCCATGCTTTATTTTCTTTCGTCTGTTTACCTAAACGCAGATTCCCGGTCGGAATATTATCGTTTTTTTATGAGAAAAATGGCATAAAAATTGATTTTAAACAGCGGTTGACATGCTTCGAAGTACGGTAATGGAATATTTACAATTTTTTTGTCATGAATTGCGCCATGCTCGTCACCCTTATTTACCCTTTCGGATAGTGTCTTGAACGCACAAACAAAACGCCGCTATTTGGATATAACTATGGATTATTTGGGACCAAACCAACATTTGTTATTGAAGTAGAAGTCCTGGGAGTGCATTCTGACGAAGACAGCAAAGGTAATAACATTTTTCTTATAGTAAATCTGACTTTGGTGAGTGCTAAACTTGCTGGGTGTCTAAATAGCTAGCCCTGTGATGCCGGGCTATCTACTGAGAATATTGCAAAATGTGCTTTCACCGAAAAGCTATTTTAAAATCGGACATATCGAGTGCATAGAGGAGTTCTGTATCTATAATTCTTAAAATAATTATGCTTTTTGTGAACGTTTATCGTGAGTAATTTAGTAAATTCTCCGGCAGTGTTCGGTGGGAATGCTAGTCACATGCTAATGTAAAAAGCTGGTTTTTGATATAAATATGAACTTGATTGAACAAAACATGCATGTATTGTATAACATAATGTCCTAGGGTTGTCATCTGATGAAGATCATCAAAGGTTAGTGCTACATTTAGCTGTGGTTTGGGTTTATGTGACATTATATGCTAGCTTGAAAAATGGGTGTCTGATTATTTCTGGCTGGGTACTCTGCTGACATAATCTAATGTTTTGCTTTCGTTGTAATGCCTTTTTGAAATCGGACAGTGTGGTTAGATTAACGAGAGTCTTGTCTTTAAAATGGTGTAAAATAGTCATATGTTTGAAAAATTGAAGTTTTTGCATTTTTGAGGAATTTGAATAACGCGCCACGGGATTACACTGGCTGTTGAGTTGAAGCGTCCCACATAGCCCATAGAGGTTAACATAATCTAATGTTTTGCTTTTGTTGTAAAGCCTTGTTGAAATCGGACAACGTGGTTCGATTCAGGGGAGGTGCATCTATAAAACGGTCATATGTTTGAGAAATTTAAGTTATAGCATTTATGAGGTTTTGTATTTCGCGCGACGCGATTCCACTGGCTGTTGACTAGGGTGGGACGGAAGCGTCCCACCTTGCCTAGAGAGGTTAAAAAACGTTACCCGCTTCCAGTCATCACCTCGGCTTTCGAGCCTCACCATGGGGCTACCATCTTCTCCAAGTTGGACCTCCGGAATGCCTATTATCGGAAGGGGACGAGTGGAAGACCGCCTTTAACACGACTAGTGGGCACTACAAATACCTGGTGATGCCATTTGGACTAACCAACGCTCCTGCTGTGTTCCAGGCCCTGGTTAACGACATTCTCAATGACATGTTGAACCGGTTCGTGTTCGTTTACCTTGATGACATCCTAGTTTTTTCCCGCTCAGCTCAAGAACATGTCCGGCAAGTCCTCCAGTGTCTTCTGGAGAACCAGATGTTCGTCAAAGCAGAAAAATTCTGATTCCATCACGCCACCATCTCCTTCCTTGGATACATCGTAGCTGCAGGCAAGTGGATCCTGGAAAGGTGAGATCGGTGTTGGACTGGCCACAACCTACCTCCAGAGTGCAGCTGCAATGGTTCCTGGGGTTCGCCAATTTTTACCGCCGGGTTCATCTGTGGTTACAGCACCCTGGCTTCCCCCTTTTCAGCACTCACCTCTCCAAGGTCCTGTTCACGTCTCCAGCTGCAGACCGGGCGTTCTTGGACCTCAAGCATCAGTTCACTACCGCCCCCATCCTAATCAATCCGGATCTGACCCGGCAGTTCATGGTGGAGGTCGACGCTTCGGACGTCGGAGTGGGATCTGTACTGTCCCGGCGTCCGGCCCAAGACCAAAAGCTGCATCCCTGCATTTTCCTCTCCCAACGTGTCCAAAAAAATCTGGAAGGACTTACGACATGGATAACTGAGAACTACTCGTGGTGAAGATGATGTTGGAGAAGTGGAGGCACTGGTTAGAGGGGGCGGAACACCCATTCATAGTATGGACAGATCACAAGAACCTGGAATATATCCGCACCGCCAAGCGCCTCAACTCCAAGCAAGCTCAATGGGCTCTGCTATTCACTCGATTCAACTTCACCATCTCTTACCACCGGGTCCAAGAATGTGAAGCCGGATGTGCCGTCATGCCTCTATAGCACCTCTGCTACACCATCGGACCCCAAGACCCTCCTTCCTAGACGGGGGCTCGGCTAACCGGATGTTTGTCCCAGACTCTGCCAGTTCCCTGGCTCTGGAAGGGGCTCATTCCTCTGGAAGGGGCTCATTCCTCTCGACTGGCCTGCCATCCTGGCTTCCATCGGACCCTGGCCTTTGTACGACAACATTTTTGGTGGCCCACCTTGTTTCCTGACATGTCCACGTTCGTCGCCACCTGCACTGTGTTTACCCAGAATAAAACTCCTCAGCAAGCTCTGGCTGGCCTCCTTCAACCACTTCCTGTCCCTCACCGTCCCTGGTCACATATATCCCTGGACTTCGTCACTGGTCTCCCAACACCACTATCCTTACGGTGGTGGACAGGTTTTCCAAAGCCGCCCATTTCATTCCCCTCCCCAAGCTACTCTCAGCCAAGCAGATGGCCCAGCTCATGCTGCAGCACATCTTCCAGATCCATGGACTTCCAGTGGACATGGTCTCCGACCTTGGTCCTCAGTTTTCATCCCCATTATGGAAGGTGTTCTGTACGCTCATTGGGTCGTCGGCCAGCCTGTCATCCGGGTTTCACCCCAAGTCTAACAGCCAGTCAGAGCGAGCCAATCAGGACCTGAGACAACTCTTCATTGCCTCGTCTCCACCAACCCCACCACCTGGAGCCAGCAACTTGTGTGGGTGGAATGTGCCTGCAACACCCTCCCCTGCTCAGCCAATGGTCTCGCGCCTTTTGCGTGTTCGATGGGTTATCAGCCCCCGCTCTTTCCTGAGCAAGAGGTCAGCATTGGGCTGGCCATGACAGGGTCTTGATCTGGTGGTCCTTCATTCACATCTTGTTTGACCTGGCTGTATGGCATGGGACATTGTCCTGCTGGAAAAACCAATCCTCAGAGTTGGGGAACATTGTCAGAGCAGAAGTAAGCAAGTTTTCTACCAGGACAACCTTGTAAGTGGCTTGATTCATACGTCCTTCGCAAAGACAAATCTGCCTGAATCCAGCCTTGTTGAAGCACCCCCAGATCATCACCAATCTTCCACCAAAACATGTGAACTTTCATGTGCCTTAATAACAGAATTGTATGCCATCTGTAAATACGATTAAAATGGTTAAATTACGAGCCTTGTTGGTTAATCCACAGACAAAAAGCTAGCAAACCTTCCCACTAGCCATGATTTGCTGAGATAATGAGTGGGCTGGACATGCTGAGAGAGGAGTTCGGATTGGTCTGCCATAGAAGCTCATTAGTCTGTGTTGGTAATCCTGTCAAACGCAGATAAAAAAAAAAAAATGTATTGTGTAGTGGAGCTGCATAAGTGTGGCTCTCCACTTTCTGGAGGATCAAGTTTTGAAATCTGTGGAATTAGAGTATGATAGCTAAAGAGATGGATGAAACAACTGTCTCCGGATTATATCTTCAAACTAAGGGACACCATGGCATGGCATTCCTGACAGGGAGACACGTCCGTGCACGATGATGTATACAGGTGAGATAGTCTAGCATTAGCTAGTTACATTTTCAGATAATACACGTCTAATTTTGACAGAAAGTGGTTTCATTTCAAGCTAAAGTGTACTGTTAGCTGTCTGGCTCCCAAGCTGATGTTATTTGTTTCCCAGAGCCATTTGCTGTTCCAGTTAGAGCCTAATGTTAGCTAGCTAACATTGAACATGGTTGGTTAGCTCCCAGCACTGTGGCATTGTTGGCACTGTTCATTGTTGTTTAAGTAGCTAACGTGACGTGTGTGAACTTACACTTTGTTTACCTAGTGTTAGCAGTTTATGTTATTCTTTAATAACACAAACCCCGTAGCAAATCAGGGGGAGAAAAATATATTTATCTGAACAGGACAAATCATAGATGTTATGCTGGGAGGTAGATGTTCAGTCTCCCCTGTCCTCAACTTTTCTCCACATAACAAAGAAACAGGATGTCATTTATAACCCCCCACCCTAGCCTGGGGTTGAGCAATCAGAAGTCCTTGCAGTACAACTGGGCCAATGACCAAAGAACAAGTATCCTGCTCCAGACTCAATATACACAACATAGCACACGAAGTTCATGCTGACATTCCACAGATTCTAAACAGCTGTTGAACTGAAAACCAACTCCTATTTACATTGACCATTAATACTCTATTTAGTATTCTCATCCTCTGTGTTGTGTATTTATCTTCAAAATATTCTTATACTCCTCCCTAGACCCTTTAAATATACTTAAAATAAATGTTTAGAAAACATGAAAAAAATAGACAGAATAAAAAACATTAGCAGTAAGCATAAAATCATTCACATTAAACACCTTGCATTTCTATAACACAAACAGCATATTTTACTTGCCGTTGCAATAAGAAATAGATTTCACACAAAGTTATAGAAAAGGTGTCTTAACAGGTGATACAACACACCTGAGAAAGCATGGTTCGTTACAGCCCCAAAGACAGTTACCACGGGCACATTGACCACAATCATGAGGCTTGGTGTGATGATGAAGACCCTTATGATCCCAACCACATTCTGTGAACACCACTGACACCCATCTCAAAAAGGACACGGTTGATGAGTCTTATATCCCCTATCACGTAACAGTTGGATTTTAGCAGACGAACATCGGGCAATAGCACACTTGATAACCTGGATGAGGATAAGAAAAATAACCACAACTCCCACTATTGGAAGTATCATGCCCTCCAAAACTCTTCCCCATGTACCAAATGTGGAAGACAACCACATGACTAAACCTAAATCATCTGGATATCATAATCTTGATATTTAGCGCCCTCAGTCCTGATCTTTTGGATTAGGTCAGTTATTTCATCAGAATTATCAGGAATGTAAGTACAGCATTCAGCACCAATAACAGCACATGTAACCCCTCTTGCGGACAGAAGATAGTCAAGGGCCAAACGATTTTGCATCGCCACAGTCCGAATGGCAACCATCTCAGCGTTAATTAACTCAAGACTCTCAGCTGTACTATTAGCTAGGATTTCCAAAGAGTTAGCCTTATTAATAAGTTCCCATGCTATTTTAGAAATACCATAAGATGGAAAAGCAATCGCAAAGAATCTGTTTCCTTAATCACATGTTTATCACGGTGTGAAAAAGGAGAATTCACAGAATATCTACAACATATCCCAAATAACACGACCCTTGTCACAACTTTGGTAACCAGGAATAGGCATAGGATCCACATATAAAGTAAGTCTGAGTGTCCCTCATTCTTCTCTGTGTTAGAAATGGAAACACAATCCACATCCTGTATTAGGAGGAAACTCACAAGGAAAATAATTTCAAACATCTTTCACTTGTCTGCAAGACAATAATATTCAATCGACCTATTGTCAATGTAATCATTCACCAAGTCCTTTAAAAGTGACCAGCTCTTCCACACTGGTATCAGTCCCACATAGGTAACTATTCTGACAGTCTGACGGTATTGAGGAATTCTTCTTCTGTTCCACTGGTTGCACTTCACCGGTGATCTTGTCTCGTTTCAGGTACAGTCAAGGGATATTGCTGCAACCTCAGACGATTGATTCTCATAACCTGTAACGAAGTAAACAAACATGTCCTGGTTTCAAGAGATATTGATATTTCACATAGATTTCCCTAAGTAAGCATCTCCCAATTTTCAGGAAAAAGGTGTACATTTCACCTGCAGTTGAAGTCGGAAGTTTACATACACTTAGGTTAGAGTCATTAAAACTTGTTTTTCAACCACTCCACAAATGTAATGCTAACAAACTATAGTTTTGACAATCGGATAGGACATCTACTTTGTGCATGACACAGGTAATTGTTTACAGACAGATTATTTCACTTTTAATTCACTGTATCACAATTCCAGTGGGTCAGAAGTTTGCTTCATCCTTGGGAGCAATTTACAAACGCCTGAAGGTACCACGTTCATCTGTACAAACAATAGTACGCAAGTATAAACACCATGGGACCACACAGCTGTCATACCGCTCAAGAAGGAGACGCGTTCTGTCTCCTAGAGATGAACGTACTTTGGTGCGTCTTTTAGTTTACCTCCACAGAATCCAGCAAAATCTGAGGCTGAGCCGGAGAGAGCTTCTTAAATTTCTGCATCAGCATTGTGTCGTTGGGGCTGTCGTCTTGATTCCATTTCCCCCCTGCTTCTCCTGGCCACTTCTCATTAAATAAGTTTTCTTTTCCGACATTCTCGTTGCCAATGACCAGAAATCCCGCAATAATGACATACACATGGTTTCTTTTTTGATGAATGAATAATGTTGTTGGTTTCACTCAGAACCTGCTCAACTCTGATACCCACGTCTCGTGGATGCTTAAAAGTTTTTGATCATTTATCCAACTGTTTTGGAGATGCTGATTTGTGTGATTACTGTCACTAGAAGTTTATCTTCACTTCCTTTTACAGCCTGTGTTCTGTTTGGCCTAAGACATGTTTGTGACTGCTGTCAGAATCTGTTGACTCAAGGCCAGGCAGTACTGACCAGATGCTTGAAACCTGATCTGCCTTGCACAATTCAGTGTGAGGATAGATAGAGGGAACAGAGAGGTGGAGGTCATGTCTGACTTTTTCACCCGTGTCTCCTCCTCTACTTTGAAGTGGTTCTTTATATCAATAAACAGTGAATTTAAAATCTCTTTCATTCTCACATCCGGAAGAGCTGTTCCGCCCTTTTCCAGAGTGGTTTTCTCACTTAACAATGACATTACATTAACGTCAAAAGTTGTATATTTATTTAACTCAGCCAAGAAATAAACATCTTCTCAATGTCAACTGAGTTTATTTTCAGCAAACTTAACATGTGTTAATATTTGTATGAACATAAGATTCAACAACTGAGACATAAACTGAACAAGTTCCACAGACATGTGACTTAAAGAAATGTAATAATGTTTCCCTGAACAAAAGTAAAAGTCAGTATCTGGTGTGGCCACCAGCTGCATTAAGTACTGCAGTGCATCCCCTCCTCAAAGACTGCACCAGATTTGGCAGTTCTTGCTGTGAGATGTTGCCCCACTCTTCCACCAAGGCACCTGCAAGTTCCCGGACATTTCTGGGGGGAATGGCCCTAGCCCTCAAACTCCGATCCAACAGGTCCCAGACATGCTCAATGGGATAGAGATCCGGTCACTTCGCTGGCCATGGCAGAACGCTGATATTCCTGTCTTGCAGGAAATCACAAACAGAACGAGCAGTATGGCTGGTGGCATTGTCATGCTGGAGGGTCATGTCAGGATGATCCTGCAGGAAGAGTACCACATGAGGAAGGAGGATGTCTTCCCTGTAACACACAGCACTGAGATTGCCTGCAATGACAACAAGCTCAGTCCGATGATGCTGTGACACACCACCCCAGACCATGACGGACCCTCCAAATCGATCCCGCTCCAGAGTACAGGCCTCGGTGTAACGCTCATTCCGTCGATGATAAACGCGAATCCGACCATCACCCCTGGTGAGACAAAACCGCGACTCATCAGTGAAGAGCTCTATTTGCCAGTCCTGTCTGGTCCAGTGACAGTGTGTTTGTGCCCATAGGCGACATTGTTGCCGGTGATGTCTGGTGAGGACCTGCCTTACAGCAGGCCTACAAGCCCTCAGTCCAGCCTCTCTCAGCCTATTGCAGACAGTCTGAGCACTGATGGAGGGATTATGCGTTCCTGGTGTAACTCGGGCAGTTGTTGTTGCCATGCTGTACCTGTCCCGCACGTGTGATGCTCGGATGTACCGATCCTGTGCAGGTGTTGTTACACGTGGTCTGCCACTGCGAGGACGATCAGCTGTCCATCCTGTCTCCCTGTAGCGCTGTCTTAGGCGTCTCACAGTACGGACATTGCAATTTATTGCCCTGGCCTCATCTTCAGTCCTCATGCCTCCTTGCAGCATGCCTAAGGCACGTTCACACAGATGAGCAGGGACCCTGGGCATCGTTCTTTTGATGTTTTTCAGAGTCAGTGGAAAGGCCTCTTTAGGGTCCTGAGTTTTCACAACTGTGACCTTAATTGCCTACCTTCTGTAAGCGTCTTAACGACTCTTCCACAGGTGCATGTTCATTAATCATTGAACAAGCATGGGAATAGTGACGCTTGCGTCCCACCCTAGTCAACAGCCAGTGCAATCACGTGGCGCGAAATACAAATACCTCAAAAATGCTATAACTTAAATTTCTCAAACATATGACTATTTTACACCATTTTAAAGACAAGACTCTCGTTAATCTAACCACATTGTCCGATTTCAAAAAGGCTTAACCTCTCTAGGGTCGGCGGGACGAAATCGTCCCACCTACGTAACAGCCAGTGGAATCCTGTGGCGCGTTATTCAAATACCTTAGAAATGCTATTACTTCAATTTCTCAAACATATGACTATTTTACACCATTTTAAAGACAAGACTCTCGTTAATCTAACCACACTGTCCGATTTCAAAAAGGCTTTACAACGAAAGCAAAACATTAGATTATGTCAGCAGAGTACCCAGCCAGAAATAATCAGACACCCATTTTTCAAGCTAGCATATAATGTCACAAAAACCCAGAAGACAGCTAAATGCAGCACTAACCTTTGATGATCTTCATCAGATGACACACCTAGGACATTATGTTATACAATACATGCATGTTTTGTTCAATCAAGTTCATATTTATATCAAAAACCAGCTTTTTACATTAGCATGTGACGTTCAGAACTAGCATACCCCCCGCAAACTTCCGGTGAATTTACAAAAAAATGTACTAAATTACTCACGATAAACGTTCACAAAAAGCATAATTTTGCATTTTGCAATATTCTAAGTAGATAGCCCGGCATCACAGGGCTAGCTATTTAGACACCCAGCAAGTTTAGCACTCACCAAACTCAGATTTACTATAAGAGAAATGTTATTACCTTTGGTGTTCTTCGTCAGAATGCACTCCCAGGACTTCTACTTCAATAACAAATGTTGGTTTGGTCCCAAATAATCCATAGTTATATCCAAACAGCGGCGTTTTGTTCGTGCGTTCAAGACACTATCCGAAAGGGTAAAGAAGGGTGACGAGCACGACGCATTTCGTGACAAAAAAATTCTAAATATTCCATTACCATACTTCGAAGCATGTCAACTGCTGTTTAAAATCAATTTTTATGCTATTTTTCTCGTAAAAAAAGCGATAATATTCCGACCGGGAATCTGCGTTTAGGTAAAAAGACGAAAGAAAATAAAGCATGGGGTCGACTCGTGCACGCGCCTAAGCCCATTGTCCTCTGATCGGCCACTTGCCAAAAGCGCAAATGTGTTTCAGCCTGGGGCTGCCTCGATATCATTCAGCTTTTTCCCGGGCTCTGAGAGCCTATGGGAGCCGTAGGAAGTGTCACGTTACAGCAAAGATCCTCAGTCTTCAATAAACAGAGACAAGAAGAACAAGATCTTGTCAGAGAGGGCACTTCCTGTAAGGAATCTTCTCAGGTTTTGGCCTGCCATATGAGTTCTGTTATACTCACAGACACCATTCAAACAGTTTTAGAAACTTTAGGGTGTTTTCTATCCAAAGCCAATAATTATATGCATATTCTAGTTACTGGGCAGGAGTAGTAACCAGATTAAATCGGGTACGTTTTTTATCCGGCCGTGCAAATACTGCCCCCTATCCCCAACAGGTTAATCTTCAATAACACAAACCCCAATGCAAATCAGGGGGAGAAAAATGTATTTATTTGAAAACGACCAATCATAGGTGTTATGCTGGGAGGTAGATGTTCAGTCTCCCCTCTCCACAGAATAAAGGAACAGGATGTCATTTATAACCCCCCCACCCCACCCTAGCCTGGGGTTGACCAATCAGAAGTCCTTGCAGTACAACTGGGCCAATGGCCAAATAAGAAGTATCCTGCTCCAGACTCAATGTACAGAAAGTAGCACACGTAGTTCAGGACTGATATTCCACAGATTCTAAACAGCTGTTGAACTGAAAACCAACTTCTATTTACATTGACAATTCCCTATTGACCATTAGTACTCTATTTAGTTTTTAGTACTCTCGTCCTCTCATACTCTACATTGTGTCTTTATCTTCAAAATATTCTTATACTAGCTAGGTACATTGTTTACCTAGCTAGCTATATGTCTTAAGCTAAAGTGTACTGTTAGCTAGCTAGCTAAAGTTAGCTGGCTGGCTCCCATGCAGACTTTATTATTTGTTTCCCAGAGCCGTATGCTGTTCTAGTTAGAGCCTAATGTAAGCTAGCTAACATTGACCATGGTTGGTTAGCTCCCACCACTGTGGCATTGTTGTTTAACTAGAGAACGTTGGCTGTCTGGCTCGTTAGCTAACGTTACGTGACGTGTGTCAGTAAACGTCTGCAAAAAAGCGTAATGAAATTGTTGCCAGCAGAACTGGTTAGGTTGTTTTCATGTTATCCAGGGGTAAACAAATCATCAGCCAGAGCGCGTCAAGTGTGCACAAAAGTGAGTTTACAAGTTGATCAACTTTCAAAGCAGAATTACTTTCTCATTGTTCCTCAAATGCAGTGGATGATATACCATTTTGTAGCTCTCTACTTTTATCTAATGTAAAAAAACACAATTTCTAATTTTGCTACAGAATCTAGGTGGTGAGTCACATATTTGAGAAGCGTTTGACTGTTTTTAAGAAATGTATCTTAATTAATTTGAGTGTTTCTATTACAAAGAAAAACACAAAATTATACATCTGACAGACAGCGCCTGATTCAGTAACACTAAACAAGGATTAGATGGAGGCAAAAAAAGTAGGTTATAAAAATCCATGCCTTCTGGGAATGTTTAAAAGTCCAAAAGTTCTGTCATTAGTATTAAAATCAACCAATGTCAGCTTTTAAATGCTTTATTATCCAAATGTTTAAAGTGTGTGGGTGACGTAGAGAATGCATTTAACTGTTTTTAATATTAGGGCTTTCAGGAGGAACGGTAAAATTGCGTGTCAATTCATAAACCATGTGCCATGGAATCGGTACATCAAAAATCTCTTCCCAACTAGTTTGCAATCTATATGGCACAGCTCTCAATTTGTTGGTCCTTAAAGAGCAACTGCCTTTAAAAAGCACCGAATCCCTTTGAAAACAGCCTGTGGCATCGATATGAGTCAGGAACAGTTATTCTAGTGTCAAAATTGACTACAAAGTGTAAATAGGATAATTTAGTCATTAAATCTTTCTCCTCTAAACATTCCCAGAAGGCATGGATTTGTATAACCTACTACAGGCCAAAAACCTATAGGTGTAAACAACTCTTCAACCGTTACAAAATGATATTTCGGGCCATGTGTGGAAAAAAAACCTCTGGGGGGCAAACATCATTAACCAAATGCGGATTTGGTCAGGAAACACCTCCAAGACTAAAATCTAGTTTTTTTTAATGAGCAACAGAAAAACAAACGTGCCAATCGGCATTTTCAGTGGTTCTTTAAATACTTTTTTGGTTAAGCTTAACCAGATTTGTTTATATTTTTTGCTTGGTGCAGGGAATCCGAACGTATCCACTTGTCATCCAGGCCAATCGAGATAAACTGCAGGAATCACTTTCATTAATCCCTAAATGAGGGGTCTGCTTGCAGCCCATTTTTATAGGCATTCATAATTAATTGCAGATTCTGTTGAGCTCATTAAAGATTATTAAAAGATGAGTTTCTCGATTTGTATTTATAACGCAGAACACTGTGGGTAAAAAGAGACACACAAGGACAGCGGAGTCCCACAAGACCCACTTCAGAGAGGAAGAGCCATGCATGGGGATGTTATTTATTTTTTTAATCTGTGAAAAAGGGAAAAATAAGGATGTGCTGATAAATGCATTTGCTGAACTAATTTGAATCAATCTTCATGTGATGTTATTTAAAAAGTAACAGTCCAGTGTTTCCAGATTTCTATGAAATATGACCTATAATTAATTACAATACCAGTGAAATAGTTATTTCCCAAAAAGGATAATTAAGTATGTTAAAAAGCAGCTTTTCTGTGTTGGAATGGTGTGGGTGTACCCCAACAACAGAATGGTGTGGGCGTATACCAGTCATAAAAAATATGAATGCGAGTAGACAGCTGATTGGCCATCTCATCATCCTCTGAGGAAATAGCAAGCATTTTTTAAATGGTCTGTTTCAGATACAAGTTTGATTTTAAGTGTTTTTTAGAAACAAATACTACAGTATATAGGATGAGTCAATAACATTATTTGTTTATGATTTAACAGAATATAGTCTTTTAAAAGTGAGATATTCACTGGACAGTTAATCTAACGCAACCTTGAATTCTGAAATTGAATCATAGTTACAAATAATTCCACATCAACTTGTAGCATGTGATAAGTGCTACAGTTTTAACAGCTTCTCCTTGTAAAAATGTGCACTCTTCATACTTTATCTTATCCTCTCTAGGGGGTGTGGGACGGTAGCTTCCCACTTGGCCAACATTCAGTGAAATTGCAGAGCGCCAAATTCAAAAACAGAAATACTCATTATAAAAATTCATAAAACATACAAGTGTTACACATCGGTTTATAGATTAACTTCTTGTTAATCCAACCACGGCGTCAGATTTCAAAAAGGCTTTACGGTGAAAGCATACCATGCAATTATCTGAGAACAGTGCCCAGCAGACAAATCATTACAAACAGTTACCAGCCAAGTAAAGGAGTTACAAAAGTCAGAAATAGCAATAAAATTAATCACTTACCTTTGATGATCTTCATACGGTTGCACTCACAAGACTCCCATTTACTCAATAAATGTTCATTTTGTTTGATAAAGTCCCTCTTTATATCCAAAAACCTCCATTTTGTTTGCGCGATTTGTTCAGTAATCCACAGGCTCAAAGGCAGTCACAACAGGCAGACAAAAAATCCGAAAAGTATCAGTAAATTTCATAGAAACATGTCAAATGATGCTTATAATCAATCCTCAGGTTGTTTTTAGTCATAATAATCAATAATATTTCAACCGGACAAAAGCATTGTCAATATAAAAGGAAAACAAGAAAGGCGCACTCTTGGTCGTGCGCATGGAAAACCTCTGGGACACTGCAGTGTCCACTCATTCAGAGTGGTCTTACTCCCTCATTTTTCAGAATACTAGCCTGAAACAATTTCTAAAGACTGTTGACATCTAGTGGAAGCCATAGGAAGTGCAATTTGAGTCCTAAATCAATGGATACTGTAATGGCATTCAATAGAAAACTACAAACATAAAAAAATCCCACTTCCTGGATGGATTTTTCTCAGGTTTTTGCCTGCCATATCAGTACTGTTATGCTCAGACATTATTTTAACAGTTTTGGAAACTTTAGAGTGTTTTCTATCCAAATCTACTGTCACGGTTGTCGTTGGTAATGGAGGACCAAAACGCAGCAGGTATGTGTAAGCTCATCTTGACGTTTATTAACTTCCAAAATGAACACCAAAATAACAAAACAAGAGAACGAACGAACAACAAACAGTCTGGCAAGGCACAAGGCTAAACACAGAACAATCTCCCACAATTAAACAGACAAACACACCCAACTAATATAGGACTTCCAATCAAAGGCAACACCACACAGCTGCCTTCAATTGGAAGTCCACCCCAATTAACCAAACATAGACATACAACTAACTACATCAACATAGAAATACGTAAACAAGGAACAGTGCCCAAAAACCCCGGAATAATAAATCAAACGCCCTCCTAACTAACACACCACCCTGAACCACATAAAACAAATACCCTCTGCCACGTCCTGACCAAACTAAAATGACAGTTAACCCTTATACTGGCCAGGACGTGACATCTACCTATCTATTATATGCATATCCTAGCTTCTGGGCCTGAGTAGCAGGCAGTTTACTTTGGGCGCGCTTTTCATCCGGAGGTGAAAATAGTGCCCCCTACCCTAGTGAAGTTAACGGAGAACCAAATTACCTTTTTTCATATCTTTTTTGATTTTTAAAGAGGTACAAGGTCTATTGAGACAGATCTTGCATGCTTTATACAGTGCTTTCAGAAAGTATTCAGACCCCTTGACTTTAACCATATTTTGTTTTACATTGCAGCCTTACTCTAAAATGTATTAAACATAATTTTTTTCTCAGGAATCTACACACAATAATGACAAAGCGAAAACAGGTCTTTATACATTTTTACAAATAAAAACTGAAATACCTTATTTACATAAGTATTCAGACTCCAAATTGAGCTCAGGTGCATCCTGTTTCCATTGATCATCCTTGAGATGTTTCTGCAACTTGGAGTTCAACTATGATAAATTCAATTGATTGGACATGATTTGGGAAAACACAAACTTGTCTATATAAGGTCCCACAGTTGAAAGTGCATGTCAGAGCAAAAACCAAGCCATGAGGTCAAAGGAGTTGTCCACAGAGTTCCGGGACAAGATTGTGTCAAGGCACAGATCTGGAGAAGGGTACTAAAACATTTCTGCAGCATTGAAGATCGCCAAGAACACAGTGACCTCCATCATTCTTTAATGGAAGAAGTTTGGAACCACCAAGACTCTTTCTAGAGCTGGCCGCCCGGCCAAACTGAGCAATCGGGGAAGAAGGACCTTGGTTAGGGAGGTGACCAAGTACCCAATGGTCACTCTGACAGAGCTCCTCTGTGGAGATGGAAGAACCTTCCAAAAGGCCAACCATATCTGCAGCACTCCACCAATCAGGCCTTTATGGTACTAGTGGCCAGACAGAAGGCATTCCTCAGTAAAGGGCACATGACAGCCTGCGTGGAGTTTGCCAAAAGCCACCTAAAGGACACAGACCATGAGAAACAAGATTCTCTGGTCTGATGAAACCAAGATTGAACTCTTTGGCCTGAATGCCAAACGTCATATCTGGAGGAAACCTGGCACCATCCCTAAATTGAAGCATGGTGGTGGCAGCATCATGCTGTGGGGATGTTTTTCAGCGGCAGGGACTGGGAGACTAGTCAGGATCAAGGGAAAGATGAACGGAGCAAAGTACAGAGAGATCCTTGATGAAAACCTGCTACAGAGCGCTCAGGACCTCAGACTGGGGTGAAGCTTCACCTTCCAACAGGACAACAACCCTAAGCACACAGCCAAGACAACGCAGGAGTGGCTCCAGGACAAGTCTCTGAATGTCCTTGATTGGCCCAGCTAGAGCCCGGACTTGAAACCGATCGAACAACAGACCTGAAAATTGCTGTGCAGCAACACTGCCCATCTAACCTGACAGAACTTGAGAGGATCTGCAGAGAAGAATGGGAGAAACTTTCCAAATACAGGTGTGCCAAGCTTGAAGTGTCATACCCAAGAAGACTCGATGCTGTAATCGCTGCGAAAGGTGCTTCAACAAAGTACTGAGTAAAGGGTCTGGATACTTATGTAAATGTGTTATTTTTTTTGGTTTGTTTTTTCATAAATTAGCAAAACAAATCGAAAAACCTGTTTTTGCTTTGTCATTGTGGGTTATTGTGTGTAGATTGATGAGTAAAATTTTTATTTAGACAGATGAGAGGGACGAATTGTTAGAAGTGGCGGATACTCTTTATACAGATTTAGATTACATTTCTCCCACCCTCTCTCAAATCTGCATGCAGCTCTTACTGTACTGTATATACCAGACTGCTTATCTATCTAACATGAGCACAACGCTCAAATACATTTCCCAGTTTCCTTCCTTGACTGTAGACTCCCACTTGGGTGGCTTATTGCTGCACAATGCATACATGCATACATCAACAATGAATATACATAAAACAGGTTAAAAGTACTCAATTGTCAAGTAAAGATACCTTAACAGAAAATGACTCAAGTAAAAGTGAAAGTTACCCAGTAAAATACTACTTAAGAAAAAGTCTAAAAGTATCTGGTTTTAAATGTACTTAAGTACAGTGGTAGAAAAAGTACTAAATTGTCATACTTTACTCAAGTATTATTATTAATTACGGACAGAAAGGGGGCACACGCCAACACTCAGACATAATTTACAAACACAGTAGTTGTGTTTTGTGAGTCCACCAGATCAGAGGCATTAGGGATGACAAAGGGTTATATTGATAGGTGCCATAATTCTGTCCTGCTTAAGCATTCTAAATGTAACGAGTACTTTTGTTCGTCAGGGAAAATGTAAAGAGTAAAAAGTAGATTATTTTCTTCAGGAATGTAGTGGAGTAAAAATACAAGTTGTCAAAAATATAAATAGTAAAGTAAAGTACAGATACTTTTAAGTAGTTTTTTGGGGTATTTTTACTTAAGTACTTTACTTTAGTCAAATAGTATTGTATTTTCCTGTAGAACTGTAATTTCAGGAAAGATACTGAGCTAATGTATGTACCGTATGCAAAGACGTAGTCGTAAGATCTATGCACTGCAGTGTCATGGGAGATAGCTGAATGTTGTCCAGTCCACCATCCTTCTCTTTGCCTCCACACTCTTTTGGTCTTGGCCGCACATACAAATGGCTGTTAATAGTCATGAAGAAGCTATAAACGTCAATCAGTAAACACCTTTGACTACTTGGTGTCTGATTGGTGATCTGGCCGAGATGAGAGGGTCCCTGTGGATGGTAATTGAAGGAATTATCTGCGGACTGTTACATTCCCCAGCAAGAAAACCAAATATTGTTGCTCAAACAAAAGGGGTAACTAACAACGAGTCACCGAAAAGAACCAAAATAGGTGGGGTTTTAGGAGGGGTTCTGAAAGACCCTCATGGGGGTGCCCACTGAAAGTTGACTACCAACAACAACTGGAACATAAAAAAACACCCACCATGAGCACCAACTAAATTTGCCCAAGAAGAGGCAAACAAAAGTAAAACCCACACAAAACTTAAAGACAGGAAGAAAACCAAAAAGGTGGAGCAAAACAAAAACAGGGAAGATTAGATAAAGAACTGTTTGTCTGGAAATCAAAATAGGGAGAGCTAACTAAAGGTGTTAACCCTCCACATCTCAAGGGCCAGATGGATTAGCAGGACGTGTACTCCGAGCATGTGCTGACCAACTGGCGAGTGTCTTCAATTACCTTTTCAACCTTTCCCTGGCCAAGTCTGTAAAACCTACATGTTTCAAGGAGACCACCTGTGCCCAAGAACAGCAAGTCAACCTGCCTAAATGACTACTGACCCATAGCACTCACATCTGTAGCCATGAAGTGCTTTGAAAGGCTGGTCATGGCTCACATCAACATCATCCCAGAAACCCTAGACCTAATCCAATTTGCATTCCGCCCCAACAGATCCACAGATGACTATCTCTATTGCACTTAACACTGCCCTTTCCCACCTGGACAAAAAGAGCATCTAGTTGAGAATGCTGTTCATTGACTACAGCTCAGCGTTCAACACCATAGGGCTCTCCAAGCTCAAATCAAATCACATTTTATTAGTCACATACACATCGTTAGCAGAGGTTAATGCGAGAGTAGCAAAATGATTTTGCTTCTAGTTCCGACAGTGCAGTAATATCTAACAAGCAATCTAACAGTTCCACAACAACTACCTTACACACAAATGTAAAGGGATGGAATAGGAATATGTAAATATAAATATATGGATGAGTGATGGCCGAGCGGCATAAGCAAGATGCAACAAATGATATAAAATATATTATATACATATGAGATGAGTAAAGTAAGATATGTAAACATTATTAAGTGGCATTATTTAAAGTGACTAGTGAACCATTTATTAAAGTGGCCAATGATTTGAGTCTGTATGTAGGCAGCAGCCTCAGTGTGTTAGTGATGGCTGTTTAACAGTCTGACGGCATTGAGATAGAAGCTGTTTTTCCAGTCTCTTGGACCCGGCTTTGATGCACCTGTACTGACCTCACCTTCTGGATGGTAGCGGGGTGAACAGGCAGTGGCTCGGGTGGTTGTTGTCCTTGATGATCTTTTTGGACTTCCTGTGACATCGGGTGGTGTAGGTGTCCTGGAGGGCAGGTAGTTTGCCCCCGGTGATGCGTTGTGCAGACCGCACCACCCTCTGGAGAGCCTTGTGTTTGAGGGCGGTGGAGTTGCCGTACCAGGCGATGATACAGCCGACAGGATGCTCTCAATGGTGCATCTGTAAAAGTTTGTGAGGGTTTTAGGTGACAAGCCAAATTTCTTCAGCCTCCTGAGGTTGAAAAGGCGCTGTTGCACCTTTTTCACTAGACTGTCTGTGTGGGTGGACCATTTCAGTTTGTCTGTGATGTGTATGCCGAGGAACTTAAAACTTTCCACCTTCTCCACTACTGTCCCGTCAATGTGGATAGGTGGGTGCTCCCTCTGCTGTTTCCTGAAGTCCACAATCATCTCCTTTGTTTTGTTGACATTGTGCGAGAGGTTGTTTTCCTGACACCACACTCAGAGTGCCCTCACCTCCTCCCTGTAGGCTGTCTCGTTGTTGTTCGTAATCATGCCCACTACCGTTGTGTCGTCTGCAAACTTGATGATTGAGCTAAGGACCCTGGGACTTAACACCTCCCTCTGCAACTGGATCCTGGACAGCTACAGATGGTAGTGAGTACAGCCCAATACATCACTGGGGCCAAGCTTCCTGCCATCCAGGACCTCTATACCAGACACTCCCGCCACCCTAGTCATAGACTGTTCTCTCTGCTACCGCATGGCAAGCGGAGCGCCAAGTCTATGTCCAAAAGGCTTCTTAACAGCTTCTACTCCCAAGCCATAAGACTGCTGAACAGCTCATCAAATGGCTCCCCGGACTATTTGCATTGACTCCCCCCCTTTTTTTATGCTGCTGCTACTCACTGTTTTATCTATGCATAGTCACTTTACCCCTACCTACATATTACCTCAATTACCTTGACTAACCTGTACCCCTGCACATTGACTCGGTACCGGTGCCCCCATATATAGCCTTGTTATTGTTATTTTATTGTTTACTTTAGTTGATTTAGTAAATATTTTTATTAAAACTGCAATGTTGGTGAAGGGCTTGTAAGTAAGCATTTCACGGTATGGTCTACATCTGTTGTATTCGTTGCATGTGACAAATCACATTTGATTTGATGACAACTGGAGTAATGGGCCAGCCACTCTAAAATAACACCTGGGCCAGCACATGTGAAACACCTTCCCACTAATGAGATGGCAACCAGCACAGGTGTAACACAAATTGACTAACAGGGTGACACCAATCAGTGCGCACAACATGCTAATGAGCTATACGTGCTAAAGTCCAACCTCAAAACATAAATAGAAAAACCAAAGCCTGTCACACCTTCCCCCTTAAGACAACAATATCTTATATTTTTGATGGACAAGTTTGCTCACCTGCAACAGAAAACTTGAATTTTACAACTTAATCAACTTAAATGTGTCGCTACTTATGTGTCGACTTCTCCAATATAAACATGGCGTCTATTGGCTGTCAACAATTAAATATAAGACAATATACAAACTTTTTTCCCTTCTTTTCTATAGTTGCCAAAAAACTCACAAGTTTCGAAAAACTCTTGTCCCCTTGGAATGAGCGCAAACAAAACAAAACTCATCACCAATAGGAAAAACATTAAGTCAGAGCAACACACTGGCTAAATGCAAAACAAAAGGTATTGATTGCCCACCCGAGAGACAATGAGCAACCAAGTTGTCCTTACCACAGACATGTCAGATTTCAAGAGGAAACTCTTGCAATATACATAGTAACTTTCCTCTCATGAGTCCCAAACGTCAATGTCACGCTCTAGTACATTTGTCTAAGTTGGCACATCTGAGAAGAAGCTCTGATATTCTAAAAGCAATGCAATAATCTCGCTTTTTTCCTACAGAGACAAGTGTGCCAAAAAGACATCAAGGTTTTCTAGAATCTCGGAGTTACTCAAACGTCTAACCAGCACAGGGTGTATTGGGTTTTCCTCGTACTCTTGAGGAAGACTATAGTCAGCAGAGACAGCAGTGGCCACAAGCACAACATCACTACCGGTTTCCACTGATTTCGTCGCACCCGATCCTAGCAGGTGAAGTATGATTTCAACATGTTGACATGATATAGCCAGGTTTTTTTCCCCTGTGCTCCGGTCTGGCGATGATATAATCCAGATTACCATTTTTTTTTCATTATGATGTAAGGGCCTGAACTGCGAGCCTGCAACGGTGACCCCAGTGCAACGGTGACCCCAGTGCAACGGTAACCCCAGTGCGGTTTCGGGCCTTCCTATCGTACCAAACTTTCATTTTCGTTTGCACCCTCTTCAGATTCTCACTGGCAAACTCACAGGCGTGGGGCAATGTGTATCGAAAAAGACTAACGTTCTTCAACAGACTTGGTCCTGATTTTAAGATATCGCCCTGCAGCAACCTCTCTCTCAGCAAACTCAAAGGACCTCTGACATGATGTCCAAACACAAGTTCATTTGGACTAAAAGTGAGAGATTTCTGAACAACCGTCCGTGCAGCATACAGCACAAGAGGGACCCCTTCATCCCAGTTTTTCTCAAACTCAAAGCAGTAAGCTCTCAACAGACTTCAAAGTCTGATGAAATCTCTCAAGGCACCTTGAGACACTGGGTGGTTGATGCTAGAGGGGCAATGGGTTATACTGACTGCACCTGCGGAAGTCCAAACGTTGAAAATAATTTCACCAGGGCCTTAACAATAGTCGGAGCTGTGATTTTCCTCCGTGGAATGGCCTCAGGGAAGCAAATGGCAACACACATGATGGTTAAGAGAAACTGGTTACCACTCTTGGCTTTGGACAAACACAGTCCACCAGAACCCTGCTGAAAGGTTTGTCAAAAGCAGGAATATGCTGCAAAGGTGCAACCGATACAGCTTGATTCACTTTCATGGCAAACGCGACAGGATTTACAGTAAGCCACATCATCCTGTTTCAGACCAGGCCAGAAGAAGTTACGCAAAATACGGTCATACGTTTTGTTGACTCCAAGATCGCCTGCCATACTACCATTGTGAGCCAACCTCAATATCTCTTTTCGAAGTGTAACTGGAATGACAATTTAAGATACACTGGACCAATAGTCTTGCCCAGAAGGGAGCGAGAACGCCATTTCCTCATTAGAACACTATCTCTTATAAAACCCACACAAACTTCATAAACTCCTCTGGATGTATCTCAGCAAAAAGAGGGGAGGGGGAATCATCTTTACACTTTTCAGCAATTAGCTGCTTCCTAGACATCGCTCACCTTTGGGGTTTTCAAAGGAGAGGTCATCTCAGGAGGTTTAGCGAAATCAGGATCGCCCACAAACATCTCGGACAGATCGACCATGGTGGGATCACTCTCATCCTCCTCAACACAAGACTTGCTCCCAGCACCTTTCTTAGACATAGCACGTGTAACGGCACACACTGGGAACGCTCTAGGGTACTTTTCTGATGACCCATCAGGTTCCTCTACTCTGGGTTCCTAGCCAAATTTTTCCCCAAAATGAATGAGACCCCCTTTACCTGTAGACTTGGCCTCACTCCAACAACAACGGTACCAGAAATAAGACCAGACTCTAGTTCCACATTATGCAAAGGAACTTCCATGCACCCATCTCCACACCTTGTTCGGACACACTGTAACCAGTTGCTGAAGTGTCAGACAAAATAAATCCTCCAAAATGAAGGACTTGGCTGCCCCAGTGTCTCGCAGTATGTTCACCGGCTGTTTAACAACATCGCCACTCTGCAGAGACATTAATCTGTCTGACACAAAGGGTTCATACACATCTGATCCAAAATCTTGTTTAGGAAATACCTCAATCTCAACCGCAGACTTGACAGGCTGGAGTGCTCCCACAAGAAGAAACCGATCTCTAATTTTTTTGTTTCAATTTAGGACACAGAGATAACGTGTCCTTTCTCACAGCAGTAATAATAATCTGGTAGATATGAAAAAACAGTTTTCTGCAGATCTCTTTGGGCACTTTAGAAATTGACTTAAATCTTGCAGGAGGAGGTGATTTCTCTGGATTGTTTTTTGCATATGGATAACTACTGGGTGCTTGTTCTCTTGCGAACTCAACATGGCTTTGTGATTCGGGTCTTTCGTAATTTAAGGAACTGTTGTCTGTATGCCTCTGGGACCAACTCATAAGCCTGAAGGATAGAAGCTTAACAGTATCATAATCTGAACTCTGGTCAAGCGAAAGTGGTGCACACTTTCTGAGCGTTTCCCACAATAACACTTTGGAGGAACACTGACCAAATACACTAATTTGGTCAAAAGTATGTGGACATCCCTTCAAATTAGTGGATTCTGCTATTTCAGCAACATAAAATCGAGTACACAGGCATGCAATCTCCATAGACAAACATTGGCAGTAGAATGGCCTGTACTGGGGTGGCAGGTAGCCTAGTGGTTAGAGCGTTGGACTAGTAACCGAAAGGTTGTAAGATTGAATCCCTGAGCTGACAAGGTAAAAATCAGTCGTTCTGCCCCTGAACAAGGCAGTTAATCCACAAGGTAAAAATCTAGGCCATCATTGAAATAAGAATTTGTTCTTAACTGACTTGCCTAGTTAAATAAAGGTAAAATAAAAAAATAAAAATAAATAAACTGAAGAGCTTTCAATGTGGCACCGTCATAGGATGCCACCTTTCCAACAAGTCAGTTTGTCAAATTTCTGCTCTGCTAGAGCTGTCCCAGTCAACTGTAAGTGCTGTTATTGTGAAGTGGAAATGTCTAGGAAGCAGCAACGGCTCAGCCACGAAGTGGTAGGCCACACAAGCTCACCGAAAGGGACCTGCAAGTGCTGAAGCACGTAGCTCGCTAAAATCGTCTGTCCTCGGTTGCAACACTCACTACCGAAATGCTCGTGGCTGAAAAGAAGCAAGTCCCTGCAGCAATGTTCCAACGTCTAGCAGAAAGCCTTCTCAGAAGAGTTGAGGCTTTTACAGCAGCTAAGGGGGAACCAATTCCATATTAATGCTCATGATTTTGGAGTGAGATATTCGATGAGCAGGTGTCCACATACACTACATGACCAAAAGTATCTCGCGGCCATTTTAGGGATGTGGCAATCCGCTCAAACAGAGTAAAATATACATCCACCTCCTTTTCGTTGAAAGGCGGTACAAGTCAGCTTCGACCAAGATCCAGTGTGCAGGATGCCCTGACTGGATTCGGAGTGCTTAAAGATGTCCCTTTGTAGCGCTTCCAGCTCCATATTTTTTAATTGAATGGCATGCGCAAGTTCTTGTTGTTTGGCTGCACGCTCATGTTATCTTTCCCTGTGCTCCAACTCTAATTTATGTTGTCCGCATCTCTCCTTGCGATCTCTTTCCTTGTGCTTGAGCCCTAATTTCTGTTGTTCAAGCACACATTTTTGTTGCTCCAACTTTGCCCTTAGTTGCACGTTTACGAGATGTACTCTACTACCCGTATCACCCTTTTCACAAACCTCCCACTCCGGGAAGGATTTCCTCCTCCACCAAAGCAGTACCGATGAACTCTGACTACTGCTTTTGCATCACCAGATGTCACCTTGATGTCATAATGCTTTGAAATGACGAGCAGATTCGCCTTTCTACATTTATACAACGTCTCCCATGTAGGGTTTTCCACAAATGCTTCCAACAAGTACATGGCTTTATTTTATTAGCCTGTGTGCATATACAACTTTCAAAACGATTCCACCAATCTTATAACCCCTCAAGGTGGATGTCAGTGACAAACTACTGAAACGTGTATTTATATCTAGGCACAACAAAGCTTCAGAGTAGATTACTAGAGCGACTACCATACGCATGGGAAACAATATCCCAGATGAGCCCCAGTTTTGTTATGGTCTCCAGCAAGAAAACCAAATAATGTCGCTCAAACAGAAGGTGGAACTAACAAAGAGTCACTAACAACAACCAAAACAGGTGGGGTTTAAGGATGGATTCTGAAAGACAGTCATGGGGGTGTCCACTAAAAGTTGACGAGCAACTTTGCTCAAGAAAAGAAAACACAAGAAAAACCAACACCAAACTTAGACAGGAAGCAAACCGAAAAGGCAGAGCGAAGCAAAAACAGGGAAAATCAAATAAAGGATTGTTTGTCTAGAACTCAAAATAGGGAGCATCAACTAAAGACGTTAACCCGCCAGATCTCTCAAAAAAACTGGAGCACTGGGCCAGCCACTCTTAAAAAGCTATTGGGCCAGCACAGGTGAAACACCTTCCCACTAAAGAGACGGTAACCAGCACAGGTGTAACACATACTGATTAACGAGGGGACACCAATCTGTGCGCCCCCACATGCTAACGAGCTAAAGTCCACCCTCAAAACATAAATGGAAAAACCAAACCCTGTAACAGGACATCTTGTAAATTCTGAGGTGTATTGAACACGAACAATAAAATAAATTGTATGACCACTGAAATCATATGTTCAAGTTACTGAAAATGAGACTTACTACAGTGTACCCACAATTTCTTTTTTTTTAAGCACAGTCTAAGATTTCCTGCTGTTCAATGGTCAGTCAATTCATAAAATTGATAAGTTAAAAAAATAATAATAAATACATTCCTTATGAACAAGGAACAATTTACCCCTCTCGTCACCACAGATCTATTTTGAGAAGTTTCTGACTAGTCAGGTTTAGATTTTGAGCCATGCTTTTGTGCACCCACCACTTTTTTAAGTTAAGAATGTGAGAAATCACATTTTGTTTTACATTTTGTTTCCTATTCAATGACTTTTGGGTCTTGATGCCCTAGTCAAGAAAACAAGCAGCTCAATATAAATCTACGATTAAAGGGATAATAAAATCCACAATTTGGGTTAAATTATTCTTACCTTGAGTTGTGTCTGTAGGCCAGTAGTGACAGTATCCACAATAATCTGTTGTTTACTTTTGCCACAGCCAAGAGTTAGCATGATTAGCATTGTCCCCAAAAAATCTGTAATCCATGGTTCCAGTGTTAGCATAGCTGCACTGCAAGCCTAAAGACACAACTCAAGATAAGAGGAATTTGACCCAAACATCAATTTTGGCTGAACTATCCCTTTAACTTGCTGGAAAAATATTTTTGTATAAATCCCCTATGCATTCCAAAACAGTGTCTGTATCCTCATGGTGTGTGCACAGCAGGGTTGTGCTCAAAGATTATTTTGAAATTCAAATTTAATTGGCCACATCACACAGAACATGAAGTTTCATTGAATCTGACAGGTCACACTTCCAGATACCAATGAATATTGCTTTTCTCTGGATTTTTTTTTTAATATACTCTTTTTAAGCTTAGTCATTGGAATAGCAATTTATTTCAACCAACCATTTCATTTGTTTGGCTTCTTTGTGAAGGCTTTAGGGCCAAATTGAGGGTTAAACTAATGCATTCTGCAAAATGTACTATTTCCCCATATTGAACCAAATTTATTGTGTAACTGACAGCATTTAATCAACATGAAATCTTAATAAAATCTGTTTATATACACCCCCAGGAAGAACATGACCCTTTTTGTAACATTTTCTGACAAGCGAGCACATAGATATGGTCATTTTCGCATTTTCATACAGTTTTTGAATGTTTGGGAATTACGTATACTAAGGCATTTGTGAAAATTCTACAGCAATATAGTGGGAAACAGCCGTGCATTATGACGATTAATAGACAACCTAATAAAAACATATGTCTTGTTATTTTTTATTAATTTATTTTATTTCACCTTTATTTAACCAGGTAGGCAAGTTGAGAACAAGTTCTCATTTACAATTGTGACCTGGCCAAGATAAAGCAAGCAGTTTGACACATACAACAACACAAAGTTACACATGGAGTAAAACAAACATACAGTCAATAATATAGTAGAAAAATAAGTCTATATACAAAGTGGGCAAATGAGGTGAGAGAAGGGGGGTAAAGGCAAAAAAGGCCATGGTGGCGAAGTAAATACAATATGGACCGGAGTCTACGCAGACCGGTGAGCCATAGCCAATCAGAGCTACAGTAGGCATATATGCAAACCAGCCATTTGCCATTAATCACTTTGAACTGGACTGTGTGTTTACAGGCAGTTGCAACAACGCGACTTTAGATCATTAGAACACATTCGGCAAAAGCCACAAAATACACTTTAATGGATTTCTGAAAATGTGTAGCTAAATACCACAGGAGTCCTATTACATTTGGGAACTTTCCAGTCCTATTGATCAAACAACTAAAATAAGGTAGACTATATTTCCCTATATGCACATCAACAACAAAAAGATCAACAACTAATGCGATCCAGGGCAAGATGAGCTAAAATCTAACATTAGATAAACCCTCTCTAACTTTTTCAGCTAGTCAAAATTGCACTGAAAGCCTGCTCGCCCTTCTGCAGCTTGCTGCCAATGTCCCAACCAAGCACCCAAGCTAACTTTCCAGACACAAATGAGAGAACACCTCACTGACCATTTTACTCGCCCTAGCAAAGCTGGTTAGGTTGTTTACATGTCACTATATCACCAAAGCCCCATATACTACCCACCACCCCATATACTACCCACCACTACCCACTTATTGCCTACCTCCCTACTCTTCTACATTTGCACACACTGTATGTAGATCTTTCTATTTTTATTTTCTTTTGTGTTATTGACTGTACGTTTGTTTATGTGTAACTATGTGTTGTTGTTTTTGTCGCACTGCTATGCTTTATCTTGGCCAGGTCGCAGCTGTAAATGAGAACTTGTTCTCAACTGGCCTACCTGGTTAAATAAAGGTGAAATAAAATCAACAAAAAATACTATATATTGAGCATTCGTGACTAACTCTGACTTTTTTTGCCTACGTTTACTGACATCTGTCATATTCAGTGGGTGTTGGGTATTCATAAATTCATCAGTAATTCTGTGCTCTGGCACATTCAGACAGGACTGTGCTCTGAAATTGGAGTAGATAACCAGAGTGAATTTGTGAACGCAAGAGATATGCTATCTAGATAACAATCGTTCATCATATTTAGCTAGCAAAGCGATTCACATTTGTTGCTAGCTAACCAAATGACATCTGCATCGCTAGCTGTGTAGCCACCAAACAACAATACAAGGTGAAAATTTCAGTCACATCCACTTCTCCAATGACATGACATCTTCCTAGCAGCTAGTTTTTAGCTTGCTACATCAATATATACACTAGCATATTAGCGAAGTTATGACTGACTTGTGATCATTGCCCTTGCTAGTTTGATTGTATTGACATTCCCAGCCTAAGTTACATTTGTCTGTTTTTGCCCAAAATATTTAGTCATTATAAGTGAATGAATGGAGGCAGCAAACATTGTACCAGGCAAGCTGTGATTAACAACCTGATAGGAATATGTTTTGGACCGCCAAGAATGCCTTAGTGTATGTCATGGAATTTTGAGGCAAATAAAACTTCTTATAAGGTTTTGTAGCATAAACTTGAATTTTATATTTTGTACTGATATTATGATTGTTTGTTTGTTTCATATCTGCAAAGTCGTTAGAATGCTGTCACCCTTTAGTAAGGGATAATCAACAAGGGGCTATGACGTGGAAGATGTGAATTGGCCTTCCACAGAGTTGCATTATTTTCCAGAGAATTCATAGAGCCCCTCATTGATTATCCCTTTTATACCATTTCTATAATTTAACACGTGTTCATTTGTGTTCATTTGCAGGAAGAAATGTGTTCAACATCCACTGAAGTAGCTAGCAAGTTTACTATACTGAACAAAAATATGAACGCAACATGCAACAATTTCAACGATATCGTATAAGGAAATCATTTAATTGAAATAAATTAATTAGGCCCTAATCTATGGAGTTCACATGATTGGGCAGGGGTGCAGCCATGGGTGGGCCTTGGAGGGCATAGGCCCACCCACTTGGCAGCCAGGCCCACCCACTGGAGAGCCAGGCCCAGCCAATCAGATTGAGTTTTTCCCCACCAAATGGCTTTATTACAGTCAGAAATACTCCTCAGCGCCCCCTTTGTTCAGTGTAGATAGCTACAGTACTGACATTAGTTGCCTTGGTAACTAAACAAACAGATTTGTTTGTTTAGCTAACCAAACAATCAGTCCTAGCTTGCTGTTGTGAAAATCAAATTCAATAATGCCACTGTTTTCAATTCGACTTTTGCTTTCAAAAGCAGCTCAAACATAGAACATGCAAGAATTAAGTATAGCTATTGAATTCTGTCGTGCTGATATACCATGCGTTATAGGAAAATAATGTATGCTCTAGAATGCTCTTCAAGCCAATCAGAAACGAGTATTCAACAATTCCATGGTATAATTAATCAATAAGGCCTGAGGGGGTGTGGTATATGGACAATATACCACAGCTAAGAGCTGTTCTTATGCACAATGCAACACGGAGTGCCTGGACACAGCCCTTAGCTGTGGTATATTGTCCATATATCACAAGCCCCCAAGGTGCCTTAATGAACTTATAAACTGGTTACGAACGTAATTAGAGCAGTAAAAATAAATGTTTTGACATACTCGTGGTATACGTCCGATATATCACGGCTATCAGACAATCAGCATTCAGGGCTCGAAACACCCAGTTTATAATCAAATAATAACTTAGAATATTTGCATAAAGATTATGTTTTCCTTGATCATTCATTATAAGTTTGTCCAGAGAATCTATTGTTGCAACAATATTTTAGATGTATATATATTTGATGTTTTATGTACAAGATGCATATTTGAATAGATTACTCTTAATATAGAATATCAGAGTATTCTTCGGAAGATGGCGCCGGAGGGAATGGCTGCCGATTTATTGTCTCTTAACCAACCGTGATATTTTGTTTGTGTCACAGGGGTCATTGAAAGGAGACCAAGGTGCAGTGTGTGTAGTGCTAATTATTTTCCTTTAATGAATACACTTTGACAAAAAACAACAAATGACCGTAAACTGTCCCGTCAGGTCCACTCGACTAAACGGAAACAACTACCCACAAACCCCAAAGGAAAACAGGTTGCCTAAGTATGGCTTCCAATCAGAGACAACGAAAGACACCTGCCTCTGATTGGAAACCATACCTGGCCAAACATGGAAAAACAACACATAGAAATAGAAAACTAGAACACTCCCACATAGAAACAGAAAACCCAAATACCCACACAAAACAACCCCCTGCCACGCCCTGACCATTTTACTATGGCAAATGACCTCTTTACCTGGTCAGGACATGACAGTTTGTAACTTATTTTGTACATAATGTTGCTGCTACTGTCTCTTATGACCGAAAAGAGCTTCATCAGAACAGTGATTACTCACCTCGAATTGGACAAATCATTCTTCTTTAATGAATTGGACAGAAAGGATATACCCCAAACACACAAACAGGCCCTCATCCCCGTCATTCACTGGAGAAAGAAACAGAGATTTTGCGGAAAGAGATCGGGATGCCTTGTGAGGATCATGTGACGAGTGGCTAAGAGCCGATTGCCTGGTCAGGACCCGGAAAAGGCAAGTGGGAAAGCTGCCGTTACCGTCAGTACTACTCGCCAATGTGCAATCATTGGACAATAAACTAGACAAGGTACGATCACAAATATCCTACCAACAGGACATCAAAAACTGTATGTTTCACGGAATCGTGGCTGAATGACGACATGGATATTCTGCTAGCGGGATACACGCTGCACCGGCAAGATAGAACAGCACACTCCGGTAAGACGAGGGGGGGGCGGTCTGTGCATATTTGTAAACAACAGCTGGTGCACGAAATCTAAGGAAGTCTCTAGATTTTGCTCGCCTGAAGCAGAGTATATTGCGATAAATTGCAGGACACACTACTTGTCTAGAGAGTTTTCAGCTATACTTTTCGTGGCTGTTTACTTACCACCACAGACAGATGCTGGCACTAAGACCGCACTCAGTCAGCTGTATAAGGAAATAAGCAAACAGGAAACCAGTCATCCAGAGGTAGTGCTCCTAGTGGCCGGAGACTTCAATGCAGGGAAACTTAAATCAGTTCTACCAAATTTCCATCAACATGTTAAATGTGCAACCAGAGGGAAAAGAATTCTACATCACCTGTACTCCACACACAGAGACGCGTACAAAGCTCTCCCTCGCCCTCCATTTGGTAAATCCGACCACAACTCTATCCTCCTGATTCCTGCTTACAAGCAAAAATGAAAGCAGGAAGCATCAGTGACTCGGTCTATAAAAAAGTGGTCATATGAAGCAGATGCTAAACTACAGGACTGTTTTGCTATAACAGACTGGAATATGTTCCAGGATTCTTCCGATGGCATTGAGGAGTGCACCACATCAGTCACTGGCTTTATCAATAAGTGCATTGAGGACGTCGTCCCCACAGTGACTGTACGTAATACCCCAACCAGAAGCCATGGATTAAAGGCAACATTCGCACTGAGCTAAAGGGTAGAGCTGCTACTTTCAAGGTGTGGGACTCTAACCCGGAAGCTTACAAGAAATTCTGCTATGCCCTAAGACGAACCATCAAACAGGCAAAGCGTCAATACAGGGCTAAGATTGAATCGTACTACATAGGCTCCGATGCTCGTCTTCTGTGGCAGGGCTTACAAAGGGAAGCACAGCCGCAAGCTGCCCAGTGACACGAGCCTACCAGACGAGCTAAATCACTTCTATGTTTGCTTCGAGGCAAGCAACACTGAGGCATGCATGAGAGCATCAGCTGTTCCGGACGACTGTGTGATCATGCTCCCCGTAGCCGACGTGTAAGAACTTTAAACAGGTCAACATACACAAGGCTGCGGGGCCAGACGGATTACCAGGATGTGTGCTCCGGGCATGTGCTGACCAACTGGCAGGTGTCGTCACTGACATTTTCAACATGTCCCTGTCAACACCATTATCTGTATATAGCCCCACTATTGTTATTACAATAGAGACTGCATCATCTGTGGATCTGTTGGGGTGGTATGCAAATTGGAGTGGGTCTAGGGTTTCTGGGATGATGGTGTTTGGTGCAGTATTTCTCAAGTAGAAAAATGTGCATTGAGTTGTCTTGTGTAAGCAAATGTGTTGTGTGAACAAAGTTGGAGCTGCTGGGCAGGTCTGTTTCAACCTTCAATTACCCATTGCGACGCACGGATGTTCCAAACTCTGTTTTAGACGAGACTGACCAAAATTATCCTATTTACACTTCGTGGTGAATTTTGACACTATGCCATCTGGGGAAGCAAGTCAAAATAATCACACACACACACAGTCACACACACCGGTGTGGAAGGCCCTCCGAGAATGTCATTTTCATTCTCTCTCTTATTCTGTCCTCTCCCTTGACATTCTCCATCCCATCCCATCCCATCCTTCAATACTCCACATCTTTTAAGACTTAAGTCTCCCATCAACTCAAGGTAAATGCAGTTCCATCCATGTATTGTAATATATCATAGAACATGTACCATTAACTTATCCTGTCAGCTATGTAGTGAGAGTGCTCAGGATGAAGTTTGGGAAACCCTGGGTTACATATTGAACTGGCATCTGACTTTATACTTTTTTTTGTTAAGGGAAAACGTTGAAATTAGGTTTCATCTGAAGTAATTTGTTGGTCCCACACCGTCTGATCCTAACTGATCTAACTGCTCTATTTCTACACTGATACAAGGCTGTAAAAAATATGATTTGTTGGTATTTCTTTTTTATCTTTGAGGACTTTTAGAGGGTAAGATTCCTACTCTCTAACTTTAGAATTTATTTATTTTTTAACCTTTATTTAACTAGGTAAGTCAGTTAAGAACAAATTCTTATTTTCAATGACAGCCTAGGAACAGGCTGTCAGGGGCAGAAACAATAGAAACAACAGATTTTGACCTTGTCAGCTCGGGGATTCAATCTAGCAACCTTTCGGTTACTAGTCCAGCGCTCTAACCACTAGGCTACCTGCCACCCTGAATTTAGGCATACTGATGTCACAGATGTATTAGGAATAAATCCTGCTGAGTATCCAATCTGCTCTGAGCTGGAGATGTCTGAGTAATACACCACGATTTTGTTTTTCACTTTGATTACAGTCCAAAATGCACCATGCAGCAATACAAAATCCGCAATTTTCTGTTAATTCCACAAATCATTTAATTTGCAATGATATCCAGCTAAACAGATTTATAAACTTACTGTAACCCTATATCTAACATATGGAAACATAAGCATTTTCAGACTGTTTTTATCCTGATTGGTGCAGCTGTAAAATTTGTAATGAGAAGAAAGAAGCAGCATAGCGTACATTTGCCTCCAAACCATCAGCTTGCCAGTTAGTGCAGTAATAATTACATTATAACAGATGTAAAAAAAATGGCAACTAAGTGCCCTGGGTGGGAGAGATTAACAAACACATTCAAAACTGTTAGGAGACTTAAACTTTATTAAACCATAAAAATGGGAAGACTTTAACACAATTTACACAAGCAAGCATAAAGCATATTAATGTTACGACTGATTCAGTAAGGTTATAAAATGCATAGTATTGATTTTTTATATACTCTACCAGTACCATTGTCTTGTTATGGACAGCACATATTTTACATCTTGTTGCATGTAATTATACAGATTATCATCCCGTGATATCAGAATTACCATATCCCACATTAGAGTTGAGGTGTGTTCTAAAGTTACAGTAGCCTACACAAGTGTGTAGTCTGGAAAGTTAGAGTCCAGAGTCTACACACTGGCTAAAAGTGTGAGTGTGTAACGTTAAGTACACAAAAGGCTTGTAGTGTGTAAAGTTAAGAGTGCATAAAGACCACATACACAACAGAGAACTCTTATGTGGGATCAGCACTATTCCCTATAGCGGGACACTTGGGACCAGGGATGTGTATTTTGTGATGAACCACATTGTGTGGTTATTTACTTTGTCACAGTGCTTCAAGAGTAAGTTGAGTGTAACATTTTCAGCTCAATTAAGAGTTTGAATAATCATCTTTGTTATTACATTGCAAATCCCCTCCTTTACACGATTCTTCCTTTTAGCCACAGATCTTTATCAAGAATGGATCTGCTTATAATTGTATTCCCTTGTGGGAATGTTTCATTATATTTCTTTCACATAATTACCGCTACTCAGAACCTAGTTTTTTAGTTTGGCCTTAATAAGTCTAGAATATTCAGAGAGTGTGGTTCGGTGCGGTTGATCTGAGGGGTTTGCGTTTTCTGACATGTTGAAATCTTCTTAGTGGATAGAGGGGCAACAGATTGGGAGAGGGTGCTCTTGATGTGAGGGAAGACAGTAATTTGGCTTGCAGGGGTTACAGGATAGAGATGGACATAACCCCCTCTTTTAATAATGCAGTGGTGCCGTGCCAATCTCTCTTAAAGCAGATAAATCCCATGGGGGTTAGATTAGATCTGTATCTCCACAAAAACTGGTGGTCTGTGTGTGGAAATCAGGTCAAAGATAATGGACCTTGCAGCTGATAGCTGTCAATAACATAGACTAGTGTACTGTCACTTTTTGCAAAGAAATATCCAAGCTCATATCTGCCCATAACATAGACCAGTGTACCGTTATATGTTTATATAGAAGCATGGTGAAAATATGACTAGGTGGAAAAGGTCAACTTTGGAATTGTCTGTAAATTGGTATATGGTAAGCAAGAAACAATCTATGACCTAAATAACTTATAGAGTTCTCTAGCTAACTGTGTCCATCAGGTGTCAATTAGAATGCAATCTACACAACAATGCAAAACCTACAGCCAGGCTGGAAGTGTGGTGAGGTCTTTTCCTCCCACCCACCTAGGTTGAAGATACCCAGGTCAGGACAACCAAATAATTCCATGCGCAAGCTTTTGAAAATAAACAGATTCATGGGACCAGCTCCGTTGCTTAGTAGCATAGCTGGTCCCTTGGTTTAGAATTCCTCCTTAC
Source organism: Salmo salar (assembly GCF_965601325.2). Taxonomy (NCBI): domain Eukaryota; kingdom Metazoa; phylum Chordata; class Actinopteri; order Salmoniformes; family Salmonidae; genus Salmo; species Salmo salar. Next base: position 9,086,085 of record NC_138306.1, on the reverse strand, counting down.
TTATGCAACGAGTTATGGTATATTATAATCGTCTTGTCTTAGCATTTTATCTTCAACTTAGCCACGCACCGAACCTTTGGAACTCCCTTCCTGACAATATCAGGGCAGCTCAAACTGTTGTGTCTTTTATAGCAGGCATTAAGACTTATCTCTATCAGCTGAGCTACTTTTTCTCCTAGACTTTGCTTGTTGTTGTTTATGATAGTCTTTTACTTGCTTGAACAGCCTTAGGCCAATATAACTTCAGACAAATTATTTCTGTAGCCATCACTAGGCTTGCTGCACCTTTTTACTAGCAACTTGGCCCACTCTTCAGCAGAAGGACAACGACTCCAAACACACATAAAAAACACCCAGGAATGGTTCAAGAAGAGATGCTGGCTGTTCTGGAGTGGCCAGCAATGTACAGATCTGAATCCGATCAAAAACCTATGGCAAGATTTGAAAACAGCAGTTGGTCAAAGGCACCCCTCAAACATTGAAGAATTGGAGCAGTTTGCAGCTGAAGAGTGGGCCGACTTGCCAGTAGAAAGGTGTAGTATGCCCATTGATGGCTAAAGCTTCTATCTCAAGGCCATGAGACTGTTAACCAGCCATCACTAACATAGAGAGGCTGCTGCCAACATACAGACTCAAATCTCTGGCCACTTAAATAAATGGACTTAATAAAGGTATCACTAGTCACTTTAAATAACTCCACTTTAATAATGTTTACATATCCTACATTACTCATCTCATATGTACAGTCGTGGCCAAAGGTTTTGAGAATGACACAAATATTAATTTTCACAAAGTCTGCTGCCTCAGTTTGTATGATGGTAATTTGCATATACTCCAGAATGTTATGAAGAGTGATCAGATGAATTGTAATTAATTGCAAAGTCCCTCTTTGTCATGCAAATGAACTGAATCCCCCAAAAACATTTCCATTGCATTTCTGCCCTGCCACAAAAGGACCAGCTGACATCATGTCAGTGACTCTCTCGTTAACACAGGTGTGAGTGTTGATGAGGACAAGGCTGGAGATCACTCTGTCATGCTGATTGAGTTAAATTATCAGACTGGAAGCTTCAAAATGAGGGTGGTGCTTGGAATCATTGTTCTTCCTCTGTCAACCACGGTTACCTGCAAGGAAACACGTGCGGTCATCATTGCTTTGCACAAAAAGGGCTTCACAGGCAAGGATATTGCTGCCAGTAAGATTACACCTAAATCAACCATTTATCGGATCATCAAGAACTTCAAGGAGAGCGGTTCAATTGTTGTGAAGAAGGCTTCAGGGCGCCCAAGAAAGTCAAGCAAGCGCCAGGACCGTCTCCTAAAGTTGATTCAGCTGCAGGATCGGGGCACCACCAGTACAGAGCTTGCTCTGGCAGCAGGCAGGTGTGAGTGCATCTGCACGCACAGTGAGGCGAAGACTTTTGGAGGATGGCCTGGTGTCAAGAAGGGCAGCAAAGAAGCCACATCTCTCCAGTAAAATCATCAGGGACAGACTGATATTCTGCAAAAGGTACAGAGATGGGACTGCTGAGGACTGGGGTAAAGTCATTTTCTCTGATGAATCCCCTTTCCGATTGTTTGGGGCATCCAGAAAAAAGCTTGTCCGGAGAAGACAAGGTGAGCGCCACCATCAGTCCTGTGTCGTGCCAACAGTAAAGCATCATGAGGCCATTCATGTGTGCGGTTGCTTCTCAGCCAAGGGAGTGGGCTCACTCACAATTTTGCCTAAGAACACAGCCATGAATAAAGAATGGTCCCAACACATCCTCCGAGTGCAACTTCTCCCAACCATCCAGGAATAGTTTGGTGACGAACAATGCCTTTTCCAGCATGATGGAGCACCTTGCCATAAGGCAAAAGTGATACCTAAGTGGCTCGGGGAACAAAACATCGATATTTTGGGTCCATGGCCAGGAAACTCCCCAGACCTTAATCCCATTGAGAACTTGTGGTCAATCCTCAAGAGGCGGATGGACAAACAAAACCCCACAAATTATGACAAACTCCAATCATTGATAATGCAAGAATGGGCTGCCATCAGTCAGGATGTGGCCCAGAAGTTAATTAACAGCATGCCAGGGCGGATTGCACAGGTCTTGAAAAAGAAGAGTCAACACTGCAAATATTGACTCTGCATCAACTTCATGTAATTGTCAATAAAAGCCTTTGACACTTCTGAAATGCTTGTAATTATACTTCAGTATTCCATAGTAACATCTGACAAAAATATCTAAAGACACTGAGGCAGCAGACTTTGTGAAAATTTATATTTGTGTAATTCTCAAAACTTTTGGCCACGACTGTATGTACTGTATTCTATACCATCTACTGCATCTTGCCTATTCTGCATGCCATCGCTCATCCATATATTTATATGTACATATTCTATTCATCCCTTTACATTTGTGTGTATTTGTGTGTATAAGGTAGTTGTTGTGAATTTGTTAGATTACTTGTTAGATAGTACTGCATAGTCGGAACTAGAAGCACAAGCATTTCTCTACACTCGCATTAACATCTGCTAACCATGTGTATGTGACCAATACAATTTGATTTGAAGAAGCATTGGTCTGCAGCAATCTTGACCTTAGATTGTACTAAGTACTAGCTCTGTGTTGCCAATAATTTTGCTTTTAAGTTTCGCCAATAACAATTGGTTCTGCAATGTTGAAAATCCAATAACAAGAGAAATAGGGAATTATTTAAGAAAAGTGCAAGGGTGCTAATATATTTGGCTGTATATTAAACACATTTTCTTGTTTATCTTTTATTTTATGCACTTTGAGATTATTCTTTTAAAATTAAAAGCACTTTACAAATGTAAAAAAAATATATATTATTAGTGTCCTCACAAACTTCCTGTCCTCAACTCAATGTCCTAAAAAAACAGCCACCAATATTTTCAACTCACTGACTCTCCTCAAAAACAGCAGCCACCCATATGATCACTGGAACTCCTCACAGAACTAAGTGCTCAGGGCAGGCCCACGTCATTCCCAAGAGCTTCAATGTTTGAAACCATTGTTCGTGAAAAAGATATCAAAGTGGAAGAGGAATTTTCTAGGTCATGGCCGATCAGACAAACAGCAGCCCAGTTAAGGGTCGTCCTCAATTGAGATTTGAGCAAAATCATAGATTTGATCACAACAAGTGGTGGGTTGCTTCCTATTGACGTTCACATGCAGCATCACTGTGGGGTTCCACTTGACCGAGGAAGCAAACCAACCTTGTGTTTGATCCATGCAAGAGGGAAAGGGTGTGGAAGGAGAGGGAGGGAGTGGCAGAGTTTGAGAGGGAGAGGTTGAAATGGGAGGAGGGAAAAGGGATTTGTGAGGACATGTATACAGTGTGCAAGCATGAGAGAAAAAGAGAGACTGAGCACAAGAGAGAGAAAGGGAGAGAGGGAAAATGAGAGAGAGCGTGAGAGCACAAACGAGAGAGAGGGAGAGAGAGAGACACCCTGGGGGATTACTACAGTACACTCTAATTTCTCTTCCAGATGTTAGTAGCCTATGAGAAACATTCCAGTGTCAAGTGAGGGTCTCAGTACTGCACATTTGACCAAGCCAAGCATAAATCTTGTTTCTAACCATAACGTTTGGGCTGAATATTGCCCTAGCCTAGAGCAGTGGTTGTCACACATACAAAGACTTATGGCAGTTCTAAATGGGGCATTTCAACCAGTAGCCTTTGAGATAACTTGCCTGCCCCAGTTGGCACCCTATTCCCTATGTAGTGCACTACCTTTGACCACGACCCATAGGGGGACTATATAGACAATAGGGGGGCATTTGGGACACAGCATTTATTCGGTGTCCTAAACACTTGAACCAAGGGCAGGCCTCTGACTTCAAGAACCGCGAATTCCCACAATTGTTCTGCTGCCAAGGACTTTTATTTTTCTGTTTACTGAACAAGGCCAGAGACCACTTGGCTAAATATACCCTTTCCCATGCAACACGGGGGAATTAGTGCCCATGGCCAGCACACAGTGCTCTAATTCAAGAACACAGCAACATTAAGCTTCCTCCACACCTCTTTTGTTATTGTTTTGATATTTCCAAAAGGACTCTGTTTACGAGTCATGGGTTTTGTGAGCCAAACGATCCATACAAAATAAAATCAAATAGGCTAATAAAAATGCAATAGGCTTGAGTTCTAAGGCTTGAGTTTTTTCTATTCTAATTGAAGAACTCCAGAAAAAAAAAGTTTAAAAAAAGTTGCCTATTAGCATTAAGTTGGTTAAATAGGTGATAAATAATCATTATAACTGTGAGACTGAGAGACCGGTTGAACCTGCAGACTCATGCCAAGCCCGACTAAGCACGTTTACAGACATGAAATGGGTGGCTGTTTTGATAGATGGGACCCAATGGAAACTCATTATAATGAACTCTGTTACTGAAAATAAAATGTCATGATAAAGCTCAACATCAAAGTTGTTTCCAAACATATTCAGTTTTCAATACAAAACATCTACATCCAAAACCAAAACGTACATTCAAAATAAATTGTTAAAATGGTGGGAAAAGATTGTTCAATATCTTGCACTCATTCAAGACAAAACCATCGTCTATTATATCCTGAGACATTGATGAAAACATCATGTGATAAATGATGTTTAAACATCTACATTAATTTTCTGTGACCCAGGGGTCAAAACATATATCTGTGATTCCAAAGAAACATCAAAAACTAAAGCAGAAAATTTGAAATTCAAGTCAATGAACATAACTTGAAATTAAATAGATCATCCTTTATTGTGATGCCTGAAATAAAAAAAAATCCAAATGTATTTCATTCTCTATGTTTATGACCTCAATGCAGCAAAGTAAGTAATGTTTTGACAAATAAACGCAGCAAAAAAAGAAACGTCCCTTTTTCAGGACTCTGTCTTTCAAAGATAATTTGCAAAAATCCAAAAAACTTCACAGATCTTCATTGAACCATAAACAATTAATGAACATGCACCTGGGGAACGGTCGTTAAGACACTAACAGCTTACAGATGGTAGGCAATTAAGGTCACAGTTAAGAAAACTCAGGACAGGTATAGGATGGCAACAACAACTGTCCGAGTTACACCAGGAACGCATAATCCCTCCATCAGTGCTCAGACTGTCTGCAATAGGCTGAGAGAGGTTGGACTGAGGGCTTGTAGGCCTGTTGTAAGGCAGGTCGTCACCAGACATCACCGGCAACAACGTCGCCTATGGGCACAAACCCACTGTCGCTGGACCAGACAGGACTGGCAAAAAGTGCTCATCACTGGCGAGTCACGGTTTTGTCTCACCAGGGGTGATGGCCGGATTTGCGTTTATCGTCGAAGGAATGATCATTACACCGAGGCCTGTACTCTGGAGCGGGATCGATTTTGAGATGGAGGGTCCGTCATGGTCTGGGGCGGTGTGTCACAGCATCATCGGACTGAGCTTGTTGTCATTACAGGCAATCTCAACTCTGTGCGTTACAGGGAAGTCATCCTCCTCCCTCATGTGGTACTCTTCCTGCAGGCTCATCCTGACTGTGTTCTGCCATGGCCAGCGGAGAGTCCGGATCTCAATCCCATTGCACACGTCTGGGACCTGTTGGATCGGAAGGTGAGGGCTAGGGCCATTCCCCTCAGACAGTTCTGGAAACTTGCAGGTGCCTTGGTGGAAGAGTGGGGTAACATCTCACAGCAAGAACTGGCAAATCTGGTGCAGTCCATGAGGAGGAGATGCACTGCAGTACTTAATACAGCTGGTGGCCACACCAGATACTGACTGTTACTTTTGATTTTGACCCCCCCTTTGTTCATCGACACATTATTCCATTTCTGGAATAATGTCTGTGGAACTTGTTCAGTTTTTGAATCTTGTTATGTTCATACAAATATTTACACATGTTAAGTTTGCTGAAAATAAACGCAGTTGATAGTGAGAGGACGTTTCTTTTTTTGCTGAGTTTATTTTGGAATTTCTTCATTATTTGAATCTACAGCAAGTATGAAACCATTCTATTATTTACCATCGGGATAGCAAAAGAGCAAAGGCTATTTTTAGTTAAATAGATTTTAGTTTGAACTGAAATGCACCGGAGATGAAATCAAGCGTTGCTTATGTTTATCTTTGCAAAAGAAGTTGTGTGCTTTTCAAAAGTTCAGATTCTACTCACAGTGAACTATAATGTGTTTTTGATTTTCCCAAGAGGCTTACAACAAGCACACATGAAACAGTACAATGTAGAGAGATTGATTTTCTCCTATCATTTCACTTGAGTTGTACCGTGATGCTATCAGGTAGCTGGTCATGTATATACTTATACCAGCTGCATTCAAATATATTCATTTACTTGTGCATCACTGGGGAGCAAGTGAAATTAATCAGAACTATGCTTGGGATTTGCAACCACTCACTGCGGGTTGCCACAAACCTGGTGTATCCCAAGTGGCACTCTATGCCCTACATAGTGCACTACATTTGACCAGAGCACTTATGGGCCCTGGTTGAATGTGGTGCCATATGAAACTCACCAACTAACTTATGTATTTCTGTACAATATCCGGGCTTATAAAGGAAGAGTTCACAGCAAGGGCAGAGGCAAAGGCAGCGTCATTCTGTCTCATAGTGAGCCAAACAAATTGGATCAATTTGTCTCTAATAACTCTAAAAAGTCAGGTTGAAATATTACGTCTTAAAGGAGGAAGTACAGTATGTAAGAAAGAGCCACAGCAGACAGTACAGTCTTCCATTATATGTATTATCATAGGTCTGTATCTTATCATGGACTGGCTCAAGAATGTGCAGACGGGCATTTAAAAGCTAATAAGGTAGGATGACAACAAGAGACTCATTGAGCCTATAATTCAATAATAATATAGATGGTCCGCTCACATGAATGTAATCACATTATAGTGCTGTGATCAAATGTCAGAACGATGACAATCTCTCCTCGGCATCTTAGCATTATTTTAGGCCATCCAGACTGTTGCTCCTTTGGCAGTCAGCTATACACACGCACACTTAGGCTACGTACGGCTGTAAACACACTATTGGTGACACACACACACAGACGTAAACATAGATACACACACTCAGGAAAGCACACACATGCACAAGGGAGAACGCACATGCACAAGGAAGCACACGCATGCATGCACACACATGCACACAAACACTAATGATACATCATCCCATTGCATGCTGGGCTCATTTCCTTTAAAATTCTGATCAGAATGTCTGACATTCATACAAATCTGGTCTACTTGAAATAACAGTAGAACATAAGTAAGAGAAAATTCAACAAAGAACCATTACCCATGACATCACAGTTGAGCACAAGTAAATAGAATGAAATCGTAGAGACCATTAGCCATCTATGAAATCAGAACAGTCTTTTAACCACGTCCTTCAAGCATGCAAACAACTTCCTTCACACGAGGAGAGAAAAGAAAATGTTGAAACGGTTACAGGGTGTTTGACTTTCAAAGAAAATCTAATGTTATTTGCGACATGCTTTGTAAATAAGAGGTTTGGACTAACAGTGAAAGGCTTACTTATGTGCCCTTCCCAACAATGCAGAGAGACATTTTTTGCTAAAATAAAAAAATATAGAAAATAATAACAAGGAATAAATACATAATGAGTAACGATAACATGGCTATATACACGGGGTACGAGTACTGGGTCTATGTGCAGGGCTACGAGATAATTGAGTTAGATATGTACAGTACATATATTGTAGGTAGGGATAAAGTGACTATAGGCAACAGGATAGATAATAAACAGCAGCAGCAGCGTACAGTATGTGATAAGTCAAAATAGTTAGTGCAAACAGGGTCAATGCAGCTATTCCGGGTAGCTATTTGGTTAACTATTTAACAATCTTATGGTTTGGGGGTAGAAGCTGTTCGGGGTCCTGTTGATTCAAGATTTACCCCAGAAACCAGAACCTGTATTTATAAAAGGTTTCAAAGTATGAGTGCTGATCTAAGATCAGGTCCTCCCTGTCAGTACAGTGTTATTCACTGTGATCTGTGTTCTGCAGATCACAGTGATCAGAACAACCTCAATTCCTCGGGTCATGGGCAAGGTGTCGAATGCGTTCCACAGGGATGCTGTCCCATTTTTGATTCCAATGCTTCCCATGCTTGTGTCAAGTTGGCTGGTTGGTGGAAACAAACCAGTTCTTGACACAAAAACATTTCCCCTGCACCCAAAAGTACTCGTTCCATTTTGAATGGCTATCAGGACAGGAAAATGGTCCAATTCACACATGTTCTCAAGAGAACATCTCGGGTCATCCTTATCTGATCTGGTGGACTCACTAAACACAAATGCTTCGTTTGTAAATTATGTCTGAGTGTTGGAGTGTGCTCCTGGCTCTCCGACAATAAAAAACAAGAAAATGGCCCCGTCTGGTTTTCTTAATATAGAGAATTTGAAATGATTTATACATTTACTTTCGATAAATTCAGTATATTTAAAACCAAATACTTTTAGACTTTTACTCAAGTAGCATTTTAATGGGTGACTCACTTTTAAATTAGTAATTTTCTATTAAGGTATCTTTACTTTTACTCAAGTATGACAATTGGGTACTCTTTCCACCACTGCAAACTGGTGAACCCAGCACCTACTACCATACCCCGTTAAAAGGCACTGAAAAATGTTGTCTTGCCCATTCACCCTCTGAATGGCACACATACACAATCAATGTCTCAATTGTCTCAAGGCTTACAAATCCTTCTTTAATCTGTCTCCCCCTTCATCTACACTGACTGAAGTGGATTGAACAAGTGACATCAATAAGGGATCATAGCTTTCACCTGGATTCACCTGGTCAGTCTATGTCATGGAAAGAGCAGGTCTTCATAATGGTTTGCAAACTCAGTGTATATGTATATATATACTGCTCAAAAAATAAAGGGAACACTTAAACAACACATCCTAGATCTGAATGAAAGAAATATTCTTATTAAATACTTTTTTCTTTACATAGTTGAATGTGCTGACAACAAAATCACACAAAAATAATCAATGGAAATCCAATTTATCAACCCATGGAGGTCTGGATTTGGAGTCACACTCAAAATTAAAGTGGAAAATCACACTACAGGCTGATCCAACTTTGATGTAATGTCCTTAAAACAAGTCAAAATGAGGCTCAGTAGTGTGTGTGGCCTCCACGTGCCTGTATGACCTCCCTACAACGCCTGGGCATGCTCCTGATGAGGTGGCGGATGGTCTCCTGAGGGATCTCCTCCCAGACCTGGACTAAAGCATCCGCCAACTCCTGGACAGTCTGTGGTGCAACGTGGCGTTGGTGGATGGAGCGAGACATGATGTCCCAGATGTGCTCAATTGGATTCAGGTCTGGGGAACGGGCGGGCCAGTCCATAGCATCAATGCCTTCCTCTTGCAGGAACTGCTGACACACTCCAGCCACATGAGGTCTAGCATTGTCTTGCATTAGGAGGAACCCAGGGCCAACCGCACCAGCATATGGTCTCACAAGGGGTCTGAGGATCTCATCTCGGTACCTAATGGCAGTCAGGCTACCTCTGGCGAGCACATGGAGGGCTGTGTGGCCCCCCAAAGAAATGCCACCCCACACCATGACTGACCCACCGCCGAACCGGTCATGCTGGAGGATGTTGCAGGCAGCAGAACGTTTTCCACGGCGTCTCCAGACTCTGTCACATCTGTCACGTGCTCAGTGTGAACCTGCTTTCATCTGTGAAGAGCACAGGGCGCCAGTGGCGAAATTGCCAATCTTAGTGTTCTCTGGCAAATGCCAAACGTCCTGCACGGTGTTGGGCTGTAAGCACAACCCCCACCTGTGGACGTCGGGCCCTCATACCACCCTCATGGAGTCTGTTTCTGACCGTTTGAGCAGACACATTTGTGGCCTGCTGGAGGTCATTTTGCAGGGCTCTGGCAGTGCTTCTCCTGCTCCTCCTTGCACAAAGAAGGAGGTAGCGGTCCTGCTGCTGGGTTGTTGCCCTCCTACGGCCTCCTCCACGTCTCCTGATGTACTGGCCTGTCTCCTGGTAGCGCCTCCATGCTCTGGACACTACGCTGACAGACACAGCAAACCTTCTTGCCACAGCTCGCATTGATGTGCCATCATGGATGAGCTGCACTACCTGAGCCACTTGTGTGGGTTGTAGACTCCGTCTCATGCTACCACTAGAGTGAAAGCACCGCCAGCATTCAAAAGTGACCAAAACATCAGCCAGGAAGCATAGGAACTGAGAAGTGGTCTGTGGTCCCCACCTGCAGAACCACTCCTTTATTGGGGGTGTCTTGCTAATTGCCTATAATTTCCACCTGTTGTCTATTCCATTTGCACAACAGCAGTTGGATTTTATTGTCAATCAGTGTTGCTTCCTAAGTGGACAGTTTGATTTCACAGAAGTGTGATTGACTTGGAGTTACATTGTGTTGTTTAAGTGTTCCCTTTATTTTTTTGAGCAGTGTATATTCTGAGAACACAATATACAAAGAGAAAACGACAGCCAAACAGTTCTGTCAGGTCTACAAAACACTAAACAAAAATTAACCACCCACAAAACCCAAAGGAAAACAGGCTACCTAACTATGGCTCCCAATCAGCGACAACAATGTACAGCTGTCCCTGATTGAGAGCCATACCAGGCCAAAACAAAGATATACAAACACATAGAAAAAAGGACATAGAATGCCCAAAACCCCAAAACACACAGAAAAACACCCCCTGCCATGCCCTGACCAAACTACAATAACAAATAACCCCTTATACTGGTCAGGTCGTGACAGTACCCCCCCCCCCAAAGGTGCAGACCCCGAATGCACCTGAAACAAAAACAATAACCCCAAACTAAAGGGAGGGAAGGGAGGGAGGGTGGCCACCGTCCCTTCTTGTGCTACACCACCCCCTTCCCAATCCTCCCCCCTACGGAGGTGGCTAAGGAGCGGGACGCAGACCGCGCTCCACCACTGGCTCACCCCACTTAAGTGGCGCCTCTAGAGCGGGTGACTTTGGCTGCGAGGCTGCGCAGGACAGGCAGTCGGCTCTGGCTGCGCCGGACAGGCGGGCGGCTCTGGCTGCGCCGGACAGGCGGGCGGCTCTGGCAGCGCCGGACTGGCGGGCGGCTCTGGCGCAGGATGCACCAGGCTGGGGAGACTTGCAGGAGACCTGGCTCTGGGAGCAGGCACAGGACTCACCAGGCTGGGGAGACTTGCAGGAGATCCTGGCTCTGGGAGCAGGCACAGGACTCACCAGGCTGGGGAGACATGCAGGAGCCCTGGCTCTGGGCGCCGGCACAGGATTCACCAGGCTGGGGAAACATGCAGGAGGCCTGGCTCTAGGAGCAGGCACAGGACTCACCAGGCTGGGGAGACATGCAGGAGGCCTGGCTCTGGGCGCACGCACAGGATTCACCAGGCTGGGGAGACATGCAGGAGGCCTGGCTCTGGGAGCAGGCACAGGACTCACCAGGCTGGGAAGACATGCAGGAGGTCTGGCTCTGGGAGCAGGCACAAGACGTGCAGGGCTGGGGAGGCGCACAGGAGGCCTGGTGCGTGGGGCTGGCACAGTCTTCACCAGACGGTTAGCACGCACCTCAGGACGAGTATGGAGAGCTTACTCAGGTGACATCAATTCGAGGACACGCTCCATAGGGCGAATGTCGTGCCTCATGCACCAACACAGCAGCTCTCTCATATCTCTCTCCTCCAATCTCCCCATCAACTCCTTCACTGTCTTTGCTTCGCTCCCGTCGCTCACCGCCATCTTCACCCTGACTGGCTCTGGTTCCATCCTCGGCACCGCCGACCATCTTGGGGATGCCTCTCCTCCTCTTGCCATGCCAGCCGATCCTCCCAGAAATGGCGTTCTGCCTTCGCTGCCTCTATCTCCTCCGGCGGGCGGCAGTATTCTCCAGCCTGTCCCCAGAGTCCCTTTCCGTCCAGTATCTCTTCCCAAGTCAAGGAGTCCTGAACCCTCTGCTCCTCCATACCACTCTGCTTGGTCAGTTGAAGGTGGGTAGTTCTGTAATGGTTGTCTTTGGAAGAAGAGGACCAAGGCGCAGCGTGGTGAGTGCTCATCATTTAATAAATATTCTGAGAACACAATATACAAAGAGAAAACGACAGCCAAACAGTTCTGTCAGGTCTACAAAACACTAAACAGAAATTAACCACCCACAAAACCCAAAAGAAAACAGGCTACCTAAGTATGGCTCCCAATCAGCGACAACGATGTACAGCTGTCCCTGATTGAGAGCCATACCAGGCCAAAACAAAGAAATACAAACACATAGAAAAAAGGACATAGAATGCCCAAAACCCCAAAGCACACAGAAAAACACCCCCTTCCACGCCCTGACCAAACTACAGTAACAAATAACCCCTTATACTGGTCAGGATGCGACAGGGTTTCAGGTGTCTCCGGAAGGTGGTGATTGACTCCGCTGTCCTGGCATCGTGAGGGAGCTTGTTCCACCATTGGGGTGCCAGAACAGCGAACAGTTTTGACTGGGCTGAGCGGGAACTGTGCTTCCACAGAGGTAGGGGGGGGCCAGAGGTGGATGAACGCAGTGCCCTTGTTTGGGTGTAGGGACTGATCAGAGCCTGAAGGTACGGAGGTGCCGTTCCCCTCACAGCTCTGTAGGCAAGCACCATGGTCTTGTAGAAGATGCGAGCTTCAACTGGAAGCCAGTGGAGTGTGCGGAGGAGCGGGGTGACGTGAGAGAACTTGGGAAGGTTGAACACCAGATGGGCTGCGGCATTCTGGATGAGTTGTAGGGGTTTAATGGCACAGGCAGGGAGCCCAGCCAACAGCGAGTTGCAGTAATCCAGACAGGAGATGACAAGTGCCTGGATTAGGACCTGTGCCGCTTCCTGTGTAAGGCAGGGTCGTACTCTGCGAATGTTGTAGAGCATGAACCTACAGGATCGGGTCACCGTCTTGATGTTAGCGGAGAACGACAGGGTGTTGTCCAGGGTCACGCCAAGGCTCTTAGCACTCTGGGAGGAGGACACAATGGAGTTGTCAACCGTGATGGCGAGATCATGGAACGGGCAGTCCTTCCCCGGGAGGAAGAGCAGCTCCATCTTGCCGAGGTTCAGCTTGAGGTGGTGATCTGTCATCCACACTGATATGTCTGCCAGACATGCAGAGATGCGATTCACCACCTGGTTATCAGAAGGGGGAAAGGAGAAGATTAATTGTGTGTCGTCTGCGTAGCAATGATAGGAGAGACCATGTGAGGATATGACAGAGCCAAGTGACTTGGTGTATAGCGAGAATAGGAGAGGGCCTACAACTGAGCCCCGGGGGACACCAGTGGTGAGAGCACGTGGTGCGGAGACAGATTGTCACCACACCACCTGGTAGGAGCGACCTGTCAGGTAGGACTTAATCCAAGAGTGAGCCGTGCCGGAGATGCCCAACTCGGAGAGGGTGGAGAGGAGGATCTGATGGTTCACAGTATCAAAGGCAGCAGATAGGTCTAGAAGGATGAGAGCAGAGGCGAGAGAGTTAGCTTTAGCAGTTTGGAGGGCCTCCGTGACACAGAGAAGAGCAGTCTCAGTTGAATGACCAGTCTTGAAACGTGACTGATTTGGATCAAGAAGGTCATTTTGAGAGAGATAGCAAGAGAGCTGGCCAAGGACGGCACGCTCAAGAGTTTGAGAGAAAAGAAAGAAGGGATACTGGTCTGTAGTTGTTGACATCGGAGGGATCGAGTGTAGGTTTTTTGAGAAGGGGTGCAACTCTCGCTCTCTTGAAGATGGAAGGGACGTAGCCAGCGGTCAAGGATGAGTTGATTAGCGAGGTGAGGTAAGGGAGAAGGTCTCCGGAAATGGTCTGGAGAAGAGAGGAGGGGATAGGGTCAAGCGGGCAGGTTGTTGGGCGGCTGGCCGTCACAAGTCGCAAGATTTCATCTGCAGAGAGAGGGGAGAAAGAGGCCAAAGCATAGGGTAGGGCAATGTGAGCAGGACCAGCGGTGTCATTTGACTTAACAAACGAGGATCGGATTTACATTTTACATTTACATTTAAGTCATTTAGCAGACGCTCTTATCCAGAGCGACTTACAAATTGGTGCATTCACCTTATAATATCCAGTGGAACAACCACTTACAATAGTGCATCTAAATCTTTTAAGGGGGGGGGGGGGGGGGTTAGAAGGATAACTTTATCCTATCCCAGGTATTCCTTGAAGAGGTGGGGTTTCAGGTGTCTCCGGAAGGTGGTGATTGACTCCGCTGTCCTGGCGTCGTGAGGGAGCTTGTTCCACCATTGGGGTCAACCTTCTTTTTAAAATGGTTGACGAAGTTATCCGCAGAGAGGGAGAAGGGGGGGAGGGGGAGGAGGATTCAGGAGGGAGGAGAAGGTAGCAAAGAGCTTCCTAGGGTTAGAGGCAGATGCTTGGAATTTAGAGTGGTAGAAAGTGGCTTTAGCAGCAGAAGCAGAGGAAGAAAATGTAGAGAGGAGGGAGTGAAAAGATGCCAGGTCCGCAGGGAGGCTAGTTTTCCTCCATTTCCGCTTGGTTGCCCGGAGCCCTGTTCTGTGAGCTCGCAATGAGTAGTCAAGCCATGGAGCAGGAGGGGAGGACCGAGCCGGCCGGGAGGATAGGGGACATAGAGAGTCAAAGGATGCAGAAAGGGAGGAGAGGAGGGTTGAGGAGGCAGAATCAGGAGATTTGTTGGAGAAGGATTGAGCAGAGGGAAGAGATGATAGGATGGAATAGGAGAGAGTAGCGGGAGAGAGAGAGCGAAGGTTGCGACGGCGCAATACCATCTGAGTAGGGGCAGAGTGAGTAGTGTTGGAGGAGAGCGAGAGGGAAAAGGATACAAGGTAGTGGTCGGAGACTTGGAGGGGAGTTGCAGTGAGATTAGTAGAAGAACAGCATCTAGTAAATATGAGGTCAAGCGTATTGCCTGCCTTGTGAGTAGGGGGGGACGGTGAGAGGGTGAGGTCAAAAGAAGGAGGCAGAGAGAAATTAGTCAAAGGTAGATGTAGGGAGGTTGAAGTCACCCAGAACTGTGAGGGGTGAGCCATCCTCAGGAAAGGAACTTATCAAGGCATCAAGCTCATTGATGAACTCTCCAAGGGAACCTGGAGGGCGATAAATGATAAGGATGTTAAGCCTGAATGGGCTAGTGACTGCGACAGCATGGAATTCAAAGGAGGAGATAGACAGATGGGTCAGGGGAGAAAGAGAGAATGTCCACTTGGGAGAGATGAGGATTCCAGTGCCACCACCCCGCTGACCAGATGCTCTCGGGGTATGCGAGAACACGTGGTCAGACGAGGAGAGAGCAGTAGGAGTAGCAGTGTTTTCTGTGGTAATCCATGTTTCCGTCAGCGCCAAGAAGTCGAGGGACTGGAGGGTAGCATAGGCTGAGATGAACTCTGCCGTGTTGGCCGCAGACCGGCAGTTCTAGAGGCTGCCGGAGACCTGGAACTCCACGTGGGTCGTGCGCGCCGGGACCAATTTATTGCCCTGGCCTCATCTGCAGTCCTCATGCCTCCTTGCAGCATAACTAAGGCACGTTCACGCAGATGAGCAGGGATCCTGGGCATCTCTCTTTCAGTGTTTTTCAGAGTCAGTAGAAAGGCCTCTTTAGCCTGTTGGGGCTCGGGGGCAGTATTGAGACATTTTGAAAAAAATATGTGCCCATTTTTAACTGCCTCCTACACCAACTCAGAAGCTAGGATATGCATATTATTAACACATTCGGATAGAAAACACTCTGAATTTTCTAAAACAGTTTGAATGGTGTCTGTAAATATAACAAAACTCATATTGCAGGCAAAAACCTGTGAAAAATAGATCAAAAAAAATGTGGATTTTGTGACTGTACTATTTAGTGTCATTGTTTTATAGATACCATAGTGAGAAAGGATTCATTTCGCAACACCTACGGCTTCCACTAGATGTCAACGATCTTTATAAAGTTGTTTGAAGCGTCTATGATAAACAGAGAGCAAATTAGAATCCAAGGAAGTTGACATGTCATCACTTCATTTTTTTGCGCCTGCGCATAAATCTGAGAGACGTGAGTTTGTCATAATTTTTTATCTAGACATAGGATAGGTTGTGTGAAAATATTACTGATGTTTAACATTAAAAATGGACCAAAAGATTAATGCTAAACAACATTTGACATGTTTGAACGAACATAAATAGATTATTTACTAGGTTTTTTTTACCTTTTCGGCGTGATTTTACCAGCCCCACACCACGTTTTATGGGAGCATAATGAACGCTAAGTACTTGGTGTTATTTGGACATAAATTATGAACTTTGTCAAAAGAAACCACATTTGTTCCGGACCTGGAATGCTTTCCGGACCTGGGATCCTGCCTTCTGATGGAGATAATCAAAGGTAAGGGGGTATTTACAATGTTATTATCGATTTTAGATGATGCTAACTGTATAGCATAGCCTGTTGTTCTTAGCATAGCACCCCGTTTATTGCAAAATGTGATTTCCCAGTAAAGTTATTTTGAGATCTGGCCATTCGGTAGCAATTACGAGATGATAATATATTATTCTTTGAATGACAATATTATAATTTACCAATGTTTTCGAATAGTAATTTTGTTATGTTCACCGGAAGCATTTCAGAGAAGAAAAAAATCTGAATTTCACGCTACTGTAAAATGCTGTTTTTGGATATAAATATGAACTTGATGGAACAAAAAATGCATGTATTGTATAACATAATGTCCTAGGAGTGTCATCTGATGGAGATTGACAAAAGTTAGTGCATAATTCAAGCTGGTTTCTGCTTTTGGTGATGCCTGACCTTGAATTGAAAATGGATGTTTGTACTTTTGTGGCTATGTACTGTCCTAACATAATCTAACTTTATGCTTTTGCCGTAAAGCCTCTTTGAAAATCGAACAATGTGGTTAGATTAAGGAGATGTTTATCATTTAAATTGTGTAAAATAGTTGATTGTTTGAGAAATTGAAATTATTAGATTTTTGATGTTTTGAATTTCCAGCCTTGTTAGCAATCCCGGCTCGGGGTTCATTGCTAACCTGTAGCCCCAACAGGTTAGTGTCCTAAGTTTTCATAACTGTGACCTTAATTGCCCACGCTGTTAGTGTCTTAACGACCGTTTCACAGGTGCATGTTCATTAATTGTTTATGGTTCATTGAACAATCATGGGAAACAGTGTTTAAACCCTTTACAATGAAGATCTGTGAAGTTATTTAGATTTTTATGAATTATCTTTGAAAGACAGGGTCCTGAAAAAGCTGAGTTTATATACAGTACCAGTCAAAAGTTTTGACACACCTACTCATTCCAGGGTTTTTCTTAATTGTGTCAGTGTCACCAGCAAAGCATCCCCACACCATCACACCTCCTCCTCAATGCTTTACGGTGGGAAATACACATGCAGAGATCATCTGTTCACCTACTCTGTCTCACAAAGATACAGTGGATTGAACCAAAAATCTCCAATTTGTACTCATCAGACCAAAGGACAGATTTCCACCAGTCTAATGTCCATTGATCATGTTTCTTGGCCCAAGCAAGTCTCTTATTATTATTGGTGTCCTTAGAAGTGGTTTCTTTGCAGCAATTTGACCATGAAGGCCTGATTCACACAGTCTCCTCTGAACAGTTGATGTTGAGATGTGTCTGTTACTTGAACTGAGGCTGGTAACTTGTCCTCTGCAGCAGAGGTAACTCTTGGTCTTCCTTTTCTGTGGTGGTCCTCATGAGAGCCAGTTTCATTAAAGTGCTTGATGGTTTTTGCGACTGAATTTGAAGAAACTTTCAAAGTTCTTGACATTTTCCGCATTGACTGACCTTCATATCTTTAAGTAATGATGGATTGTCATTACTCTTTGCTTATTTGAGCTGTTCTCGCCAATAATATGGACTTGGTCTTTTACCAAATAGGGCTATCTTCTGTATACCACCCCTACCTTGTCACAACACAATTGATTGGCTCAAATGCATTAAGATGGAAACAAATTCCACAAATTAACTTTAACAAGGCACACCTGTTAATTGAAATGAATTCCAGGTGACTACAACGTTTTGGTTACTACATGATACCATGTGTTATTTCATAGTTTTAATGTCTTCTACAATGTAGAACCCTTGAATGAGTAGGTGTGTCCAAACTTTTGACTGGTTCTGTATATACACACACAGTGAGCTCCAAAAGTATTGGGACAGTGACATTTTTTGTTGTTTTGACTTTGTGTCATTTCAAATCCAAAGTACTGGAGTACAATGACTATGTGTTTAAAGTGCAGACTGTTACCTATTAATTTTATTTTGCAATATTTATTATTCGTTAATAATGATGTGTGAGAAAGTTGCAGACGCATAAATATCATACCCCCGAAAAATGCTAACTGCCCCTTTTATTGTAATGGTGAGAGGTTACCATGTCTGGTGGGGTATGATATTTGTGAGTCTAACTTTTTCATTATCCGTAATCATGGCAGCATCCACATTAATGTAGAAGTGTTTAGAAACATATTCTATTCTTATTTACAACAAAAGCTACTCCAAAATAACCCTATTTACTATTCAATTCTATCAGGCAGAAAATAATCTGAAACACAACCATGTATTCAGTTACAAGTAATCTGACTACAAAAAAAAAAAACGTATCAGTTACATTACCAGCAAGGTTAGATACTTTTGAAAAACTAGATGAATACTTCTTGGATTACTTTTAAATTAAGAAAGGGTGTTTGCGGAAAAAATACATTGACACCTATGTTTTCTCAATGACATTGAAAAAAGGCACACCACAAGTCCGAGACCACTATGATGACACACCAAATGCATTTGATGGATCCTTTTTTGTCTTCTTCTTATGCTCTTAAGGGGAAAGTAATCAAAAAGTAACTGAAAGTAATCAGATTAAGCTAAAAGTTACGTAATTGATTACAATTTGACAGGTAACTAGTAACTAATGGATTACATTTAGAAAGTAACCTACCCAACCCTGCCAGGAATGCATCTTATGGAGTGAGTAGGGGTGACTAGACTCAAGAGAAAGTGGGTTTGAAACTGAGCCAAACAGTAAGGATCAAGAGTACAGCAATGTGCTGTGTTACCTCACTGCTGCCATCCTAATCAAGTCGGAGCCAGAGCATGTAATCAAGTTTTATCTAACCTTCCTTAATATCTTACAAAATATTGATTTAATTTGATCTTTAATCCTAGTAATCTTTTTGTGTACTTTCCCCTTAAAGAATATCAGTTTATACCAAAACTTCTGTTAATAATTAGGTAGCATTGTGTGGTTGTTGTTAGATGACAGATGTAGCAAGTCTGAATTCACTGTATCAGATTGCTATCACTTTTTCATAGTCAGTTTTTCCCCTTATGAAAGCAGTGCTTAGATCAGAGGGCAACGTTGAGCTGATACCATATCACTTATACCTATTCAATTCTTTCAGATCTACATTAAGTACCTAAGGGCTTGTGCTAGGAGTGAGGGCTAGGAGTAGTTTCTGGACCAGGCCTGTGTAATGCATGGGCGACTTCAGAGAGACTTGCTAGGTGCTGAAGCTCCATCAAGAATGTTTAGCACACCCAAGAAATAATGTATTAATAGATGCATGCTTAATACACCATAGATTGCAACCACCCCTACTCAACGACCAAGCCACCCCTTAGCTAGCCCAGTGAAAATTCCCTGGTGTTACCACTGGTGTAATGTGGCCATCAAAACAAACACCTACCATTTATAGGACCTCTGACCATACAGTTGAAGTCAGAAGTTGACACACACTCAGGTTGGGGTCATTAAAATGTGTTTTTCAACCACTCCACAAATTTCTTGTTATGAAACTTTGTGCATGACACAATAATTTTTCCAACAATTGTTAACAGACAGATTATATCACAATTCCAGTGGGTCAGAAGATTAAATAGACTGAGTTGACTGTGCCTTTAAACATCATGGAAAATTACAGAAAATTATGTCATGGCTTTAGAAGCTTCTGATAGGCTAATTGACATCATTTGAGTCAATTGGAGGTGTACCTGTGGATGTATTTCAAGGCCTACCTTCAAACTCAGTGCCTCTTTGCTTGACATAATGGGAAAATCAAAAAGAAATCTGAAAAAACATTGTAGACGTCCACAAGTCTGGTTCATCCTTGGGAGCAATTTCCAAACGCCTGAAGGTACCACGTTCATCTGTACAAACAATAGTACGCAAGTATAAACACAATGGGACCACACAGCCGTCATACTGCTCAAGAAGGAGACGCGTTCTGTCTCCTAGAGATGAACGTACTTTGGTGTGAAAAGTGCAAATCAATCCCAGAACAAAGGCAAAGTACCTTGTTTCCTCCAGCATCTTCACAGGTACAAAAGTATCTATATCCACAGTTAAACGAGTCCAATATCGACATAACCTGAAAGGCCGCTTGGCAAGGAAGAACCCACTGCTGCAAAACCGCCATAAAAAAGCCAAACTCCGGTTTGCAACTGCACATGGGGACAAAGATCGTACTTTTTGGAGAAGTGTCCTCTGGTCTGATTAAACAAAAATAGAACTGTTTGGCCATAATGACCATCGTTATATTTGGAGGAAAAAGGGGGACGCTTGCAAGCCGAAGAACACCCTCCCAACCGTGAAGCACGGGGGTGGCAGCATCATGTTGTGGGGGTGCTTTGCTGCAGGAGGGACTGGTGCATTTCACAAAATAGATGGCATCATGAGGTGGGAAAATTATGTGTATATATTGAAGCAACATCTCAAGACATCAGTCAGGAAGTTAAAGCTTGGTCACAAATGTGTCTTCCAAATGAACAATCACCCCAAGCATACTTCCAAAGTTGTGGCAAAATGGCTTAATTTTAATAAGGACAACGAACTCAAGGTGTTGGAGTGGCCATCACAAAGCCCTGACTTCAATCCCATAGAAAATTTGTGGGCAGAACTGAAAAAGTGTGTGCGAGCAAGGTGGCCTACAAACCTGACAGTTACACCAGCTCTGTCACGTGGAATGAGCCACAATTCACCCAACTTATTGTGGGAAGCTTGTGGAAGGCTACCTGAAATGTTTGACCGAAGTTAAACAATTTAAAGGCAATGCTACCAAATACTAATTGACTGTATGTAAACTTCTCACCCACTGGGAATGTGATGGAAGAAATATAAGCTGAAATAAATCATTCTCTCTACTATTATTCTGACATTTCACATTCTTAAAATAAAGTGTTGATCCTAACTGACCTAAGGCAGGGAATTTTTACTAGGATTAAAAGTCAGGAATTGTGAAAAACTGAGTTTAAATGTATTTGGCTAAGGTGTATGTAAACTTCTGACTTCAAATGTATATCGCCCCTACTGTTGGGAGCTAGTCTCAGAAATCCCAGACCTAGGGAGACTAGATGTTAGCTGTAAGACATACAGAAAAATAACATGTACAAGTGAAAAGCAGTCATAAAGTAAACAGACTTTATTTGGAAACCACAACCCGGAATCCCCACCACCATCAAGCACCCAGGAGCAGAGTCAATACCAGGGCTCATATTAGAAAAAAGGGATATCGTTTTAAAAATACATTAAAAAAACTGTGTTTTTTGGTCACCAAACAAAAGCGATTAAAATAAAATAATTTATCAATTACATTGCAGTTGAACATATTTGCCTATGACAAAAGTGATAGATATAGTCTTGAATAGAATTTAAATATTAATTTCAATATTCTTGATTGATTACAATTGTAAGACTTTCAGAGCACTCGTCTTGCATGATAAAAGATAGCTATGCTAAACAACGTACCATATATTTTAAGTGGCAAACAATGACAGTACTGAGAGCTCACAGTGCAAGTAATAAATAAACAAATAAATAAGCATCTGTACATGCACAATATGTAGTGTTTTAGGAGCTCAATGATAAAGTAATGCATGATCATGTTGAGACTGCTAGGAGAGTCATGTTTCATATGAGGCCTCAGGCCAACCATCATATCACACTGACAATGTTTTTTAATTTAATATCAGCAGATTTTCCATTAGCGTAATCATGACTGACAGTGAGTGCGAACAGATGGACACACCAACTTTCAGTGAGTGCAAAGAGGAAAAGGGAACAGACTGACACTGCACAGTAGTGGTCTACAACTAATCACCAGGATACAAAACAATCATGGAACACTGAGGGGTTAAATAAGGGGTTAAAGAGAGGCAAAACAATGACAGGCGAGTTTTTGTTTCACTTAGCTAATCAGGTTTCTGACAAGTCATATTATCTCTTTCATCACGCATCATCAAACAAAAACAGTTCCATTCCAGATAACTCGAACTCAACGACAACATTAGTGTTTTAAGAGAATGACAGTTGAAAAAAATCAAGATAGCATCAAACAGCATGTTAATTACATAAAGAGAGAGAGAGAGAAGGAAGACAGACAGAGAAACGCCGATAGAGAGAAAGAAAGAAAGAAAAAGAGAACAAGGTCAATGAGCTGAGCTGCAGTGGGAGAAAAAAAAAAAAAAAAAGAGGAACTGTTCTGCCAAATAACTGTGCTGTGAAATCCTCCCTCAAGAGAGAGGAAGCATCTTGTGTAAATGATAAAAAAACACATGGCACAGCCTGAGGGAGAACATGGGAGGGAGAGGGGTGAGGAGCATGTGTCACAATCCTCACGCCAAAACTGCCTGGTATTGTTGCAATCAAAGATGTTATGATACGTGAAGAGTGAAGACT
Organism: Salmo salar; assembly: GCF_965601325.2. NCBI lineage: Eukaryota > Metazoa > Chordata > Actinopteri > Salmoniformes > Salmonidae > Salmo > Salmo salar. Next base: position 9,063,398 of record NC_138306.1, on the reverse strand, counting down.
AACAGCAGAAAACAATATATCTGTCTGGTGGTGGGTCAGGTTGTATGTGCGTGCGTGTGTGTGTGTGTGTGTGGGGGGGGGGGGGGTTGGACAGACATGAACTGAATATGAGACAAACAGCTCCATGGAAGCACTATGAGACAAGGGCTGTGCTATGAGGAGAGTAACACTGACGACGTGGCAAACAGGAAGTAAAGGGTGAGATCAATAAGTGAAAATAGGGGTGAAATGTAGTGTAATATGCTGGTGCAGCAACTGTAGTAATGGGTTATTTGGAGATGCATACAACATACAGAGATCCTGTCTGCCTGAAGTGGGCCTTGTAGTGTCCATTACATCATTTCCTTTCATTGTTCGTGATACAATCATTCCTTTTTTAAAAACAATACCTGGCTACGCACAGAGTGAGTCACACACAAAAAAAATCCAGTGATCAACAACTTATCTAGTAAACATATCAAAATCAAAACAAACCAGCATAAATTAGGATATGATAAAATGACATTCAGAAGAAGCAACACAAAGGGTTATGCATCTGTAGTGGAGATTAAATAGACTATGACTAATCGCGTTGTGCTTTTCCTCTCTCGTGCTGTTCAGAGAACAAACAAACCACAATTTCCCTTTTTTAATTCTCACAATGGTGTTAAAATTATGGGACACAGTAGGTAGGGTAGCCCCTAAACATGATAAAAAAATCGAAAAGGAGTTAAGCCATGCATGATGAAGTGGGGAGGGGTTTTATTTCTTAAAACCAACCGAGTTTGTGGCAGTGTCCGAAATGCCACCCTATTGACTATGCACTACTATGGGCTTCTAACCTATGGGTCCTGGTCAAAAGTAGTGCACTATATACACTGAGTGTACAAAACATTATTAATTTTATTTTACCTTTATTTAACTAGGCAAGTCAGTTAAGAACAAATTCTTATTTTCAATGATGGCGTAGGAACAGTGGGTTAACTGCCTTGTTCAGGGGCAGAACAACAGATTTTTACCTTGCCAGCTCAGGGATTCGATCGTGCAACCTTTCGGTTACAGTCCCAACACTCTAACCACTAGGCTACCCGCCGCCCGATTAAGGACAACTTCCTAATATTGAGATCCACCCCTCCTTTAGTCCTTTCGGTGGTGGACCATTCTTAATACACACGGGAAACTGTTGAGCATGAAAAACCCAGCAGCGTTGCAGTTCTTGACACAAACCAGTGTGCCTGGCACCTACTACCATACCCTGTTCAAAGGCACTTAAATATTTTGTCTTGCCCATTCACCCTCAATTGGCTCAAGGCTTAAAAAATATTTTCACCTCTCTCCTCCCATTCATTTAGACTGACTGAAGTGGATTTAATAAGTGCCATCAATAAGGGCGCATAGCTTTCAACTGGATTCACCTGGCCAGTCTATGTCATGGAAAGAGCAGGTGTTCTTAATGTTTTGTATATGTTATTATAGGGTGCAATTTAGGACGCATCACACCTGTGATTCAGGAGCTGTTAATAGCTCTACAAAAATGTGTCCTGCACTGCGGTAAATAACAACAAGGTTAATCACCGCATAATATGAAGTCAATCTCCTCCAGTTTCTTCAAGGCGGTTGCCCGTTTCTTCTCTATATCTTTAATCTCTTTTGTGGATTTGCTCTTAGTCCTCAGCTGTTTGTCAGCCTGGCTGCCGTTCAGATGCTCTGATTGGCTGTCGCCGCCACCTCGAAAGCTTTCTGCCGAGGAGGATTTCCGTGCATTCTTCTTATTCCCGGCACCCTCCCCAACCCTATCGCTGTCGGTGGCTCCACTCCCTTCCTCCTCCTTACCCAGCTTATTTACCTCCGCCTTCGCTAGCGTAGCAGCGCCCTCTGCTGAAGCTGGGCTCAGCGGCTGCCCCGCTGCAGACATGGCTGCCGCCATCTTGCCGCGCACGATGCCCGGGTGGCGGCATACGTACTCCTCGTTGGGTGCCATGGCAAGCATTTCCTCCAGGCAGCGCTTCGCTCTCGGCAGGTCTTGCTCCTCGAAGTAGACCACACACAGGTTGTGTTTCCCTTGCATGTTGGTGGGGTCCATACGGAGGATCCTCTAGAAGCAGATCTTGGCACCCTCGATGTCCTTCTTGTGGTTCATCAGGATATCCCCCATGAGAATCAAACCTTTAACATGCTCTGGGTGGTGGTGCAGTAGCTCGTCTTATACAGGCTGGGCATCCACCTCCTGTTGAGACTGCGAGTAGAGCAGGGCCAGGTTGAAGAGGGCGCTGCGGAAGCCCGTCTGTAGACGGATGGCCTCCCTCATCTAGCGCTCGGTTGCAGCATTCTCGTTGGCGTCCATGGCAAGCATCCCCAGGTTGAAGTAGCCGTTGGCATTATCTGGCTCCTCCTGGATGTAGGTCAGGAAATGACAGTTGGCCTCCTGAAAGAACCTGGGCTCACCTGGAAAACACACACAGACAGAGAAAAATGCACACACACATGCACACACACACATAATGGTTAGGGCATAACAACAACAAGTCATTGTTTATTTAGTTGGAGATGAGTGTGATTTGTTAAAAAACATGTTCTCATGGCACAATCACTATACTGGTTAGTGGGTAAAGGTGGGGCACGCACACTCAGAAAGTCACAGGGGCAGATTGTATAGCAGGAACTGTATGATAAGATAGGAATGGCATTCAGTAAAATCTACACACAATTTATACTGCCCAATGTTTCACCATGACGTTTTATTACATCTATCGGTGCTTGCATCTAAAGAGTGTGCCAAGAGTTTTCAATTTTTTTATTAACTTATTGTATGTGCACTGTGCCTGTAAACTATGCTGGGTGTACGTGCAGCCGCGCACTGCCTCTGACCGACAACCCCGTAGGGTGCCAGCAAGAGTCCCTGGGCACTAAGTCAAAAACCCACACCTACAATTGAATCAACAGTTGGGCCTCTGTGAACAGAACGAGAGTAATACCAAAAGAGAGAAAGAACACAAAGAATACAGGGAGTCGGAACAAAAACATTGGTGGTGACAGCATTATTAGAACACCGATATTAACAATAACACCTAGAGCCTAAATTAATCTGTCATTTTACAGCTGCAGCGAACCGTGAGTGATCCGGGCAGAGCCAGGGGAGTGCTGACACACACACATACACCACGCCACACACACACACCTAGTGGGTAGGGTGAAGGTGCATTTATAATAATTGTAATAATATTTTTTGGGTCCAATTCCCAAATCTGAAATCTTTGTCGACCCAACCTGCTATCATGGTACATTTGCTTGCACCATGGGGGACCATTAATCACACTGGTATAACTTGTGAGTCTGCAAATGTGAGGAAAATGTTGATGTGTCGCGTGCTGGGACTTTTGTTTAAATTCAACTTCAGGGTTAGGGAGCACTGCTCAGGTTCTTAAAAAGAGGATAAGTTACGCTGAAAACGAGCGTGGGTAAAGTGAGTGGCCCAGGAGGGGGGGAAGGGGGTGCAGGAAAAGTCAGCACCAGGAAGAGGAGGAGGAGAGGGAGGGGGAGGGAGGGAGGAGGTACCAAGGCAGCACCAGGACTGTGAACTTGGCCTTGAACTCACATGGCTGTCTGGGTAAACAATCTAGTCAACAGAGCTACAGATGGCACACATTCCAATGAAACCAAGTCTCTTCAGTAGAATAATTAAAGACGTTAGGTTTGTTAAAATAGAGCCCTAGTACTCTAACGCAATGGTAAATCTTACGCTATAGGTTCGGGGGTGTCAGGAATATTTTTGCTATTTTCACAGCAATTATTATGAGCAAAATAGCTGCCGGTGGCATGAAAGGCTTGGGTTTAAATGAATAAATAAGTTGTAGGTGTGACGAAGGCTTGGGCACTCACTGGTCCAACAAGGCGTTCCATAGCTTAATACCGCATGCGTTTGTCTCAAGTTCTGTAGGTTATTGACGGTCTTTGCGTTGTCATCAACTCCAATTCGGCTGGGGGCACGAAATATTCTCCACCTAGTCCATTGTGGAATAATACTACAGTTTATTAAATAGCATAGGCTACTGCGTGATAGCAACAGTAAAAAAGAAAAATTAATCAGTTATTGCTCAATATGTTTGGAGTCAACATTGTTGTAATTGGCTTCAATGAGTATAGGCCTTTACACATTGCACTTCTCCTCAAATAAAAAATACAAGGCTCCTGTAAACTGTATTGTATGTGTGAGGCATGTTCTCAATAAGCTAGATATAGCCTAGGCCTATCTTTGATATGGCGTTATAGACTGAATAGCCTACGTTTGGAGGACTGTGTCTTTGGTAACAGGACAAGAGGCGCTCTTTGGAAATAGGGATGGATACAAGCCTAATGGAGTATGCACTGCAGGTAGGCCTATGTGAATTGTGAATAATGCAAAAGCATGTCGGCAAAAGCCTCACGAGTAGACCATTTAGAAACCTTTTATGCATAGGCTACTTGGCTAATGCATGCCCAGGATAAGAAAGACACCAGATACATTGTTGTGGAACCAAGGGTAGCCTATTAAGGACTTTGTTTTTTTAATCAAACAAAAAAGGAACAGAATTTAAATGTTTCTAAATAGGAGTGTCACTGGATTATCTCATCTCTCATTCTATGATGGGCAAATAGCCGACATGGAGTTTTTTTTATGCACAACCAAAATAATACCCCTCCCGCCTCAACGCAAGCGAGCTCATATAAGAAAGGTAAACTACCAATCCTGACACTAGAGTTTGAAAATAGAAGAGAGACGGCTTTAACAGGTCGAAATTGCAACCAAGCGTGCGTTTGACCAATGCGCTGGCTTGATGCCAGCCAAAAATAGACCCCCTAATCTCTTATCTGTTAATGTTTATTAATGACAAGATGAGTGATTCATTGTTGATTGATAATCTACATTTCAAATGGGACAAAAGGTTAACTAAACAAAACAACTGCTACGTGCTCTGGTTGAGCCTGAGTTGTATTCAGTAGGAGCGAAACGGAAGCAAATGGGCCGATACAGGAAGTGTCCTAACAAATGCTTATTTTCGTTTTCCATTGCAAAACGTTTTGCTACGATGTGCACTAATGAATACAACCCTGGGTTGCTCAGCCTCAGTCAAATACTGGATTCCTTTATGAGCAGGGCAGAGTTGAAGAGGGACAGTTTGTGGTGTGGTTTGAGCTCCTGGGCGTAGTTGAAGTTCTTCAGGGCCCCTGAAGGCTCCTTTATCTCAATGTTGACGATGGCCAGGTTGTACCAGAGGTCAGCGTTGGTTCTGTCCAGCTCCAGGGCCCGCAGGTAGGCACCCCGGGCCTCGGATGGCTTGTTCATCTTCAGCAGCAGCTCCCCTCTGGGTTTGTACAGAAAGAAAAGTGAAATCAAGCCAAATCTAAAGCTCACCTTCACAACTGGCTATGAAAAAATGATCATAACTCTCATCTTATCTACATCAATTCTCTATTGTTGTTTGTTAAAGGTCCAATGCGGCCATTTTGATCTAAGATATCAAATAATTTCTGGGAAACAATTGTGATTGTTTTCAAAAAGAAACAAAAATAGCCTCATAGAAAAGAGCAATTTCTCATGCAAGAATTTAGCTAGGACGTGGGGAGGGGGGAAATCGAAAACTAGCTGTTATTGGCAGAGAGGTTTAGAACTCTCTTTCTTATTGGTCTAACTCATTTCTTAAACTAAAATGGCATCATCATAATTTTCAGAATATCACAGTAGTATTACAACCTCAGTGTGGAAATATATATAAAACACAGGGAAATCATGTTTTTGACCCCACTGGGCCTTTAATGATAATCTGTTTCTCGCTTCCTTTCTCCTTTACGTACATGCTATGATGTAGAGCAGACTGTATAGTGAATCATTTTAATTTTATTTAACATTTATTTAACTAGGCAAGTCAGTCAAGAACAAATTCTTATTTACAATGACGGCCTACACCGGCCAAACCCGGACGATGCTGGGCCAATTGTGCGCCGCCATAAGGGACTCCCAATCACGGCCAGGTGTCTAACAGACTGGATTCAAACCAGGGTGTCTGTAGTGATGCCTCTTGCACTGAGATGCAGTGTCTTAGACCGCTGTGACACTCGGGAGCCCAAGCAGTCTGCTTGGTCAGCTGTGTTAGAGCAGAGTCAATAACTGGCTTTTGATGAACACACTGTCACTGTGATATAGTAGACTGTACAGTTGACAGGTAGTCTGACCAGACAAGTAGTCTGACCAGCCAACTGTGTTACAGAGCCAATTAATGGCTTTGATGAAGGATGTAAACAAAATACCTTATGTTGGTGTAGAATTAGGGCTGTTGCGGTGACCATATATATTACCATGACTGCAGTCAAATTCCATGTTAGTCGTCACAGTAATCTCCTTTTATGCACTCTGGACATGTATTGGTAGTACCTAACTTGCTAACGACGTCAGGTCGCTACTGCCCTGACACTCAATGCTCTATTGTCCCTCTAATCACTCTGACATCAACGCAAATGCAATCGAAACGTACATCAGACACGTATCATTAAAACAGTATTATGCCTTTAAAACTCAGCGTTAGGCAAAAATGTTTGACCTCAATGTGATGATCAATACGAAGAAAGAAGTTCAACAACAGGTTGAAACTGAGTGGAAAACTTGGTCATTGTGGATGTTGTTTGAAAGCCAAACAAGAAAATGGACAGAGTTTTCTAAGGTGATGATTTATTCAAAGCATTTAAGACGTTGCATGTAGAACAACCCTATGCATATTAGAGCGTATGTATACGTATAGGCGTATCTATGAGCCCTAGCCCCCCAAAACCTGAATTCAAATAATGATTGTTCCATTATACAATACATAGCCTAATAGCCTACCGCACGGAAGGCTATTACGCACGGCATTAAAAAAAAGAAAAGATTTAAGTAATTGCCTTTGAGTGTGGACTGTTATGTATTGTTACTTTCTATCCACGAGTCTGGGAGAGAACGTATAGGCTTAGGCAATACAGGGAGGCTTACAGAGTTCACCTACAATTATAGTGAATTTGTATTTGATTTGGAATAGCATAGAATTAGGGCATTTAAAAAAAAAACATAATTAATAAGCTTTATAATAACATTACATTACATTTAGCTACATAATATCGCACCACTGTGCGTTTCCATCTCCTCCTCTCTCTCCTTCATCCCTTTCTCAAGCGCGCAGAGATAGGGGCTGTCAACAGTTTAATTAAATAGGTTTTGTCGTGAAAACATGATACTATCGATGTTCCCGAAAAGATTTCACTTGGTTTCCCAAATTAAGCACTGGGTAGCTGCAGGAACAGGGTTGAAGAGCCCATAGCATACAGAGTTTGGGCGGAAAATCACCTGTCGCGAAGCGAGTGGCAGCATACTCCTCTAACAGTGGTTGATGCGTGAAGTGGAAGTATTCTTATAAGCCCAGACATTTCTATATGTAAACGCTATAAAACCGGAGTAGCCTAGCCGGCATGATTTAAACTGTGGGAAAGCGGTCTCCATTCACTATTTGAGTGCATAGGGATGATTCCCCTGCTCCTTTTCCTACCCGTTTGATAATTTTTTTTGACATATTAGTAAAGATTAAATTGGGAATAGTCTGATGGTTGAAAATATGATCACTTGATTAGAGAACAGTGTGTGTCGCCTGAGGCAAGTAACAGAATGCAAGCTTTTGTTTGGCTACTTTTCAAATAGTCAATAGCCTATAGTCGCATCATGCAGCCCATAAATGTTTTGATTTTGAAGACATTCTAGGGTTTGTATCATTCACAACAAAATTTGCCAAATAACTCTAAATCTAGCGTATAGGACCTGTTTCAAATTATCACTTTTACACTCAACATAGCCACTTCATATTCACACGCTCCGGAATGGGAAAAAGATCCTTTCCATTTTAGTTCAATAATATAATTCTTTACAATAAAATCATATAATATAATATAAAATAATGGCATGGGACTCATAAGCATATCTTGTCTGATAAATGAAGTAGCCTTAAGTCTATGGCTCCTATTCGGTTCTTCTGAAATACATTTTCTTCATATCATAATGTTTGTTCGGACCTGCCTAAAATAAATTGATTTATTGTGATGGTGTATATTAAATGGATTTATTATACTTTTTTAAATGTAGATGTTCCAAAGGCACGCATCAGCGGCTTGTAAGTGTGGAGGCCTGGAGATGCTAACCATGTTTATGTTCATCAATGGTCAATTACCATGAGACCGGCAGTCAATTGCATAACAATAACTGGCTGACAAAATGTCATGACCTCCGAAGTCCAACATAGAATCTAGAATGACTGCTTTGTAATTGATTCATTTAAGTCTAATTAGTTATTTACAACCTACGTAAGCAGTCAATTGACCCTTCGCTAAGCTGAATTAATGTAATTGACTGCTTACGTATGTTGTAAATTCATTCATTCAGCTTCTGATGAAGGAGTGCCTACTGACGTATATGGTATCCATTCAAATATCAGTATGCTCAAGGTTGTTAGTAAACAGTTATGGTGTAGATTGTACATCAACCTGATGGAGGTAGTAAATACACTAAATAGACTTCTGATGAAGGATGTTAAGAGAAAGTCAACAGCCTTGTTCAACATCATTATTCTGATATTTGGTGTAAACTAACCACCTTGCCTGCTGATGTAGGCTTGCTTGAAGTCAGGCCTCATGCTGATGGCCTGTCTGTAGAGTTGGTCAGCCTCCTCCAGGCGTGAGTCATTGGTACGAATCAGGTTCGCCAGGTTAATGTACACGTTCAGGTGGTTGGGCCACTCGGGTGGCGTACTTCTTCTCTGGAAGGGCAACATAATAAACTAGTCCTTATCTCTAATTTGTTGACGATTGATCAGTAACTGATCCATGACGCTTATTCCACATGAAAGATATTAGATCACACTATATTATATGCTTGCAGTTGTTTTGGTTTGTTATTAACTTCGTTCTGACAGGTTAGGGGTACTGGACACTAGTTTGCTATTCCAGGTGAACTATAACTACCGGAGAACGTAGAGCAGGACTTCTCAAAGTGGGGTCCGCAGACCTCTGGGTCTGTGGCCAGACCTAAAATGTATTTATTTTCTTACATTGCATTTTTTTTAACGAACATTACTAACAGATTAAACACATTTTGGCTGAGGGATCCATGGAATACATTTAGAGGGTGTTAAATAATACAATGTAATAAATTAATAAATATATGTAATTCATTCATTAAAGCGATCATTCAGAATTTTGGCAATGAGGTAATTTATCTTCCTTCATGCTGGACACGGATATACAAATGGTATTGACGTGTTCATCTGACTCTGGGGAAATAGATAAAGGGCCTCATTGCCAAAATCCCGAAGTATCCCTTTAAAGGAGCTATATGTCATATTTTTGCATTGTAATTTCAGACAATGTCCTTAATATATCTGCAGTAATAGTGTAATGACGTTTCACAATATGTTATCCCACCCAAAGAATATTGGGCACACACAAAAATGCACTTGAATGGTGCGGCCTTCTTATATTGTCAACAAAAGGCATCTCTTGTTGTCAAATTGACTGGGGCCAGCAAGGGGCAAGCGTCAAACATATATAAATTGCCCCAGTCAGTTTGACAACAGAAGATGTTCCTTCCCAGTGCCCAATACTTGGTTTGTCTGGCCATGCACTGCCAGTCATAGTAAAACTCATTGTATGCTATTTCTATCTCACTCAAGTTGTGGGGTCCTTGATTAACTTGCCATCACAAAAGGGGGTCCCCGGGCCCCAAAAGGTTTGAGAACCCATGACGTAGAGAATGTAGTGAGCTTATGGTACGTTCTTAACTCTGTAACACTCGCCCCCTTTAAACTCACTACACAGAGATCCAAGCCGTCAAGCTGAGCACAACTGCGCATCCGGGTCATGGCACCACTGTTACCCGGGTCAGTGTGCTGCTAACAGCTTAGCTTCCTCCACTGTCCCGACTGCGCAATCCTGGGCTCGAACCAGTGATCCTCTGCTTCGCAATGCATGTGACCTCCCTCGTTGATAACATTCTAACTTGTTGAGCCAAATGGTACTAATTGGATGGCTCCATCCTTGACTTTTCAAGCTAGCTGTGGAGTGAGCTTACGGTACGTTCTTAACTGTTACACTAACATCCCTTTTCATGAGAGTTAGGATCTTAATTTGAGAGCTAGCATAGCAGGAAATGCAAACTTGTAGTGTATTCAAGGCTTAAAAAGGTTTATAAAGTTTGTAATTTCCACTTTAAAATGTCAGACTTGATTTGCCCTAACGAAAAATGTCCATTAATTATAATCCACATAATTATTCACATTTCCTGTTGCTGCAGAATTATTTTCCTGCTGTAGCAAACTGGCTCAAATTAAGATCCTACATCTGTACCGACGTTTCGGCATGGCCTTAAAATTACAAAGCAATCAACAGAAGAGACAACAAGTCACTTTCTTGGAGGCCTAATAATGACTGAGCAGGAAAACTAGCATATCAATATAATTTCAAAGCCACCGACAGCCTCTGATGTGGGCAATATGCTTCTGCCATGGCCAACATGAGAGTGGGATTTTTTCACAGTGGGATTTTCTTGAAAGAAAAAGCGCAAATTTGTATATATAATCCCACAGTCATACATTTCTATACTAGCCACACATACAGCCAGAGGGAGAGAAGATCTGTTTCTTTTATGTTTTCTAAACTGATTTATCGAATCAGAGTTTACGCAGTTTTTCAAATAAATTATGAGAACATGAGACTGAGGCAGGGACTTCCTCCATCGACAGCCTCACAGAACCGTATAAAACACGTACTAAAGCACCATGTAGTCCGTTTCATGTCATGGGGTTGTCAGTCGTTGGATTCCTGGACATAAGCGGAAATCTGGATATAGAGAGTTAACTCGTTTGGAAAACCAATGAATAAAAGAGGCATGATCAAAATAAGTGTAGTGTATCAAAGCGATTATCATTGGGCCCCACGCGGAAATCCTGTTCAGTCCTTTCAGCATCGGTCGTCGATACATGATGGCCATAGCCGCTTGCATGCTTCAGCTGAAAAATCTCTTTAAAGCTCAGACAAGGCCTCGCCTGTTCCATTTCGTGATGATAAAATTGAAGAAATCAGCCCCGCTGCTTATTCACAAAATCGTCATTTGTTTCAAAGCTGACCCCTCGCATGGGAAGTACAGTCAGGCCCTTCAAATTATTATTATCAAATAGGCCATAGTCCAGAAGTTGTTTTTCTTGGAAGTTTGGGGTGGATGAATTGAGTGAACTGTCACTCATGAATGACAAAGAAACACCACATCAACGCTTACCTACAATAATGACCAAAGGGCTTTCACATGCCAGTCATGTTTGTAGGGATTTCAAATGCTATTTCATTATGTTTTTAACAAGGAGATTGGATCCCAGAACTCAGTTTGTATTTTATGAACAATAGAATAGTGAGAACTGGGCAGTTACAGAGAGACCGACAGTGGAGATGTAGAGTCTGCAGTGCAACCACCAGGCCAGGCTGAGGCACTACCATTTCCTTGATTCCTGAGATAAACCAACTTTGAGGGAATGGGGTAGGAAATCAGGCCGGCCTCCCATTGGCTTCTAAAAACATAACCTCATCAGAACTGAGGCGACGCAGCTGTATTTCTAAGCATTAGACAGCTGAGCATCACCTCAGACTATTAAACTGACTATTAAATGATCAATTAATGCCAAAGGTTTTTACAAAGACAAGTCTTCAGGAGACCTTTAACATTTAAATGATGATCAATGATCTGTCAAGCGTGAAGAAGTGCCCCTTTAGTTGACGTAATTCCTGAGAGATTATAGGTAATTGAAGCTGCACTTAACGTTGTAGAAAATTGGCCTGTTGGAAACTACAACTCCCTACTTACATTGCACAGTTTGGGCATGATCTGATTTATCTCAAGAGAAACTGTGCATCTAGCCCATGCTATTTTGTGGGTTTTCTTTCATTCACTAATCTTAACTTTTTTTGTACATAATGTTTCCACCATCGTTTCCTACCAAAAAGAGCTTCTGGACATCAGAACTGCGATCACTAACCTTAATTAGAAATGTTCTGATAAAGCGGATGCTAAGCTACAGGAATGTTTCGCTAGCACTGACTGGGATATGTTCTGGGATTCATCAGATGGCATTGAGGAGTTCACCACATCAGTCACTGGCTTCATTAATAAGTGCAGACAACGACAACGCCCCCACAGTGACTGTATGTACATATCCTAACTAGAAGCCATGGATTACAAGCAACATGCGCACTGAGCTCAAGGCTAGAGCTGCTGCTTTCATGGAGCTGGCACTAACCCGGACGCTGATGAGAAATCGCTCCATGCCCTCCAACAAACCAACAAACAGGCAAAACGTCAATACAGGACTAAGAAGGAATTCTACTACGCCCTGTAGCACTCACATCTGTAGCCATGAAATACTTTAAACGGCTGTTCATGGCTCACTCACATCAACACCATCATCCCAGATCCCGCTCCAACAGATCCACAGATGACGCAGTCTCTATTGCAATCCACACTGCCCTTTCCCACTTGGACAAAACTAACATCTATGTGAGAATACTGTTCATTGACCACAGCTCAGCATTCAACACCATAGTGCCCTCCAAGCTCATCACTAAGCTAAAGACCCTGGCACTGAACACCTCCCTCTGCAACTGGATCATGGACTTCCTGATACTACGCCCCCAGGTGGTGAGGGTAGGCAACAACACATCCACCGCGCTGACCCTCAACATGGGGGCCCCTCAGGGGTGTGTGATTAGTCCCCTCCTGTACTCCCTGTTCACGAATCCAACACCATCAATACATTTCCCGACGACACAATAGTGGTAGGCCTGATCACCAACAACAATGAGATAGCCTATAGGGAGGAGGTCAAAGACCTGGCAGTGTGGTGCCAGGACAACAACTTGTCCCTCAATGTCAGTAAGACAAAGGAGCTGATCATGGACTACAGGAAATGGAGGACCGAGCAGGCCCCCATTTACATCGAAGGGGCTGTAGCGGAGAAGGTCGAGAGTTTCAAGTTCCTTGGTGTCCGCATCACTAAGGATCTATCATGGTCCAAACACACCAACACAGTCATGAAGAGGGCAGGACAGTGCCTCTTCCCCCTCAGGAGGCTGAAATGATTCGGTATGGGCCCTCAGATCCTCAAAAAGTTCAACAGCTGCACCACTGAGAGCATCTTGACTGTCTGCATCACGGCTTGATTTGGCAAGTACTTGGCATCTGACCGCAAGCCCCTACAGATGGTCGTGCGGACGGCATACTACATCACTGGGGCCAAGCTCCCTACCATCCAGGACCTCTATACCAGGCGATGTCAGAGGAAGGCCCTAAAAATTGTCAAAGACTTCAGTGCCCCAAGTCATAGACTGCTCTCTCTGCTACCACACGGCAAGTGGTGCCGATGCACCAAGTCTGGAACCAACAGGATCCTGAACAGCTTCTACCCCCAAGCCATAAGACCGCTAAATAGTTAAATACTGTAGTTAACCAAATAGCTACCCAGACTATCGGCATTGACCCTTTTTGCACTAACTTTTTTGACTCATCACATATGCTGCTGCTACTGTTTACTATCTGTCACTTTATTCATAGTTATATGTACATATCTACCTAATTACCTCATACCCCTGCACATCGACTCGGTATTGGTACCCCTTGTATATTGTGTATCTATTATTACGTGTTTTACTTTTCTATTATTTCTCTATTTACTTTCTCTCTGCATTGTTGGGAAAGTCCCGTAAGTAACCAATTCACTGTTAGTTCACACCTGTTGTTTACGAAGCATGTGACCAATTATTTTTAATTACAGTTGATTTCAAAAGGCAGGGGACCTCCTTTAAATTGTCTTGTTGATCCATGATCTGTCATGTGTAGAGATTAAACCAGGTGCCAGGACATCATTGTAAAAAATACCTTGTTCATACTTGACTGCCTGGATAAATAAAAGGTTAAAAAAAATGTGTGAATGCAGCTGACAACACATAGAAAACACAACTTAACACGTAGAGGGATTTTGTCTAAAAGCCTGGTACAATGAACAATGAGACACTATTCTTCCCACTCGCTGCTGTTACCTCCCAGCTACTGAGTCCTCTCGTTGTCATGTCCCTCAAAGGATGATGAAGGTGAAACATTGTGAAAAACAAACAACTGATGTTTTCCCTCTTAAATACACCTGGGCGCTGAGGCGTTGTTGGCCTTGTGACATACAGTACCTGTGGCATGAGGGATTTGGCAACCAGGTTGGCTTCCTCAGCCTCCTTGGACTTGTTCAGGTTTTTGTAGGTTCTTCCCACATTCATATGGGCTCCGATGTCATCTGCAGGGACATGCCACATGAGAATGCACATGGGTAAGCACATGGGTTTAGCTATGACAACAACTTGCCAGGGATATCAAGACTGAATGGGGTTAGGGATTAGTAGTACTGTACATGCCCATGCAGTCAGGTCAGGTGGCGGTTTTTCAGTATATATGAACTGGGCTAATCTGAAGGAGTTTAGAGGAACATTGTATGTGTGCCAATTGCCACCCTATTTCCAATATAGGGCACTACTTTTGGGACGCACCATTTCAATAGGACCACACAATACATAGCTCTACAACGGTGTAGTGATGGAGAAACAAATCTATACAGTTAAGTATCACAACATCATTCTTAGACATTATTTTGATATTTGACTCCATATATATATATATATATATATATATATATATATATATATATAATATATATATATATATATATACACACACAGTTGAAGTCGGAAGTTTACATACACCTTAGCCAAATACATTTAGACTCAGTTTTTCACAATTCCTGACATGTATTCCTAGTAAAACCTCCCTGTCTTAGGTAAGTTAGGATCACCAAGAATGTGAAATGTCAGAATAATAGTGGAAAGAATTATTTATTTATATTGTTTTAGGGTTAGGGTTATTAGGGTTAGGGTTATTTTATTTTTTACTTTTATTTCTTTCATCACATTCCCAGTGGGTCAGAAGCTTACATACACTCAATTAGTATTTGGTAGCATTGCCTTTAAAATGTTTAACTTGCGTCAAACGTTTCGGGTAGCCTTCCACAAGCTTGGATATAGACTGTGGATGTAGATACTTTGTACCCGTTTACTCCAGCATCTTCACAAGGTCCTTTGCTATTGTTCTGGGATCAATTTGTACAGAACGCGTCTCCTTCCTGAGCGGTATGACGGCTGCGTGGTCCCATGGTGTTTATACTTGTGTACT
Organism: Salmo salar; assembly: GCF_965601325.2. Lineage (NCBI taxonomy): Eukaryota > Metazoa > Chordata > Actinopteri > Salmoniformes > Salmonidae > Salmo > Salmo salar. Next base: position 9,048,118 of record NC_138306.1, on the reverse strand, counting down.
ATTGTTTGTACAGATGAATGTGGTACCTTCAGGCATTTGGAAATTGCTCCCAAGGAGGAACCAGACTTGTGGAGGTCTACAGTTTTTTATCTGAGATCTTGGCTGATTTCTTTTGATTTTCCAATGATGTCAAGCAAAGAGGCACTGAGTTTGAAGGTAGGCCGTGAAATACATTGTCACAGGCGTCGATGAAAGGTGACCAAAATGCAGCGGGTATAGTGCTCATCTTTCTTCTTTATTTAGAAAGAACACTCAAAACAAAATAAACAGACGACGAAACAGTTCCATAAGGCACACAGACTATACAGAAAACAACCACCCACAAACCCAAAGGAAAAAACAGGCTGCCTAAGTATGGCTTCCAATCAGAGACAACGAAAAACACCTGCCTCTGATTGGAAACCATACTCGGCCAAACAAGCTGGTTGAGAGAATGCCAAGAGTGTGCAAAGCTGTCATCAAGGCAAAGGGTGGCTGAAGAAAATCTAATATATATTTTGATTTGTTAAACACTTGTTTGGTTACTACATGATTCTCTATGTGTAATTTCATAGTTTGATGTCTTCACTACTGTACTAAAATGTAGAAAAAAATAGATGTACTATTGTAAAGTGGTGTTTTGCAAGCACAGACCGTAATATGTTCAGGAATTCATCCGATGGCATTGAGGAGTACACCACAGCAGTCATTGGCTTCATCAATAAGTGCATCAATGACGTCATCCCCACAGTGACCGTACGTACATACCCCAACCAGAAGCAATGGATTACAGGCAACATCCGCATTGAGCTAAAGGCTAGAGCAGCCGCTTTCAAGGAGCGGGACTCTAACCCGGACGCTTATAAAAAAAATCCTGCTATGCCCTCCGACGAACCATCAAACAGGCAAAGCATCAATACTGGACTAAGATCGAATCATACTACACCGGCTAACGCTCGTCGGATGTCAAAGGGCTTGCAAACCATTACAGAGGGAAACACAGCCGAGAGCTGCCCAGTGACACGAGCCTACCAGACGAGCTAAACTACTTCTATGCTCGCTTTGAGGAAAATAACACTGAAACATGCATGAGAGCACCAGCTGTTCCGGACGACTGTGTGATCACGCACTCCGCAGCCGATGTAAGACCTTTAAACAGGTCAACATTCACAAGGCCGCAGTGCCAGACGGATTACCAGGATGTGTACTGCGAGCATGCGCTGACCAACTGGCAAGTGTCTACACTGACATTTTCAACCTCTCCCTGTCCGACTCTGTAATACCAACATGTTTAAAGCAGACCACCATAGTCCCTGTGCCCAAGAACACTAAGGTAACCTGCCTAATTGACTACCGACCCGTAGCACTCACGTCTGTAGCGACGTTTGAAAGGCTGGTCATGGCTCACATCAACACCATTATCCCAGAAACTCTAGACCCACTGCAATTTGCATACCGCTTTAACAGAACCACAGATGATGCAATCTCTATTGCACTCCACACTGCCCTTTCCCACCTTGACAAAAGGAACACCTATGTGAGAATGCTATTCATTGGCTACAGCTCAGCGTTCAACACCATAGTGCCCTCAAAGCTCATCAATAAGCTAAGGACCCTGGGACTAAACATCTCCCTCTGCAATTGGATCCTGGACTTCCTGACAGGCTGCCCCCAGGTGGTACGGGTAGGTAACATCCGGCATGTTGATCCTCAACGTAGGGGCCCCTCAGGGGTGCGTGCTTAGTCCCGTCCTGTACTCCCTGTTCAGTCATGAAGGTGTAGTGGAGCAGGTTGAGAGCTTCATGTTCCTTGGTGTCCACATCACCAACAAACGAACACACCAAGACAGTCGTGAAGAGGGCACGACAAAACCTATTCTACAGCTGCACCATCGAGAGCATCCTTACTGGTTGCATCATTGCCTGGTATGGCAACTGCTCGGCCTTCGACCGCAAGGCACTGCAGAGGGTAGTGCGTACGGCCCAGTACATCACCGGGGCCAAGCTTCCTGCCATCCAGGACCTTTATACCAGTGTCAGAGGAAGGCCCTAAAAATTGTCAAAGACTCCAGCCACACTAGTCATACACTGTTCTCTCTGCTACCGCACGACAAGAGGTACCAGTGCCAAGTCTAGGTCCAAGAGGCTTCTAAACAGCTTCTACCCCCAAGCCATAAGACTCCTGAACATCTAATCAAATGGCTACCTAGACTATTTGCATTGCCCCCCCCCCCCCATCTTTTACACTGATGCTACTCTCTGTTGTTATCTACAGTATGCATCGTCACATTAATAACTCAACCTACATGTACATATTACCTCAACTAACCGGTGCCCCCGCACATTGACTCTGTACCAGTACCCCACTGTGTATAGTCTCGCTGTTGTTATTTTACTGCTGCTCTTTAATTACTTGTTACTTTTATTTCTTATTCTTACTCATACTTTTAACTGCATTGTTGATTAGGGGCTTGTAAGTAAGTATTTCACTGTAAGGTCTACACCTGTTGTATTCGGCGCATGTGACTAATACAATTTGATTTGATTCATGCTTGAAAACCCACAAACGTTGCTGAGTTAAAGCAGTTCTGCATGGAAGAGTGGGCCAAAATTTCTCCACAGTGACGTGAGAGACTTATCAACAACTACAGTAAGTGTTTGGTTGGAGTCATTGCTGCTAAATGTGACACAACCAGCTGAGTGTAAGGTGGCAATTACTTTTTTCACCAAGGGACATTGGGTGTTGCATAACTTTGTTAATTAAATAAGTATGTAATTGATGTGTTATTTGTTCACTCAGGTTCCCTTAATCTAATATTAGGTTTTGGTTGAAAATCTGGTAACATTCAGTAGAAAACAATACGCAAAAGTAGAAAAAATTTGAAAAGGTACAAAAACACAATCAAGGCATCTTTATTACTATTAATTTTTTTATTGTTTGAAAATGTATTTAATTTTTCTTTCACTTTAAAAATGTGGAGTATGTTGTGTAGATCAGTAGGGGAAAAATCTAATTTAATCCAATTTCAAGGCAAGTAAATGTGAAGACTGTGCAAGGGGTGTGTATACTTTCACTAGCGACTGTACATGTTTCCTTCTCCATGACATGACCTGTATGCACAAGCCATGTTGGTAGAGGACAGGCATATCTGGAGGGTTACATAGTACTATACTTTAGATTAGCCTACCAGTATATTAATTTGCTTCCCCTGCCTGCAGTCACAAAATTTCTATGAGGACAGGCAGAAATGTTAAGTTCTACAAGTCAACCATGTCACACGCTAACTTGTATGAGTCAGCTCCGTTACCCTGTATGTCCTATACATAGTCACACGTGTTGAGTTCCATGAAAGGCATTGTCACTAAATGCTGAGTTCTATGAGAGTCAGCCCAGTCACACATGTTAACTTGCATGACACACATGTTAACTTGCATGACAGTTAATCCCCACTTTAAATTAGATTGTATGACATTCAGCCCTAATTTGAGTTTTATAAATTGGTTGAGATAAGGTCAATCACACATGTTAAGGTTGAACCTTTCCCTGTGAACATTTAAGCATTGTGTTTTTGTTGTGTAGATACACCAACAGCTCTCTCCACACTCCAACTGACCGGAGGAGTCTGGAATATCTTTACTCAGCCAGCAATAATATCTGGGAGACATGGATTTATTTGAATGGCTTTACTGAACAATAATTCTTGGGTCCGTCCCAAGAGCCCTGGACTATATCAAAAGTAGTGCACGATATAGGGAATAGGGTGCCATATGGGACACAGCCCTCATTTCCATGGTCAATGCAACTTCTGTCTGTAGCAGTATAATCGATTAGTAAAGTTTTACGTGATTCAATTGAAAACAGACAGTTTGAGAAGGAGCTCAGCCAATAGGGCCTGTTTCACACAATATCAAATCAAATTTCAAATCAAATCAAATGTATTTATATAGCCCTTCTTACATCAGCTGATATCTCAAAGTGCTGTACAGAAACCCAGCCTAAAACCCCAAACAGCAAGCAATGCAGGTGTAGAAGCACGGTGGCTAGGAAAAACTCCCTAGAAAGGCCAAAACCTAGGAAGAAACCTAGAGAGGAACCAGGCTATGAGGGGTGGCCAGTCCTCTTCTGGCTGTGCCGGGAGGAGATTATAACAGAACATGGCCAAGATGTTCCATGTTCATAAATGACCAGCATGGTCAAATAATAATAATCATAGTAGTTGTCGAGGGTGCAACAAGTCAGCACCTCAAGAGTAAATGTCAGTTGGCTTTTCATAGCCGATCATTGAGAGTATCTCTACCGCTCCTGCTGTCTCTAGAGAGTTGAAAACAGCAGGTCTGGGACAGGTAGCACGTCCGGTGAACAGGTCAGGGTTCCATAGCCGCAGGCAGAACAGGGGACAGCAAGGAGTCATCATGTCAGGTAGTCCTGAGGCATTGTCCTAGGGCTCAGGTCCTCCGAGAGAAAGAAAGAAAGAGAGAATTAGAGAGAGCATACTTAAATTCACACAGGACACCGGATAAGACAGGAGAAATACTCCAGATATAACAGACTGACCCTAGCCCCTTGACACATAAACTACTGCAGCATAAATACTGGAGGCTGAGACAGGAGGGGTCATGAGACACTGTGGCCCCATCCGATGATACCCCCGGACAGGGCCAAACAGGAAGGATATAACCCGACCCACTTTGCCAAAGCACAGCCCCCACACCACTAGAGGGATATCTTCAACCACCAACTTACCATCAATGTATACTGTATACTGTGTATTTATGTTGTAATTATATTGTATTACAAAGAAGATTGATGAACTCTAGTCTAGGGCTGTGGCGGTCATTACATTTTGTCAGCCAGTTATTGTCATGCAAAACACTGATGGTCTCAAATAATGTCTCTGTACTCTAGCATGGGTAGGATGGTCATCTGAATCATGGTTAGTTTGGCAGTTGGGGTGAAAGAGGAGCGATTACGATAGAGGAAACCAAGTCTAGATTTAACTTTAGCCTGCAGCTTTGATACGTGCTGAGAGAAGGACAGTGCTCCCAAGTACTAAACCCTCAGAGGTAGTAATAACACCTGTGGGAAGAGGGGCATTCTTCTTACCAAACTACATGACCTTTGTTTTGGAGGTGTTCAGAACAAGGTTAAGGGTAGAGAAAGCTTGTTGGACACTAAGAAAGCTTTGTTGTAGAGCATTTAACACAAAATTCAGGGAGGGGCCAGCTGAGTATAAGACTGTATCATCTGCATATAAATAGATGAGAGAGCTTCCTACTGCCTGAGCTATGTTGTTGATGTAAATTGAGAAGAGCATGGGGCCTAGGATTGAGCCTTGGGGTACTCTCTTGGTGACAGGCAGTGGCTGAGACAGCAGATTTTCTGACTTTATACACTGCAATCTTTGAGAGAGGTAGTTAGCAAACCAGGCCGAAGACCCCTCAGAGACACCAATACTCCTTAGCCGGCCCACAAGAATGGAATTGTCTACCGTATCAAAAGCTTTGAACAAGTCAATCAAATTAGTAGCACAATATTGCTTAGAATCAAGGACAATGGTGACATCATTGAGGACCTTTAAGGTTGCAGTGACACATCCATAACCTGAGCGGAAACCAGATTGCATACCAGGGAGTATACTATAGACACCAAGAAAGCCAGTCAGTTGATTATTGACAAGTTTTTCCAACATTTTTCATAAAAAGGGCAAAATAGAAATATAACATTTAGGATCAGCTTGATCTCCCCCTTTAAATAAAGGATGAACAGTGGCTGCCTTCCAAGCAATGGGAACCTCCCCAGAAAGGAGAGACAGGTTAAAACGTTTGGAGATAGGCTTGGCGATGATAGGGGCAGCAACCTTAAACAAGAAAGGGTCTAAACATCTGACCCAGATGTTTTTTGGGGGTCAAGTTTAAGGAGCTCCTTTAGCACCTCGGACTCAGTGACTGCCTGGAGGGAGAAACTTTGTAGCGGGGCAAGAGGGAAAAAAGGGAGAAGCATCGGGGATAGTCGCATTAGAAGGGGTGGGAGATGAGGAAATGTTGGGCGGGCAGGGAGGCATGGCTGAGTCAAATAGGAATCCTGATTTAATGAAGTGGTGATTAAAGAGCTCAGCCATGTGCTTCTTACATTTACATTTAAGTCATTTAGCAGACGCTCTTATCCAGAGCGACTTACAAATCGGTGCATTCACCTTATGATATCCAGTGGAACAACCACTTTACAATAGTACATCTATATTTTTTTGGGGGGGGGGGGGGGGGGTAGGGGGGAGGGTTAGAAGGATTACTTTATCCTATCCCAGGTATTCCATAAAGAGGTGGGGTTTCAGGTGTCTCCGGAAGGTGGTGATTGACTCCGCTGTCCTGGCGTCGTGAGGGAGCTTGTTCCACCATTGGGGTGCCAGAGCAGCGAACAGTTTTGACTGGGGTGAGCGGGAACTGTGCTTCCGCAGAGGTAGGGAGGCGAGCAGGCCAGAGGTGGATGAACGCAGTGCCCTTCTTTGGGTGTAGGGACTGATCAGAGCCTGAAGGTACGGCGGTGCCATTCCCCTCACAGCTCCGTAGGCAAGCACCATGGTCTTGTAGTAATAACCATATCATCAACATTAAGGGACATGGGCAGCTGTGAGGAGGAGGGTTTATTCTCCAGGTCTTTAACCGTTTTCCAGAACATCCTGGGGTTAGACCCACAGAGAGAGAACGGCTCCTTAAAGTAACTAACTTTGGCCTTCCGGATAGCCTGAGTGCACTTATTTATAATTTGCCTGAACGAGAGCCAGTCAGCCTGAGTATGCGTGTGCCGAGCCTTTCGCCAAATGCAATTCTTGAGGGGAAGTAACTCTGCAAGATCACGGTCGAACCAGAGGCTGAACTTGTTTTTAATTCTCATTTTCTTTATGGGGGCATGTTTGTTAACAATACCATTGAAAATATAAAAAAAGAAGGTCCAAGCGTCTTTGACAGAGGGATAAAGCTGATTCTATACCATTTTACAGATTAAAATATTACGATTAAAGATGACAGATTAACAGAACATGAGTTGGCCTATTACTCTGTTATCTGGCATGCCATAGGCTGTAGGCTTGTTCATTTAGCAGACAAGATATGCTTATAAGTCCCGTGTCATTATTTTATATTATATGATTTTATATTAAGAAGAATATAATTGAATTTATCTGAATAAAAAAGAAAGGATATTTATCCCACTCCGGACCAAATGAGCATGTGAATTCTATGTTGAGCGTAAAAGTGATCATTTGAAACAGGTCCTATATACTACGCTAGTGTTACTTACGGCCGTCGTTGAAGAGAGAAGACCAAGGCGCAGCGTGGTTAGTGCTCATCATGAATTTATTAAAGACAGAACACTTTAAACAAAAAAACAAGAAACCGACAGCCAAACAGTTCTGTCAGGTGCAAAACACTAAACAGAAATTAACTACCCACAAACCCCAAAGGAAAACAGGCTACCTAAGTATGACTCCCAATCAGCGACAATGATGTGCAGCTGTCCCTGATTGAGAGCCATACCAGGCCAAAACAAAGAAATACAAAGCATAGAAAAAAGGACATAGAATGCCCACCCAAATCACACCTTGACCAAACCTAAATAGAGACATAAAAAAGGCTCTCTCAGGTCAGGGCGTGACAGTCCCCCCCCCCAAAGGTGCGGACTCCGGCCGCAAAACCTGAACCTATAGGGGAGGGTCTGGGTGGGCATTTCTCCGCAGTGGCGGCTCTGGAGCGGGACGCAGACCACGCTCCACCACTGGCTCACCCCACTTTGGTGGCGCCTCTAGAGCGGGGTCCCTCGCCGCGGGCCCCGGACTGGAGGGCGACTCTGGCTGTGCCAGAGGACAGGCGGGCGACTCTGGCTACGCCGGAGGACAGGCGGGCGACTCTGGCTACGCCGGAGGACAGGCGGGCGACTCTGGCTACGCCGGAGGACAGGCGGGCGACTCTGGCTACGCCGGAGGACAGGCGGGCGACTCTGGCTACGCCGGAGGACAGGCGGGCGACTCTGCCTGCCCTGGAGGACGAACCAGGCTGGGGAGACATGCAGGAGGCCCAGCTCTGGGCGCCGGCACAGGACTCACCAGGCTGGGGAGACATGCAGGAAGCCTGGCTCTGGGCGCAGGCACAGGACTCACCAGGCTGGGGAGACATGCAGGAGGCCTGGCTTTGGGAGCAGGCACAGGACGTGCAGGGCCGGGGAGGCGCACAGGAGGCCTGGTGCGTGGGGCTGGCACAGTCTTCACCAGACGGCTAGCACGCACCTCAGGACGAGTATGGAGAGCTGACTCAGGTGACATCAATTCGAGGACATGCTCCGTAGGGCGAATGTCGTGCCTCATGCACCAACAGAGCAGCTCTCTCATATCTCTCTCCTCCAATCTCCCCATCAATTCCTTCACTGTCTCTGCTTCGCTCCCTTCGCTCACCTCCAACTTCACCCCGACTGGCTCTGGTTCCATCCTCGGCACCGCCGACCGTCCCGTGTGCCCCCCCCCAAAAAAAAACTTGGGGCTGCCTCTCCTCCTCTTGCCGTGCCAGCCGATCCTCCCAGAAACGCCGTTCTGCCTTCGCTGCCTCTATCTCCTCCGGCGGGCGGCGGTGTTCTCCAGCCTGTCTCCAGGGTCCCTTTCCATCCAGTATCTCTTCCCAAGTCCAGGAGTCCTGAACCCTCTGCTCCTCCTTACCACGCTGCTTGGTCCATTGTAGGTGGGTAGTTCTGTAACGGCCGTCGTTGAAGAGAGTAGACCAAGGCGCAGCGTGGTTAGTGCTCATCATGAATTTATTAAAGATAGAACACTTTAAACAAAAAAACAAGAAACCGACAGCCAAACAGTTCTGTCAGGCGCAAAACACCTGGCCGTGCTGCTGCTCCAGTTTCAACTGTTCTGCCTGCGGCTATGGAACCCTGACCTGTTCACCGGACGTGCTTGTTGCACCCTCGACAACTACTATGATTATTATTATTTGACCATGCTGGTCATTTATGAACATTTTAACATCTTGATCATGTTCTGTTATAATATCCACCCGGCACAGCCAGAAGAGGACTGGCCACCCCCCATAGCCTGGTTCCTCTCTAGGTTTCTTCCTAGGTTTTGGCCTTTCTAGGGAGGTTTTCCTAGGGAGTTTTTCCTAGCCACCGTGCTTCTTTCACATGCATTGCTTGCTGTTTGGGGTTTTAGGCTGGGTTTGTGTACAGCACTTTGAGATATCAGCTGATGTACGAAGGGCTATATAAATAAATTTGATTTGATTTAAACAGAAATTAACTACCCACAAACCCCAAAGGAAAAGAGGCTGCCTAAGTATGACTCCCAATCAGCGACAACGATGTACAGCTGTCCCTGATTGAGAGCCATACCAGGCCAAAACAAAGAAATACAAAGCATAGAAAAAAGGACATAGAATGCCCACCCAAATCACACCCGGACCAAACCTACATAGAGACATAAAAAAGGCTCTCTCAGGTCATGTAACGCCCTGGCCATAGAGAGGTTTTTTTTGTTCTCTATTTTGGTTAGGCCAGGGTGTTACATGGGTGGGCGTTCTATGTTTGTTTGTTTCTTTGGTTTGATCGTGTGTGGCTCTCAATCAGGAACAGCTGTAGATCGTTGTTGCTGATTGAGAGTCATACATAGGCAGCCTGTTTTTCCTTTGGGGTTTGTGGGTGATTGTTTTCTGTTTAGTGTGTTCCTGACAGAACTGTTGCTAGTCGTTTTTTTGGTTTATTTTGTATAGTGTTCATTCAATCATTAAATCCTTTCATGATGAACACACCCTCCGCTGCACCTTGGTCTCATTTAGATGACGGCCGTTACAGAATCACCCACCAGAAAAGGACCAAGCAGCGGAGGAAGGAGCAGCACCAGGAGAAGAGCATTCAGGATTCCTGGAAGTGGGAGGAATTACTGGACGGAAAAGGACTATGGGCTCAAGCTGGGGAGTATCGCCGCCCGCAGTGGGAGATCGAGGCAGCGAAAGCTGAGAGGCGCTGGTATGAGGCAAGGGAGCGCAACAGGCACGAGAGGCAGCCCCCAAAAAATGTTGGGGGGGGCACACGGGGAGTGTGACAGAGTCAGGTTGGAGACCTGAGCCAACTCCCCGTGCTTACCGGAAGCAGTGTGGTACTGGTCAGGCACTGTGTTATGCTATGAAGCGCACAGTGTCTCCAGTGCGCACTCATAGCCCGGTGCGCTATAAGCCAGCCCCCCGCAAGTGCCATGCGAGTGTGGGCATCGAGCCAGGGCGGATTGTGCCAGCTCAGCGCGTCTGGTCTCCAGTGCACTGTTTCGGTCCAGGTTATCCTGCGCTGGCTCTGCGCACTGTGTCTCCGGGGCGCTGGGAGGGCTCAGTTCGCCCTATGCCTGCGCGCCGCCTGTGCCGGGCAAGAGTGGGCATTCAGCCTGGAGAATGGGTGGCAAGCCTACGCACCAGAACTCCAGTGCTCCCCCACAACCCGGTTTCTCCTGTGCCTCCTCCTCGGACCAGGCCTCCAGTGGGTCTCTCCAGCCTGGCCTATCCTGTGCCTCCTCCCAGGACCAGGCCTCCAGGGGGTCTCTCCAGCCTGGTCTATCCTGTGCCTCCTCCCAGGACCAGGCCTCCTGTGGGTCTCCCCAGCCTGGTGAATCCTGGGCCAGAGCCGCCAGAGCCGCCCGCCTGTCCGGTGCCGCCAGAGCCACCCTCCTGTCCGGAGCCGCCAGAGCCGCCCGCCTGTCCGGAGCCGCCAGGGTCGCCCGCCAGCCGGGCGCAGCCAGGCGCAGCCAGGGTCGCCCGCCAGCCGGGCGCAGCCAGGGTCGCCCGCCGCCAGGGTCGCCCGCCAGTCCTCCGGCGCAGCCAGGGGCGCCACCTAAGTGGGCCAAGCTGAGGGTGGAGTGGGGTCCACGTCCCGCACCAGAGCCGCCGTAGGAAGGCCCACCCGGACCCTCCCCTTTAGAGTCAGGTTTTGCGGCCGGAGTCCGCACCTTTGGGAGGGGGGTACTGTAACGCCCTGGCCATAGAGAGGGTTTTTTTGTTCTCTATTTTGGTTAGGCCAGGGTGTTACATGGGTTGGCGTTCTATGTTTATTTTTCTATGTTGGTTTGTTTCTTTGGTTTGGCCGTATGTGGCTCTCAATCAGGAACAGCTGTAGATCGTTGTTGCTGATTGAGAGTCATACATAGGCAGCCTGTTTTTCCTTTGGGGTTTGTGAGTGATTGTTTTCTGCTTAGTGTGTTCCTGACAGAACTGTTGCTAGTCGTTTTTTTGGTTTCTTTTGTATAGTGTTCATTCGATCATTAAATCCTTTCATGATGAACACACCCTCCGCTGCACCTTGGTCTCATTTAGACGACAGCCGTTACAGGTCAGGGCGTGACAGCTAGATTTATAGTTATTTGGCAACTTCAGTTGTTAATGATACAAACCTTAGAATGTCTTCGAAATTAAAACATATATGGGCTGCATGATGCGACTATGGGCTATTGATGATTTGAGAAAGTCGTAAATAAAAAGCTTGGCTCCGTTCCTTCCCTCAGGCGACACAGAGTTCTCTCATCAAGTGATCGTATTATCACCCATCAGACTATTCTCAATGTAAAATTATCTTTACTAATATGTTAAAAAGAGATGGTCTGCCTATGCACTTCAATAGCGAATGGAAGCCGCTTTCCCGCATGTTGTTTTTTCAGGTAGGCTACTCCGGTTATTTCACTCCATGCTCAACCACTGTTTGAGGAGCATGCAGCCTCTCGCTGATCGACAGGTGATATACCGCCCAAACTGTATCCTATGGGCTTCCCAACGCTGTTCCTGCAGCTACCCACTGCTTAATTTAGGAAACCAAGTGAAATCTGTTCGTGAACATTGAAAGTAACATGTTTTCACTACAATACCTTTCATTCAACTGCATGCTTAAGAAAGGGGAAGAGATGGAAATACACAGTGGTGAGATATTATGCAACTAAATGTAGCCTAATGTGTCACCTTATTAATTATGCAATTATTTTAAAAAAATCCCTATTACTAGGCTATTCAAAATCAAATACAAATTCACTATAGTAGTCTAACTCTGTAAGCTGTCCTGCACAATCAATGAACCAACAGCATCGCCTAGGACTATTCGTTCTCTCCCAGACTCATGAATATAAAGAAAGAAAAAAAACTGAATGGGTTTAGCTTAAAATAAATTATTAAAATATTTATTTGGGAGGAACAACGGATGAAAATAACAATCGTGGAGAGTTTATTGTAAATTAGGCCAAGAATGAGGAGATCTAGATGGCATACTTTCAGGGCAGAGGTGAAAAGCGTGTATTCAGATTCCCAGTCCCAGTTTCTGTTGAAGGTCTTGACTGCGTGTGTGGTGAGGAGCACTCCGATCATCAAAAGGATATTTTCTTCATGTGTCTGGTCAATAAAAGGGAAAAAGTAAAAAGACTATATATCACCCAAATAATACCCCCCAAATTGATAATGATGTCTAGTTCGTACAATTTGGTTTGAAATTGTGGCTGAAGAGAGACACTGAGGGCTCGTTTCCTGGACACAGAATAAAAGGTCAGTTTTTCGTGTGTTTTGTATCATATTGTACAACAGCTGATGAAACTAACACTGTAAACATGTGACAAAATTTGACAGGGGTCGCGTGAGTTTCAAAAACCTGCCGAGCAGAAATTACAATAAGAAGCATTTTAGAGCTGTGTTTACAAAACGCAGCAAGATATTTCATATGAATTAGATTTTATTCGGTGTGAAAAATGCAAAATTCTGCATTATCGCGGCCACCGTTTGATCAGTGTTATTTCCTGATAGTTGCTGGAATCTACAAAGGACCTTATAATCAGCCTGTTTGCATGGGTGGGAGTTTCGGCTTGCCTGGTGTAATCACCAGGCAGAAAATTGGTTAATACACTGAAAATACCTTCTTTAACTTGTCTCCTTCCCTTCATCTACACTGATTAAAGTGGATTTAACAAATAACATCAATTAGGTATCATAGCTTTCACCTGATTCACCTGGTCAGTCTATGTCATGGAAAGAGCAGGGGTTCTTAATGTTTTGTATACTCAGTGTAGACGAATAACAAAGTAAGGTTCCAAACATTTCTGCCAATTCAGACCACTCCCAGACAGTTGCAGCTAAATTCTTGGTTGAGACTTTCTTTTTTTGCTAAAAAGTTATTTTTGTCCATTTTGATGGACAACTATTACAGTAACTTCATTGTTACCCAGAAATGATTTGATATTGATATAAAAACGTCTGCATTGGGAGTTTAAGCCTAGTCTTGGATAATTGAAAGTGCTTCTTAGTCCAAGACTAGGTTTATTATCAGAGTCCGGTATACCGCCCCTGAGAGTGGTCCATTGTTAAAGTGCATATTTTATGCTTTGGAGACATTTAATACCCCATTACACCCCATCAGAGTTTGTGTTGGAAGGGTACTACTCACTCCAAATGGTCCCCGATCTGTTTGTGTTGTCTTGCCAACTCCTTTGGTCATTGTTGTAAAGACAACACAAACAGATCTGGGACCAAGCTAACTACTGTACTACTCACCCTTTGTGGGAGACAATCCTATAGCCGTGTGCCACGAGAACACAGAATCCCATACTGGGGACCCTCTCTGCCACCACGAAGCCCACGGGGAAGAAGAGGTTGGAGGCTGGGATGAAGGGGAGCACGATCAAAGAGAGAGACTGGAGAAAAAGGGGAAGGAAGAGGGGGGGAGGAGTAGGGAACAAAATACAAATAAGAACATAATGAAAGGCATGATGAACATAAGCCTCCTTGAATACACTTATCCTGTGAATTAATGAAATGCTCATTTTGAATGGCAGAGTGCATTGGCACAGAGGCATGGGTTCACATACACAATGTACAAAACATTAGGAACACCATCCTAATATTGAGTTGCACCCCCCTGTGACCTGAGAACAATTCATCATGGGATGGACTCTACAAGGTGTCAAAAGTGTTCCACAGGGATGCTGGACCATGTTGACTCCAATGCTTCCCACACTTGTGTCAAGATTGCTGGATGTCCTTTGGTTGGTGGACCATTCTTGATACACACGGGAAACTGTTGAGCATGAAAAACCCAGCAGCGTTGCAGTTCTTGACACACTCAGACCGGTGCGCCTGACACCTACTACCATAGCCCGTTCAAAGGCACTTAAATATTTTGTCTTGCCCATTCACCCTCTGAATGACACATGTTACAATTGTCTCATGTCTTAAAAATAATTATTTAACCTGCTTCCTTCATCTACACTGATTGAAGTGGATTTAACAGGTGGCATAGCATAAGGGATCATAGCTTTCACCTGGATTCACCTGGTCAGTCTATGTTATGGAAAGAGTTTTGAACACTCAGGATAGATTTAGCTGTTTGGACTCTCATATACTCAGTACACACACACAATATCAGTTGAACACTTTACATTTCATGTAAGCATATCGACATCATAGATAAGGCAAGATAGAGTTTTCCCAACTATATGTTATAGTTCGTTATAAGTGACCATTTCAGGTTGATCAGAGGACACCAAGACAAGCATGTTAGAGGAGTTACTTATCAGTTTGCACACCATATCAGTAGAGCACTCTCCCTTGCATTACCAGTAAGCATATCTACATGATAGATTAAAGAGATCCTCCGGGATCTCTTTCGTATACTTTTTAGACAGTCATTCTGAAAGTAGCGCTCCCAAGCCAAAAGTGGTCTCTGAAAATTGAGTACCATGTTACATATGTGCAGATACAGTATGTGCACCACGGCATTGCTCTCTCTCGCTCTGCTGTGTGTGCCTCTTGCTAGATATCACTCAAATGGTGAGGGGCTGAAGCTCATTGGTACAACTCGAATTGATATGGGGCTGGCACACACGGAGGAAAATTAAGGAGAAATGGCGCAGCACGGCTTCCAGAAAAACAGTCGCCTTCAAACTAGGGATTTCGTGGCTAATTGAGGTAAGACTAATTCTGCTTATAGATGATGCATGTATGAACTTCATTGACACATTCAGCCCAAAGCAGAAGGATTAACAAATCATTAGTAGTCACCAAAGTTCCCGGAGTATGTCTTTAAGCAAGGTAAAATTTGCCTGGCATGCATGTCACTCTCACTTCCTTATCTCTTATTTGTTACGAGTACAGAATCATTTTCATTGGAAACCTAGGAGGAGATGTTTTAAAGCTTTTTACTGGTTGTGAACTCGAGGGGCAAACAAGGGCACGGAGAAACACTTGGCAGGGAATGCAATGCATGTTATATTACTTTAATTGCCTCACACCCTCAAGAAAGGAATAGAAAATGTGGTCCTCTGTAACTCAGTTGGTAGAGCATGGTGCTTGCAATGCCAGGATAGGGGGTTCGGTTCCCGGGACCACCCATACGTAAAATGTATGCACGCATGAATGTAAGTTGTTTTGGATAAAAGCGTCTGCAAAATGGCATATATAAGAAATGCAAATCAGACATAACATAATGAGTTGTTAGCTGTAGCATTTACTACAAATGCCTAAGCCTAGAGGTACCGGGGGAATAGGTGTGCAATATGGAATTCAATGACTGACTGTCAAGTTTGAATGTCACTTGCATAAGTACATGCCTTTCTTGCAAGGTCTTAACCCAACAATGCAGTAATCCAATGACTGAATGTCATATTGAGTTCAGCAGTTTAAAAGTGAGATTGTGTGACTGTGAAATTTAGCAGTGAGCTATATTAAATGCTTAGCTAACCACAAAATATCCAGGGGTGTCAAACATAATGTCCGCAGGCAGTTCGCCTGCCTGCTTTCTGATTTAACGTGGCCCCCACTTGAGCTCTCAATAACTAGCTTGACAGAGTAACTAGCTTGACAGACCAAGCAGCGGGGTAAGGAGCTGCAGAGGAGTTAATTCGAGTCATGGACTTGGGAGGAGATTGTGGACAGACAGGGACCCTGGAGACAAGCTGGGCGATATGAGGCAAGGCTACAAAGCAGGCACGAGAGGCAGCCCCCCCAAAAAATGTGTGGGGGGCACACGGGGAGATTGGCGGAGTCAGGCGCTGGACCTGAGCCAACTCCCTGTGCTTACCGGAGGCAGCGTGGTACTGGTCAGGCACCATGTTATGCGGTAAAGCGCACAGGGTCTCCAGTACGCGCTCATAGCCTGGTACGTTACATCCCAGCCCCCTGCAAGTGCCATGCGAGCGTGGGCATCCAGTCAGGGCGGAGTGTGCCAGCCCAGCGCGTATGATCTCCAGCACGCAATTTCGGCCCAGGGTATCCTGCGCCGGCTCTGCGTGCTGTGTCTTCGGGGCGCTGGGAGGGCTCAGTTCGTCCTATGCCTGCGCTCCGCTCATGCCGGGCGAAAGTGGGCATTCAGCCTGGAAGAGTGGTGGCAAGCCTACGCACCAGATCTCCAGTGCTCCCCCACAGCCCGGTCTATCCTGTGCCTCCTCCACGGACCAGCCCTCCAGTACGTCCTGTTCCTGCTCTCCGCACTAGCCTGGGGGTGCGTGTTACTAGTCTGGCGCCTCCAAAGCCAGTCCCACGCATCAGGCCTCCAGTGCGCCTGTCCAGTCCAGTACGTCCTGTTCCTGCTCCTCGCACTAGCCCTGTGGTGTGTGTTACTAGTCTGGCGCCTCCAAAGCCAGCCCCACGCATCAGGCTTCCAGTGCGCATTCCCCGTCCAGAACTTCCGGTGACAGTTCCCCGTCCAGAGCTTCTGGCGACAGTTCCCTGTCCAAAGCTTCCGGCGACAGTTCCCCGTCCAGAGCTTCTGGTGACAGTTCCCCGTCCGGAGCGTTCCGGCGACAGTTTACAGTCCGGAGCCTGCTGAGATGCCCTCCAGTCCGGAACCGACAGAGACGCCCTCCAGTCCGGAACCGACAGAGACGCCCTCCAGTCCGGAGCCCCCAGAGTCGCCCTCCGGTCCGGAGCCCCCAGAGTCGCCCTCCGGTCCGGAGCCCCCAGAGTCGCCCTCCGGTCCGGAGCCCCCAGAGTCGCCCTCCGGTCCGGAGCCCCCAGAGTCGCCCTCCGGTCCGGAGCTCCCAGAGTCGCCCTCCGGTCCGGAGCTCCCAGAGTCGCCCTCCGGTCCGGAGCTCCCAGAGTCGCCCTCCGGTCCGGAGCTCCCAGAGTCGCCCTCCGGTCCGGAGCTCCCAGAGTCGCCCTCCGGTCCGGAGCCCCCAGAGTCGCCCTCCGGTCCGGAGCCCCCAGAGTCGCCCTCCGGTCCGGAGCCCCCAGAGTCGCCCTCCGGTCCGGAGCCCCCAGAGTCGCCCTCCGGTCCGGAGCTTCCAGAGTCGCCCTCCGGTCCGGAGCTTCCAGAGTCGCCCTCCGGTCCGGGGCCCGCTGAGAGGGTCCCCAGTCTGGGATCGGCGGCGAGGGACCCCGCTCTAGAGGCGCCACCAAAGTGGGGTGAGCCAGTGGTGGAGCAGGGTCTGCGTCCCGCCCCTGAGCCGCCACCGGATAGATGCCCACCCGGACCCTCCCCTATAGGTTTAGGTTTTGCGGCCGGAGTCCACACCTTTGTGGGGGGGGTACTGTCACGCCCTGACCTTAGAGTTCCTTTTTATGTCTCTATTTTAGTTTGGTCAGGGCGTGAGTTGGGGTGGGCATTCTATGTTCCTTATCTATGTTTTGTATTTCTTTGGTTTTTGGCCTGGTATGGTTCTCAATCAGGGACAGCTGTCTATCGTTGTCTCTGATTGGGAGCCATACTTAGGTAGCCCTTTTTCCACCTGTCTTTTGTGGGAAGTTGTCTTTGCGTTGCATGTGTTTGCACGCATAGCTTTTCATTCGTTGTATTGTTTTTTGTTTTGCTGGTTCACGTTTAAAATAAAGTAAGATGAACCCAACTCACGCTGCGCCTTGGTCTACCTTTAACGACGGACGTTACAGCGTCTTTAGTGTGTCTGTCTACCAAAACATTCAACTGCCATACATCACTATCCCATCAAAACCCCTTTGACCTAATGGAGAAAAAACCTAAACACTTTTGTAATTTCAATAAAAACCTTAAACCCACCGGTTTAGCAGTACTTTCAGACAAAAACTTTGAGCATTTCATCCTCAAAAGCGTCATGACGGTCAAAACTACCATATGCATGTTTAACAGTAGAATAGCCAGGCCTTGAGGAGTATCAATTGGCACCAGTCTAATAAATCCATTTAACTAGAAAAGCCTGGCCTCATTGCCAATGTCATTTGGTTGTGTTTATGAAGTTGTTAGGTAACATTACCAAATGTAAGTATTTGGAAGAACATAACATTTTCATTAGTTTGTTACTGTGGGCTATATGTAAAAATGAAAAACCAACTATGAAACAAAAAGCATGTGTATTGAAACACAGTAAAAGCTTATGTTTATAATGACAAAACGAATGAAAATACCCAAACCGCAAGACACGCGGTCAATGAGGAAAATATCAGTAGACTAAATATCAGTATAGCGTGCTTGTGAACGGTGAAAATCAGCACAAAAGCAATAATGGTATTATAATGAATATAAGTGTCTATGACAGCGGTCAAAAATAGTCTTATTGTCAGTTATTAGACACATTATTTGTGGCCTCGCTCCTGCTTACAGTATTGTGTGCATCTTCGCGAAATAGTTGGATCTCATTTAGTTGTTATCCTTTAACTTACTTAAATGCAACACTTCCCACAAACAAGTCACTTGCAGCTGAATTAGGTGTCCGGTTCTGTTCCAAGTGCATCTGCCTACCTTGCAGCTTCTCCCCGAGAGCAGTGCACAATTTGGCACGCAAGGAATCTTTGCTTGGACCACATGTGTCTCTCACGCTGCCTGTGTGCCAGACTCATGATGAAGTCTCTTCTGGTCTCATGGGTGTTGTTCATGCGCTGCTTGAACAACACGTGTGCGATGATAGCAGCAAAGTCAGGCATGTTGTAAAACACAGCAGCAGGCCAGCGGCAAGTTCCTCCTTTCAGCTAGTACAGCTGTGCCATCTGATCCGAAACATTACCCGAAACCTGCTCACCCACTGCCCGATATGGCTCCTTTCCCAGATATGGAAAGCCGTTCAGTATGAATCAGAATAATAATCATCATAGATGTCATGATGTATTTCTTCCCCGCCATCTGAGTCGTTGTTATTCAGATCTTGTAGCAACGCTAACACAGCATGTGCATCCATTCGTCTTGGTCCCATTGTAAATTATGCACGCTCTCACTGTGTATCTTACTCCAAGTAGGCCTAGAGTAGACTAATGAAACTGCTTGGATTTGTTGGACTGGTATAGGGTACAACGTTTTGAGATTATAATTAGAATAGATTAATACATTAGCCCTGAATACAATGGCCGCCCTGTTCTTCATTCACAATTGGTGATTACATAATTATGCATCGTCCATTTCCCCTCATCGTTCATTTCAACTATCGGAGAAAGAGCGGAGCAGGCTGGGGAAGATCATTCAAAAAATGACATGCCCTCCTAAAATTGGTTATAACTCCAGTTCTGTTTGCGATATTAAGATTCTAACAATGACAATGTGTTGTATAGACTTATTTAGGAAAACTGACGGACAAGGGGGACATTACTTTAAAAATGGCAGAGTAATTAAACATTTAAATTCGTTTTGAGACATGATACACTCTGCCTTTCTAGTGTTAGTATACACAATCACAAATAAACCCATTCATATTTCGTTCAGGAAGGTCATATAAAAAAAACATAATACATGGCAATTTATTTAAAGCCAACAGATTGGCATATTGTGAGTTGTATTTATCTGAGCTTAGTAGCTGCGCCATGCCAATGAAATCAACTTGTTCGTTTAGCAGACATCAGTCCTACCACAGTCAACACACATATTTTACAGTAAGAACATAATGAAATATCCCAAATGGCTATTGCTGATAGTCACCAGAAGCCTACTCCCATGAGGAATACATGGAGCCATGGTTATTCAAGGAAAAAGTAATATTTTGAAACAGAGACCATCCACACAATTTGTACAGTTTTTTTGGCCAAAAATAGGTTTATTCAAAATGTTGGAATCTGCTCTTTCTGATAGGGTATAGCAATCAAAACATCTGGAATGCACGCTGCACAGGCCATCAGTCTCGTCATTTTCTATTTGACAATTGATAATATTGTCACCCATCAGACTATGATCAATTTAATCTAGTCTTTAAGCCATATCTACAGTATTATTATTATTATTATTATTATTACTACGTGAAATTAGTTTTAATATAGTTTAGGTGTTGTTTGGATGGGCCAGCTGGGTAGGCAACTGTTGTCTCACAGTCAGAAAATACACTATCACCTTATTTTAGTATTTACAGTCTATGTGCTTCTGGATCAATCGATATGCATTTGGTGTCCTGAGGTTTCTTATTACCTATTTAAACATAATAAATGCATTAATTTAGTATTTATTATTTATTATGGAATATTTCTACAATTGAAATATCAACGGTCAGAATGAATGTCATGGCAATTCTAGTAGTTATTGAATTCCAGCGCTCTGAGTGTTAAGGGAGAAAAGTGTAAACCCTCTCATCAGCTATCAAACTAAATCACTCACTCTACGCTATAGGTGGTCCTTGTCGTGAATTATCCAGAGTTATCCCCCCTCCCTATGTATTAACACCATAATATGATATTTACAATGAACAGCATGATTGCGTTTGGCAGTCGCTTCAGAGGGCCCGGTGACGGGCGAATAGTGCTTTTTGATGTCGATTTTAGTTTGATTATTGAAAAAATAATCACGGAATTCGACTTTTAAACATTAAATGCAATATGAAATAATGATATACCAATGATTTTAGAGCTTTGCAATGAAAATTCCACAGCCAAAAATGGTAAACATTCAATTGCCAACAATATTCCACTGTCTCTTTCATGTCACATTGGGTAGGTAGCCTAGACATCAATAGAAAAATAGGAAATTACTATGAAATAACAAAATATTTCAGATGTGTATATTGCCTAGTTTTTTGTTGTTGATTCGTTTATCATCATCTCTGCTCAGGCAGTAGCAGCCAGCCAGCCAGCCATAACATTAACTCTGTAACTCTCCCCATAATGTACATTTACGTAATTTAGCAGACGCTCTTATCCAGAGTGACTTACTGTGTTTGTTCATCCTATTTAGCTAGGCTAGCCTGCCTAAAGATGCTGAAAGCTGTCTGACGAAATAATTGACTAGTTCTTCAACGTAGATAAGGCATATTTTCACAAACTGTCTCTATCCCTCTCATCATTGTGTTGTGTACATTCCTCTCTCATGCAGTCTATGTGGTCTGTGTGTATCTAACCTAACATTGCAGGCGTAAAAGTGTATCCGACCCGGAAAAACACTCTTTTCACTGTCCGAGCCGGAAAGAACAGGCGCAATGGATTATGGTCATTGTAGTTAATTAAAACAGACAGTTGTCACATCCCAAAATATACAGGCCCCGGTGCACACCTGAGCAAGAGAACAAGTACATTAGAGTGTCTAGTTTGAGAAACAGGCACTTCACAAGTCCTCAACTGGCAGCTTCATTAAATAGTACCCTTCAAAACACCAGTCTCAGCGTCAACAGTGAAGAGGCGACTCTGGGATGTTTGCCTTCTAGGCAGAGTTCCTCTGTCCAGGAGGACTTGTGAGGCGTCTGTTTCTCAAACTAGACACTCTAATGTACTTGTCCTCTTGCTCAGTTGTGCACCAGGGCCTCCCACTGCTCTTTCTATTCTGGTTAGAGCCAGTTTTCGCGGTTCTGCGAAGGGAGTAGTACACAGCGTTGTACGAGATCTTCAGCTTCTTGCCAATTTCTCGCATGGAATAGCCCTCATTTCTCAGAACAACAATAGAATGATGAGTTTCAGAAGAAAGTTATTTGTTTCTAGCCATTTTGATCCTGTAATGAAACCCACAAATGCTGATGCTCCAGATACTCAACTAGTCTAAAGAAGGACAGTTTTATTGCTTCTTTAATCAGAACAACAGTTTTCAGCTGTGCTAACATAATTGCAAAGGGTTTTCTAATGATCAATTAGCCTTTTAAAATGATAAACTTGGATTAGCTAACACAACGTGCCATTGGAACACAGAAGTGATGGTTGCTGATAATGGGTCTCTGTATGCCTATGTCGATATTCCATAAAACAAATCTGCCGTTTCCAGCTACAATGGTCATTTATAACATTAACAATGTCTACACTGTATTTATGATCAATTTGTGTTATTTTAAATGGACAAAAAAAAGTGCTTTTCTTTCAAAAAACAAGGACATTTCTAAGTGACCCCAAACTTTTGAACAGTAGTGTACGTACAGTGGGGGGAAAAAGTATTTGATCCCCTGCTGATTTTGTACGTTTGCCCACTGATAAAGAAAGGCTCAGTCTATAATTGTAATGGTAGGTTTATTTGAACAGTGAGAGACAGAATAACAACAAAAATATCCAGAAAAACGCATGTCAAAAATGTTAAAAATTGATTTGCATTTTAATGAGGGAAATAAGTATTTGACCCCCTCTCAATCAGAAAGATTTCTGGCTCCCAAGTGTCTTTTATACAGGTAACGAGCTGAGATTAGGAGCACACTCTTGAAGGGAGTGCTCCTAACCGCAGCTTGTTACCTGTAAAAAAGACACCTGTCCACAGAAGCAATCAGTCAATCAGATTCCAAACTCTCCACCATGGCCAAGACCAAAGAGCTCTCCAAGGATGTCAGGGACAATATTGTAGACCTACACAAGGCTGGAATGGGGTACAAGACCATCGCCAAGCAGCTTGGTGAGAAGGTGACAACATTTGGTGCGATTATTCGCAAATGGAAGAAACACAAAAGAACTGTCAATATCCCTCGGCCTGGGGCTCCATGCAAGATCTCACCTCGTGGGGTTGCAATGATCATGAGAACGGTGAGGAATCAGCCCAGAACTACACGGGAGGATCTTGTCAATGGTCTCAAGGCAGCTGGGACCATAGTCACCAAGAAAACAATTGGTAACACACTACGCCGTGAAGGACTGAAATCCTGCAGCGCCCGCAAGGTCCCCTGCTCAAGAATACATATACATACCCGTCTGAAGTTTGCCAATGAACATATCAATGATTCAGAGGACAACTGGTGAAAGTGTTGTGGTCAGATGAGACCAAAATGGAGCTCTTTGGCATCAACTCAACTCGCCGTGTTTGGAGGAGGAGGAATGCTGCCTATGACCCCAAGAACACCATCACCGTCAAACATGGAGGTGGAAACATTATGCTTTGGGGGTGTTTTTCTGCTAAGGGGACAGGACAACTTCACCGCATCATAGGGACGATGGACGGGGCCATGTACCGTCAAGTCTTGGGTGAGAACCTCCTTCCCTCAGCCAGGGCATTGAAAATGGGTCGTGGATGGGTATTCCAGCATGACAATGACCCAAAACACATGGCAACAAAGGAGTGGCTCAAGAAGAAGCAGACCTTAATCCCATAGAAAATCTGTGGAGGGAGCTGAAGGTTCGAGTTGCCAAACGTCAGCCTCGAAACCTTAATGATGTGGAGAAGATCTGCAAAGAGGAGTGGGACAAAATCCCTCCTGAGATGTGTGCAAACCTGGTGGCCAACTACAAGAAACGTCTGACCTCTGTGATTGCCAACAAGGGTTTTACCACTAAGTCATGTTTTGCAGAGGGGTCAAATACTTATTTCCCTCATTAAAATGCAAATCATTTTATAACATTTTTGACATGCGTTTTTCTGGATTTTTTGTTGTTATTCTGTCTCTCAGTGTTCAAATAAACCTACCATTAAAATTATAGACTGATCATTTCTTTGTAAGTGGGCAAACGTACAAAATCAGCAGGGGATCAAATACTTTTTCCCCTCACTGTATCTACACACACACACACAAATATATATATATATATATATAGATATATATATATATATAGATATATATATATATAGATATATATATATATATATATATATACACACATTTTTTTTATTTAACCTTCATTTTACTAGGCGAGTCAGTTAAGAACACATTCTTATTTACAATGACGACCTACAACGGCCAAAAATGGACGATGCTGGGCCAATAGTGCGCCGCCCTATAGTCCCAATCATGAACTGTAACTCAGTAAAATCTTTGAAATTGTTGCATGTTGAGTTTATATATTTGTACAGTGTATTTGATTTGTCTAGCCAAAACACTAGACCTGATGCATGTTAAATAAAGAATACAATTCACCAATTTACACACAATTAAAAACATTCAATATAATTTTGGTAAACAACTCCAGCATATATTTGGCCTTGTGTTTTAGGTTATTTTCCTTTTGAAAGGTGAATTTGTATCCCAGTATATGTTGGAAAGCAGACTGAACCAGATTTTCCTCTAGGATTTTGCCTGTGCTTAGCTCTATTCGGTTTATTTTTATATAAAAAAGTGAGTCCTTGCTGATGACAAGCATACCCATAACATGATGCAGCCACAACCATGCTTGAAAATATGAAGAGTGGTACTCCGTGATGTGTTGTGTTGGATTTTTCCCAAACATAACGCTTTGTGTTAAGGACATTTCTTTTTTCAGTTTTACTTTAGTGCCTTATTGCAAACAGGATGCATGCTTTGGAATATTTTTTATTTTGTACAGGCTTCCTTCTTTTCACTCTGTCAATTAGGTTAGTATTGTGGAGAAACTACAATGTTGTTAATCCATCCTCTGTTTCTCCTATCAAAGCCATTCAACTCTGTAACTGTTTTAAAGTCACCATTGGCCTCATGGTGAAATCCCGGAGCGGTTTCCTTCCTCTCCGGCAATGGAGTTAGGAAGGATGCCTGTATCTTTGTAGTGACTTGGTGTACTGATACACCATCCAAAGTGTAATTAATAACTTCACCATACTCAAAGGGATATTCAACGTATGTGTTTTACCCATGCACCAATAGGGGCCCTTCTTTGAAAGGCATTGGAAAACCTCCCTGATCTTTGTGGTAGACTCTGTGTTTGAAATTCACTACTCGACTGAGAAACCTTACAGATCATTTTTATGGACATTTCTAGTCCTGAACTTATTTAGGCCTACCATAAGAAAGGGGTTGAATACTTATTGACTAAAGACATTTCAGCTTTTAATTTTTAATTAATTTGTAAACTTTTCAAAAAACATAATTCCACTTGAGAAGATTGCCATCCTCCTGCATCTCACAACTACCTTCTGGACCCATGGGTTAAGGCAAACTCTTTCATATTCAGGATGAAGTGTCATGCACTCCACCCCTCCTGCCACTTGACAGCCACTTTCCATAACCTGTAATACATTATATATATGGAAGGGACTTCATCACCCACTGGAGGCTTGAAGACAGAACCTTACCCAGAGAGCTGTGCATGTCAGCGTGGTTAGACAGCCAAATCCTTAGATTTGACCAAACAGACAGCCATTCTAGTTCTGGTTAGACAGCTAAAGTTGTACTGTTAATTGTATTTGCTAGGTAAGAGTAGGCATACTGTCTTTATAAGCACATCAATATATTTACAGCATTAAATGTTTTGTCTTTGTAGCACCAATAGACTCATCAATCTTTTTGTTGATAAATGTATGCATCTACACTCAAGCTGGGTGACGTTTGTGCAATGTCCACATGTAGCCTACACCTGTTGTAGGGATATTAGTACACTGAACAAAAAAAGAAAACGCAATATGCAACAATTTCAAAGATTTTACTGAGTAACAGTTCATATAAGAAAATCAGTCAATTGAAATAAATTCATTAGGCCCTAATCTATTGATTTCACATGACTGGGCATGGGTGAAGCCATGGGTGGGCCTTGGAGGGCATAGACCACCCACTTGGCAGCCAGACCCATCCACTGTGTAGCCAGGCCCAGTCAAATCAGAATGAGTTTTTCATAAAACAAACTGTAGTAAAGCCCACAAAAGGGCTTTACTACAGAGAGAAATACCCCCCCAAGACAATCCTGCAGGTGAAGCCGCCAGATGTGGATGTCAAGGGCTGGCGTGGTTATACATGGTTGTTTGACAAAACTGCACATGTTAGAGTTGCCTTTTATTGTCCCCAGCACAAGGTGCACCTGTGTAATAACCATGCTGTCTAATCAGCTTCTTGATATGCCACAGCTGTCAGGTGGATGGATTATCTTGGCAAAGGAGAAATGCTCACTAACAGGGATGTAAACAAATATGTGAACTACATTTTAGAGAAATAAGCTTTTTGTGCATATGAAACATTTCTGATATGTTTTATTTCAACTCGTGAAACAAGGGACCAACACTTTACATGTTACGTTCATATTTTTGTACAATATACAGTGGCTTGCGAAAGTACTCACCCCCTTCTGAATTTTTGCTATTTTATTGCCTTACAACCTGGAATTAAAATAGATTTTTGGGGGGGTTGTATCATTTGATTTACACAACATGCCTACCACTTTGAAGATGCAAAATATTTTTTATTGTGAAGCAAACAAGAAATAAGACACAAAAAAAAACTTCAGCGTGCATAACTATTCACCTCCCCAAAGTCAATACTTTGTAGAGCCACCTTCTGCAGCAATTACAGCTACAAGTCTCTTGAGGTATGTCTCTATAAGCTTGGCACATCTAGCCATTGGGATTTTTGCCCATTCTTCAAGACAAAATTGCACAAGCTCCTTCAAGTTGGATGGCTTCCGCTGGTGTACAGCAATCTTTAAGTCATACCACAGATTCTTTATTGGATTGAGTTCTGGGCTTTGACTAGGCCATTCCAAGACATGTAAATGGTTCCCCTTAAACCACTCGAGTATTGCTTTAGCAGTATACTTAGGGTCATTGTCCTGCTGGAAGGTGAACCTCCATCCCAGTCTCAAATCTCTGGAAGACTGAAACAGGTTTCCCTCATGAATTTCCCTGTATTTAGCACCATCCATCATTCCTTCAATTCTTACTAGTTTCCCAGTCCCTGCCGATGAAAAACTTCCCCACAGCATGATGCTGCCACCATCATGCTTCACTGTGGGGATGGTTGTCTCGGGGTGATGAGAAGTGTTGGGTTTGCGCCAGACATAGCGTTTTCCTTGAAGACCAAAAAGCTACATTTTTGTCACAAATTTCTAGGAGTGGTGGTAGGAGTCAGGCGCAGAGAGCAAAGCTAAGGAAAAAATGAATTTATTTTTCCCGGTACAGAAAACGGTCAACGCCAACACAACAGGCGCGTGAACAAAATGACCAACCCAGAAACAACGGGCACACAGTCCGGAAAGATAAATTACGGCGAATAGCCAGCACATCCAAAACAAGCACACTGACAGAAAATAATCCCGCACAAACCTGGGCGGGCTAAGCAGGTTTAAATAAACACAAATCAAGACACTCAATAAGGAACAGGTGCAACCAATTAGACATTACAAACAGAAAAGGAAAAAGGGATTAGCGGCGGCTAGTAGGCCGGCGACAACGACCGCCGAGCACCGCCCGAGCAGGCAGGGGAGCCACCTTCGGTGGGATTCGTGACAATTTTAGTCTCATCTGACCAGAGTACCTTCTTCCATATGTTTGGGGAGTCTCCCACATGCCTTTTGGCGAACACCAAACGTGTTTGCTTATTCTTTTCTTTAAGCAATGGCTTTTTTTCTGGCCACTCTTCCGTAAAGCCCAGCTCTGTGGAGTGGACGGCTTAAAGTGGCCCTATGGACAGATTCTCTGATCTCTGCTGTGGAGCTTTGCAGTTCCTTCAGGGTTGTCTTTGGTCTCTTTGATGCCTCTCTGATTAATACCCTCCTTGCCTAGTCCATGAGTTTTGGTGGGCAGCCCTCTCTTGGCAGGTTTGTTATGTTGCCATATTCTTTCCATTTTTTAATAATGGATTTAATGGTGCTCCGTGGGATGTTCAACGTTTCTGATATTTTTTTATAACCCAAGCCTGATATGTACTTCTCCGCAACTTTGTCCCTGACCTGTTTGGAGAGCTCCTTGGTCTTCATGGTGCCACTTGCTTGGTGGTGCGCCTTGCTTAGTGGTGTTGCAGACTCTGGGGCCTTTCAGAACTGGTGTATATATACTGAGATCATGTGACAGATCATTTGACAGATTGCAGACAGGTGGACTTTATTTAACAAATTGTGACTTCTGAAGGCAATTGGTTGCACCAGATCAGATCTTATTTAGGGGCTTCATAGCAAAGTGGGTGAATACATATGCACACACCACTTTTCTGTTTAGTTCTTTTTTTTTTTTTTTTAACAAGTAATTTTTTTCATTTCACTTCACCAATTTTGACTATTTCGTGTATGTCCATTACATGAAATCCAAATAAAAATCCATTTAAACTACAGGTTGTAATGCA
Organism: Salmo salar; assembly: GCF_965601325.2. NCBI lineage: Eukaryota > Metazoa > Chordata > Actinopteri > Salmoniformes > Salmonidae > Salmo > Salmo salar. Next base: position 9,019,854 of record NC_138306.1, on the reverse strand, counting down.
ACAAAATAGGGAAAATTCCAAGGGGGATAAAGTTCTGGGATTTGTCCCCTGGGAAAGATCGAACAGCGGACATATGGAGAGAGGAGCCGAAACAGAATATTGTGTTGTAGGACAGCTGAGCTGACTCAAGAGCGGGCATTCAACTCGCAGTTGATACCGTTTCCACAGTAACATGACATGACGTGATGAAACGTTGAAACTAAGTTGCAAGCTACTTTCGTAGCAAGGTGTTGTTGAACAAGTTTCTTATGAAACACATTCCAGACACTGGAATCTTGCTATCTTGACATAACTGATATGACAGAGAAATATCAGCTCGATAGGATAGCCAACTGCAGCTATCATCAAGTTATGCTAGCTTGCTGTTGTCAGCTTGGCTAAGTACAAGGTCAGTGCAGGAATCATCAAGAAAATGATGAGCACACTTCAATGGAGCGTTTTGACTGATGTCACGTCTATGCTAATATGGCAAAACATTTCCTACCTAGCAAACCAACAACTGTAACAATGTATTTGAGAGACAAGGAGCTCATTGTGCAAATGTATTTATGTTTTTAAATAAACATTGGAGACGAAATGTAGTTTATATGTTGTCAACAATCTAAGTTAACCCTGTCTGTTTGCCAGATAGTTGCGCACACGTCAATTTTGTTGCTAAACAGTCAATCAATCTAAAGAACTGAATTAGCTGACCATCCTGAGATGGCAAGTCAATCAGGAGGGGAGAAAGTCATCAACTTCAAAACTTTGTTCTCTCCATAGCAAAACTAGCTTAGCTTACCTCACTGTACTCATTTCTGGCCTTGTTTGTCGTGATTGAATGGCAAAGACAAACCCAAGAAACACCAACATCAAACCACACCCCCAAGACAATTGTAGTTTGCCTTCAGTCATAGCCGCTAGCATTTCTTAATGATCATTGATGAAAAATAAGGCCAAATCAGGAAGTGCAGTCGACCCCTTTAACATTATAAATGATCATTTGTGGTGGTCTTTGTCTCATAGGGAGGGTAAAAGCAACATTGTGAGGAAGTTCACTGACCCATATTGAGTCACAGAGAGAAAACAGTGAGGAGAAAGAAGTCATGGGTCTGTTACTCTGTTACACAATATACACTCCTCCCATCCATTTCTCTTCCTCTATCTATGGGCAGGCAGAGGATACAGTAGTAGATTCAGGGCAGGCATCCACACTGCTGAACTTTCCAATGCACAAAATCTGCCAAACAGGGTCATTCAGAAGAGAACATTAGTTGTGCTGAGCCAGGATGAGGATACGGAGAAAAGCTATCTGTTTGGGACAAAAGATTAAAACAACATCCCAGGTTTCTAGTTGTATGTTGGACAGAATTTGAATCGTCTTGAAACAGGGCCATATCTTGACTTTATAAACACAGCAGGGTTGTGTGTTAAGCAGAGGCGAGTGAAACCCAACATCAAGAGGTCATCATTCAACTTACAAGCAGAGTTAGTCAAACGTTTGGCTTCAATATGGGAATTCCACACTGATGGTTTGATGTCTTTGGCGTGCCTATAGTTATGAGGTTTACAAACAATTAAGGTCACAACTGGCAAACTTCAGGTCAGACACAACAAACCATACTAGTGCAGACAAAACAAACAACACACACAGAAATTCCACAACTTTCCGCACCACATAAGAATATCCATGACAGCGCCACGCCTGGCTGGGGATAAGTAATATAAAAATACATGTAATCTGATCTGGCAAAACCACAACAACTAATCAAAAAGGCAGCCAGATCCACTAAAGCACTGACACGTTTTTACAAACCACAAACTCCCACTACACTCACCATGAGGACGGTCTTGGCGGAGGAGTTTGAGTGGCGCAGGCTGTGATAGGCCAGCAGGCCCAGGAGGCTGTAGAAGGCCAGGGTGGCCAGGTTCCTCAGGTCAGAGGGCTCTCCACCAGAGGAATGGTCCCCATTGTCCAGTCACAGCACAGCTCTGATGGGTTGAGAAGGAGCCAGGTGTTCACTGGCAACAGGTAGTTGAAAGTCAGTTGCCTGGCCAAAGTGGGGTTGAGAGAGAGAGAGAGAGAGAGAGAGAGAGAGAGAGAGAGAGAGAGAGAGAGAGAGAGAGAGGATATTTGACAAGTTTGGTTAATAAAACTTGGATAGTAAATGGAAGAGAGCGAAAGAGGGGAAGAGAGAAAGAGGGTGAGTGGACAATTAATAAAACATTGGGTTATCAAACATGGAGAAAGAGGAGGTGATAGAGAAAGACAAATGGCAGGTGAATAGAAATGAGAGTTCCTGCCTGGAAAGGGAGTAGAGTGAAACAGGCACAAAGAGGGTGAGTGGAGGCATACGCTTGACTAGACCAGGAGGGTGTGGACAAGAGGAGTAACTGAGAAGATATCCTTTTTTTATCCTGAGAACCAATTTGTGCCAATTTAGCACTCAAGAAACATCCTTGCACAAATACTGTATGCTACTGTCATCTTTGTGGAGCCTCCACTACCTCCTGTTTATCCTTTTCCCTTATAACTTTGTGAATGGACTGGCATTCATGACTCACATTCTTCGGAAGCCATGAGCGTTATAGGGTGTGTCACAAATGGCTCCCTATTCCCAATGTAGTGCACTACTTTTCACCAGGGCCCATAGGGTGCCATTTGTGCCATTTGTGATGGGGCCTTAGTGTCCATGGCTCTGAGGAGCACCATTCAGACGTAATCTGTAAGGGTTAAACCAATTACTGCTAGCTCCCACACATAAATATAGTGATTATCCAAATATGCACCATTGTTATGTCTGGGAACTGGTTATTTTTCTGATAACACTAATTATGCGATACAATCTGGAGACTGCCAGTGGATTAATTGATGAAGAATTTTAATATAAACTAATCTTTAGGAATGTTATCTGCATGATGCCATCAGGTTGTTTATGTCTGTGATTGGAGATTAATAAAAAATGTAATGTTAAAATCTTCCCGAGCTCTTCTGACTCCCTGACCTTGTTTAGGTTAACACCTGGAACCCAAAACAATATTTCACATTCTATTGGGGAATTATAGAATATGATCATGGACTTAATTTCTAGTCCTGGATTTCCAAAATATGTCTGCAACATATCCATCAATGCGGGTTCTATTTCCCAATACTTTTAACAACCGCTGCGCCTCCCTACAAATACCCCAGTCACAGGGCCACAGTGACTGCCTCTCAAGAACCTCTCAAGCTGTGAAATACAAGACATATTTCACTGCATAGATGACCAATTAGATAGGATAGGTCCCCAACCCCATACCTGGTTTAATGTACACTGGACGGCTGTAACCTTTACATTATGCAAGACATGTTTCATGTACAGTCGACCACTGACATAGGGTAAGGTCCAATCCCCACGCATATTAACATTAAATACTGCAAGGATACAATTTATGTCTCTGCATTTGAAGTTTGAAGATAATTGACATCAGGTTATTGTTAGCTTAGTGCAATTGCTTGGAGTTTCCAGGTACAGTAGCTAGCTCCTCTCAAATACAGGGAAATAGACCTAACTACTCAAAAGCTGGGTGGTTAGCACTTCGTACTCAGTATCCTTTTAAAATACACTGGACAGTTGTAAATCGCTTGTAACCAATACATGGGAAAAGTGAAAACCAGGCCAGGCCTGTTCTATGGTAATGGTGTTCTGGAATGGGGTCCTGGTAACTTTTCCAGATGTGGAGAACAATGTTTTAGCTAATGTCGTCACATTGGCGCCATGACATAGGAATGTTTTCCACCACCACAAAGCAGAGCTCAAACCTGTTAGGTCTGGTGTAATTAATATAATCACCAAAAAGATGCGGGTGAAATTATGTTCACACTGCAATGCAATTTATTTTGTTTTTAAAACAAATTGCGCAATCAAATGATGGATAATAGATCTGATATAAATGAGTTTATGTCCTCTAGCCATGTGTGAATTATGCCTTTGTTCGTGTTCCATTTCCACTTGATTTGTGGCTGTTGGTTTCACCACTTTGAAGCTGTGATCCGAAGAGCCTGTATGTCTGCTTCAATGCTATCACGGGAACTGCAACAACAGCCCTTCAAACCCCAAAGAAAACATTTCGCTGCCTTGAAAATGCAGGTCCAATATGTATTTGGTTTCTCAATCGGTCTTGTAAACGAGATCTGTTTCTCACTGTATCTAGGCCTACACTTTTAAGGTCGAACAATGTTCATTGATTGGGTAACAGACAATGTACTGTTCCAAGTGGCAGGGCTATCATGAGCAGAACAGACAATCTAGATTTCCCGGGTCATGGCTTCAATAGAAAAAATGATTTTATGTTGCCACGGAAACACATCCACGGCTCCACCTACCTGGTAAAGACGGGAAGCTGTGATTGGATGACCTGTACCCTGATGATGACCAGCAGCAAGGTGCTGATGATGAGGATTACGAGCTTGAGGAGTGTCTGCAGGACGACGTAGGGGAAACCATCTTTACCCCTCAGCACCTGGAGGAGGGTGTCCAGCAGCATGGGTAGTGTGAACTGAGAAAGAGGAGAGGGAGGGGGGAGAGAGGAGAGAAAGAGAGAGAGAAATAATTAACTGACTGATCTGTAAAATGGGAATCATGATGGGGTGAGGCCAGTTTTGTGTACTTTAGCTTTCATTCCAGTCTAGTTGACCTCCAGTTGAGAAACACTGATCATTTACAGTGCATTCAGAAAGTATTCAGACCCCTTGACTTTTTCCACATTTTGATACGTTACAGCCTTATTCTCAAATGGATTAGATAGTTTTTGTTCCTATCAATCTACACACAACACCCCATTACGACAAAGCAAAAACAGGATTTTAGAAATACTGAAATATCACATTTACATAAGTAATCATACCCTTTACTCAGTACTTTGTTGAAGCACCTTTGACAGCAATTACAGCCTCTAATCTTCTTGGGTATGGCGCTACAAGCTTGGCACACCTGTATTTGGGGAGTTTCTCACATTATTCTCTGCAGATCCTCTCAAGCTCTGTCAGGTTGGATGAGGGAGCGTCGCAGCACAGGTATTTTAAGGTCTCTCCAGAGTTGTTAGATCGGGTTCTAGTCCGGGCTCTGGCTGGACCACTCAAGGACATTCAGAGACTTGTCCCAAAGCCACTCCTGCGTTGTCTTGGCTGTGTGCTTAGGGTCATTGTCCTGTTGGAAGGTGAACCTTCGCCCAAGTCTGGGGTCCTGAGCTCTCTGGAGCAGGTTTTCATCAAGGATCTCTCTCTGTACTTTGCTCCGTTCAGCTTTCAGCATGACGCTGCCACCACCATGCTTCACTGTAGGGATGGTGCCAGGTTTTCGCCACACGTGACGCTTGGCATTCAGGCCAAATATTTCAATCCTGGTTTCATCAGACCAGAGAATATTGTTTCTCATGATCAGAGTCCTTCAGGTGCCTTTTTGGTCACCTCCCTGACCAAGGCCCTTCTCCCCAGATTGCTCAGTTTGGCCGGGCAGCCAGCTCTAGGAAGAGTCTTGGTGGTTCCAAACTCCTTCTATTTAAGAATGATGGAGGCCACTGTGTTCTTGGGGACCTTCAATGCTGCAGACATTTTTTGGGACCCTTTCCCAGATCTGTGCCTCGACACAACCCTGTGTCGGAGGTCTACGGACAATTCTTTCGAACTCATGGCTTGGTTTTTGCTCTGACATGCACTGTTGGATCTTATATAGACAGGTGTGTGCCTTTCCAAATCATGTCCAATCAATTGAATTTACAACAGGTGGACTCCAATCAAGTTGTAGAAACATCTCAAGGATGATCAATGAAAACAGGACGCACCTGAGCTCAATTTTGAGTCTCATAGCAAAGGGTCAGAATAATTATGTAAAGAAGTTATCCATTTAGTTTTTTTATACATTTGTAAAAAATAAAAATAAAACTGTTTTGCTGTGTCAATCAATTGTGTGTAGATTGATGAAGAAAAACATTAATTTAATTAATTTCAGAATAAGGCTGTAACGTAACAAAATGTGGAAAAGGTCATGGGTCTGAATACTTTCCGAATGCACTGTATACCCAGATGAATCAAGAATCTTTAATATTTAGGACACTTTATCAAAATGAAGGCCTCTGGCTTTGGCTCTCTGACGATTTTGTGTCATGTAACTAATTTGTCTATTTTTAAACTAGGGGAAAGATAGCCGACAAAACAGCTGCTCACCATCATTCCATCTCAAGTACCCCTTTTGTGGTAAAAATGGGAGCTAGCCAGTTCAACAACAAAAAATGGTCTCATAACTCAAATCTATTACTGGGGTTTTGTCAGGGAGGGCGTGACCGTGCAGTGTGTTGGTTGGAGCAACAGCATGTTGCAGTGTGGAGTGAGGTTACCGGCGCTGGCCTGCGGTGTCTTACCCCTTGTGAAACAAACACCTCATGGACACAGCAGATGCCAATGACTGTGATCCCCTGCTCTTTGCATAATGTGGCTGCAGCCACCAAAACCACGGTCACAGCAATGGGCATCCACACTAGAGAGAAAGTCAAAAAAGGAGAAACAAAGAATGGGATGTTGCCAGAGGTCATAGTCATACGCACAATCATATCCTAATAAAACTTAGGTGCTGTGTTAATGAGTACCCACGAACAGGACAGAAAGACCCGGTATACAGTCTGCAGGACATTCTGTCCTTTTCATGTGGCCAGAACCTCCACTCAAGAACAAAACTAAAGAGCCTTGGAAACCATTCTAAATCGGTCAGTTGGATTTATAGTGGACTTTATAGTGAAATTAGCCACAGTGTGTTCATCTAAAGGCCCCTGGAATTAATCCCCATCAAAACCCATCAAAATATTAAGTATTAAATGGTTGAGATGATACTCTAGGTCAGGGGGAGACAACCCTGTTCCTGGAAAGTAGCAGGTACTGCAGGATTTTGTTCCAACTAGGCACCACACCTGACAAACTGAGCTCATTGATCAGTTCAGTGTGCCTAAATTCAACACACCTGGTCTTCCTGCTCTGTTAAATCAAAAACATGGAGTGCCGCAGGAGCAGGTTTGCCTACCTTTGCTCTAGGTCGAGGCCCTCAGGAGCCGCACGAAGGGAAGGTTGTTTCACACATTCATCTGGTAACCATACATACCAGTTACAAGATTCAGAGTGGAAAAGGCACTTCGAAGTGAATGTACTAAATGAAACATATACAGTTGAAGTCGGAAGTTTACATAAACTGAGTTTAAATGTATTTGACTGAGGTGTTTCACAATTCCTGACATTTAATCCTACAAAAAATTCCCTGTCTTTGGTCAGTTAGGATCAACACTTTATTTTAAGAATGTGAAATGTCAGAATAATAGTAGAGAATGCCATTATTTCAGCTTTTATTTATTTCGTCACATTCCCAGTGGTTCAGAAGTTTACATACACTCAATTAGTATTTGGTAGCATTGCCTTTAAATTGTTTAACTTGGGTCTAACGTTTCGGGTAGCCTTCCACAAGCTTCCCACAATAAATTGGGTGAATTTTGGCCCATTCCTCCTGACAGAGCTGGTGTAACGGAGTCAGGTTTGTAGGCCTCCTTGTTCGCACACGCTTCTCAGTTCTGCCCCCAAAAATTCTATGGGATTGAGGTCAGGGCTTTGTGACGGCCACTCCAATACCTTGACTTTGTTGTCCTTAAGCCATTTTGCCACAGCTTTGGAAGTATGCTTGGGGTCATTGTCCATTTGGAAGACCCATTTGCGACCAAGCTTTAACTTCCTGACTGATGTCTTGAGATGTTGCTTCAATCTATCCACATAATTTTACTTCCTCATGATGCCATCTATTTTGTGAAGTGCACCAGTCCCTCCTGCAGCAAAGCACCCCCACAACATGATGCTGCCACTCCCGTGCTTCACGGTTGGGATGGTGTTCTTCGGCTTGCAAGCCTCCCCCTTTTTCCTCCAAACATAACGATGGTCATTAAGGCCAAACAGTTATATTTTTGTTTCATCAGACCAGAGAACATTTCTCCAAAAAGTATGATCTTTGTCCCCATGTGCAGTTGCAAACCACCGTCTGGCATTTTTATGGCGGTTTTGGAGCAGTGGCTTCTTTCTTGCTGAGCGGCCTTTCAGGTTATGTCGATATAGGACTCGTTTTACTGTGGATATAGATACTTTTGAACCTGTATCATTTCTGGAATTTTCCAAGCTGTTTAAAGGCACAGTCAACTTAGTGTAAACTTCTGACCCACTGGAATTGTGATACAGTGAATTATAAGTGAAATAATCTGTCTGTAAACAATTGTTGGAAAAATTACTTGTCATGCACAAAGTAGATGTCCTAACCGACTTGCCAAAACTATAGTTTGTTAACAATAAATTTGTGGAGTGGTTGAAAAACGAGTTTTAATGACTACAACCTAAGTGTATGTAAACTTCCGACTTCAAATGTATTGCATTATTTGATGGCCGGTTATGCACCTATATGAACCTGTCAAAACCCACAAACCCTACTACATGGCAAAACATTTCATTACACCATAAACATACTGTTGACATGTAGGCTATGTTGTATAAATATATTTTTTTAATTGACCATATTTAATGATCATTGCAATTGCGCACACATTGATGTCGGACATGCACCTACCCAAATGCTCTGTTTCTGATGACTGGGATGAATGCAGGAGCAGATTTCAGGAGCAGGACAAGACACCCTCTTTTTGACTGATAAGGCCATGTATGTGACAGGCCTACCTGACTTATATAACTATGATGGTCATAATGCTTCTTGACAGTGTCTTAAAGTGTATCTTCGTAGTCCAAGTAACACAGGACGCCCATAACACTTCATGACAGTGTCATAAAGCATATTTTCTACAAGTTATTTAAAATATGATGAAAAAAACATGACTGTAAAGAATTCATTACAACAACAAGAAGAAAGATTTAAGAAACACACTTTCAAACGAAAGGAAACTTGTCAGGGGGAGAATTTTTTTTTTGAATAATTGTGGGTTGAAACTTATGTAGGTGTCATAACCAGCCATAAAATAACACAATATATGTCAAATAGGTGTAAATATATGGGTCATGACAGGTTATGTCAGCTGTAACGTTTTATGACAATGCGTGTCAAGTAAAGTGTTACCCAATATTACTAAATTTGCCCAAGTTTGTCATAAGACACGAACAGAATGCATCAGTGATTCGTATTTCCTGCTACTTTCTGAGGAAACAACAAGAATGCCCGTCTGTGTGTGTGCGTGGGTCTAACACCTTGTCTAGCCGTTAGCAATGTTGCTAATGAAAACAGTTTTCTGGTAGAAGGCAAGGCTTTCCCAAATACCTTCTCAATTAAATGTTAACTACAAAGTAGCCTATGCTTATCTGTTTTAATAAAATACATTATTTGAAGGACAAACATTAGTGGCAATTCATATCTTGCAGTAAAACTGTAAGACCTTAATCCAGAAAAGACCGGTTAAATCTTAAAAAGGGTTTAATGTTCTATTACTTCCCCTAATAGTCCTGATCATAAAGACCTAGACAATATTCAAAACTACTAACAATACACTGAATTCATACATTTTCAGTAATTCAAATTGTAAAGTCATGTCACAATACCACAACAAAAAAAAATCTAATCTGGGAGGTAAACTCGATAAAGTATTCAATAATTTTGCTGTCTGTTTCAGACGTAATCAAGGCAGTAGATGTACCAGAGGCCACCAAAACAGAGCTAATTTGGCAAAAGCCCCCCGAACAGCTACTTTTTCTATTTGGCTGGCTACTCTATGTACTTGTGGAAAACACTGGTAATTACTTACATTTTCATTCCTTGCATGCAAATTCACTTGACAGATTGACTGTTTGACATACACTTCTGCAATTATTTGCATTTATTATGTTCCAGACTGTTTGAAGAGCCAAGGGACACAACAGACACAATGAGAGCTTGATGGAAGGTAAAACCTAAGAACTAGTTTGTCTGGTATAAGAATAACAACATCTAGGTCATCTAGGTAAAGTCCCCCCTTATCTCCGCTCACTGGTCACCATAGCAGCACCCACCTGTAGCACGCGCTCCAGCAGGTATATCTCTCTGGTCACCCCCAAAGCCAATTCCTCCTTTGGCCGTCTCTCCTTCCAGTTCTCTGCTGCCAATGACTGGAACGAACTACAAAAATCTCTGAAACTGGAGACACTTATCTCCCTCACTAGCATTAGGCACCAGCTGTCAGAGCAGCTCACAGATCACTGCACCTGTACATAGCCCATCTATAATTTAGCCCAAACAACTACCTCTTCCCCTACTGTATTTATTTACGTAAGATTTTGCGCTACACGTGCAACACAGCATTCCTAACCTAGCCCACAATGTCTGCTGTGTGGATCGAGCAGTCAACAAGTCGAGCAGTCATTTGAAAGAGTAAGGACATTTCAGCAAGACAAATCAAAGGCAAAATCCATTAATGCCAAGATAATGGAATTCATTGCCCTTGACAATCAACCGTTCTCTGTTGTGGGTGATGTTGGCTTTCGCCAACTGGTCGAGCACCAGCACACTTTTACGTTTAATTTTTTTAACTATTTTTTCAGATGTTGCCCTACCGGAGTTACACAGTAATAGCGTCACTGTTATTAGCTTAACGACTGACATTTGGACCAGCGATATCTCCCCATGAGCATGCTGAGTCTGACAGCACAGTGGGTCATCGAGGATTTCGTACTGAGGAAAGTTGTATTGCATGCTCATGAATATGCTGGTTGTCATACCGCTGCTGCCAATTCAATGGCATTTGAGAACGTTTGAAACTTGGAAACATGAACACACTAGCTAGCGCCATTCGAACAAATGACTTGAGAAATAAGCTCGTCAGCAGACGTGATACCCCCCGTCATGGCACTGAAACGCCTGCTCAACAAAACTGGCAGGGATGTAAACAAATGTGCACAAAATTTGAAATAAGGTTCATGCATATGGAACATTTTGTGCGTATGGAACATTTCTGGGATTTTTTTTTCAGCTCATGAAACATGGGACAAACACTTTACATATTGCGTTTACATTTTTGTTCAGTGTAGTATTTTTATTCTAATTCCTAATTCTAACACCACTCAAATCAAAATCAAATCAAATTTATTTATATAGCCCTTCGTACATCAGCTGATATCTCAAAGTGCTGTACAGAAACCCAGCCTAAAACCCCAAACAGCAAGCAATGCATGTGAAAGAAGCACGGTGGCTAGGAAAAACTCCCTAGGAAAAACTCCCTAGAAAGGCCAAAAACCTAGGAAGAAACCTAGAGAGGAACCAGGCTATGAGGGGTGGCCAGTCCTCTTCTGGCTGTGCAGGGTGGATATTATAACAGAACATGGTCAAGATGTTAAAATGTTCATAAATGACCAGCATGGTCAAATAATAATAATCATAGTAGTTGTCGAGGGTGCAACAAGCACGTCCGGTGAACAGGTCAGGGTTCCATAGCCGCAGGCAGAACAGTTGAAACTGGAGCAGCATCACGGCCAGGTGGACTGGGGACAGCAAGGAGTCATCATACCAGGTAGTACTGAGGCATGGTCCTAGGGCTCAGGTCCTCCGAGAGAAAGAGAGAAAGAGAGAATTAGAGAGAGCATATTCAAATTCACACAGGACACCGGATAAGACAAGAGAAATACTCCAGATGTAACAGACTGACCCTAGCCCCCCGACACATAAACTACTGCAGCATAAATACTGGAGGCTGAGACAGGAGGGATCAGAAGACACTGTGGCCCCATCCGATGATACCCCCGGACAGGGCCAAACAGGCAGGATTTAACCCCACCCACTTTGCCAAAGCACAGCCCCCACACCACTAGAGGGATGTCTCCAACCACCAACTTACCGTCCTAAGACAAGGCCGAGTATAGCCCACAACGATCTCTGCCATGGCACAACCCAAGGGGGGGCGCCAACCCAGACAGGAAGACCACGTCAGTGACTCAACCCACTCAAGTGACGCACCCCTCCCATGGACGGCATGGAAGAACACCAGTAAGCCAGTGACTCAGCCCCTGTAATAGGGTTAGAGGCAGAGAATCCCAGTGGAAAGAGTGGAACCGGCAAGGCAGAGACAGCAAGGGTTATTCGTTGCTCCAGCCTTTCCGTTCACCTTCACACTCCTGGGCCAGACTATACTTAATCATAGGACCTACTGAAGAGATAAGTCTTCAGTAAAGACTTAAAGGTTGAGACTGAGTCTGCGTCTCTCACATTGGTAGGCAGACCATTCCATAAAAATTGAGCTCTATAGGATAAAGCCCTACCTCCAGCCGTTTGCTTAGAAATTCTAGGGACAATTAGGAGGCCTGCGTCTTGTGACCGTAGCGTACGTGTAGGTATGTACGGCAGGACCAAATCGGAAAGATAGGTAGGAGCAAGCCCATGTATTGCTTTGTAGGTTAGCAGTAAAACCTTGAAATCAGCCCTTGCCTTAACGGGAAGCCAGTGTAGGGAGGCTAGCACTGGAGTAATATGATCAAATTTTTTGGTTCTAGTCAGGATTCTAGCAGCCGTATTTAGCACTAACTGAAGTTTGTTTAGTGCTTTAGCCGGAAAGTAGAGCATTGCAGTAGTCCAGCCTAGAAGTAACAAAAGCATGGATTAATTTTTCTGCGTCATTTTTGGACAGAACGTTTCTGATTTTTGCAATGTTACGTAGATGGGAAAAAGCTGTCCTTGAAACAGTCTTGATATGTTCTTCAAAAGAGAGATCAGGGTCCTTCACAGTTTTATTTGAGACGACTGTACAACCATCCAGATTAATTGTCAGATTCAACAGAAGATCTCTATGTTTCTTGGGACCTAGAACAAGCATCTCTGTTTTGTCCGAGTTTAAAAGTAGAAAGTTTGCAGCCATCCACTTCTTTATGTCTGAAACACAGGCTTCTAGCGAGGGCAATTTTGGGGCTTCACCATGTTTCATTGAAATGTACAGCTGTGTGTCGTCCGCATAGCAGTGAAATTTAACATTATGTTTTCGAATGACATCCCCAAGAGGTAAAATATATAGTGAAAACAATAGTGGTCCTAAAACGGAACCTTGAGGAACACCGAAATTTACAATTGATTTGTCAGAGGACAAACCATTCACAGAGACAAACTGATATCTTTCCGACAGATAAGATCTAAACCAGGCCAGAACTTGTCCATGTAGACCAATTTGGGTTTCCAATCTCTCCAAAAGAATGTGGTGATCGATGGTATCAAAAGCGGCACTAAGATCTAGGAGCACGAGGACAGATGCAGAGCCTCGGTCTGACGTCATTAACCTCTATGGGCTAGGTGGAAAAGCAAAACATTAGATTATGTTAACCTTTCTGGGCTAGGCGGGACGAATTCGTCCCACCTACGTAACAGCCAGTTGAATCCTGTGGCGCGATTTTCAAAACCTTTGAAATGCTATTACTTCAATTTCTCAAACATATGACTATTTTACAGCTATTTAAAGACAAGACTCTCGTTAATCTAACCACACTGTCCGATTTCAAAAATGCTTTACAACGAAAGCAAAACATTAGATTATGTCAGCAGAGTACCAAGCCAGAAATAATCAGACACCCATTTTTCAAGCTAGCATATAATGTCACAAAAACCCAGAAGACAGCTAAATGCAGCACTAACCTTTGATGATCTTCATCAGATGACAACCCTAGGACATTATGTTATACAATACATGCATGTTTTGTTCAATCAAGTTCATATTTATATCAAAAACCAGCTTTTTACATTAGCATGTGACGTTCAGAACTAGCATACCCCCCGCAAACTTCCGGGGAATTTGCTAACATTTTACTAAATTACTCACGATAAACGTTCACAAAAAGCATAACAATTATTTTAAGAATTATAGATACAGACCTCCTCTATGCACTCGATATGTCCGATTTTAAAATAGCTTTTTGGTGAAAGCACATTTTGCAATATTCTAAGTACATAGCCCAGGCATCACGGGCTCGTTATTTAGACACCCGGCAAGTTTAGCACTCACCATAATCATATTTACTATTATAAAAGTTTGATTACCTTTTGTTGTCTTCGTCAGAATGCACTCCCATGACGTCTACTTCAATAACAAATGTTGGTTTGGTCCAAAATAATCCATCGTTATATCCGAATAGCGGCGTTTTGTTCGTGCGTTCCAGACACTATCCGAAATGGTAAAGAAGTGTCGCGCGCATGGCGCAATTCGTGACAATAAAATTCTAAATATTCCATTACCGTACTTCGAAGCATGTCAACCGCTGTTTAAAATCAATTTTTACGCCATTTTTCTCGTAGAAAAGCGATAATATTCCAACAGGGAATCTCCTTTTCGGCAAACAGAGGAAAAAATCACAAAGGCGGGGGCGGTCGGGTCACGCGCATAAGCCCAGAGTCCCTTGATCGGCCACTTGAGAAAGGCGATAATGTGTTTCAGCCTGGGGCTGGAATGACGACATTCTGTTTTTTCCCGGGCTCTGAGAGCCTATGGAAGACGTGGGAAGTGTCACGTTAGAGCAAAGATCCTTAGTAAAAGATAGAGATGGAAAAGAAGTTCAAGAAATGGTCAGACAGGCCACTTCCTGTAAAGGAATCTCTCAGGTTTTGACCTGCCATTTGAGTTCTGTTATACTCACAGACACCATTCAAACAGTTTTAGAAACTTTAGGGTGTTTTCTATCCATATGTAATAAGTATATGCATATTCTAGTTACTGGGTAGGAGTGGTAACCAGATTAAATCGGGTATGTTTTTTATCCAGCCGTGTCAATACTGCCCCCTAGCCCTAACAGGTTAAAAGGTCATTTACCACCTTCACAAGTGCAGTCTCAGTGCTATGATGGGGTCTAAAACCAGACTGAAGCGTTTCGTATACATTGTTTGTCTTCAGGAAGGCAGTGAGTTGCTGTGCAACAGCTTTTTCAATTTTTTTTGAGAGGAATGGAAGATTCGATATAGGCCGATAGTTTTTTATATTTTCTGGATCAAGATTCGGCTTTTTCAAGAGAGGCTTTATTACTGCCACTTTTAGTGAGCTTGGTACACATCCGGTGGATAGAGAACCGTTTATTATGTTCAACATAGGAGGGCCAAGCACAGGAAGCAGCTCTTTCAGTAGTTATTTTGGAATAGGGTCCAGTATGCAGCTTGAGGGTTTGGAGGCCATGATTATTTTCATCATTGTGTCAAGAGATATAGTACTAAAACACTTTAGTATCTCCCTTGATCCTAGGTCCTGGCAGAGTTGTGTAGACTCAGGACAATGGAGCTTTGGAGGAATACCCAGATTTAAAGAGGAGTCTGTAATTTGCTTTCTAATGATCATGATCTTTTCCTCAAAGAAGTTCATAAATGTATTACTGCTGAAGTGAAAGCCATCCTCCATTTGCGAAGGCTGCTTTTTAGTTAGCTTTGCGACAGTATCAAAAAGACATTTTGGATTGTTCTTATTTTCCTCAATTAAGTTGGAAAAATAGGATGATCAAGCAGCAGTGAGGGCTCTTCGATACTGCACGGTACTGTCTTTCCAAGCTAGTCGGAAGACTTCCAGTTTGGTGTGGCGCCATTTCCGTTCCAAATCTTTTCAGTCTCCTGAGGGGGAAAAGGTTTTGTCGTGCCCTCTTCACAACTGTCTTGGTATGTTTAGACCATGATAGTTCGTTGGTGATGTGGACACCAAGGAACTTCAAACTCTTGACCCGCTCCACTACCGCTCCGTTAATGTCAATGGGGGCCTGTTTGCCCGCCTTTTCCTGTAGTCCATGATCAGCTCCTTTGTGTTGCTCACATTGAGGGAGAGGTTGTTGTCCTGGCACCACACTTCCAGATATCTGACCTCCTCCCTATAGACCGTCTCATCATTGTCGGTGATCAGGCCTACCACTGTTGTGTCGTCAGCAAACTCAATGATGGTGTTAGAGTCGTGTTGGCCACGCAGTCGTGGGTGAACAGGGAATACAGGAGGGGACTAAATACACACCCCTGAGGGGCCCCAGTGTTAAGGATCAGCGTGGCAGACGTGTTGTTGCCTACCCTTACCAACTGGGGGCGGCCCGTCAGGAAGTCCAGGATCCAGTTGCAGAGGGAGATGTTTAGTCCAAGAGTCCTTAGCTTAGTGATGAGCTTCGTGGGCACTATGGTGTTGAACGCTGAGCTGTAGTCAATGAACAGCATTCTCACATAGGTGTTCCTTTCGTCCAGGTGAGAAAGGGCAGTGTGGAGTGTGATTGAGATTGCGTCATCTCTGGATCTGTTGGGGCGGTATGCGAATTGGAGTACGTCTAGGGTGTCCGGAAGGATGCTGTTGATGTGAGCCATGACCAGCCTTTCAAAGCACTTCATGGCTACCGACGTGAGTGCCACGGGGCGGTAATCATTTAGGCAGGTTACCTTTACTTCATTGGGCACAGGGACTATGGTGGTCTGCTTGAAACATGTAGGTATTACAGACTCGGTCAGGGACAGGTTGAAAATGTCAGTGAAGACACTTGACAGTTGGTCCGCGCATTCTTTTGAGTACAAGTCCTGGTAGTCCATCTGGCCCAGCGGCTTTGTGAATGTTGACCTGTTTGAAGGTTTTGTTCATGTCGGCTACTGAGAGCGTTACAATACAGTCATCCAGAACAGCTGGTGCTCTTGTGCATGCTTCAGTGTTGCTTGCCTTGAAGCGAGCATAAAAGGCATTTAGGTCGTCTGGTACGCTAGCGTCACTAGGCAGCTCGCGTCTGGGTTTCCATTTGTAATCCGTAATAGTTTTCAGGCCCTGCCACATCCGACGAGCGTCAGAGCCGGTGTAGTAGGATTCAATCTTAATCCTGTATTGACACTTTGCTTGTTTAATGGTTCGTCTGAGGGCATAGCGGATGTCTTGTAAGCATCTGGATTAGTCTCCCGCTCCTTGAAAGTGGCAGCTCTAGCCTTTAGCTCGAAGCGGATGTTGCCTGTTATCAATGGCTTCTGGTTGGGATATGTACATACAGTCACTGTGGGGATGACGTCATTCATGCACTTACTGATGAAGCCGATGACTGAGGTTGTGTACTCCTCAAAGCCATTCGATGAATCCCGGAACATATTCCAGTCTGTGCTAGCAAAACAGTCCTGTAGTATAGCATCCGTCATCTGACCACTTCCGTATTGAGCGAGTCACTGGCACTTCCTGCTTTAGTTTTTGCTTGTAAGCAGGAATCAGGAAAATATAATTATGGTCAGATTTGCTAAACGGTAGGGTGGGGGAGAGCTTTGTATGCATCTCTGTGTGTGGAGTAAAGGTGGCCTAGGATTTTTTTTTCTCTTGTTGCACATGTGCCATGATGGTAAAAATTTGGTAAAACTGTAACTAGTAAGATAAGATAGTGACAATGAGTTGTTACATGTTCATTTCCTTGAAATCAGGAGGGGGAAAACACTTCCCCATTCATCCCTCTCTCGTGATAACCATCATCGCTCAGAAATCAAACCCCTGAGTCATTATCTTCCTTCTGACTTTCCTTAGAATCAGGCATCAACTGTTATTTTCCTCAGCGCAATGCATCCATTTCTCAACATGACCGCCCGCAGACTTTAACAAGCTTCTCTTTCCAGTGAATTGATGGAGCTGACCGGACACTCAGAATGCTCAAACCTGTGTATGTACACAACAAACAGGGGGACAATATTGGTGGAGGGCTACAGTAGACTCACCGATGGAGTGGTCGGCTCCTTTAGATCTGGTGTAGGCCAGGAACGCTGCCAGGAGAAAGATGGAGGACAGGAGCTCCGCTCTTCCTACAACACCAGTCACCTACCAGAGGAACCAAAAATAAAAATAAATAAAAGTCAACATTTCTGGCACAAATATGTTCTTCTTTCATAAATTAAATGAAGAGTTCCACTTTCCCCATGACAGCCATTACCTGTCATAGGCACAAAGTTGAAAGTAAACGGTCAAAGTTAACGTTTCTGGCACAAAGATGTTCCCTCGTCAATCAATCATCCTTTAAACACTTCCTGCTCAGTCTCTCTGGAGTTCACGCTTCTCAACATGTCTCCCAGGCATGCCTGAAATCAGCTGAAACCTGATTCTCCATGACAAAGGCTAACCTAAACCAACAATATGCAATACCCAACCGAAAGCAACAAGACCGTAAATGAAAAGTATACCCGTCACATAGCGTAGAACTAAATCATGGAGGCAGACAACAGAGGTAACCCACACTGGCTCCTGCCGGCCAGGGTATTTTATAGAAATATATGGAGGATGATTGCCACCTTATGGAACTACTTGGAACTGCACATGTCCTGTTTTCACAAATGCAGCTGGGGCTGGTAAATCCTGGACTAAGAGGAGAGCAAGTCTGTATCATGTTCAGTAGGGAGAAAATGTTTTGAAACACAGTGAGGTATTAACTGAACTTGACCAGTAAGAATAAGAACCTTACTGAACATGACCCAGGTGAGGTTGACTCACCTAACCTCTACCGCATAGATGTCCTAAGAACAACACATAGACTGATACACAATTGCTAAACACTAGACTGTGACAGTCTTGCCTGACGACTCAAACTTAATTCTTCCGCTGCGCTATCGTTCACTACATACAGTACTTCAGTCTGAGACTGCAAGTGTTTCGTGGTGACGTCAAAATGAGGGTGTTGTACAAAACAAAGTCATCAGCAATTGGATCATCTCTAACCAATCTGAGTATAAAAGCCAATGACGAATTTTCAAAATGTTGCTTTACCCGTGTGTTTTGGCTCTGGCCCAACCCATCGATTTCTGGGACCAATCAGACGCACTAGAACGTAATTCTAATCTAGAAAGCGTAGGGCATTTACTCAGATCCAGACTCATTGCGGAGAATAAACTAACGTCTGTGGGTGTGGTGTAGCATTTGGCCAAAGCAAGGAGTTTGTGTAGCCAGGCAGGTGACAGTCAGCCTCTTAACAACATAGGTTGACAGACATCACTGTTATGCAGCATTTTCATCTCTCAACCACTTGCAACTATTGAATCCAATGAAACTACTCAAAGCATGCATCTTTCAGTTCCATCTTTAGGATTATCAATGTCATACAAACAAAGTTCTAGTTGAATATGTTCACTATGAATATGTTCAGATACCAGACACAGATGCACACAAACTCTGAACTACACATTCAGAAAGAAAGCCATTCTAAGATGCTAACAAAGACAGAGGCATGCACAATGGTCTCTTTGTCCATGTTTATCATGAAGGGGAGCTTCATTGCTCAGTGTATCAAATGAAAAACAAATGATCTGTTGGGAGAGAGATTCCAGACCAAGATAATGTGAAGGCCATTGGCCGGGCCAAGGGCTACTTTGTGAATTGTGAAATGGGTCCTTTCAAGCGATTGAGAGGCTGCACTCAGCTGAAGGAGAACGACATGAGGAAGATGAGAGGGAGTGAGGGAGCACTAGAGCTGTGTAACATTACAACTCCCTTTCCCAGAGTGGCAGAATGTTGTCTTTGTTTTACTATTCTGTTTTAGTTTTCAATTCTTCTATTCAGTTTTTCTAAGGCCTGTCTGGTTGCCGGTGCAACTCGGTTGAATGTGGTGAAATACAAGTACAAATTGTGAGTAAGGGGGTTAGCAAATAGGCAAGATGAGAGACGTTGTTGAGGTAGACAGTAATGACTGAGATTAGTTCAATTTAGTTAATTTCCAAACAATTCAGGCATTGAAAGGGACATTAACCAACTCAATGTCCAACTTGTATTGAATTCCATTCTTTCCATGTCACCAATGCATGCAGGTCCGTATAACTATTTTAGCAGCAATGTTGAACGTTCAAGCTGCTGTACAGACACTATGGGATCGCTAGTCTAGAGCACTCGGTTAAATTGTGTTTGAAAGCATTGTTTAACTCTAAACAGTTAAATGAGTGAGAAATAGATGTAATTGTTGCAATAACTTGTAAGTGGGCAACAGGGTTGCGGAAATTTACCCCAAAATGTCCATGGGAAGTTAAGGGAATTTTGCTTAAATTTGTCCAAAAAGTTAGCTTATAACAGTGAACCTTTTTTGGGGGATACACATAAGGCAATTCTTGGTCTTGTGGCATATTGAGCGTCTCGTCCCGTATGCGGGATCAAAATCCAGCGAAAACTCCTAGCGACATTAGCATAACGAAATTTAATAAAAAAATGTTTTTTCAAATATAGGACTGTCTCATATCGTTTTATAGATACACCTCTCCTGAATCGACCCACGTCGTCCGATTTCAAAAAGGTTTTACAGGAAAAGCAAAACATTAGATTATGTTAACCTTTCTGGGCTAGGCGGGACGAATTTGTCCCACCTACGTAACAGCCAGTTGAATCCTGTGGCGCGATTTTCAAAACCTTTGAAATGCTATTACTTCAATTTCTCAAACATATGACTATTTTACAGCTATTTAAAGACAAGACTCTCGTTAATCTAACCACACTGTCCGATTTCAAAAAGGCTTTACAACGAAAGCAAAACATTAGATTATGTCAGCAGAGTACCAAGCCAGAAATAATCAGACACCCATTTTTCAAGCTAGCATATAATGTCACAAAAACCCAGAAGACAGCTAAATGCAGCACTAACCTTTGATGATCTTCATCAGATGACAACCCTAGGACATTATGTTATACAATACATGCATGTTTTGTTCAATCAAGTTCATATTTATATCAAAAACCAGCTTTTTACATTAGCATGTGACGTTCAGAACTAGCATACCCCCTGCAAACTTCCGGCGAATTCACTAACAATTTACTAAATTACTCACGATAAACGTTCACAAAAAGCATAAGAATTATTTTAAGAATTATAGATACAGAACTCCTCTATGCACTCGATATGTCCGATTTTAAAATAGCTTTTTGGTGAAAGCACATTTTGCAATATTCTAAGTACATAGCCCAGGCATCACGGGCTAGCTATTTAGACACCCGGCAAGTTTAGCACTCACCAATATCAGGTTTACTATTATAAAAGTTTGATTACCTTTTGTTGTCTTCGTCAGAATGCACTCCCAGGACTGCTACTTCAATAACAAATGTTGGTTTGGTCCAAAATAATCCATCGTTATATCCGAATAGCGGCGTTTTGTTCGTGCGTCCCAGACACTATCTGAAATGGTAAATCAGGGTCGCGCGCATGGCGCAATTCGTGACAAAAAAAATCTAAATATTCTATTACCGTACTTCGAAGCATGTCAACCGCTGTTTAAAGGAGTCCATCGTAAAAGCAGCAACATAGCCATTTTCCGACCAACCACATGCATCACAAATAACCAAAAAACAGCTAAATGCAGCACTAACCTTTTACAAACTTCATCAGATGACACACCTAGGACATCATGTTACACAATGCATGCATTCTTTTGTTCAATAAAGTTCATATTTATATATGAAAACAGCATTTTACATCGGCGTCTGACGTTGACTAACTATTTTCCCGTCAAATGCATCCCGGGAAACAGTGCTACAATTTACTGAATTACTATTCGAAAACATTTTTCAAATGTAATATTGTCATTCTAAGATTTATAGATGAATATCTCTTGAAAGCACCTGTCATACCAGATTTAAAAATAACTTTACTGGGTAATCACACTTAGCGATAAAAGGGGATGCGATACTCAGAAAATGAGCTAGTAAACCTAGCTCGGCGCCATCTTGGAACAATCGCATATCACATCTAATCTTGTATAATATTGTCAATAATCGCTTACCTTTAGTTGTCTTCATCAGAAAGCACTTCCAGGAATCCCAGGTCCACAACAGATGTATTTTCGGTCTGAAAAGTCCATCCTTTATGTTCCATTAGCTTGCTGTTGTTAGCGCGCCTGAAGGCTGTATCCAAATGCTCTGCCGTGCGCGGGACAGCCGTTTCGAAAAAAACAACATTTTTCTCCCATTTAGGTTCGTTCAAACATGTCAAACGTTGTATAACATAAATCTTCAGGGCCTGTTTCAACAAGAGAGCCAATAAGATTCGAGGGGGACGATTGTATTGTGTTTCAAAACGTTTCGAAAGGAGGGGGTAGTCAGGGGCGCCGGCGTCATAATGGTGATGGCCCTCCCCCTGTGACCAATTTCCAATGAGTCTCATTCACTGAGTTTCGACAGTAGAAGGCTCAAAACACTTTGTAAAGACTGGGGACATCTTGTGGAAGCAATAGGAAGTGCTCAATGAACGATAGCTCACGGTGTGAATAATAGGCAACGACGTGAAGTTGAGTCCACAATTCAGAATTCCACTTCCTGTTTCAATCGGTCTCGGGGTTTTGACTGCCATATGAGTTCTGTTATACTCACAGACACCATTCAAACAGTTTTAGAAACTTTAGGGTGTTTTCTATCCACAGGTATTAATTATATGCATATCCTAGCTTCTGAGTTTGATTAGTAGGCCGTTGAAAATGGGCACGAATTTTTTTCAAAATGCGCTGTGGCGCCCCCTATCCTAGGGTAACGTCAAGAGGTTAAACTATCCCCAATTCAATGGAATTGCAACCCTCCGCATGCACAGTGCATTCTTCCACCACATACAGTGGGGGAAAAAAGTATTTGATCCCCTGCTGATTTTGTACGTTTGCCCACTTACAAAGAAATTATCAGTCTATAATTTTAATAGTAGGTTTATTTGAACAGTGAGAGACAGAATAACAACAAAAAAATCCAGAAAAACGCATGTCAAAAATGTTATAAAATGATTTGCATTTTAATGAGGGAAATAAGTATTTGACCCCTCTGCAAAACATGACTTAGTACTTGGTGGCAAAACCCTTGTTGGCAATCACAGAGGTCAGACGTTTCTTGTAGTTGGCCACCAGGTTTGCACACATCTCAGGAGGGATTTTGTCCCACTCCTCTTTGCAGATCTTCTCCAAGTCATTAAGGTTTCGAGGCTGACGTTTGGCAACTCGAACCTTCAGCTCCCTCCACAGATTTTCTATGGGATTAAGGTCTGGAGACTGGCTAGGCCACTCCAGGACCTTAATGTGCGTCTTCTTGAGCCACTCCTTTGTTGCCTTGGGTCATTGTCATGCTGGAATACCCATCCACGACCCATTTTCAATGCCCTGGCTGAGGGAAGGAGGTTCTCACCCATGATTTGACGGTACATGGCCCCGTCCATCTTCCCTTTGATGCGGTGAAATTTTCCTGTCCCCTTAGCAGAAAAACACCCCCAAAGCATAATGTTTCCACCTCCATGTTTGACGGTGGAGATGGTGTTCTTGGAGTCATAGGCAGCATTCCTCCTCCTCCAAACACGGAAAGTTGAGTTGATGTCAAAGAGCTCCATTTTGGTCTCATCTGACCACAACACTTTCACCAGTTGTCCTCTGAGTCATTCAGATGTTCATTGGCAAACTTCAGATGGGCATGTATATGTATTCTTGAGCAGGGTGACCTTGCGGGCGCTGCAGGACTTCAGTCCTTCATGGCGTAGTGTGTTACCAATTGTTTTCTTGGTGACTATGGTCCCAGCTGTCTTGAGACCATTGACAAGATCCTCCCGTGTAGTTCTGGGCTGATTCCTCACCGTTTTCATGATCATTGCAACTCCACGAGGTGAGATCTTGCATGGAGCCCCAGGCCGAGGGATATTGACAGTTATTTTGTTTCTTCCATTTGCGAATAATCGCACCAAATGTTGTCACCTTCTCACCAAGCTGCTTGGCGATGGTCTTGTAGCCCATTCCAGCCTTGTGTAGGTCTACAATCTTGTCCCTGACATCCTTGGAGAGCTCTTTGGTCTTGGCCATGGTGGAGAGTTTGGAATCTGATTGATTGATTGCTTCTGTGGACAGGTGTCTTTTTTACAGGTAACAAGCTGCGGTTAGGAGCACTCCCTTTAAGAGTGTGCTCCTAATCTCAGCTCGTTACCTGTATAAAAGACACCTGGGAGCCAGAAATCTTTCTGATTGAGAGGGGGTCAAATACTTATTTCCCTCATTAAAATGCAAATAATTTATAACATTTCTGACATGAGTTTTTCTGGATATTGTTGTTGTTATTCTGTCTCTCACTGTGCAAATAAACCTACCATTAAAATTATAGACTGATCCTTTCTTTGTCGGTGGGCAAACGTACAAAATCAGCAGGGGATCAAATACCTTTTTCCCCCACTGCATGCAGTGCACTCTTCCATCACATGTACAGCTGATTCTCAAGATCTTGCACACTAATGTGATGCTATTGAGCCCACACTACTACACTGTCTGAGCCAAGGACTACATGCTTTCTGTTAAGTTTTGATTACAATACTGTGTGTGCTGAATATATTTTATATGACATACATGATTGTTTGTTAACTAGTAAATAGTAGCCTACAGCAAAGTGTGTTTTAAATAATCTCTAACTTAACAATTTCTGCTTGTTTGTTTTTGCTACCATGTGGGTTTTAGCTTGCTTGAACTTGCTAACTGAGGAGTGTTAATTCACCTGTTTCCATACATGTTTCATTTTAAAACATTTATCCTACAAAGGAGTTGTTTAATCTAACTGCTTAACTATTTATCTGTACATGGAATTGTATTATTTATTTATTTTACTCATGTTTTTCTAATCTTTACAGGAAAATGCCACGGGCACTATCTGATGTGTAGAGACATTTCACTGCAGCTAATGTAGAAGGAAAAGCTGTGTACATTTGCAAATTCTGTGCCAAATCATATGTGAAGAATGCAACAAAGATGCAGAATCGTCTGGCCAAGTGCATAAAGTTCCCTCAGCGCTCACAACAAGCAACCTCTGACAAAAGTCCCTCTACTTCTATTCGAGGTGAAAATGATGAATCAGACACCTTATCGATAGCAACAGCTCATGGTCCTCCTGGAATCAGAAGTCGTTTGACTCAATGGAGGAATGTTGTCAGAAATGCTGGTGAATGTCTTGCTCAAGCTGTGTATGCAACTGATTCACCTCTGATGCTCACAGGCAATGTGTATTGGAAGAGATTTCTGAATGTTCTTCGCCCAGCATACACCCCTCCAACCAGACATGCTTTATCTACTAATTTATTGGAATCAGAGTTCAACAGAGTTCAAGTGAAGGTCAAGCAAATCATAGAGAAAGCAGACTGTATTGCAGTCATCTCTGATAGGTGGTTGAATGTTCGTGGGCAAGGAATAATTAACTACATCATCTCCACCCCTCAACCAGTATTCTACAAGAGCACAGACACAAGGGACAACAGACACACCGGTCTCTAAATTGCAGATGAGCTGAAGGCAGTCATCAATGACCTTGGACCACAGAAGGTATTTGCATTGGTGAAAGACAATGCTGCAAACATGAAGGTTGCTTGGTCTAAAGTGGAGAAGTCCTACCCTCACATCACACCCAAGGCTGTGCTGCTCATGCATTGAATCTGCTCCTCAAGGACATCATGACACTGAAAACAATGGATACACTCTACAAGAGAGCCAAGGAAATTGTTAGGTATGTGAAGGGTCATCAAGTTATAGCAGCAATCTACCTCACCAAGCAAAGTGAGAAGAATAAGAGCAGCACATTGAAGCTGCCCAGCAACACCCGTTGGGGTGGTGTTGTCATCATGTTTGACAGTCTCCTGGAGGGGAAGGAGTCTCTCCAAGAAATGGCCATATCACAGTCTGCCGATATAGACAGCCCCATCAAGAGGATCCTCCTGGATCATGTATTCTGGGAGAGAGTGGTAAGCAGCCTGAAACTCCTGAAACCTGTAGCAGTAGCCATTGCACCGATTGAGGGAGACAATGCCATCATTTCTGATGTTCAGATTCTTCTTACAGATGTAAGAGAAGAAATCCGTACTGCCCTGCCCACTTCACTGTTGCTCCAAGCAGAGGAAACTGCAGTTCTGAAATACATCAAAGAGCGTGAAGACTTCTGCCTGAAGCCCATACACACCGCAGCGTACATGTTGGACCCCAAGTATGCTGGCAAGAGCATCCTGTCTGGTGCAGAGATCAACAAGGCCTATGGTCCATCACCCTACAAATCCAGCCGCCTCAGAGCGCAACTGGTCCTTGTTTGGGAAAACACACACCAAAGCACGCAACAGGCTGACCAATACAAGGGTTGAAAAATTGGTGGCCATCCAGGGAAATGTTTGGCTTTTAGAGCCTGACAACAAGCTATCCTCAACAAGGTTGGAAAGTGACAGTGAATATGAGGCCTCAGAGTCTGATGTTCAAGAGGTGGACATTGAGGAGGTCCAGGGAGAAGACATGGAAGCCTGAGAGGAAGACAACCAAAGCTTTAGTTTCTAGACTATCATTTTACAGATGTATGTTGAACACATTTTTGAGAGATGCGATGGATCATTGGGGATCATTCAATTTTCCCTTTCTTTTGTTGTTCAGTGAAATCATCCCATGTGAAGAGTCAACTCATTTAATTAAAGTTCAATACATAATTAAATTGTTTTCTTTATAATGGAAGGATTTAATCATTTGCAATTATGTCTACTTATGATAAGGTAAAAGGTAAATGTTTGTCTCCATATGATATGGTAAATATATACAATGCAAAAAACATCTACATTTAAATGGTATTAAAATTAATTTGCATATATTTCCGTTAATTCCCATATATTACCGTTAATTCTCACAGAATGTTTCCAACTCCAAATATTCCCCAAAATGTGCAACCCTAGTGGGCAACATATACAATCATCCTAAAATGACATTTAAACATTTAGATATAAACTCAGCAAAAAAGGAAACATCCTCTCACTGTCAACTGTGTTTATTTTCAGCAAACTTAACATGTGTAAATATTTGTATGAACATAACAAGATTCAACAACTGAGACATAAACTGTGACTAACAGAAATGGAATAACGTGTCCCTGAACAAAGGGGGGGGGTCATAATCAAAAGTAACAGTTATGGTGTGGCCACCAGCTGCATTAAGTACGGCAGTGCATCTCCTTCTCATGGACTGCACCAGATTTGCCAGTTCTTAATGTGAGATGTTACCCCACTCTTCCACCAAGGCACCTGCAAGTTCCCGGAAACGGCACATTATAGTGGCCTTTTGTCCCTAGTACAAGGTGCACCTGTGTAATGGTCCTGCTGTTTAATCAGCTTCTTGATATGCCACACCTGTCAGGTGGATGGATTATCTTGGCAAAGGAGAAATTCTCACAAACAGGGATGTAAACACATTTGTGCAAAATATTTTAAAGAAATAAGCTTTTAGTGCATATGAAACATTTCTGGGATCTTTTATTTCAGCTCATGAAACCAACACTGTACCCTTTTCACTTGATCATCTGCATGTTTTGCAAGGGGAGCATAAACAAAGTAAGACATGGTGCATGACATGTCATATGTAATCTCGTGCACCAAACACTTCCCTCCCCAAGCTCGAGGATATTTCATGATAGATTCATCACCTAAGACATGGGCATGCCCCAGAAGTCATTGAAGAACAGGTTGCAGAGTGGGGTGGCGGGCCACAGGTCCTTGTTGTCCAGAATGGCTGAGACATTATCAAACACAAAGCCACAGGATAGGCTGTTCCAGTAGCATCCCAACACCAGTCTGGTCAAAATCTCCTTCCACAACACAACAGCCATCGCTGACCAAAGGCTTCATTGATCATTGTGATGGATGAAGTAACAGCAGGACAGGAGAAATTAGAGTAGAGAGGTTATCTTTATTCATTATCATATCATGGTTCACACAATACAATGTGCCCAGCCCAGATTTGCTAGGATGCCACTGACACAGCTTGGTGCTGCCGGTGACAAGACTGGCATCATAACAATGTATGCCTTCAGGTACACTGAGTAGGTCTATGATCAATTCCCATACAATGCAGAAATATTATATTAGCAAAACAAACTATGACAATGACATTGAGGATGTCGTATTAAAACTTGAAAGGCACCAATGTAGCTAGCTAGCTAGGTAATCTATATCAACCGAGAACAAGATCCTGTAGTTGCAGTCACGCTAGCTAGTCACTGTAACTTTAAAAACATAGCCATCCAGCTAGGCGGCATTGGGGATACGTCAGGATTTTTACTTTATCTACTTCCCCAGAATCAGATGAACTTGTGGATACCATTTGCAAATCTCTGCGTGCAGTAAGAAGGAAGCTGCTAACTAGCGTTAGCGCAATGACTGGAAGTCTATGGGTCTCTGCTAGGTAACAAATACCCATACTCTTACTTCTAGACATTGTGTTAACGCTAGTTAGCATTGGCTAGCGACACTGCCTATAACGTCCTTCTAACTTGACACAGATGCATACAAATGGTATCCAAGAGTTCACCCGACTCTGGGGAAGTAGATAAAATCCCGAAGTATGCCTTTTACAAACACACGAACGTTAACTTAGTTAGCTAACTGTTGTTGAAGATAACCTAATCGCCGCTGCATTTCCACTTGATTGTTCACGATTCATGGTCTGGTTTATCCACTGCTGATGAAAATAGTTTACAGTAACATGTCCTAACATATATAACATTGTTAGAAGAAATTAGAACATTTAGAAACATACGTTAAAGTATTCGGCGATTGACATTCCAATTTGAACGCTAGCAAGCCAATAAATCCCCAAACTTCCGGAGCAAAGTTTAAGCTAAAAAGGGGCACTGAGTTCAGAAACAGCGGTGGCTGTAACGTGTTGTCCCATGTGTACTGACACTATCAAGAAGAGAACACACTTAGCTTGGTAGAAATCATGAACATTTTTTTGTTGAAAATCTCTCTAACTAGCTATGTATCTGGCTAAATGACTGGCTAGCCTTTTGCGACGGTGAAACGACTTTATCAGCCATAGTAGCATGTTGCGCAAATCAATTTACGATTGTTGTCAGTGGTAACCTAGCAACTGGAGTAGCTGTTTGGTCAAATACGTTCTCATTGTTCCAGCTGTGGTATGCTTAGCTAAAATACCAAGTAAGCTCGCCAAATACGTTGTGGCAGGTATATGAAAAAAGGTAAGATACACACGAATATTGATTTAAATGAAAATAACCCAGGTGTATGCATACGTCATTTCTATACATTTACATTTACGTCATTTAGCAGACGCTCTCATCCAGAGCGACTTACAGTAGTGAATGCATACATTTCATACATTTTTTATCTGTGCTGGCCCCCCGTGGGAATCGAACCCACAACCCTGGTGTTGCAAACACCATGCAAACACCATGCTCTACCAACTGAGCTACATGTAGAATGCAATGTTTAGCATGTCTGGAAGCAAGTAGCTAGCAGCAGCTAACAAGCTAAACATGTTGTTAGGTGCAGTAGTCAGCTAACTTAGTTAACTAGCTAGTTACAACTAAAATGCATCTTGCAAGGATAATAGCTACAGCTCTGTGTTGTCCCTTTACAGCATTACCCAAGCTTACAATGTGTGTCTGTCCTGTCCATCTATTTGTTCCCCAGTTCCTGTTAGCTAGCTGTAACTATACAATTGTTAAGATGCCTCCTCATCTTGACTGGAGTAGGGTAATTGATTCTGACCTAGAACAAATGCAGGAAAGTGGAGATGCATATATAATTAACCAAATGTTTCTACAGGTAACATTACAGTACTGTTCCAAAATGCACATACCTGCACCCCAAATCCTCTTCTAATCTAATACTGTATCAATCAAATAGTCCAATCTAGTTTTTCGTGTTGATATGGATGTATGACCATTGAAATGAGTGGTTCTGCTACTGATTTGTCTGTAAACAAACAAAGGACTACCCTGCCTTCCGCCAAAGCACATACTGCCTGTGTCTGCAAAATGCCTAAACAGACTAATCCTCTTCTGTGCACCTCATTTTCATCCCCCTACCATTTCCCCTGGCCATGATCAAGCACCTGGCTTGTAGACTAAACAAACGTGTAAGCAATGTTGTTCTCTGCTACTACCAATGAGACAGGAACATATATAAAAGACCAAGCAGTACAAGTTACTTGATCTCTAGACACTGCTGGTCACAGGGTTTCACTTCATTTTGCACCAAGCATTACTGTTGATGTGTTTCTGCCTGATGTCAAATTCACTGTGTGTTTCACTGAACAGCTGTGGTGCCCTATTTCTCTGCAGGTCAAACAATGGGAGTGGGAGCTGAAAGATGGAAGCCCAGAGAAAATAGTTCAGCTCTTGCGAGTCACTCAGGGCCTTCTAAAGGTGTCCCATGCTATTATTACCCATTCATATCCAGAGCTGCATTATTCAAACTCACTACAACTCTTTGATCTATTCACATTGCTGTGCTGAAATGCATTCCTAATATTATTAGATCCAGTGTTATTATCAGTAGAATACATTACATAGTTGCTTTGAAGGATAAGCTCTACACAGTGTGGTTTAAGTAATGTAGTAGAGTTTGATTATATTTGCATCACATAGTGTACATGACCTGCTTGTGTGTGGATTTACAACATGCATGTGTTCAAATCAAGTAACAGCATAGATAATAAACAGTGAGTAGCAACAGTGTACAAAAGGGGGGGTGTCAATGTAAATAGTCCGGTGGCGATTTTATTAATTGTTCAGTCTGTTATAGTCGGTTTCATGTTATTTATTACTGGTGGTACTGATACGGACCCAAAATCTTTATATTTTTCTGTAGTGGAAGAAAGTGGAGGTTACCATGGCATTTGAACTCATTGATAATGTTGGCACAGAAGCATTGTTGTTAATTAAGCGTTGTTAAGTGTATTGTTAGAAATGAATTGCCCACAGTAGATACTTTAACACTATCTCTTTTGTATCTTACAGAAAATAGGTGGAAGGCCAAGGAGTTAAAGTGGGAACAAGAGTTTGAGGTAAGGCTTGGTGTGAATGTGGTCATTAAATGAAATGGTGAAGCATTAGAGTCCATATTCAATTGAAACTGCCGGTTCTGGGTAGCAGTTTTGTTTGAATTGGACCACAGGTTATTTTACCTCATGCTGCTCAGTTTCCTTCAACTGGCTTAGTATACCTCTCAGCCAATTGTAAAGTCACTCATAGCACTTAACGAGATTAGAGTGCGCTAGCTAATTCTTCTCTGCTACGCTGCTGTATGTTGTGGTTTTATCTCTCTGTGTTTTCTGAACAACAAATTTGCCCCGGTCTGTGATTTCTTAAGCACTTTCACATAAGCAAATGGAGACATAATATTGTGTTAGGATCCTGGTAGTTCAAGTGGGTAGATTTATAAATGTTCTAAATAGATGGAGTCTTAGAGTTGGTTGTCCGCGTGGTTTCCTGTCCAGATGGCTAAGAAGTCGGGCAGTGGCAGGGGGCAGGACACGTGCTTCATGCGGGATGAGATCCGCACACTGGAGGCTCAACTGGACCGCAGAGAGGACATCTAACAGTTAAAGAAAGAGATGAGCAATGAGAAGAAAATCAACAAAAGTATATATATCCACAGTAAAACGAGTCCAATATCGACATAACCTGAAAGGCCGCTCAGCAAGGAAGAAGCCACCGCTCCAAAACCGCCATAAAAAGCCAGACTACGGTTTGCAACTGCACATGGGGACACAGATCGTACTTTTTGGAGAAATGTCCTCTGGTCTGATGAAACTGAAATAGAACTGTTTGGCCATAAAAACCATCGTTATGTTTGGAGGAAAATGGAGACGCTTGCAAGCCGAAGAACATCCCAACCGTGAAGCACGGGGGTGGCAGCATCATGTTGTGGGGTTGCTTTACTGCCGAAGGGACTGGTGCACTTCACAAAATAGATGGCATCATAACGAAGGAAATGTATGTGGATATATTGAAGCAATATCTCAAGACATCAGTCAGGAAGTTAAAGCTTGGTCGCAAATGGGTCTTCCAAATGGACAATGACCCCAAGCATACTTCCAAAGTTGTGGCAAAATGGCTTAAGGACAACAAAGTCAAGGTATTGGAGTGGCCATCACAAAGCCCTTACCTCAATCCTATAGAAAATGCGTGAGTGAGCAAGGAGGCCTACAAACCTGACTCAGTTACACCTGCTCTGTCAGGAGGAATGGGCCAAAATTCACCCAACTTATTGTGGGAAGCTTGTGGAAGGCTACTGGAAACGTTTGACCCAAGTTAAACAATTTAAAGGCAATGCTACCAAATACAAATTGACTGTATGTAAACTTCTGACCTACTGGGAATGTGATGAAATAAATAAAATCTGAAATAAATCATTCTCTCTACTATTATTCTGACATTTCACATTCTTAAAATAAAGTGGTGATCCTAACTGACCAAAGACAGGGAATTTTTACTCTGATTAAATGTCAGGAATTGTGAAAAACTGTGTTTAAATGTATTTGGCTAAGGTGTATGTAAACTTCCAACTTCAACTATTTCACACTTTTTTTCAAACAATGTGGTTTTTGTTTAAAGGAAGATAATCTTTGAAATGTGTGTTGAATTACTGTATTTACACCACCTCCATCTGTGATTTCCACTGCAGATTCTCTTCTTCCTTTGTTACTGTTCAATCTGTTCTTTTCTCCTGTCCTTACTTGAACTTCTCTTCCATCACCGACTTGTGGCCAGGTCATATATGAGCTATGTGTTGTAAGTTACTCAGTCCTCCATATTTCTTGCCTATTTTGCATACCTCTCCCTGCTTTCTTTTAATCTCCTTTCACAATATCTCATGTATTTTATTACACAATATTGTTCACAAATCAGAACCTGCTGTGATCTTCTGTGGTTGTCCTTGTATTAACGTTGGCTCTGCTCTGCCTGTTCATCCTACTCGATCCAAACAAATAAAATGTTTTTGAATGTCTTCAAGGCTGTGCAAGAGTGGGACAATCAAATCAAGATGCTGACAGAGCAAGTGGAGTAGTATACAGGGGAGATGGAGAGAAATGCCCTGCTCATAGAGGAACTCAAGAATCCACTGAAGAAAGACAGAGGTGCTTGTCAAATTCTCTTGTTGTAAAAGCACAGCCATTTAGCACATTAGCTCTTTAGTATAAGTATAGCCATAGACTCTGATGTAGCATTGTTAGCAATAGCTCATAGGTTAAAAAAAATTCCCCCAGGCTTGCCATCCAGCAGAGGAAGCTGGACAAGCTAAATGCTAAGCTGCAGGCCACAGAGACAAGAGCACAGACGCCAGGGATACCCTAAACCACATGAGAATCAACGAGTCTGTAAATCTGCCCAGCATGCCCAGTTTCACACACGCCCAGTCGCTTAAGGGTTCTCCAACAAACCCAAGTTCCTATAAACTAATCAAAAACCAATTCTCCCGACCCCTGTGGATATTCTCATGACTCATGCAACAGACTTTGTTTTCGAGATGTCTGGTCTGTCAAAGCTTGTATCCTAGATTAAACAAAGTTCGAAAGCCATGGCTGATCTTTCTAGGCTCTCTTTACTGTCCTGCAGGGCTCTGATGGTCTGCAGGTGGCCATCGCTGAGATCAAAGAATGTAAGAATCAGATGAGTGTGAGAGACCGCGAGACAGAGGCCATAACTACAGATATCAACCAGCTGGAAATGAGAATCAACGAAGATCTTAAGGAAAGTCTCGGTAAGTCACAAAACGAATTAAATTAACAAACGTTAAGTCACATTTAAAGGTAATTTCACATTATCTCAACACACTTTACAGACAGAATTTTGTTATGTAAAATAAGAACAAGAAACAACAAAAAATCAAAAACAGAGAGAGAGCAGATATTTCATAAAGTTAGTTAATGACCTTAGTAGCTAGACAGTTCAGTTTCTGTTTTTCATCCATCATCCTCTTTCATAAGGTCTGGAGCCCCAAGAGGAAGTAGATCTGACGGAATTCAGAAGAACCAAATCCCTGAAACAGCGGCAGTTCAAAGCAGAGAACCAGGTTCTCACCAAAGAGGTAAATTGGGACGGGAGGGATCCTCATGATGTCAATTTGACTGTGTCCCAATTGGCACCCTATTCCCTACATAGTGCACTACCTTTGACCCGAGCCCTATGGACACTGGTCAAAAGTAGTGCACTATACTATGGGCACTGGTCAAAAGTTGTACACTGTCTAGGGAAAAGGGTGACATTTGGAACAAAACCTTTAGCTCTGCCAGTGGCCCTGTTTCCTTCATGACCCCATTTGACCCCACAGATCGAACGACTGGAAGAGGAGATACTTGAACTGAAGAAACAAATCAGAGGAATGGTAAAGGACAAAGGTAAATACCAGAGGTGGGACCAAGTCACTATCATTCGAGTCACAAGCAAGACTCAAGTCACAAGGTCCGAGTTTCAAGTCAAGTCCCAAGTAGAACTTGTCAAGACTCGAGTAAAGTCCAAGTTGTGCATTCTAAGAGCAAGTAGAATCGAGTTACAAGTTTAAGTCAAGTCTCAAGTCAAGTAAAAAAAAAACATCTATACATGCAATGACTTGTTCAACTACAAATCAATCAAACAAATGTATTTATAAAGCCCTTTTTACATCAGCAAATGTCACAAAGTGCTAAATCTTTGTCTATTTATCGAGTCTACCAGACAGCCCTTTTCATTAATTTGTCTACAACACATTTTGATTAGCCTATGTAATTGTAAAATAGGGACCTTGTAGCAGTCGTAAGGGCATGAAATCAGCAGAAGGCAGGTTGATGTGCTCAAGAGTGTAGATTTATCTACAGGTTTAGTTGATACAATGGTGAAAGTGCCATGTCATACAAAATACACAAGTAGATTTACCAAAGATATATGGGCAATAGCCCAAAAGGAATAGCCTATATCAGGCTTAACCTGCCCTATCTGACCGGACACAGGTGAGAGGGCAAGGCTGTAAAGCGGCCCCTTGAGAAACCAAATTGAATCTGTTTAACAGCTCAAACAGGTAGACCTACATAATATAAACACTTGGCCCCCAGAACCATACAATTACCCAATTGGCAAATACAATCAATAAACTGGTTCTACAATGTAAAAGGTAATTTCCACATCCTTTGTTACATTGGTACATTCGTCTTAATCAGACTTAATACATCTTAATGATATTTCAGCACCATGCATACATGGAAACAGAATGAAAAAGACATAGGACACAGAACTCCGACATAACCCGGGACATATGAACAACGAAACCATACATTTAATTAAATAAACAGAACTTACACCTCAGTCTTGTTAACATTCATGTGCACAATAAACATCGCGCCCACTCAGAGGGTAAGAAATGGTTGGCTAAATGAACATGTATCGTAGGCCTATGAAACAGAAATGTTTACATGTTGCAATAAACGCTACGGGGATGGATTGATGAAACGGAAGCAATTATTGTAGTATTAGATGGAATATAGATTTACCACATAGGACCTATGCATTTAAACGTGTGAACACAAGAGCAAACATTTCAGCAAGATAAAAAAAAAAACACTCTCCACTGGCGGGTGTTTGGAGAGCGCAACTGTAGAGCCCCGCGTTTGGTGCGTCTTTGCCACAGTAATAATTAATTTTAAACAAATTCAAAATGCAAGCTTCATGAGTAAATTCTACATTTGAAGCAGTTGTTATATATTCAAATACCAGTAGGCCTATGCTAGTAAGTGTTGCCCCATTGGTGATGAGCTTGCAAAGTAAACTGTTAATATTAATGATCACCAAACAATTTTGGAGCTACATATTTATTTATTATGCCAATCCTCTTCCTATAATTTGACGTTTGCGCTATCCTATCTGAAGCTATACAGCAAATCAGCAATCTGTTCGCCAGTTTACCACCCGACCTGTTTTGATTGCTGGTCCAGTCAGAGTGCTGAGAATGCGTTTATACTAGCCAATCTGCTGCAGGTTTGCAAGAGCAATGCTGTGGCTACTGCGTGTAGAGTAATCCACAAAGACTCTGTGCCACAAAATGATTGACAAAACATTACAAAACCTGGCCAGATAAGTTCAAGACGAGTCTTGAGGCTCCAAGTAAAGTCTCACGTTATATTATTTGATATATAGAGTCGAGTCCCGACTCATCAAATGTGTGACTGGAGTCAGACTCGAGTCCAAGTCATGTGACTCGAGTCCACAACTCTGGTAAATACCCTCTACCCGCTCCCTGCTACAAAACTATAGGAGGGAGATATGAGTTGGTTAGCAAGCATGCCTTGCAAGTATTGATAACAAGTACTAGTTGTTAGTAGTTATTTGTTTTTTTTATCCCCCATTTAACTAAGTCTATCTGTGTTTTTGTGCTGATAAAACCACTTTTCTCTATCATAGGGATCCCAATGATCAGCTTATTGCTAGAGGAAGATGCCAAGCCCGCCAGATCCATCAAACCGATACCAACACCAACCTTAAGTTCTGCAGATGAGGAGGAGGATGACAGAAGGAGACATCAGAATTCTGGTCCCTAACCCTTAAAACACGGGTTCCCAAACCTTTTGGGGCCGGGGACCCCTTTTGTGACAGCAAATTCATCAGGGACGCCTTCAAAATCCGAACACAACTCTGACTTTAGAGTGCGTTAAATAAAGAAAGAACAGTTTGCCGTTTTAAAGCAAATTTCCTACAATTATACACATTTCCCATTGGGCGGAGAGACATTTTTGCAGTTTTAAATTACATTCGAAACAACATTTTTAGGGAATACAAGAAGTATTGAGTTGAAAATTGGATCATTGATGGAGTACTGTGGATCCCTGTGAGCTTCACAGGCACTGTTGTAGCCTATATTGGAGATGAATACTATTACATTGTATTGTAAAGAACCCTCTACACTTGTTCCACAGACCCCTTGGCCAAATCTGTTTAATCTGTTGTTGCTAGCAATATTATATATATATATATGATAAAAATAATGTTTATTTTTTGGGGGCCGCAGGCTACAGTGCATTAGGAAAGTATTCAGACCCCTTGACGTTTTCCACATTTGGTTACGTTACAGCCTTATTCTAAAATTGATTAAAATGTTATTTTTTCCCCTATCAATCTACACACAATACCCCTAATGACATCTTAAAGTTTTTTTTTTGGTTGAAATGTTTGCTAATTTATAAAAAATGTAAACTGAAATATCACATTTACATAAGTATTCAGACACTTTACTCAGTACTTTGTTGAAGCAGCTTTGACAGCAATTACAGTCTTGAGTCTTCTTGGGTTTGATACTCAAGCTTGGCACACCTGTATTTGGAGAGTTTCTCCCATTCTTCTCTGCAGCTCCTCTCGAGCTGTGACAGGTTGGATGGGGAACGTCGCTGCACAGCTATTTTCAGGTCTCTCCAGAGATGTTCGATCGGGTTCAAGTGAGTGGGCCACTCAAGGACATTCAGAGACTTGTCCCAAAGCTATCCTGCGTTGTCTTGGCTGTGTGCTTAGGGTTGTTGTCCGGTTGGAAGATGAACATTCGCCCCAGTCTGAGGTCCTGAGCGCTCTGAAGCAAGTTTTCATTAATCTCTCTGTACTTTGCTCCATTAAACTTTCCCAGGATCCTGACTGGTCTTCCAGTCCCTGCTGCTGAAAAACATCCCCACAGCATGATGCTGCCACCACCACGCTTCACCTTAGGGATGGTGCTAGGATTCCTCCAGACGTGACACTTGGCATTCAGGCCAAAGAGTTCAATTTTGGTTTTATCAGACCAGCGAATCTTGTTTCTCATGGTCTGAGAGTCCTTTAGGTGCCTTTTGGCAAACTTCAAGTGGGCTGTCATGTGCCTTTTTACTGAGGAGTGGCTTCCGTCTGGCCACTCTACCATAAATGCCTGATTGGTTGTGCTGCAGAGATGGTTGTCCTTCTGGAAGGTTCTCCCATCTCCACAGAGGAACTCTAGAGCACTGTCAGAGTGACCATCGGGTTCTTAGTTCCTCTCTGATCAAGGCCCTTTTCCCCCCGACTGCTCCGTCTTGGTGGTTCCAAACTTCTTTCATTCAAGAATGATGGAGGCCACTGTGTTCTTGGGGACCTTCAATGCTGCAGACATTTTATGGTACCCTTCCCCAGATCTGTGCATCAACACAATCCTGTCTAGGAGCTCTACGGACATTTCCTTCGACCTCATTGCTTTGTTTTTGCTCTGACGTGCACTGTCAACTGTGGGACCTTATATAGACAGGTGTGTGCCTTTCCAAATCATGTCCAATCAATGGAAAATACCACAGGTGGACTCCAATGAAGTTGTAGAAACATTTCAAGGATGATCAATGGAAACAGGATGCCGCAGAGCTCAATTTTGAGTCGCATAGCAAAGGGTCAGAATACTTACAGTTGAAGTCGGAAGTTTACATACACCTTAGCCAAATACGTTTAAACTCAGTATTTCACAATTCCTGACATTTAATCAGAGTAAACATTCAAAATAATAGTAAAAATGTCAGAATAATAGTAGAGAGAATGATTTATTTCAGCTTTTATTTCTTTCATCACATTCCCAGTGGGTCAGACGTTTACATACAGTCAATTAGTATTTGGTAGCATTGCCTTTAAATTGTTTAACTTTGGTCAAACGTTTTGTGTAGCCTTCCACAAGCTTCCCACAATAAGTTGGGTGAATTTGTAGGCCTCT
The DNA here is from genome assembly GCF_965601325.2 of Salmo salar. NCBI lineage: Eukaryota > Metazoa > Chordata > Actinopteri > Salmoniformes > Salmonidae > Salmo > Salmo salar. The sequence goes on along the minus strand of NC_138306.1, from coordinate 8,981,465 downwards.
TTGCTCGCACACGCTTTTTCAGTTCTGCCCACAAATTTTCTATGGGATTGAGGTCAGTGCTTTGTGATGGCCACTCCAATACCTTGACTTTGTTGTCCTTTAGCCATTGTGCCACAACTTTGGGGTCATTGTCCATTTGGAAGACCCATTTGTGACCAAGCTTTAACTTCCTGACTGATGTCTTGAGATGTTGCTTCAATATATGCACATAAGTTTCCTTCCTCATGACGCCATCTATTTTGTGAAGTGCACCAGTCCCTGTTGCAGCAAAGCACCCCCACAACATGATGCTGCCACCCCCGTGCTTCACGGCTGGGATGGTGTTCTTCGGCTTGCGAGCTTCCCCCTTTTTCCTCCAAACATAACGATGGTCATTGTGGCCAAACAGTTCTATTTTAGTTTCATCAGACCAGGGGACATTTCTCCAAAAGTACAATCTTTGTCCCCATGTGCAACCCATGTGCGGTTCTGGAGCAGTGACTTCTTCCTTGCTGAGCGGCCTTTCAGGTTATGTCGATATAGGACTCGTTTTACTGTGGATATAGATACTTTTGTACCCGTTTCCTCCAGCATCTTCACAAGGTCCTTTGCTGTTGTTCTGGGATTGATTTGCACTTTTCGCACCAAAGTACGTTCATCTCTATGAGACAGAACGCATCTCCATCCTGAGTGGTATGACGGCTGCGTGGTCCCATGGTATTTATACTTGCGTACTATTGGTTGTACAGATGAACGTGGTACCTTCAGGCATTTGGAAATTGCTCCCAAGGATGAACCAGACTTGTGGAGGTCTACAATTTTATTTCTTAGGTCTTGGCTGATTTCTTTTGATTTTCCCATGATGTCAAGGAAAGAGGCACTGAGTTTGAAGTTTGGCCTTGAAATACATCCACAGGTACACCTCCAATTGACTCAAATGATGTCAATTAGCCTATCAGAAGCTTCTAAAACCATCAAATCATTTTCTGGAATTTTCCAAGCTGTTTAAAGGCACAGTCAACTTAGTGTATGTAAACCTCTGACCAACTGAAATTGTGATTAAGTGAAATGATCTGTCTGTAAACAATTGTTGGACAACTTACTTGTGTCAACCACGAAGTAGATGTCCTAACCGACTTGCCAAAACTATAATTTGTTAACAAGAAATTTGTGTAGTGGTAGAAAAACGAGTTTTAATGACTCCAACATAAGTGTATGTAATCTTCTGACTTCAACTGTAAATAAGGTATGTGTTTTTTTTAATACATATGCTAAAATGTCTAAAAACCAGTTTTCCCTTTGTCATTATGGGGTATTGTGTTTAGATTGGTGAGGAATAAAATGTATTTAATCCAATAAGGCTGTAACGTAACAAAATGTGGAAAAAGTTAAGGGGTCTGAATACTTTCCAAATGCACTGTACATAATTTCCTACATGTTTTATAGTACGAGCATCTGAGGAGAGAGCTCAACCATAAGGAGAGAGAGCGAGAGATGGAGCATCAAAGGACCCAGTCGTCTCAGTTTAAATCCAAATGTAGGTACAAACTGGGGTATATTGTACAGTAGGATAGGTTGAAGTACGCGGATAGTTCTATGGCTACTCTGCATTTCACAGTATACACTGTCAGAATTGTACACTATATCTTCCTCTATACTATTTCATAGTAAAGGACTAGGTTCTGTCAATGCATTGAGCGAGAAACAGATTCTGTGGGTGTCCAAAGGAATCCCTGAACACAGTTAGATAAGCTCTGCTGTCTTCTCCCATGTGTCCCTTAGTGGAATTATTGTTTATGGAGAACAAGCAGCTGGAACAAGTTATGACGGAGATCCTTCAGGCAATCCAGGACGCTCAACAGAAAACCCCCTCTTCACATGTTGCTGTCACTATCTTCAGTCAGGAGAGGCTGGTTCATTTAAGTGTAGCCAGTCGCACCATCACTGCTGTCGATATTTGATATGTTCTCACTTTATTATTCACATTTTTGTCAATGAGGAGAATTGGAATTTCAGTTTACGCCTGCCTTCACCTGAAGGCCCAGGTAGACCAGCTGATAGGAAGCAATGATGAGATCAGATAGGAAATGAGGTCGGCTCGGGAGGAAGCTGCCAGCGACATAAGTCAACTGGTCAAAGCCCCCGAAAAGGTATCCTGCTGGCTGGTTGCACTTGCTGTACAGTATGTAGGGCTTGTAATAAGAAAGCCACATAATTTTCTTTCACTGATTCATGAGTGTAGATCAGTGGTCACCAAACGGTCGATCTCAATCGACTGGTCAATCTCCTAAGCATTCCTAGTCGATCGCAAAACAACATTTATAGTAAACAGCCAACGATAAAGCCTTGCATTCCTACTGTTTTCTGTCTCGTGCTGTTGGAGGTAAGTGTACTTGTTTCAGCTACCCTGTGCACCGGGTAAGTGAAGTATTTCCATTTTGAACCATTTCATGTGTCTGAAGATACAAACTCCTCCTTGGAAGAGTTAAAAAATTAAACCAGCTTCCCTTTTACTTCTGTTGTTCAGGTGACCCGACTGGAGGGCAAGGTGGTTGCGCTGAGAAAGTCTGGAGAGGGTGGGGTGGTCTTTAGGACCCTGAATCTCCCCGACGACATGGCCCCATCCAGCACTGAGGTCATCAGCTCTCTGAATGGGTTTGCCGTTTGACTGTTACAGGTAAATCTCACCCAACTCACCCGCCTACCGCTGTTTGCCTAATTGGTTGTGTTTGAGATTGACAAGCTTGCAGTGGGCGACTCCAATGTAGTCGATCTCAATCACGCACAATTTGTTTTTCTCTCAGTAACATTTCTCCCAAATGATCTGAGAGACATTTTCACACACAATGTTATTTTATAGGAGATTAAAAACAAGGAGGAGTCAAGCCAGAAGCTGGTGGCAGCCTTTGAGGAGTACAAGGAGAAGTTTGCTGTGATTCGCCATCAGCAGGGACTCCTGCTGGAGCACCAAAGGTATGTAGAGCAGTTGGTTGAGATGGTCTGCAGATAAAGGACCAAACTTACTATCAATCAATCAATCAATCAAATGTATTTAAAGCCCTTTTTACATCAGCATATGTCACAAAGTGCTATACAGAAACCCAGCCTAAAACCCCAAACAGCAAGCAATGCAGATGTAGAAGCACTGTAAATGTATTACAGTGGTGCTGGGCACCTAACTAATCAGAACACAACCATAAGCTTAAACAGATCAACATGGACATCCCCCATTATCGTTCAGAATAATAGCGTTGGGCCAGCCCCCTATTTTTAGGGCACCAGAAAAGTCAATGTGTTATTTGAACGTGGTCCTCATGACACACCTACTACGTACACCAAAACTGATACCCACAAAACTGAAAAGAACACAACACTTTATCTCTGTGTATTATGATGATTGTAGTGAGAAGGAGGCCTGGCAGAAGGAGAGACAGACTTTCACAGAGATGAAGAACAAGGTAGAGGAGCAGAAGGAGGTGGATGCAGTGAAAATCAAAGAGTTCAATGTGAGTGACAGAGCCAAACATTATGCATTCACACAAGTGGCTCAAACACTGTATTTCTAAACTTTAGGCATTATGTATTTCTAATCCCCTCTGTGTCCAGTAGCACTGGCTGGAGGCACTGCAGAAGGATCCAGAGGAGCTGTGGGGGCAGATGGCGGATGACGGTGCTGCATGTGAACGAAAAGTCCCTGACACGTCATTACACCACCCTGCTGGAGCAGGAGCAGCACCTCCGCAAGAACAACAAGCTGAAGGATGACTTCAGCACCATGCAGGCCTACGTCATACAGAGAATGATACAAGGTACACATGCCCTCTGATTGGCTGAAATGTCGCCATATTGCATACACCTATCCAGGAACTATAAAAGTAGGGTCAAGCGTAGATGGTTTCACTTGACTGACATATATATGCCAATAAATAACTGTGTAGTGTATATTTTTTATGACTGGTATAGAATATCAATTTAAACCGTTTTAAAGCTGCAAGATGTCATTTTTTGGGCAACCTGACAAAATTCACTTAAATGTGACTTACAGATCTGTAATTTTCATTGAAAGTGAATCTAAGAAGCAATATATCTGTTCTGTATGCGTTATTTCTATGCTTCCCATTCTTAAGTTTAGGTTTTGCATTTTTTGCTTTTGGTTTTGTACACCAGCTTCAAACAGCTAAAAATACAATATTTTTGGTTATGGAAAATATATTTCACATTAGTTTAGATGGTACAATGATTCTCTACACTATGCTTGCTTGTTTTGTCACATAAACTGAAATTAGGCAAATTATTAGAATTTTTGCAACCAGGAAATGGTGGAGAGATTTCTGCATTGTGTACCTTTTAAGGAGGAATCAATAGTTTTCTTTACAAGACTTGATATAGCATTTTCTTACTTTCCACTTTTGTAGGAAATGGCTGCTTATAAGATGTCAGGGCTGCAGATAGCGTTGGATGACTGCGTCACCTCTTTAGAGCTGGAGAGGGCCAACAAACAGTACACAGAGCTGGGGACAAGGGTGATGAGGTGTCAAATTAATGCTATTAGTGGGTAATTATTGTTACTAACAGTACATTCTGGTTACCTTTTTTAACCACATCACTCAGGTGAAGATAGCCAGCTAATTAGCTAGCATCCATGTTAGCTCTACTTTCACTACACCGAAAGTATAAAGACTGCATTTAGTTCACACCACCCTGGTAAATAAAGCTTTCTGTTTCTGATTATCTGGCTCAAGCTCACGTTACCCGTGTCTCTCCCGACTTCACGTCATAGTAGCAGCGCGTGGAGTAGCTAGCTAGCTAGCCCCCCGGTAATTCCATTTGCTTTCATCTGAGATGTTGACAGGCTTACCGGCCAAGTCATCAGGGAAGGGGGAGAAAAAGCAGTGCAAGTCTAGCAAAGCTTGCCCTGTGCAATTGCGGACAATACATGTCCAGGACGGATTTCAATCTGCTCTTTACTACTTTCCTCAGTGTTGAACACTGGAGGCTCTCGTCGACCCCGCTAGTTGTGTGCATTGCGCTCAGCTGGGCTCTGGTGTCCCTTGGCAGTATCCAGAGAAGGGAGAAGCTACTCAGGCATCCCCTCGCCTGCGCTTCAGGCTGATTCGGAGAACCCCCATCTTTCCTGGGGGGCGGACCTTCATTCCAATAAATACGGAAGTGAGGATGACAGCATGTCTCTTGCCGCATCAGGCAGCACACTCTCTGACCAGGAGATGGATTACACCCTGAAGAAGAATTTCTCCCTTCTGCTCAGTTTGTGCTACCCAGCCAGACTGAAGAGGTAGGGCAGGAGTCAATAACTGACCTCCCCTTTTTTGAGGCAATCAGACGCGCTGCCACCAAACTTGATGTTGAGCATCTCACACCTCCCCCACCTTCCAAGAAGACTAGGATGGATGGAATCTCTTCCCAGACTGTCTTGAGTTGTTGGCGTCTTCCTGGGTTGAGCCACTCAAGTCACCTTCTCCTGTGACTGGCTACCCCCACGTGGATATTCATGGTATGGAGTCGTCGGGATGACTCAGCCCGCTTCCCGTGGTGCCTTCCCTGGCTGAGCACCTCGACACGAAGACTTGAGCTCCTGTTACTCTGCCCCCAAGCTCATTCATCCCAATGATCGCTTCACTGCGTCCGTATGTGAGAGGATCTACTGATCTGCAGCTCAGGCGGGGCACGGTCAGCATGTCAAGTGTACCGCTGAAGCTTCTGGGAGGGTCATGGTGCATGCGACTGTCAGCCAGAGAGCCCTCGGGCTGAACAACGCAAGGGTGTCTGAGAGGGAGAAGGGAAAGATCCTGAATGGACAGATCGATACCCCCAGACTGTTTGGACCAGCCATATCGGAGATACAGGCCAGGTTCGAGTCTAAGAAAAAGGAGACTGCTCCAGCAGGGAAACTCCTTCCCCTCCCAGTGCCTCAGCGGACTTGGTCCCATCTGTCCATAGATTTTGTTACTGATCTTCCCCTGTCTGATTCTCCAAATCCTGCCGTTTTATCCCCCTCTCTGGTGTCCCTACCGCTCTCCAGGTCTCTGAAGCACTGTTCCAGCAGGTCTTCCGACACGATGGCCTTCCAGGAAGACATCATCTCTGACTGTGGTCCCCAATTCACGTCGCGGGTATGGAGAGCCTTCATAGAGAAGCTGGGGGTCACGGTCAGCCTCACATCCGGGTACCGTCCTCAGTCCAACGGGCAAGTGGAGAGGACCAACCAGGAGCTGGGGAGGTTCCTGAGGAGTCACTGTCAGAACCAGCAGGGGTAGAGATGGCCCGGTTCCTTCCCTGGGCGGAGTACGCCCAGAACTCACTTTGTCACTCCTCCACTGGCCTGTCTCCGTTTCAGTGTGTCCTGGGGTACCAGCCGGCCTTGGCCCCGTGGACCTATTTCACGTTTCCCACCTCAGGCAGTGGTTCCTGATCCACTGCCTGGACATTGAGGGAAGCCCTGCCTATGCCGTCAGATCCCTCACGTCGTGGGGGTTGGCTACAGTACCTGGTGGACTAGGAGGGGTATGGTCCAGAGGAGCGGTGTTGGGTTCCGGTACATGACATTCTAGATCCCAACATCATCCGATATTTCCACCTTTGCCGTCCGGACCGGCCCACTCTTTGCCCTCAGCTGGTGTGGTGTAGCGAGGGGGGGGGGTACTGTCACATGTACTCCCGCTCTCCCTCGCTGGGCTACTAACCACCGGTCCTGGCAACTCATCATTATGCACATCTGGCAACCTTCATTATGCACACCTGCGCCTCATCATTAGGCACCACCCCCTTTCTCTAGGACTCCGTTGTTATCACCTATAATTGTTTATGTTCAGATGCTACTCTTATTCGTGTAGTCACTATGTTCGTTCTTATTAAACTCACCGACAGCACCTATTTCCTAACTTCCTGCTTCTTTGTTACAAGTGCAACACATTCCGCAGAAAAGCTTCCTTTTCATCAGATGACAACAGAAATGCAACACTACTTGGATGGCAGCCACACAAGTAAATGAGCTTACAATAAAAAAGCAAGGTATTTTTTGCAAAAATGATGCATGGCCATCATATTTCTAATGTTTAGGCCTATCATGGAAAGAATGTAGCCAGAATGTAGCCAGCTAATGTTTTGCTTTAAGTTCATCTTTTATTTTACTGGAGAAAAATAGGCTGGCTTACACCAAGAAAAGTATCTAGACATCAGACAGAGCGCTGTCTGCTGATAGAATGCGCGTTCATGAATTGTCATCTGAGTTTAGAACAGCAACTGAGCACAAAATGTGTCTGATGCCGAGCAGAACAAGCATTTTAGATCTGCTTTTACAAAACGCAGGAAGATATTTCTTATGCATTGTCTATTTTTTTTCTTAATGAAAAACACAAAATTCTGCGTTAACACAACACTTAAGTTTAACTTGCTATGGTTCCTCCTTTAAAAGTTGCGAGCTTACACTGAGGGACTTAAAGCTTCCCAGTGTCACGGCTTCATTGCTCCAGACCACCACAAGGGGGAGTTAAAGCACTCATGCATTGGTGTCACAAGGTTTTTATATGACCAATCATATCGAGTGGTTCAAATGACGAATTTGATGCGAGCCACCCGTCCCTGGTGACTTTCTTCAGCAAAGATGGCTGACAAAACAGTACGGGGGAAGCAAATGTAAGTAGTTATAACGTCATAACGAGTCAAGCTAAAAATGTACAATTGAGAGGAATGTGTTAGTTAATGTAGAGACAAACAATTGTGCATATTTTTTGGTCATAAAGTTAATTTACGAAAATCGCTTTTTAGCAAGTTAGCTGATTAGCTAACATTAGCCAGCTAGCTAGCTTATGTAATGATATGAGTATGACATTGTAATTCGTGTTTAATGTTTTAGGGATTCCTGAGAAAACCAGGCAGTCATCTTGGGAAACAGTGTATGTAAAGAATCTAGCTAGCTAAAGCATTTACTGCAAATTGAATATTCAATTGTGTAAGCTTGCCGTGCAATGCAGCTGAAGTAACATAGCTAGCTAACTATTTACTTGCTTATTGTGTAGTGGAGGATAAAAATAACTGTATGCCTATGGATGTGTAGCTAGCTACAGTATGTAGCCGATCTGTGTATGGATCCTAAAATGTTAGGTTCTGAACAAAAATTCATACCAATCTATGAACCTCCGCTATCATAGTTGTTGAATCAACTTCAAGTCTGAATGGCATTAATGAAGCCTATGGATTGAGTAGAATATACTAACTTTATTGTGCCAAGTCCTGTATGCATGTACTGTAGTTATTACCACGCATGAGATCCCCACATTGTAGCCTGTACATTGAATATATTCACTGATCATGTACTCTTCCTTGGCAAATAAAGGTGCGGTTCAGGGATGAATCTCTGTGAGACATTCTTTTTCAGTCATATCCAATACCAGGTGTATCAAACTCCATTCTTTGAATGATGCTGTGTCTGCATGTATGTATTACAATTATACACTTCAACAGTGTTTACCACTCCTGCTCCTGGGACATCAATGATTACACATTGTAACTATGCAATAGACTAGAAACATGATTTAAGTAAAGGCTGATTTGTAATTCATATATATACAGAAGAAAAAAACGATGCATATCTAACTCCCTTCATCTGCATTAATCTGAGGACACAGGATAGTATTTCAATGAGATACTTAATTTCAACCAGTGGAGAATGTGAAATGCTTTATTGAAATAAGTTCATTATCCAGGTGTTATTAATACATGTATTATAATTGTCATAATTGTAGAAGTTCAATCTGTACTTCAATGCACATATGGTGTGTATTATAAGACAAGGTGGGGAGTGAGGTGTAGAAGACAGAAAGGGAAAGCGTAAGAACAGAGGCAGACAGCATATGATTAATGAATTACAGTGCTACCCTAATATTCTCTCAGTTCATCAAAATTACAGTGTCTCTAGCGGTGTCTCCTAACCAGCCTTGGGCCCCCAGTTGGCCCGAAGGTTAAGGTGGCGATGACAGGACTGGCTTCCTCTTTCACATCAAAACATACCTGCAGACGAGAGACAGATGGATAGAGAGCATGATTAAGCCTTGTTTTTTTTAAATTCTAACACGCTCAGTTATCATAATCATCAGGGGGTGAAATGCAAAACTGACCTTGGATCATTAACTCTGGGACTACTACATCTCTATCTGTATTTCAATGATAAAGCATCTCTTTAATAACACTTCCTGTTGACCCGACCAAGTGACCTCTCACCTATGATCATGCTGTGCCCTCTGTGTCAGCCAGTTCAGATGAGGGAGGTGTTCACCAACAGAGCTGATATAACCTAGAGGATTTAGGGAGAAGGGGGAGAGGGATGAAGTGAAGGAGAGAGACTGTTATTGTGTGTGTGTGTGTAGTCTCACCTGGTGTCCACACTGTGGCTACAGAGTACTTTATGCTGAAAAACAGACACGAGGACAAACAATGTCATTATTAGAGATAAATACCACTTGAAGCTTGATGATGACTTGATCATTTGAATCAGCTGGGTAGTGCTAAGGCAAAAACAAAAATGTGCACTGGTGTTTGAGCATTCCGATATGCCACAGCTGGTGAGGTGTCAGGTTTGCCTCTGTACTTAAAGAGTGATTATTCCAACTCTCTGTGAAATGTTGCTGATCTGCCCGCAGACGAGGTAGGAACACATATCCCACACAGAATATGTGGATAGAATTCGACAGGTCAAGGTAGCTTTCTTCCTACAAACTGTGCATGTGAGACAGGTTCCATGTACAACAAGACAGGCAGAGAAGAAGAGAGAAAAGAACACAGAACAGTTTAATTACCTCTGGTTGGACACTTTTGCCAGCAATAAAGCTTCCACGGCCTGTTCCTCGGACAGTGAATATCTGGCAATATCTACATTTGACCCCTTGATCAGCTCGCACTCTGAAAGTAAAGAAAATAGCTTATTTTTTGTAGATATGAAAACAATAACTGAGATATGACCATTCGATCTAAAACTGCTGTAGTGTCTTGTCTGTGGTGTGGCGGAAAGAAGCGCAGGAAGCAGCGAACACTGTGTGGTAATTTTAATCAAGAACCACCCGTACAAAAATAAGAGGTCTCCCAACAACAGGGAAAAATACAATGAACAAGCACAGTCAACAAACGCAGTTGACATACAGAAAAACAATCCCGCACAATAGGGTGCGGGCCAGCTGAACTAAATAGCCCTCTTAATTACCTAACTCAGGGCAGGTGAGAAAACATTAAAAAAAGGGAAAAACAAAAAGGGAATCGGTGGTAGCTAATAGTCCGGTGACGACGACCGCCGAGCGCCACCCGAGCAGGAGGGGGCGCCACCGTCGGTAGGAATCGTGACAGTACCCCCCTCCTGACGCGCGGCCCCTGCAGCGCGCCGACACCGGCCTCGAGGCCGACCCGGAGGACGAGGCGCAGGGCGATCCGGACGGAGGCGGTGGAACTCCTTCAACATGGATGGGTCCAAGACGTCCTCCGCCGGCACCCAGCACCTCTCCTCCGGACCGTACCCCTCCCAGTCCACAAGGTACTGCAGGCCCCCCGCCCGGCGTCTCGAGTCCAGAATGGCCCTTACGCTGTACGCCGGGGACCCCCCGATGTCCAGGGGGGGTGGAGGGACCTCCGGCACCTCATCTTCTTGTAGGGGACCAGCCACCACCGGCCTGAGGAGAGACACATGAAACGAGGGGTTAATACGGTAATAGGAAGGGAGTTGCAACCGATAACACACCTCGTTTATCCTCCTCAGGACTTTGAAGGGCCCCACACACTGCGGCCCCAGCTTCCGGCAGGGCACGCGGAGAGACAGGTTCCGGGTCGAGAGCCAGACCCTGTCACCCGGTGCGAACACGGGCGCCTCACTGCGGTGGCGGTCAGCACTCCTTTTCTGCCTAGCACTGGCCTCCTTCAGTGAGTCCTGTACTGCTTTCCAGGTCTCCTTGGAGTGCTGAACCCAGTCCTCCACCGCAGGAGCCTCGGTCTGGCTCTGGTGCCATGGGGCCAGGACCGGCTGGTACCCTAGCACACACTGGAAGGGTGACATGTTAGTAGAGGAGTGGCGAAGTGAGTTCTGGGCTAACTCTGCCCAAGGAATATACCTCGCCCACTCCCCTGGCCGGTCCCGGCAATACGACCTCAGGAACCTGCCCACCTCCTGGTTCACCCTCTCCGCCTGCCCATTGCTCTCGGGGTGATAACCGGAGGTTAAACTGACCGAGACCCCCAGCCGCTCCATAAACGCCTTCCAGACCCTGGATGTGAACTGGGAACCCCGATCAGAGACAATATCCTCCGGCACCCCGTAGTGCCGGAAGACGTGGGTAAATAGGGCCTCCGCAGTCTGCAGGGCCGTAGGGAGACCGGGCAAGGGGAGGAGACGGCAGGACTTAGAAAACCGATCCACAACCACCAGAATCGCAGTGTTCCCCTGAGAGGGGGGAAGATCTGTCAGGAAGTCGATAGACAGGTGCGACCATGGCCGTTGCGGAACGGGGAGGGGCTGTAACTTCCCTCTCGGTAAATGCCTAGGAGCCTTACTCTGGGCACAGACCGAACAGGAAGAGACATATGACCTCACGTCCTTAGCCAAGGTGGGCCACCAATACTTCCCCCTTAGACTCCGCCCTGTCCTCTCTACACCAGGATGACCCGCCGCAGGTAGCGTGTGCGCCCACCGAATCAACCGATCGCGAACATCGAGCGGCACATACATGCGCCCCACGGGCACCTGCGCAGGCGCAGGATCCAACACCAGTGCCCGCTCGATGTCCGCGTCCACCTCCCACACCACTGGTGCCACCAGCCTAGACGCTGGAATGATGGGAGTTGGATCGATGGGGCGGTCATCCGTGTCATACAGACGGGACAGCGCGTCGGCTTTAGTATTAAGGGAACCCGGTCTATATGAGATGGTAAACCTAAACCGGGCGAAGAACATGGCCCACCTTGCCTGACGTGGATTCAGTCTCCTCGCTGCCCGGATGTACTCCAGGTTTCTGTGGTCGGTCCAGATGAGAAAGGGGTGCTTAGCCCCCTCAAGCCAGTGTCGCCACACCCTCAAGGCTTTGACTACCGCTAGCAACTCCCTGTCCCCCACATCGTAGTTACGCTCCGCCGAACTGAGCTTCCCTGAGAAGAAAGCGCAGGGGCGGAGTTTCGGTGGCGCACCCAAGCGCTGTGATAGCACGGCACCCACCCCAGCCTCGGATGCGTCCACCTCTACCACGAACGCTAAAGATGGGTCCGGGTGCGCCAACACGGGCGCGTCGGTGAACAGGGTCTTCAACTTCTTGAAGGCTCCGTCCGCCTCCGTCGACCATCTCAAACGCGCCGGCCCCCCCTTCAGCAGTGAGGTAATGGGAGCCGCTACCTGGCCAAACCCCCGGATAAACCTCCGGTAGTAGTTGGCAAAGCCCAAGAACCGCTGCACCTCCTTCACCGTGGTTGGAGTCGGCCAATTACGCACGGCCTTAACGCGGTCACACTCCATCACCACCCCCGTGGTGGAAATGCGATAACCCAGAAAGGAGACGGCTCGTTTGAAAAACTCACACTTCTCAGCCTTAACGTATAGGTCATGCTCCAGCAGTCTACCAAGCACCCTGCGCACCAGGGACACATGCGCGGAGCGGGTGGCGGAATATATCAGAATGTCATCGATATAGACAATCACGCCCTGCCCGTGCAGGTCCCTGAGAATCTCGTCAACAAAGGATTGAAAGACGGCTGGAGCATTTTTCAACCCATACGGCATGACGAGGTACTCATAATGGCCTGATGTGGTACTAAAGGCGGTTTTCCACTCGTCTCCCTTCTTGATACGCACCAGGTTATACGCGCTCCTGAGATCCAATTTTGTGAAGAACTGTGCTCCGTGAAATGATTCCACCGCCGTAGCGATAAGAGGTAGTGGGTAACTAAACCCCACCGTGATCGCGTTTAGACCTCTATAATCAATGCACGGACGCAGACCTCCCTCCTTTTTCTTCACAAAAAAGAAACTCGAGGAAGCGGGTGAGATGGAGGGCCGAATGTACCCCTGTCCCAAGGATTCCGTGACGTATGTCTCCATAGCCGCCGTCTCCTCTTGTGACAAGGGGTACACGTGACTCCTGGGAAGCGCAGCGTTAACCTGGAGATCTATCGCACAATCCCCCTGTCGATGAGGTGGTAATTTAGTCGCTCTCTTTTTACAAAAAGCGATCGCCAAATCGGCGTATTCAGGGGGAATGCGCACGGTGGACACCTGGTCTGGACTCTCCACCGACGTGGCACCTATGGAAACTCCTAGACATCTCCCTGAACACTCCTCCGACCACCCCTGGAGAACCCCCTGTTTCCATGAAATGAGGGGATTGTGACCAGCCAGCCAGGGGACCCCCAGCACCACTGGAAACGCAGGTGAATCAATAAGGAAAAAGTTAATGCTTTCCCTATGATTCCCCAGCGTTACCATGTCCAGCGGCACCGTAGACTCCCTGACTAGCCCTGACCCTAATGGTCGGCTATCTAAGGAGTGCACGGGGAAGGGGGAATCTATCGGCACCCGTGGAATGCCCAGCTTAATGGCAAGTCCACGGTCCATAAAGTTCCCAGCTGCGCCTGAATCGACTAGCGCCCTATGCTGGGAAGAGGGAAAAAATTTTGAAAATGAAACAGGCAAAAACACATGACCAACAGGGGGTTCTGGGCGAATCTGGTGCTGACTCACCTGAGGTGACCGAGAAGTGTTCTGCCTGCCTTCTCGACTCCCAGACTGGCTCCTCCAGCACCGGTCGGCCGTGTGTCCTCTCCGACCACAGCTGGTGCAGGAGGAGCCACCTCCTCCGGTGCCCCTTGGCACGGCCCCCCCTACCTCCATAGGGGTAGGGGCGGGGGTGCACGGGGGTGGAACGGGCAGGACCCTCTCCGAACGCCCGCGGGCAGCCAGCAAATTGTCCAACCGTATGGACATGTCAATGAGTTCGTCCAGGGATAGATTGGTGTCCCTACAGGCCAGCTCCCTGCGGACGTCCGCCCGGAGACTACACCAGTAGTGGTCTATGAGGGCCCTGTCATTCCACCCCGCTCCAGCAGCCAAGGTCCTAAACTCCAGCGCGAAGTCTTGAGCGCTCCTCGTCTCCTGCCTGAGGTGGAACAGCCGTTCACCCGCCGCTTTACCTTCGGGGGGGTGGTCGAAAACAGCCCGAAAGCGGCGGGTGAACTCTGGGTAGTGGTCCCTCGCCGAGTCTGGAGCGTTCCAGACCGCATTAGCCCACTCCAGAGCTCGGCCCGTCAGGCAGGAAACGAGGGCACTTACGCTCTCCTCTCCTGTAGGAGCAGGTCTGACGGTGGCCAGGTACAACTCTAGCTGGAGAAGAAACCCCTTGCACCCAGCCGCCGTCCCATCGTACTCCCTCGGGAGTGCCAGGCGAAGCGCGCCAGAGCCAGACGTCGTAGGAGGAGGAGATGGTTGTATCGGGGGGGGGTGTAGGTGGAGAGAGGATACCACTCCTCTCCCATCGTTCCATCCTCTCCATCATCTGGTCCATGGCGGATCCGATGCGATGCAGGACCGATGTATTGTGCTGGACACGTTCCTCCATTGAGGGTAGTGGAGTGCCCGCTGCTCCCGCTGATTCCATGCTCCTTCTGGTGGTGCGGGATTCTGTAGTGTCTTGTCTGTGGTGTGGCGGAAAGAAGCGCAGGAAGCAGCGAACACTGTGTGGTAATTTTAATCAAGAACCACCCGTACAAAAATAAGAGGTCTCCCAACAACAGGGAAAAATACAATGAACAAGCACAGTCAACAAACGCAGTTGACATACAGAAAAACAATCCCGCACAATAGGGTGCGGGCCAGCTGAACTAAATAGCCCTCTTAATTACCTAACTCAGGGCAGGTGAGAAAACATAAAAAAAAGGGAAAAACAAAAAGGGAATCGGTGGTAGCTAATAGGCCGGTGACGACGACCGCCGAGCGCCACCCGAGCAGGAGGGGGCGCCACCGTCGGTAGGAATCGTGACAACTGCAGATGTCATTTTCAGGATATGTCAATACAGCACAGAAAGCTTAACACCAGACTGGTATTGTGGTTGTTCATTGGGTGATGGGAAATATGCAATATGTATACAAAATAATATACTTACCTGTTGTATCTTGAAAGAAAGCAGTGGAATTAAAAGTGAAATGTTTAACCACTTAACCTGCTTCATTATTTATGTATTACCAGTTGATGAAGAACAACTCCAATTTCATACATCATAGAACATTTGACTATGAATAAGTAAGAATAAAAAAGTTAAAATAACTTCTTAGATTTGATGGGGACATTATACATCTTAGTACCTTATCAATTTATGATTTGTATCAATGTGGACAAGAGACGGCAGCAGGAACAGAGTATTTTTGCTGAGCAATGCAACGAAGCTGGATCATTCTGGCAATGATACCTGCACCGTCTGCACACTGCAAAGACTCCCTAACTCTTTGCATTGTACACGATGGCCCATTGCTCTGAGACTTCCTTTGACCATTCTAAAGCCCGCATGGGGCATCCTTGCCTTAACGGCGCTGACTTTCTGGTCTACCTCTTCATCTGACATATCAGAATAACATTCCCTGGCAGACATATTGTGTTCTTTCATCCTCCTGTAAAAAAACGAACCATTACACTGTCATGAAATATGATTATAGATCCAATATGAAACAATTAGGATATGGCATGCTTATGAGTTGCCATGAAAGAAAGTTAGACTAATTCAACTGAAATTGGTGAGTACAGGCATTTGTAGCTAAATGCTTTTGGTTAGCTTGAAAATAATAATTGCATGATTTATCCTTTTACTGTATGTATGTATGTATGTATGTATGTATGTATGTATGTATGTATGTATGTATGTATGTATGTATGTATGTATGTATGTATGTATGTATGTATGTATGTATGTATGTATGTATGTATGTATGTATGTATGTATGTATGTATAGTGCAACGTTATGAACCGACACTGAAACGTAGGAGGACGGAAGAATGCCCAATGCTGCTTACCTGAGATGCCATCATCCTTCTTTGTAGGTGTCCGCTATGACATCCTTTGTTTCGGAAAGAAAGGCTGAACAGAATTGTACAGTTGTAGCCAAACTGACACTCAAAAAATGGCCAAAATGGAGGGTGGTTGATAGTTTTGTTTTCAAATACATTTTTTTGTTCTCTAAATATTTTTGGGGAATAAAATGCATAAAGTTTTGTGCTCTATTACAAAATATTTGATTGCAAGCATTTTTTTTTTTTTACTTTGAAGCCTCTTTTTTGCTTTCAGAACAATTATTTTTGATTGAAAATAAAAAGGTTTTGCTCTTGACAAAAAGACATTCATTTGTTGCAGGTTGGGGAGGGGGGCTAATAGCTGAACAATAGACTATTCAACCTTTACCTAAGAATAGTCTAACAGCTGAGCTTGGTGTGAAAAAACCCTGTCCTATCACAGACCAGGTTTTCCCTAACGACCAAGGAAGAGTTATGCGTTTGGGTCCCAATGCACTACTGTGTCTCTAACTTGCAATATAAACCAAATAATAAACTGATAATTGTGCACGACTTCAAATGAAACAAGCAGGGAGCAGGTTTTGAACACTCAGCGCGCTGGACTTCGGGCAAGGTTATCAACTGCAGCAAAACCATGCTCAAGCTGCAGAGTCGATAGAGCGTGTACTCGCGGTAGCTTGCTACTCACCGTAATAAAGTAAGGACTTTTCAAATAAGTTACCTTACACATTATGTTGGCTGACAATTTGTTAGCTACGCTGTCCTTACGAATCACATAGCATATCATTACAGCAGTATGTACCGGTATGTTAGCTATCTACACATCAAACTTGACAGTATATTAACTATAGGCTATCTAACTACCCAACGTTTATTGACTTGATTATTCCCGTCATTCTTAGCTTAGCTAAATGGTATAGTCGTGCGTTCTCAATGGACATTTGGGTGCTTTCGTAAATTTGCTCTGGCTATCTACACCGATTTCAGAGCACTCTCGTCTTAGAACCAGAGTGCAGAATAATGAATTTATGAGCGCTTAACACCCGTTGAATATGGCTGGTGTCAGTAAACGTCGGCAAAAAAGCATAATTAAATTGTTTCCAGCAGCAGTCACCAACGCTCTGGTTAACACGAAAACTGCCTAACCATCTTTGCTAAGGCGAGTAAAATGGTCAGAATGGTCTCATTTGTGTCTGGAAGTTTCTAGCAAGCTAGCCAACGTTAGCTTGGGAGCCTGACTGCCGTTGTAAGGCCAGAACGCTCAAATCAACCCTACAACGTGAGAGCGAAACAGTCTGAATTTACAAACTGACAATCTGACAACGCTCTGAATTTATGAGCGTCACGTTGTACAGCGCCATATTTTCCGTTCCATCCTAACAGACACCCAGAGTTTTTTTTTTTTTTTTTTTTATGGAATAAAAACATCATCACATTAATCAAATTAATTAAGCAAGTACCAGTCAAAAGTTTGAACACACCTACTCATTTCAGAATTTTTCTTTATTTGTACTATTTTCTACATTGTAGAATAATAGTGAAGACATCACAACTATGAAATAACACATATGGAATCAGTTAAGGACAAATTCTTATTGACAAGGACAGCCTACTCATTCCTCCCCATCTGGGAATTGAACCCCGGTCTCCCACATGCCCTCCCTGTCTCTGGTAATGCCAATATGGAAGACTATCAAATGCTTCTCAAATATGCCCTCTGGTGGTCAAACTAGCACTAACTTGCAGTAACAGAAAAAATGTCTGACAATTAAATGACGTGCCACAGAATGCTGCGGCAGCCTGCAAGGTGTGCCGCAGTATGACGCAACTTTTAAAGGAGGAACCACTGTCTAGATTTAACTTTAGCCTGCAGCTTTGATATGTGCTGAGAGAAGGACAGTACACCGTCTAGCCATACTCCCAAGTACTTGTATGAGGTGACTACCTCAAGCTCTAAACCCTCAGAGGTAGTAATAACATCTGTGGGAGGAGGGGCATACTTCTTACCACATGACCTTTGTTTTGGAGGTGTTCAGAACAAGGTTAAGGGTTGAGAAAGCTTGTTGGACACCAAGAAAGTTTTGTTGTAGAGCATTTAACACAATATTGTTAGGTTCTTATTTTTCAGAGTAAATAACTCACGGACACTATAGAAGCTTTAACCAAGTTGAATCATTCCCCAAAGGTTCTGTACAGCTGAAAACAGACAGCTAAAGATTTCAGACTTCACAGTTTATATGCATCCTACTTAAGACACTCCCCTTTCTCTCCAATCCTTACATTTTATGGCTCTACAGGAAGCTAATAAAGAGGGTAACAGGATTCCAAACATTTATTACTCTCTTAAGAGAATCTGTCCTCACCTCCTGACCTCAACCCCTCTTTCATCTAATACACATTCCAAAGCCGCCTTCTTTCTTCTGAGAACCATTAACTTCTAACATAACCCAGTCTCTTTCATTTCCTATCATTCATTTAATATCTCAATGTTCAAAGTTTAGCACATCCCAACAGTCCTTCCTCTTGAACAATAGCGTCCTAATGTTCACTTTACATAAACTTGGGAATTACTTAAATGAATAAAGAATAATAATAAAACATGAATAATAAAAAAAAGAACAAATTATTATAAAACATGAATTAAACAAACAAATGAACAACCAGTCGCCGCGAGGTGTACAAATTCATAGACTTATGGCCTCTATACTGTGATCACACAATTTTATTCCCATCTATCATCACATAACAAAATGTCATTCCAGCTGAATCTGCGGTCTTATTATATGTCAGATGGAGCGGCTTTGGCTTCTCCACTTTCCCTTCTCCACTTTCCTAAGAGAGTGATGGCACAAGACTTGGAAAGCAACAAACAAACATAAAACATAACAGTATTAACAATGTGATTATCTATGCATATACACTGCTCAAAAAAATAAAGGGAACACTTAAACAACACAATGTAACTCCAAGTCAATCACACTTCTTTGAAATCAAACTGTCCACTTAGGAAGCAACACTGATTGACAATAAATTTCACATGCTGTTGTGCAAATGGAATAGACAACAGGTGGAAATTATAGGCAATTAGCAAGACACCCCCAATAAAGGAGTGGTTCTACAGGTGGGGACCACAGACCACTTCTCAGTTCCTATGCTTCCTGGCTGATGTTTTGGTCACTTTTGAATGCTGGCGGTGCTTTCACTCTAGTGGTAGCATGAGACGGAGTCTACAACCCACACAAGTGGCTCAGGTAGTGCAGCTCATCCAGGATGGCACATCAATGCGAGCTGTGGCAAGAAGGTTTGCTGTGTCTGTCAGCGTAGTGTCCAGAGCATGGAGGCACTACCAGGAGACAAGCCAGTACATCAGGGGACGTGGAGGAGGCCAACAACCCAGCAGCAGGACCGCTACCTCCGCCTTTGTGCAAGGAGGAGCAGGAGAAGCACTGCCAGAGCCCTGCAAAATGATCTCCAGCAGGCCACAAATGTGCATGTGTCTGCTCAAACGGTCAGAAACAGACTCCATGAGGGTGGTATGAGGGCCCGACGTCCACAGGTGGGGGTTGTGCTTACAGCCCAACACCGTGCAGGACGTTTGGCATTTGCCAGAGAACACCAAG
Organism: Salmo salar; assembly: GCF_965601325.2. Taxonomy (NCBI): domain Eukaryota; kingdom Metazoa; phylum Chordata; class Actinopteri; order Salmoniformes; family Salmonidae; genus Salmo; species Salmo salar. The sequence goes on along the minus strand of NC_138306.1, from coordinate 8,961,829 downwards.
ATTGGCAAATTCGCCACTGGCGCCCTGTGCTCTTCACAGAATAAAGCAAGTTCACACAGAGCACGTGACAGACGTGACAGAGTCTGGAGACGCCGTGGAGAACGTTCTGCTGCCTGCAACATCCTCCAGCATGACCGGTTTGGCGGTGGGTCAGTCATTGTGTGGGGTGGCATTTCTTTGGGGGGCCGCACAGCCCTCCATGTGCTCGCCAGAGGTAGCCTGACTGCCATTAGGTACCGAGATGAGATCCTCAGACCCCTTGTGAGACCATATGCTGGTGCGGTTGGCCCTGGGTTCCTCCTAATGCAAGACAATGCTAGACCTCATGTGGCTGGAGTGTGTCAGCAGTTCCTGCAAGAGGAATGCATTGATGCTATAGACTGGCCCGCCCGTTCCCCAGACCTGAATCCAATTGAGCACATCTGGGACATCATGTCTCGCTCCATCCACCAACGCCACGTTGCACCACAGACTGTCCAGGAGTTGGCGGATGCTTTAGTCCAGGTCTGGGAGGAGATCCCTCAGGAGTCCATCCGCCACCTCATCAGGAGCATGCCCAGGCATTGTAGGGAGGTCATACAGGCACGTGGAGGCCACACACACTACTGAGCCTCATTTTGACTTGTTTTAAGGACATTACATCAAAGTTGGATCAGCCTGTAGTGTGGTTTTCCACTTTAATTTTGAGTGTGACTCCAAATCCAGACCTCCATGGGTTGATAAATTGGATTTCCATAGATTATTTTTGTGTGATTTTGTTGACAGCACATTCAACTATGTAAAGAAAAAATTATTTAATAAGATTATTTGTTTCATTCAGATCTAGGATGTGTTGTTTAAGTGTTCCCTTTATTTTTTTGAGCAGTATATATACACGTCTGAAACCATGACAATTCCCACTCTCTCTTCACCTGACTCTATGCCTCCAAGATAGTTTCCTGCTGGGTTCCACAAAAATTAAAGCTCTAAAAAGCTTCCTCATGCTTTCACCCAGTCTTCCCCTTTAGGCCCCAGGTTCCGAGAAGTGTTCCCAAGTCATGTCATTTTCACTTTGTTCCCCATCTTCTCCATTTCACATGATAGGCACGACACCTGATATGCAAGTACGTATCCCTAATCCACGTTCCATCCTCTTGAGGGAACTCAGCACTGTATCTGCTTTTACATCAATGCCTTCAACACATTGTTCACAGTACCATTACCCCTCTATTCTCTATCATATGATGCATTAACCCATAAAGCAGCTAAACCCCTGTAATGGATTTCTTAGAGAAGTAGAGGAGTCAGGCGCAGGACACAGGGATAAATGTAAACAAACATGTTTACTCAAAATATCAACAAATCTTCTCATAGAAAAAATACATTGTTTGGAGAAACACCTCCAACAACACAAAACAGGAAACAATCACCAACAAGACAAACAGGAAATGCAGAGGGTTAAATAGGGAAATCAAAAACAGGTGTACACAATAAAGACAAAACCAAACGAACAGTGAAACATCGATCGGTGGCAACTAGTTAGCCGGTGACGTCGACCGCCGAACGCCGCCCGAACAAGGAGAGGGGCCGACTTCGGCGGGAGTCGTGACAACCCCAAACCAACTATGAGGTTTATAGTAATTTCTAGACCCAACCATCTGTATGTCTTACAGTGGAATCTAGTCTCTCTCTCGCTCCGCTTCCTGTGTCATGGTGTCTTCACTCACCCATTATGCAGTTGGACCTCAGTTCACGTGAAAACTATGCACCCCCCAAGGAGTGACATGACGATCTTAACCACTGCAGGTACTGTTCGAAGTAGTGTGTCTCTCAAAGCAATGCTGTTCCAACACCCCTGCCTGGTGTCTCTTGATTTACACTCAATCTCCAGAATTCAGCCCGTGCCCTTGGTTATATCTTGGTTCTACCTGAGGATATGCACACTGCAACACATGGGTTATTTCCTGACAACATCATTTGTGATATTTGAATAACAGCATCCTCTGTCCTCCCATCGGTCCCCCAGTTACCACTAACCAATCCATGTGACATGAGTCGTCATTACTGATATACCGACAATTTTACAAAAGTAACCATTGCTACTTCCAACACGGCCCATTACTATAGTCTCACAATACCCCTCATTTGCGCAGTAGTCCAATTTCATGCTATTTATATAGCATTCTACGTTTCTACTACTGATCCTTCTGTCACTGCACAGCTATTTTCAGGTCTCTCCAGAGATGTTCGATCGGGTTCAAGTCCGGGCTCTAGCTGGGCCACTCAAGGACATTGTCCCGAAGCAACTCCTGCGTTGGCTTGGCTGTGTGCTTAGGGTCGTTGTCCTGTTAGAAGGTGAACCTTCGCCCCAATCTGAGGTCCTCAGTGCTCTGGAGCAGGTTTTCATCAAGGATCTCTCTGTACTTTGCTCTGTTCATCTTTCCCTCGATCCTGACTAGTCTCCCTGTCCCTGCCGCTGAAAAACATCCCCACAGCAGCCACCACCATGCTTCACCGTAGGGATGGTGCCAGGTTTCCTCCAGACGTGACGCTTGACATTCAGGACATTTAGGTGCCTTTTGAGTCATTTAGGTGCCTTTTATCAAACTCCAAGCAGGCTGTCGTGCCTTTTACTGAGGAGTGGCTTCCATCTGGCCACTCTACGACAAAGGCCTGATTGGTGGAGTGCTGCAGAGATGGTTGTCCTTCTGGAAGGTTCTCCTATCTCCACAGAGGAACTCTGGAGCTCTGTCAGAGTTACCATTTGGTTCTTGGTCACCTCCCTGACCAAGGCCCTTCTCCCCCTATTGCTCAGTTTGGACAGGCAGCCAGCTCTAGGAAGAGTCTTGGTGGTTCAAAACTTATTCCGTTTAAGAATGATGGAGGCCAATGTGTTCTTGGAGACCTTCAATGCTGCAGACATTTTTGGTACCCTTCTCCAGATCTGTGACACGACACAATCCTGTCTCGGAGCTCTCAGACAATTCCTTCGACCTCATGGCTTGGTTTTTGCTCTGACATGCACTGTCAACCGTGGGACCTTATATAGACAGGTGTGTGCCTTTCCAAATCATGTCCAATCAATTAAAACATCTCAAGGATGATCAATGGAAACAGCACCTGAGCCCAATTTCGAGTCTCATGGTAAAGGGTCTGAATACTTATGTAATTAAGGTATTTCAGTTTTATTTTTTTTATACATTTGCTTTGTCATTATGGGGTATTGTGAGTAGATTGATGAGGAAAAAAACAATACATTTTAGAATAAGGCTGTAACATAACAAAATGTGTAAAATGTCAAGGTGTCTGAATACTTTCAAATGCACAATTACAAGCTTGCGTTTGCTTTATGTAGGCCTAGTTATCCTGTTTCGCCTGTATTGGTCAAAGGTAATGCAGTAGCATGGGAGTGTGCAGTGGTTCTCAAGTGCACATTTTTATTTTGTCTCCACACTCTCGTCCTCACAAGAACATACTCAAGAGAACTTCCTCGGCGAACGAACTCGGAGCATGAGAGTGTGGAGCATGGTAGAATGCATTTTAAGAAACACCCTTTGTCTCTCCCCCACCCCCAGGTTCAGGAGGAGCTACAATTGTCTTGGGATCAGAGAGAGGTGGAGTTGGAGCGCCAGCTTTACCTCTATGAGAAACAGCAGAACCAAATCATCGGCTCTACCCAGAAGGTCCTGTCTAACACCAGACACACACACACTGGTTGTACCCCAAATGGCATCCTATTCTTCTTTTTTTGTAGTATAATGGCGGTCTGCAAACAAGCGTTTAAGGTGCATGCCACCTCCTACTGTACTGGTGTGTGGTCATTCACGGTCTATATAGCTCTACATTGCTATGAAACAAACCCATAATCCTAAATCCTCCTACCTAATTCTGTACTACTAAGAAAGTAAAAAAGATCCCTACTAACTTCTAACAGACCCTCCTCATCCCCAACTCCATCCAACGTCATTGACCCTACACCTCAATCTGTCCCTCTCTTTAACATACTTACAACAATACAACAACACATGCTCCACTGTTTCATCGACCATACACTACATACACAAACCATTCTCATGCTTGCCAACCAGATGTAATGACGAGTTCAATGTAAAATGTCCTAGGCCCAACCAAGCAAACACCACCTCTTCCTTCCTTCCAACTTTCTGCCAATAGGAATGACTGTACTTGAATGCTCAATTCATGTTCAATAAATCATTTAGCCATGCATGATAAATTAATCATAAGTAACACTGTCTCAAACCATTTGCTGCCAAGTCAACCAATTTTGAGTCTTAGTCTCACTTAACCCTGGTGTGTTTGAAGAGGCTACTGGTGCTCTGCCAGACCCCAGCCTGCCCCTAGTCCACCAGCTGGACTTTGCCTTGGGGAAAATCAAAGATAACGTCCGCACCATGCTGAAGACCTAGTTCACCTGCAGAACTCTGGATGAGGTACAGTATTACTTTCAGCTCCTTAGTATACACATTACAGCGGACTTCCAATACCACTGACGCGCGCTTCAAGGCAACAGCTTGGAATCAGGTTGAGAAGTACCTCTGTGACAAGGGCATTGTATAAGTCTATTAGCCTTGCATTCTAAGGGGTATGCTAGTATGGATATTGGAACATAGCCATCATCTCTGAGCCTGTCTTTCTTTTTGTTCTCCCTGTGCAGAAGCTGAAAGAAGGAGTCAGCCCTGTGGAAGGCAGAGCAGAATGTCCTTTCTATGGACAGGGATATCAACGAGCTGCGTCTGCGGCTCCCTACGGCTGCAGAAAGGGAGAGACTCCTGGCAAACCTGGCCAAGCACCAGCAGGACCAGGCAGAGAGCCAACCAGCCCTCAAAGTGGCACACCAGACCATCAACAACCTGCAGGGCCTCCTGGATCACATGGAAGAGGTCCTTAAGAAGTACCAGAACCTATTGTATTTACCTACAGGTAAATACAATAGATATAGAACTATAAGAGAGCTACAAGACATTATGTACACATCTTTCTTGTATACCAACCAATTTGGAGTGAAAGTCCAACTAATGTTTTGATGGGGCGGCAGGTATCCTAACGGTCAAGAGCGTTGGGCCAGTAACCGAAAGGTCGTTTGTTTGAATCTGTCTGTGCCCTTGAGCAAGGCCCTTTACCCTAATTTGCTCCTGTAAGTCGCTCTGGATAAGAGCATCTGCTAAATTCCTAAAATGTAAATGTATGTAGAGAGTATGTGCGAAAGAGAGGGTGCAAGATGCTATTTTGCCGTGTCTCTGTTATGTGCATACACTTGTTTGTCTGTCTGTGTGTGATTTTGATGTGTACTGGGATGGTTCTGACATCTTTGGCCTTCCTCTGTTACCCCAGGAGCAGGAGGACATCACCAGGAGATATGAGGAGGTGAGGACACTGCACCAGAAACTGGACCTGCACACTGACACCTCCCTGGACCGCTTCAAACAAACTGCGCTGGTATGTAACATAGTCCCACACTCTCTAATGTGTCTCTCTTGGTCTTGGTTCAGAAATCCCAGGTGGAAGTTCCCAGAATTTTGTAAGTCTGGATCAATGATCTCTACCTCAAATACAGCATTGCTATGGACTTTTATGATGTCACTCATTGTTCTTTATTTGGGGACACCTTTTCACTCCTCCCTGACTGACCGGCTGAAAGGCCTCACTAAAGAGCTGGACAGGCAGAGGAACTTCACAGCCATGCAGGCCAAGGCACACACCTCAGAGAAAGGAAGTCACTGGCTTGATCGCATCCCAGGCCTGGAAATGGATTACATTATAATATAATAGATTTTCTGATAGAAATGGTCAAGGATAAAGTGAAAGTATTAGCCATTTTAAATATATAAAACAGTTTTTTCTTAAATTGTCTTTGTTAATATAATTTCATCCCATTGATCACTAGTCACTTTAATCATGTTTACATATCTTGCATTACTCGTCTCATATGTATATACTATATTTTATACCATCTATTGCATCTTGCCTATGCCGCTCGGTCATTGCTCATCCGTATATTTATATGTATATATTCTTATTCCATTCCTTTACGTAAATTTGTGTGTATTAGGTAGTTGTTGTGGAATTGTTAGACTACTTTTTAGATATTGCTGCACTGTCGGAATTAGAAGCACAAGCATTTCGCTACACTCGCAATAACATCTGCTAACCATGTGTATGTGACCAATAAAATTTGATTTGATACAAACAGTGTTTAACCAAGTTGGCCTGTGCCCTGGGTTTAGCTTAGCCTAACCCCACTGTGTGTGTTCCAGGCTGGAGGAGCATCATGCAGCCTAGGCTAAGGCCCTGTCAGGGGAGGCTGAGGAGCAGCGGGCTTAGCTGGGTCAGATGGAGAAGGAGCTGCACTACCTCCGCACAGAGCTGGAGGCCCAGAAACGTCCGCTCGACCCAGCAATACCATGAATAACCTGGTGGAGAGACTCAAATCACAGCTCAACCAGAAAGAGAAACAACTGAAGGTGAAGACTAGAGAGATACCTATTGGCCTTGTCTTTTGGTCTTATCTCTCTACAACTGACCCTGTGTACAGTAGTGTCTTATGACTCTCGTTTTTCCCTTTCTCCCCCTTTGTCTATGTCTCAGGCTCTGAGTAAGGCCCTGTTGAAGCTGAGGGCAGAGATGACATCCCATGCTAAGCAGCATATCATATCCATCGCAACTCACAGAGAGGAGAACCTCGATGTGCTGGTAGACAAGCACACCAAGGAACTCAAGGTTGGTTATCACACACTCTCTCATAGCATATTCGCTACTAGGCTAATAGCTACTTTGCTCATAAACACTAACACTTACATCATTTCAAACTATAAACACAAAGGACTAACATTCTCCTGATTAAATGTTTTCATTCCCAGCCAGACATGTCACGGAATCTATCTGCATTTACACTGGAAGTATAGAAACATATCATGAAGCAGCACAATACATCCATTGCATACACAAGAGATGTTAATCGCAAGGTTATTCCCAATTCCCATCAGGCTCGTGTTCAGGAGCTAAACGAGGAGCTCCAAGGAGCGAAGGAGGCTGTGAAGGTGGGGTGTAGGAGGGAGAACACCCTGAAGGAGGAGGTGAAGGGCCTTAACAGGGACCTCCAGAAGAGCCTGAAGACCCAGAGCAAGCTGCAGGGGGAGAAGGAGGAGAGAGATGAGATCCAGGAGCTCAAACAGAGAATCAAGAGGCTCAATAGCGGCCTGCAGGTGTGTGTCACACTCATACTGATTTCTGTGTTCAATTAGTAAACTAGGGTGTAGGGACAGTCTTATTATTACGGACGTCAAATGTCCAAGCTGCTACACAGACACTATGGAGGCTCTAATCTAGACCGTCCAGTTAAATTGTGTTTGAGAGGATTTTTTTACTCTCTAAATGTTTAAATGAGTGAGAAATATATGTCATTGTTGCAATGGTTTGTGAGTGGGCAACATATACTATAGGGATGTGCATCTCTCCTTTCATGAAGGATTCGATACGCATCCAGATGCATGGCCTCCGATAAGATATAGGAACTATCTGTTTTAGTTTAAGAACTATTCGGTGGGATTCAGTTTGATTAGGGGAACGAATTGTTGCGATATGATTTGATGCACCAATTTATTTTACATGTGTGTGATGTCAGGTGTATGTAAGTACGTGATTTGAGCCATAGGGCAGACTGAGTATCTACCACCCTACTATCAGATTAGGGGTGGGGGCAATTTATGCTTTTTGTCCCCCCACTTTTTATCAGAAATCAACATCACCCACTGATAAACTTGTCATTTTTGCAGATTAAAAATGTTGTGAGCTAGTACTATGACAATATTTATCTTTAGACATAAGCATGGCATTTAGCCAATTAATATAATGCAGCTTTATTCAGAATAAAACAATGAGTTAAAAACATTAGTGAACCACGTAATGTTTGAATCGGTTTGTGCTCCTGCCGACCGATGCATTCCTATTTTAGGTGTTTTCACATATAATCCTCTTTAAAATAACCAATCTCAGTGCTCTTTAAAGTGAACTCTGCAACAAAGAAAAAAATAAGCTAAATAACTCCGTTCTCTTTGGATTCACATGCTGCCCTTGTTTTTGAATGAGGACTCAACTCTCTTGCCAGTTCACTTCACCTATTTTGTGGTCCAAGTCCTCTTTGCATTCACATTGCTATGTTTAGGAACATTGACTCAATGCACTCCAAGCCATTTTCATCAGACTGTATTATCAGACAGCTAGATATACCTACTTACATTTTGGTAGCTCATAGATTGCATTTAGTTAAGATGAGATATAATAATTGTAAACTTTATCATGGAAATAGTATTGGTAACAGAATAAATAGCAGAAGAATAACTGCAGATTAAATAATGGTGTAATTGACAGTTGTACACCCAATACAGTGGCGATTTTAGCATGTAAATCTTGCCAGCAAACCACTACAGAACACAACACTAAACAATACATTAATTGCACTATAATGGTGACACACCTGTGCCCTCAAACTGTTAGGTCCTACATAAAGTTGGCGCAACAGCGGAGTCCCAACAGCAGTCCCAACACCTTACCACTTAAACTTACTGTACACCTGGATATCAGCAGAGCCTTGCCTGGCAGCGATTGCCATTCATTGTCAATGAAGCAGTCCACAACGCTACTTTGGCAGTGCCGCACTAGGTTGCGGTGTGTTCTGTGTACCGCATGCGTTCAATATTATTCAACTTGTGCGTTGCTTTAACATGTGGTGGTACAAACTAGCTTTTAGCTAGTTCAAAAGCGAAGCATATGTGCATTAGGTATGTAAAATGCGGGCTAGATATCGGCAAAACCAAATGCATATTAATCTGGTGGACATCGGGCATAACGGTCGTCTCGCACCAAACTGCGCATGTGCAGGCCATCAAATCAAAGGCACTCCTTCGATATAAAGTTGTTTTTGACAAAAATGAAAACGTGTCAGTTTGTGACATTCACAAGGTTGGAATAATAACATGTTCAACTACTTAAAACATTGACTCAAATCTAGGTTGCACCTTTAGATTTTGAGTAAATTAACAACGTAAGGAAGAATTTTTCACTTCTTTCATTGACTTCTCAAACCCCAAATCCCGGTCTTGTCTGTTTGGTCTGTTTTGCAAGCCTTCTGTGGTTACACTTACCACATTGGTGACCCACTTAAATGAAAATGCAACACTTCAAAATGTAGCTACTGTCGCTGTCCTCTAACCGGTGATCTACAAATTATTATCAGATTTTGTGTGGTTTTTGAGCTGTGTTAGTTTTAACAGGATGTGCAACCTCATCTGCCACCTCTCGTGCAATTTATTTCAATGTGATAATCGATATGAGTGATTGACAAAACAGTGTTGCATTTGTCTTTGTTTGGTTGGTGCCCCTCATTTCAAAATGCAACATTCAAAAATGTAGCTGACTGTGTTTTGCAGGTTGTCCTCTAACTAGTGATGTACAAATATCTCCAGTGTCCATGTGGTTTTTGAGTTGTGGTAGTTTCAACAGTGTATATCCCCCCTCCTAATCGTTAAGTGATTCATTGCCACTTGACAAAACAACAGGGTTTCTGGTGCGTGTGCAGTTTATAATGTGCATGTTTTAAAAAAGACCTTTAATTGACCATTCATTTCCAATGGTATTGTGTTTAATCAGGTAAATACTGCTGAATGAGTCCAAAAACGTGCTGTGATTGATTTATTTGTATGATATACCAGAATTAACCAAAACGTGCTTGCTCTGCCTATTATTATACTATTGCATCACCTCCAGTATACTGAACAAAAATAAAAACTCAAATTGTAAAGTGTTGATCCCATGCTTCATGAGCTGAAATAAAAGGTCCCAGAAACTTTCCATATGCACAAAAATTGAATTAATCTCCTATCCATCTACCTGACAGGTGTGGCATATGAAGAAGCTGATTAAACAGCATGATCATTACACAGGTGCACCTTGTGCTGGGGACAATCAAAGGCCACTCTAAAATGGGAAGTTTTATCACACAACACAATGCCACAGATGTCTACACTGAGTGTACAAAACATTAATAACACCTTCCTAATATTAAGTTGCACCCCTCCTCTTTTGCCCTCAGAACAGCCTCAATTCATCGGGGCATGGACTCTACAAGGTGTCAAGCGTTCCACATGGATGCTGGCCCATGTTGATTCCAATGCTTCCCACAGTTGTGTCAAGTTGGCTGGATGTCCTTTGGGTGGTGGACCATTATTGATACACACGGGAAACTGTTGAGCATGAAAAACCCAGCAGCATTGCAGTTCTTGACACAAACCGGTATGCCTGAACCTACTACAATACCCAGTTCAAAAGCACTTAAATATTTTGTCTTGCCCATTCACCCTCTGAATTTCACACATACATAATCTGTCTCAATTGTCTCCTGCCCTTCATCTACACTGATTGATTAAAGTGGATTTAACAAGTGACATCAATAAGGGATCATAGCATTCACCTGGTCAGCCTATGTCTATAGAAAGAGCATGTGTTCTTAATGATTTGTACACTCAGTGTATACCTGTGTTATAGCTAGCTAACGTGTGTCTGTAAGATTCTGCATCGTGCTGCTACAGTAGGAATACAGACAGTACACAATGATTGCCCATGAAAGTCTAATAGTGTTTTTGTCATTCTCTTACAGACATCACCGCTTGGTAGCCTACAGATTATTTGGGGAGTTTGTTCTATGTGGTGAGAAGCTAGGCACAAGACACGGAATCCCCTTGCCTGTGTGTGTTGTTGGGGCCATTTGAGCAATTCAAGGGATGTGAAAGGTCCGTAACAACAATCTCTATCAAAGTATTTTATTTTTTTATTTAACCAGGTAGGCTAGTTGAGAACAAGTTCTCATTTGCAACTGCAAAAGTAGCTCTAAACACCTCACTGCACCCCCCAAACACACCATATGCAAGTATTCCATTTGTATAACTGTAGTATTTATAGGCGTTAGTAGTATATTTTTCTTCTACTGTTTTTGTCATACATTGCCATAACTGTTCCTGCACGCTGCTATGTAAACTCATCTTGGTCTCCAGAGCAAATAACATTTGTCTCGAATACAAGCCATGTCTACTTAATAGCTACATTGACAGACTAATCTACTGTTTTATTGAAACAAGTTTACTTGACAACAAATTAAAGGTGAACTGATTCACCAACTCCCTACATAATTTGTTTTAGCAGTAAGATTGTAGCTAGTTACTTCCAAATACATTTTATGAATATCACAATGAATTGTGATATTCATTGTGAAGTTGAAGTCAACACTTTATTGGTTTCTGATGCAGCTGGAAACATTTAGTTACTTGTCACTTTATCAAACTCGATTATACACATATGTACAAGAGATATAAATATCTACACCGTAATGCAGTTATGAGCATACTAGGCATTCCATATTATACTTCAACATCAGTCTACTGTGTTGGCTGAATGTTTCAGGCAGGGTCCTGAATGTGCTTCAGCTTGGTGAACCTAGTCTTGTGTTGGGCAATGGCAGCTGGTCTAGCAGAAAATCATGATCTCGATGACCTTGGACTCATAGACACTTTGGCTCTTGCCAGCCCCGTGCAGTCTTTTCCTCTTCCGAGTCAGATGATTTTGAGCTTGACCTTGTTCCCGGCTGAAAGCTTTCGTCCAATGGGTCTACCGGATCTGTACTACTAAAGCTGGTGTCAGGGTCATCATCAGGAGCAGCAGCAGGATTAGTCTGTAGGATATACAATAGTCAGTGATTAGCCAACATTTTACTACTTTGTCCCCATCACACTAAAACAAGGTACTATATCCACCCATCTACCTCCTGTCAATAGATCATGCATACTAACCTTCACACACAATACCAAACCCCAAACAGACACCAGTCAGTCACCCACACCCTCCTTACTTTTAACTCTGCTTTTCTCCAATTTAGACTTCAAGCTTTGCATAAACAATCAACTATGTGTCCATAATCCAGAGAACTACAGTACAAGTTTTAGCCTACTTAAACACACTAACTATGATAACAAGACACGGACCATGTTCATGCCTAGCTCCAGTATATTTATTCACTCATCATGGAGTCATGGAAAGATTGATGTTGATGCCGCTGCAATGTTGATGGTATCAGACTCTGTAAATAGAACACATAGGCCAGTCACGTTAGCCTCTGTGGTAGTTAGTTACCTAGCTATCGGTTAGATACGGTAGGCCAGGGGTTCCCAAACTTTTTCTCTCATGCCCCCCCTTCCAGCATTGGGTAACATCCCGTGCACGCCATGTCTATTTCTTTGGGCACAAGCACGGTTCGTGACACAAACTGTTCACGCTCCTCCAGTTGGCGGAGACAACATTTTGCAGGTTTAAAGCTTGTTTCCTGCAATTCTACACATTTTGTCATGTTGTGCAGATTACATTTTGCAGTTTTAAAGCTCATTTTCTTGCAATTGTATACATTTTGCCATATCTAATGTGTATTCATGTGATATTTGAGTGACTCAAACATTACAACAAAACCTATGGGTTAAAAAAACCTCGCTACAAAACGTTAGCTGATATGGGTTAGTTGCTCTGGACATTTCTTACAAGTTATAAATAGCTCTCTAAGGTATGCAACAACTGACATGACAAAAGGAAAACTGATGATGCACTACCCAATTTTGAAATTGCACATTGTGCATGCTACTATTAGAGTTCCTTAGAAAACAACCATTCGGTGCGCCCCACAGTTTGGGAACCACTGCAGTAGGCTGTAGCTAACGTAACCTACTGTAGATAAAGTTAGCTTGCAAAGTTACAAATCCCATTGCCAGATAGCATAGCAGCTGGATAATTACATTGATTTGCTTTGGAATGTCTAGTCACCGTATTATGAAAGCTAGCTATAGCAAGATTTTAGGTTAGATAAACAGATGTATTTCGCTAGCTAGTTAACTAAGTTAGCTACGTTACCTCTACTCAACTTCTTAGTAAGGTAACTGATTAAATGTTTCCCCAGCAGTCTTTGCTTGCAGTTTGCACATCCAGGTACTGAGCATCACACCATGACTAAACTGTATAGTTGTTGTAGACATACAAAGAAAAATAAATAGTTATTCGCAAGCTATGTTCAATGAACGAGTGGCTGGTCCAGTGAGTAAAGTTAGCTACCTGTTGACACCCATTCTCAAACAGATCAACCTTGACAGGGTTGGTAATACGTCCTAAAATCGCTATGAATTCTGTATATTGTGGTTTGCTTACAACCAGGAAATGTAGCAGTGAAATTTACCTTTAAGCTGAAAGGTCACAAAGATGATGGGAGAACATAAGCCTAGATTGTGAAATGTTTGTATACACCTAAGATGATGGTGCCATATCAACAGTGGTGGTATCAATCTTGGTGCTTGGAGAACTTGTGCTTGCAGTATAAGCTAACCAACCCAGACCAACACTTCCCTTACCTTTCCTTTATTCCAGGCAGCAGTAAGCCCTACCCAGAGATGCTGCCATGGAGGACATGAACCTGAGGAACCTCTACCTAAAGGACAGGCTTCACTCCCTGGAGAGCCAGATGTCAAAGGAGCCCCCCTCCAGGCCCTCTGTATGTCTCCTTTTACACTTGTTATTTACATTTGTGCTTTTATTATCCGGTCGTTAACGTTAATTTGCTACCCTTTCTTCTTTGTGCATCTTTACTTCATCTTCACTTACTCTTATTCTTTCCTTTTTTTCTCTTGCATCCGCTCCTCAATCCCATTCATAGTCCATGTCCTTAAAAAGTCTTTGTTCTCTGACGTTTGATGTTGGTGATGGCCATGAGAAAGACACTGTCATGACACCTTTAGCCAATGACAGCATAGCCTCTCAGATAGACAGCACGTCAGCCCACAAGGAGGCTGCTGACAGCTTAGGCCAGGAGGGGGAGCTAAACCCAAACCAAGAGCAGAAAGAAACCCAGGCAGACTTGGATGAAACAAATGATGGCGTACCTGAGGCAGAGCCGACAGAGAAACCAAGCAGGGCTGAGAGTGGAGAACAGGAAAGAACAGATGTGACTGGAGAGGGAGGAGATGAAGAACAGACCGAAAATGAAGCAGCAGAGAGAGATGCAGAAAAAGGGGAAACAGAAGAGGCTGACAGAGAGTCCAAGCAGGAGAACGTCAATGAGGTGGCTGTTTATGAACTAGTGGACAAAAGCATAAAGGAGAATATCATTGCCAGACAGGATTCCACAAGTAATACTGTGCTGTATTTGAATGTAACCAAATCCCAGAGTCCAGAGGGAAGTGAGCCAGTGGCTGGTGAGCCATCAACCTCTGAGAGGCCTGAGTCAGCTAAACCTGCATCTGAGCAAGAAGGGGTAACAGCAGGTAGTGTGATGGGGACAGATGATGCAGGGGGTGACGGAGATGGAGAAACAGAGGGAGGTGGAAATGAGGTGAAAGTGGGAAGTGGGACAGTGGCGAAAACGGTCGGGAAAGAAGAGGATAATGGAGCCGAACGCTGACCCCAGCGCTGACCTCAGTGACGGCGAATCTGACAGTTGTATCATCAAGGAACTCGACACTGAGGATGTCAGCGAAAGCGAGCTTGAGTTTACTTCAGAGAGTATCCATGGCGCCAAGCTGGATTCAGAGGTCATTACTGATGACAGTGAGAAAAGAAGTGAAAAGCTGAAATCTAAGTCTCCCAAAACTCATAAGGTACAAAAGGCAGCCCCTGGCTTCTGACCTGCCAAGATGCTAGTGTAATTTTTGAGTTAGCAGAAAGTGCCCGCAGTGTTTGTCTTAATAGCATATTAGGCTCCCAGTCTGTGTACTGTACCTCATTCTAGTCCTATGCGCTAAGTTTGTATGTTTATCCATGTGGTCACCTACAGTGCCTTGCAAAAGTATTCATAACCCTTGGCGTTTTTGCGTTTTTCCTATTTTGTTGCATTACAACCTGTAATTTAAGTGTATTTTCATTTGGATTTCATGTAATGGACATACATAAAATAGTCAAAATTGGTGAAGTGAAATGAAAAAAATAACTTATTTCAAAAAATTAGAAAAAATAAAAAACAGAAAAGTGGTGCGTACATATGTATTCACCCCCTTTGCTATGAAGCCCCTAAATAAGATCTGGTGCAACCAATTACCTTCAGAAGTCACATAATTAGTCAAATAAAGTTCACCTGTGTGCAATCTAAGTGTCACATGATCTCAGTATATATACACACACACACCTGTTCTGAAAGGCCCCAGAGTCTGCAACACCACTAAGCAAGGGGCACCACGAAGACCAATGAGCTCTCCAAACAGGTCAGAGACAAAATTGTGGGGAAGTACAGATGAGGGTTGGGTTATTAAAAAATATCTGAAACTTTGAACATCCCACGGAGCACCATTAAATCCATTATTAAAAAATGGAAAGAATATGGCACCACTAACCTGCCAAGAGAGGGCCGCCCACCAAAACTCATGAACTAGGCAAAGAGGGCATTAATCAGAGAGGCAACAAAGAGACCAAAGATAACCCTGAAGGAGCTGCAAAGCTCCAGAGCGGAGATTGGAGTATCTGTCCATAGGACCACTTTAAGCCATACACTCCACAGAGCTTGGCTTTACAGAAGAGTGGCCAGAAAAAAAAGCCATTGCTTAAAGAAAAAAATTATCCAACGCGTTTTGTGTTCGCCAAAAGGCATGTGGGAGACTCCCCAAACATATGGAAGAAGGTACTCTTGTCAGATTAGACTAAAATTGAGCTTTTTGGCCATCAATGAAAACACTATGTCTACGCAAACCCAACAGAGAACACCATCCTTCAATTCTGTCCAGTTTCCCAGTCCCTGCCAATGAAAAACATCCCCACAGCATGATGCTGCCACTACCATGCTTCACTGTGGGGATGTTTTTCATTGGCAGGGACTGGGAAACTGGCCAGAATTGAAGGAATGTTGGATGGTGATAAATACAGGGAAATTTGAGGGAAACCTGTTTCAGTCTTCCAGAGATTTGAGACTGGGACGGAGGTTCACCTTTCAGCGGGACAATGACCTTAAGCATACTTCTAAAGCAACACTCGAGTGGTTTAAGGGGAAACATTTAAATGTCTTGGAATGGCCTAGTCAAAGCCCAGACCTCAGTTCAACTGAGAATCTGTGGTATGACTTGAACAATGGGCAAAAATCCCAGTGGCTAGATGATTGAGACATACCCCAAGAGACTTGCAGCTGTAATTGCTGCAAAAGTTGTCTCTACAAAGTATTGACTTTGGGGGCATGAATAGTTATACACGCTCAAGTTTTCTTTCTTTTTTGTCTTTATTTCTTGTTTGTTCACAAAATATTTTGCATCTTCAAAGTGGTAGGCATGTTGTGTAAATCAAATGATACAAACCCCCCAAAAATACATTTTAATTCCAGGTTGTAAGCCAACAAAATAGGGAAAATGCCATGGGGTGAATACTTTCGCCAGCCACTGTACTTACACTTCCTTTCTTTCCTCCCTTAATCTCTCCCTCCTCTCCTCCTAAAACATATTGTTCCTTTTTTGATTCGTCGCATTCTGATTGCGTAAGCATGATGGCTGATGTTTCTCTTTTTCCAGACCTCAGGGAGAGGTTCAGGCATCCCCTCGCAGAATGAGCATGAGCTGCAGACAAAGAACCTGAAGCTTTCCTAAGAGAACCTGGAGCTCCAATTTAAACTTAAGCAGGCCAACAAGGACCTGCCCAGACTAAAGGTATGGAATATAAGAAATGGCTTTGACTTAAAACAAGACTCAAGATCATTAGCCACCTTTTATTTCGACTGGGGCCTTGAAGCCCAAGAACTTAAGCACTGGAACTAAGTTCATGCACCAGGTTAAGACCTTTGGTCTGTCAAGACCTGCCAGAGATGTTTGTATACCAGCTCATCCAATTATTCTCTCTCCTTTACTGATAGGACCACATTTCAGACCTCAAAGAGATGTACAATGTTCTGAAGAAGGAAAAGGCGAAGGTGGAGAAAAAACTGGGCCATGTTTGTGGGGTAGGTCTATCCTATTTTTGTGTATACAGATGTTGTATTCCTATGTCGTCAGGCTATAGGTCTCCACTATCTGTAACACCTGTCTGTGTTCACGCTTGTTTTACAGTCATGACTCGTAGAGACATTCTCACTTTACAATTTAACCATCTAGTAAATGTGTATGATGAAAGAAATGGATCAAAAAGCTGAATCAAACTCTTTCCTGTCCACTCTAGGCAGGTCGCAGCGGTAAAACAGTGCCAGAGTTGGAAAAGACCATCGGGCTGATGAAGAGTGTGGTGCAGAGGGAGAATGAGACACTGAAGAAAAAAACTCCAGCAGCACTGAGTCAGGAACAGCTCACAACTCTGGAGCGCGAGCATTAAAAACTCAAAGTGAACTCTTGACTGATGATTGACTTGTGTAATAGGACATTAAATGTCCTATAACATTTTGAACGACCAGTGGATCTCTTATAGCCTTTCAACACTGCTCGAAGTCTATGATGTTCAAATATATTTGATCCTCTTGTTCTCTCTTCTCTAGAATGACTATGAGAAGCTCAAAGGAAACACTGAAGCACTGCTGAGCTCCAGACTGGAGACCAAAACCAAAGGAGTGGAGAAAATTGTGATGGAAAACAAGCATTTATGCAAAGAGATTAAAAGGGCATGTGTCCCATCCCCTTTTCATTTAATTTGGCATGGCATGCATAGTTAGAAAATTTAGGCAAGTCTCAGGGCAAATGTTTGTTGCAGGACAGAGGCTGCAATGAGAAGCTGGGGACTGTGCTGGAGGAGGCCAGACAACGGCTAGTGGTAGCCCAGTCCAGGGTCATCCCTGAGGGGGTTGACAGTAAGACCTGGAAGGCCACTGTGGTAACAAGGTGAGAGATCTGTTGAAATGAACCAAGTTAACCATTGATTCTCCATGGGAATAATCCCATTCAGTTCTCATGTAACCCAAAAAAACAAGCAAACCTGATGAACCCAGTCTTTTTACTACTGTAACTCTTTAATGCTAAAATAAAACGTGCTATGGATAAGAATGTCTGCTAAGTGACTAAAATGTTCATGTAAAAAAAGCATTAACATTTTCTAGCTATAGAATGCCATTCATGTACAGATGGCTGACTGAAGAGCGGTTAGTTTCCTTCCCTCCCTTTAGGATGTTTGATAGTAAGATGAAAGAGCTGGAGCGGGACATCATCCAGAAGAACTCCAGTCTCTCAGAGGTCAGGCTGCAGATGCGAGAAGCCAATGGAAAGACGAGAGGGCACAGTGAGTCACCAGCCAACTACAGGACCAGGTTAGAGTCTGATAAGGCACCCTATTCCTTATATAGTGCACTACATAGGGAATAGGGTGTGGGCACCTCGTCAAAAGTAGTACATTATATAGGGAATACGGTGCCGTATGGGGGGCACAAATTGTCATTCTGGGCCAATCAAACCAGATGGTTTGTAGAACTAAAATGAAGAATTCCAGTACTATGCTACATTATG
Organism: Salmo salar; assembly: GCF_965601325.2. Taxonomy (NCBI): domain Eukaryota; kingdom Metazoa; phylum Chordata; class Actinopteri; order Salmoniformes; family Salmonidae; genus Salmo; species Salmo salar. The sequence goes on along the minus strand of NC_138306.1, from coordinate 8,943,359 downwards.
TTAATGGTGACACAAACATTTGTTTTTATTCTCAAGGTGGAGCTGTTGAAAAACTTTCCCACCACAGCAAAGATGGCGTCGAGTTTCAGTCAATGAGGTGAATACATCCCATATGTGTATTCGCCAGCTCTTCAATGTGGACAAACTTGTGAGGCATCCATCTTGATTGCCTTTGTATAGCATTACAAGCATATGGCTCACATATAGTTAATATGGGAATGGTTGTCCATCACTGAGTCACGAGAATGTCCCATTTGTCATAGATTTACCAATAATCAGCTGGAGAGTGAGAAGGCAGAGCTGGTACAGAAGCTCAGAGTACAGTGAGAAGTATGGGACATCCTTTGCTGGGCCAGGTGAGACCTATAAAGACAATGTGGTCCTGTTTAACAACTTTCCACTTCATTCAAAGTAAAGCAGGAAGATCTTTATTATATATGCATTGTCAAACAAAACTTGTATTGTTCAATAAACTCCGGAATGATACAGAACCTGAATAGGTGCAATAACTAACTAGCACAATACATCCACATCAACAAGTGTCTCATGTTTTTGTCGTCAGGGTATGAGGAGCTGCAAGCCCTGATGAAGGCCACAAAAAGGCAGTTGCAGGTATTGTGATGTCTGCTCTATATCTCATCTGAGTTGTTTTGATTGTAGAAAAATAATGGCTTATTCTAATTTATTCCTCTGTGAACATATTTTTTTATACCTTCCTGAATCCAGGACGAAGTGAAAAAGATGAAGTAACTGGAGAACTTTGACCCGATATTCTTTGAGGAGATCGAGGATCGTTACGGCCGTATTCTAAAATTGATTAAATAGTTTTTTCCCCCTCATCAATCTAGACTCACTTCTTATTGGTGTCCTTTAGTAGTTTCTTTGCAGCAATTTGACCATGAAGGCCTGATTCAGTTGATGTGTCTGTTACTTGAACTGTGTGAATCATTTATTTGGACTGCAATTTGAGGCTGTTAACTCTAATGAACTTATCCTCTGCAGCAGATTTAACTTGGGTCTTCCTTTCCTGTGGCGGTCCTCATGAGAGCCAGTTTCATCATAGCTCTTGATGGTTTTTGTGACTACACTTGAAGAAACGTTCTTGAAATTTTCTGGATTGACTGAACTTCATGTCTTTAAGTAATGATGGACTGTCGTTTCTCTTTGTTATTTGAGCTGTTCTTGCCATATTATGGACTTGGTATTTTACAAAATAGAGCTATCTTCTGTATACCACCCCTACCTTGTCACAACACATCTGATTGGCTTAAACGCATTAAGAAGGAAAGTAATGCCACAAATTAACTTTTAATAAGGCACACCTGTTAATTGAAATGCATTCCAGGTGACTACCTCATGAAGGTATTCAAAAAGGCAAAGGGTGGCTACTTTGAAGAATCTCAAATATAAAATATATTTAGTTTAACCCTTTTTTTTGTTACTACATGATTACATGTTATTTCATAGTTTTTGCTGTAATTCGACAAAAAAAAAAAACCTGGAATGAGTAGGTGTGTCCAAACCTTTGACTAGTACTGTAAGTACAATTTTTTTAAATATTTTTTATTATTGACTGTGTTTGTTTATTCCATGTGTAACTAACTCTGTGTTGTATGTGTCGAACTGCTTTGCTTTATCTTGGCCAGGTCGCAGTTGTAAATGAGAACTTGTTCTCAACTGGCCTACCTGGTGAAATAAAAAGTTTCAGACCCTTTACTCAGTACTTTGTTGAAGCACCTTCAGCAGCGATTACAGCCTTGAGTCTTCTTGGGTATGACGCTACAAGCTTGACACTTCTGTATTGATCAGATGATGCGGATGCTACACTACAGGACTGTTTTGCTAGCACCGACTGGAATATGTTCCGGGATTCATCCAATGGCATTGAGGAGTATACCACCTCAGTCATCGGCGTCATTAATAATTGCATCGGCGATGTCGTCCCCACAGTGACTGTACATGTATATATCCCAACCAGAAGCCATGACTTACGGGCAACATCCGCATTGAGCTAAAGACTAGAGCTGCCGCTTTCAAGGAGTTGGACACTAATCCGGAAGCTTATAACAAATCCCGCTATGCCCTCAGACAAACCATGAAACAAGCAAAACGTCAATACAGGATTAAGATTGAATCCTACTACACCAGATCTGACGCTCGTCAGATGTGGCAGGACTTGAAAACTATTACGGAATACAAAGGAAACCCAGACGCGAGCTGCCCAGTGACGCGAGCCTACCAGACAAGCCAAATGCCTTTTATGCTCGCTTCGTGGTAAGCAACACTGAAGCATGCATGAGAGCACCAGCTGTTCTGGATGACAGTGTGATAACGCTCTCGGTAGCCGATGTGACAAGACCTTTAAACAGGGCAACATTCACAAAGCCGCTGGGCCAGACGGATTACCAGGACGTGTACTCAAAAGCATGCACGGACCAACTGGCAAGTTTCTTCACTGACATTTTCAACCTCTCCCTGACCGAGTCTGTAATACCTACATGTTTCAAGCAGACCACCATAGTCCCTGTGCCCAAGGAAGCGAAGGTAACCTGCCTAAATGATTACCGCCCCGTAGCAGTCACGTTGGTAGCCATGAAGTGCTTTGAAAGGCTGGTCATGGCTCACATCAACAGCATCCTCTCAGATACCCTAGACCCACTCCAATTCGCATACGGCCCTAACAGATCCACATATGACGCAATCTCAATCGCACTCCACACTGCCCTTTCCCACTTAGACAAAAGGAGCACGTATGTGAGAATGCTCTTCCTTGACTACAGCTTAGCGTTCAACACCATAGGGCCCACGAAGCTCATCACTAAGCTAAGGACCCTGGGACTAAACACCTCCCTCTGCAACTGGATCCTGGACTTCCTGACGGGCCGCCCCCAGGTGGTAAGGGTAGGCAACAACACGTCTGCCACGCTGATCCTCAACACTGGGCCCACTCAGGGGTGTGTACTTAGTCCCCTCCTGTACTCCCTGTTCACTCATGACTGCGTGGCCAGGCACGACTCCAACACCATCAAGTTTGCCGATGACACAACAGTGGTAGGCCTGATCAACGATGAGACAGCCTGTAGGGAGGAGGTCAGAGACCTGGCTGTGTGGTGCCAGAACAAAAACCTCTTCCTCAACGTGATCAAGCACCAAGCACGCCCCCATTCTCATCGACGGGGCTGCAGTGAAGCAGGTTGAGAGCTTCGGTGTCCACATCACTAACTAACTATCATGGTCAAAACACACTAAGACATTTGTGAAGAGGGCACGATAATGGACATGGAATTTCTGTCATACATTATAACAAGCAGTAAAAAGCAAGATACTCTTCAACAGGCACTACACAAACTACACCCTTTGTTTCCTATCCCACCAATGAATTACATCCATAGAATAACGTTGTTTTTAAATTCTTAATGTTATGTTAATTCCAAAACTATGTAAGAAGCAAAAAACCTGCAGTCACTTAAAATATTTGTTGATTATTTAATTCATACTGTAGCAGTTTACATTTTACATTTTAGTCATTTAGCAGACGCTCTTATCCAGAGCGACTTACAGTAGTGAATGCATACATTTCATTTCATGCATTTTGTTTATTTTTATTATTTTTTTGTACTGGCCCCCCGTGGGAATCGAACCCACAACCCTGGCATTGCAAACACCATGCTCTACCAACTGAGCCACAGGGAGACTTGTTTCAAGTCGTTTCTAGAGTAATATATTTGATATCAGTATAGTTTCCAATTTAGTAGTGTTGACAACACTGACAAAGGGGAGTGTTGGTTTTTCCTCGTTATAGGCTACGTGTTAATTTAACCCTGCGCCCAAAGACTTTAGAACGATTGAGTTCATTATGCCATTCTGAAACTAGTAACTCCAAAGCATTGTCCAGTCGAGTGCACATTTAGGGTATTTCACTGGATTGTACTATAAGCAATACATTAGCTCCGTTTATACCTGGTTCTAACTTTTGTCCTGATCTTGTCCACATTCTGATTGTGTCCACATTTTTAGACAGGTGTAGACAATCAAAAGACACACTGTGATCTGATTGTGATCAGATCTTCCTGTCCACCTCCGGAAGTAGTCAGGCATGCATTGTGTCAGTATATCTTACAAGTATAGACGGATCTGGACAGCGAAACCATTTAAATCATAATTATTCCGCCCTCTAAAATCATTGGCAGGTGGCGCCGTTTACTTATGGCATCGTTATGTTAAAATAAATATTATATTTAAAAAATCTGTCTAATAACTTACATACATACAGAGAGGGACCAGGAAATCTGGTCACAATGTGGACACAGTGGACTGATAAGAGACACATTTTAGCTTATTTATTGCTGCAGTCAGAGAAATAGGCTGTCGCTCTGTCGTCGTCACTGACATTTGACCATTGTTAATAAACAAAAGGTAATGATTTAGATTTTTCACCCTCTGTAGATTCTTTCATCGACTGAAATATCCGTTTTTGTCTGGCATCAGGAACCGTTGACTGGATGACCTTATTGATATGCTGCTTCTCAAGACAGAGAAATACTTAAGTATTCAGGTTTGAATTGAAATCCGAGGAAGTTTTAACATCTGCTGCTGGAATACTGACCAACGGTTGGATAGGCATGATAGATTTAAGGATTCCGCACAGTCATCCTATTTCCCAAGTAAAATAGCTTTTCAATAACCAACATATCACCCATAATATTTTTGCTCTATTAAAATACTCAGAATTAAAGAAATTGTACCTTTTCTCTATCAGGAAGCCATGAAAGAACAGGCTGAGTGGGCAGGGAGCTTATACAGTATTCATGAGCTCGCCTTGACTGACAGCTCTTTGAAACTACCTTGTGGTCATTGCCAGGTAACAAGGTAAACAATGGGCCAACAAATGCCGTCATGGTCAAGAGAGCTGATCATGGACTCTTGGATATCAGACAAACAGCAGCAATACACAATTGCATTTCTATTGTTTTGTAACTAATTACAGAAGACAATTCACTGATACATTCCTGAGTCACCTTAGACGCTTAGACATAAGGGAATGTACACCGTCATTGTAAATAAGAATGTGTTCTTCACTGACTTGCCTAGTTAAATAAAGGTTAAATAAAACAAATAATAATAATAGACACAAAACAAATAAAAAGAAGTGTACTGGTTAATTTATTGGTGCCTCTGCATTAGCATTAAACATGTTCAGACATTTATTTGATCATTTACAATAGGCCAGCATTGGAGAAATATTGATCAACATGAACATTCATGAGAAATAAAGGTGAGAGATAATGCTGAGACATCATTCAACATAAAAAAATATATTAGAGCCATAAGCCTAATAAAGGCACCCGGCCGCCCTACAGCGTGCAGCACCCATTGAGTCGTAGAATTTGTAACACTCATCTCCCGTCCGAATGTTTAAAAAAAACAGTGCAAAGTAACAAAATGTGATATATCATGTAAAAGTGAATTACTTAGGCTTTAGGATATGCAAGCAACTTCAGAGATTGATGGGGAGTGGGAGAGGAGGGGGACCCATGTACCCCGCTTCAATCAAGCAAACTTCAGTCAGCCCCAAGATTGAAGCGGGAGAGAAATCCAGCTATGGCCTCCTTGTCAGGCCTCTCACACTGGACAGACAGGAATCCTGGGATGGACAGCTCGCACAGCTTCCCCACATATAGCGCATTTGGAAAGTATTCTGACTCCTTCCTTTTTTCCACATTTTGTTACAACACAGCCTTCTTCTAAAATGTATTACTTTTTTCCCTCATCAATCTACACTCAATACCTAATAATGACAAAGTGAAAACAGGTTTTTAGACATTTTTGAAAATGTATATAGAAAAAAAATGAGAGAACCTTCCAGAAGGACAACCATTTCTGCAGCACTCCACCAATCAGGCCTTTAGGGTAGAGTGGCCAGATGAATGCCACTCCTCAGTAAAAGGCACATGACAGCCCGCTTAGAGTTTGCCAAAAGGCACCTAAAGGACTCTCAGACCATGAGAAACAAGATTCTGGTCTGATGAACCCAAGATTGAACTCTTTGGCCTGAATGCCAAGCGTCACGTCTGGAAGAAACCTGGCACCATCCTTACGGTGAAGCATGGTGGTGGCAGCATCATGCTGTGGGGATGTTTTTCAGTGGCAGGGACTTGAAGACTAGTCAGGATCGAGGGAAAGATGAACGGAGTAAAGCACAGAGAGATCCGTGATGAAAACCTGCTCTCAGGACCTCAGACTGGGGCGAAGGTTCACCTTCCAACAGGACAACAACCCTAAGCACACAGCCAAGACGACGCAGGAGTGCAGAGGCGCTCCCCATCCAACCTTACAGAGCTTGAGAGGATATGCAGAGAAGAATGGGAGAAACTCCCCAAGTACAGGTGTGCCAAGCTTGTAGCGTCATACCCAAGAAGACATGAGGCTGTAATCGCTGCCAAAGGTGCTTCAACAAAGTACTGAGTAAAGGGTCTGAATATTTTTGTAAATGTGGTATTTCCGTTTTTTATGGAAGAACAAAAAACATATAGTGAATATCAGGTGTGTTACAGAAAATATTCAGTTTATAAGTCAAAGCAGCCACAGCCATAGTTGCATTATCTAACGTTAGCCCACTGATCCCCCCCCCCCCCCCCCAAAAAAAAAAAATGTTGGCTACAATGTCAGACTCATCAAACTCTGATATTTACATTATGGTCAGCGCTTACAAGATCAACTGTCAATGATGTTACAGCATCCGTCTTCAGGATTATCTTTCTGTGTCACGCCCTGACCGTAGAGAGCCTTTTTATTTCTCTATTTGGTTAGGTCAGGGTGTGATTTGGGTGGGCATTCTAGATTATGTATTTCTATGTTGGCCTGATATGGTTCCCAATCAGAGGCAGCTGTCTTCCGTTGTCTCTGATTGGGGATCATATTTAGGCAGCTTTTTCCCACTGGGTTTTTGTGGGATCTTGTTTTTTGGTTAGTTGCCTGTGAGCACGCCATTTGCTTCATGTTTCTATGGGCTTTATTGTTTTGTTTGGTGAGTTTCATTTATTAACTGTCTGGGCTAGGGGGGCAGTATTTTCACAGACGGATGAAAAACGTACCCAATTTAAACAGGTTACTACTCTGGCCCAGAAACTAGAATATGCATATTATTAGTAGATTTGGATAGAAAACACTCGGACGTTTCTAAAACTGTTCGAATGGTGTCTGTGAGTATAACAGAATTCATATGGCAGGCAAAAACCTGAGAAAAATACAACCAGAAAATGACAAATCTGGTGCCTGTAGTTTTTTCAAGTCATTGCCAATCGAACACACAGTGACTAAGCATTCATTTTGCACTTCCTAAGGCTTCCACTAGATGTCAACAGTCATTAGAAAGTTGTTTGAGGTGTCTATGATGAACAGAGACCGAATGAGAAGGCTGGGAAGTTGGTGACCCAGGGAAGGATGTCAGTTCATTGGCGCGCATTCACGCGAGAGGTAGCTCTGTTCCAAAACGTTTTTCAAGACAATGCATGGGTCCGGTTGGAATATTACTGAAGTTTCACGTTATAAAGGCCCTAAAGATTGATGCTATACAACGTTTGACATGTTTGAATGAACGTAAATAGATTTTTTTTTTACTTTTCGTCGTGACATTTTCCTTGCGCGTCCTATATTTTGAGTAGCTTACTGAACGTGCAAACAACATGGAGTTATTTTGACATAAATTATGAACTTTATCGAACAAAACAACGTGTTGTGGACCTGGGATTCCTGGAAGTGCCTTCTGATGAAGATTATTAACCTCTTACATCTAGACGTTCCGCTAGCGGAACACCTGCTCCAATATCCAATGATAGGCGTGGCGTGAGTTACAAATTCCTAAAAAAAACCCAAACTTCAATTTTTCAAACATATGACTATTTTACACCATTTTAAAGATAAGACTCTCGTTAATCTAACCACACTGTCCGATTTCAAAAAGGCTTTACAGCGAAAGCAAAACATTAGATTATGTCAGCAGAGTACCCAGCCAGAAATAATCAGACACCCATTTTTCAAGCTTGCATATAATGTCACAAAAAACAAAACCACAGCTAAATGCAGCACTAACCTTTGATGATCTTCATCAGATGACACACCTAGGACATTGTTATACAATACATGCATGTTTTGTTCAATCAAGTTCATATTTATATTAAAAACCAGCTTTTTACATTAGCATGTGACGTTCAGAACTAGCATTCCCACCGAACACTTCCGGTGAATTTACTAAATTACTCACGATAAATGTTCACAAAAAACATAACAATTATTTTAAGAATTATAGATACAGAACTTTTTTGTGCAATCGAGGTGTCCGATTTTAAAAAAGCTTTTCGGTGAAAGCACATTTTGCAATATTCTGAGTAGATAGCCCAGCCATCAAGGCTAGCTATTTTGACACCCACCAAGCTTGACCCTCACCAAACTCCGATTTACTATTAGAAAAGTTTGATTACCTTTTGGTGTTCTTCGTTAGAATGCACTCCCAGGACTGCTACTTCAATAACAAATGTTAGTTTGGTTCAAAATAATCCATAGTTATATCCAAATAGCGGCGTTTTGTTCGTATATGCATATTCTAGTTTCTGGGCAGGAGTAATAATCAGATTAAATCGGGTACGTTTTTTATCCGGCCGTGAAAATACTGCCCCCTATCCATAACAGGTTAAAGGTAAGTGAATATTTCTAATGCTATTTATGCATTTAGATGACTCCAAAATGGCGGATATCTGTATTGCGTAGTGTATTTTTCTGAGCACAGTACTCAGATTATTGCAAAGTGTGCTTTCCCAGTAAAGTTATTTTGAAATCTGTCAATGCGGTTGCATTCAGGAGATGTTAATCTATAATTCTTTGAATAACAGTTTAATATTTTATCAACGTTTATTATGAGTATTTTTGTAAATTGTAGTGCTGATTCACCGGGAGTTTTGGGGGAAATACATTCTCTGAACATCATGTGCCAATGTAAAATGCTGTTTTTGGATATAAATATGAACTTGATAGAACAAAAAATTCATGTATTGTCTAACATAATGTCCTAGGAGTGTCATCTGATGAAGATTGTCAAAGGTTAGTGCATAATATTAGCTGGTTTTCTGCTTTTGGTGACGCCTGTCCTTGCATTGAAAATGGCTGTGTGTAATATCTTGTCTATGTACTGTCCTAACATAATCTAACTTTATGCTTTCGCCGTAAAGCCTCTTTGAAATCGGACAATGTGGTTGGATTAAGGAGATGTTTATCTTTCAAATGGTGTAAAATAGTTGATTGTTTGAGAAATTGAAATTATTACATTTTTGCTATCTTGTCAAGCAATCCCGTTACCGGGATGAGAACGGGAAGGGGTCCCATAGAGGTTAAACTATGTGGAATTCTACGCACGCTGCGCCTTGGTCTCCTTCTTACGACGAACGTGACAAGATCCCACCAAAAACGGACCAAGCCGCGTGGCCAGGATGAGTGGACATGGGAGGAGATCATGAGTGGAGCAGGGCCCTGGACGTGAATTGGGGAGTATCGCCGTTCAAGGGAGCAGATGGAGGCAGCAAGAGAGGAACGGGGACAATACGAGGAGTTAGAACGACAACGGAACCCCGAGAGGCAGCTCCCCCCCAAAAAAGGAGGGGGGGCACATGGGGATATTGGCAGAGTCAGGGTTTAGACCTGAGCCAACTCCCCGTGCTTACCGTGGGCATCGTGTGACTGGTCAGGCACCGTGTTATGCGGCGATACGCACTGTATCTCCAGTGCGCATTCACAGCCCGGTGCGCTCATTGCCGGCTCCCTGCATTTGCCGGGCTAGAGTGGGCATTCAGCCAGGACGGGTTGTGTCGGCTCAGCGCTACTGGTCTCCAGTACATCTCCTCGGTCCAGGATATCCTGCGCCGGCTCTACGCACTGTGTCGCCAGTGCGCCTCCACAGCCCAGTGCATCCTGTGCCAGCGCCCCGCACTTGCCGGGCTAAAGGGAGTATCCAGCCAGGACGGGTTGTGCCAGCTCTACGCTCCAGACCTCCAGTGCGCCTCCATGGTCCAGTATATCCTGCACCGGTTCAACGCACCAGGTCTCCAGTGCGCCTCCACAGCCCAGTACGTCCTGTGCCTGCTCCCCACACTCGCCCTGAGGTGCGTGTCACCAGTCTGGTGCCACCTGTTCCGACAACAGTTCCGAGTCCAGAGCGTCCGGCAATAGTTCCCAGTCCGGAGCTTCCGGCGACGGTCCCCAGTCCGGAGCTTCCGGCGACCGACGGTCCCCAGTCCGGAGCTTCCGGCGACGGTCCCCAGTCCGGAGCTTCTGGCGACGGACGGGAGTCCAGAGCCTCCGGTGACGATCTACGGTCCGGTCCCTCCGGCGACAATCCACGGTCCAGAGCCTCCGGCAACGATCCACGCTCTGGTTCCTCCGCCGACGATCCACAGTCCGGAGCTTCCGGCTACGATCCACAGTCCGGGTCCTCCGGCAACGATCCACGGTCCGGAGCTTTCAGCAACGACCCCCACAATAGAGTCGCCACCGAGGATGGCGGATCCGCGAGCAGAGCGGGGTCTACGTCCCGCACCGGAGCCGCCACCGAGGCTAGATGCCCACCCGGACCCTCCCCTATTGAGTCAGGTTTTGCGGCCGGAGTCCGCACCTTTGGGGGGGGGGGTACTGTCACGCCCTGACCGTAGAGAGCCTTTTTATTTCTCTATTTGGTTAGGTCAGGGTGGGATTTGGGTGGACATTCTACATTCTAGATTATGCCGGCTCCCTGCATTTGCCGGGCTAGAGTGGGCATTCAGCCAGGACGGGTTGTGTCGGCTCAGCGCTACTGGTCTCCAGTACATCTCCTCGGTCCAGGATATCCTGCGCCAGCTCTACGCACTGTGTCGCCAGTGCGCCTCCACAGCCCAGTGCATCCTGTGCCAGCGCCCCGCACTTGCCGGGCTAAAGGGAGTATCCAGCCAGGACGGGTTGTGCCAGCTCTACGCTCCAGACCTCCAGTGCGCCTCCATGGTCCAGTATATCCTGCACCGGTTCAACGCACCAGGTCTCCAGTGCGCCTCCACAGCCCAGTACGTCCTGTGCCTGCTCCCCACACTCGCCCTGAGGTGCGTGTCACCAGTCTGGTGCCACCTGTTCTGACAACAGTTCCCAGTCCAGAGCGTCCGGCAATAGTTCCCAGTCCGGAGCTTCCGGCGACGGTCCCCAGTCCGGAGCTTCCGGCGACGGTCCCCAGTCCGGAGCTTCCGGCGACGGTCCCCAGTCCGGAGCTTCCGGCGACGGTCCCCAGTCCGGAGCTTCCGGCGACGGTCCCCAGTCCGGAGCTTCCGGCGACGGACGGGAGTCCAGAGCCTCCGGTGACGATCTACGGTCCGGTCCCTCCGGCGACAATCCACGGTCCAGAGCCTCCGGCAACGATCCACGCTCTGGTTCCTCCGCCGACGATCCACAGTCCGGAGCTTCCGGCTACGATCCACAGTCCGGGTCCTCCGGCAACGATCCACGGTCCGGAGCTTTCAGCAATGACCCCCACAATAGAGTCGCCACCGAGGATGGCGGATCCGCGAGCAGAGCGGGGTCTACGTCCTGCACCGGAGCCGCCACCGAGGCTAGATGCCCACCCGGACCCTCCCCTATTGAGTCAGGTTTTGCGGCCGGAGTCCGCACCTTTGGGGGGGGGGGGGGGGTACTTTCACGCCCTGACCGTAGAGAGCCTTTTTATTTCTCTATTTGGTTAGGTCAGGGTGGGATTTGGGTGGACATTCTAGATTATGTTTTCTATGTTGGCCTGATATGGTTCCCAATCAGAGGCAGCTGTCTTTTGTTGTCTCTGATTGGGGATCATATTTACGCAGCTTTTTCCCACTGGGTTTTATTGGGGGATCTTGTTTTTTGGTCAGTTGCCTGTGAGCACACCGTTTGTGCTTTATTGTTTTGTTTGATGAGTTTCATTTATTAAACTATGTGGAACTCTACGCACGCTGCGCCTTGGTCTCCTTCTTACGACGAACGTGACATTCTGGCAAGACCCATCGAATGTTCTCCTCAATCAACCTGGTCTCAGAGCATTTCATGTTATTCTGTTCATAAATCCGTGTCACTCCATTTAGTATGATATGTTACATTTTGTACGGTTACATAAGATAGATGGTTAGTTAGGGTGCTCGACATTCACAAATGAATACGTACCATATGAAACGTAACATATCATACTAAATAGTGTTTTTTGAGTACAGGTTAATACGACATGCTCTGAGACCAGGTTGCCCCAATTGATAAAGCAACTTAGCTTGAAATGTGCACTGCACACGCGTGACATGATCGTAATTTTCAGTGCAGCCTGTCCACCCGAAATGAAAAGCAGCCCCTGCTGTCGGATGTCTTCATTCTTCAGAAAATACTGTAACGTTAAATTTACAATATGGCATCCAGTCACAACACCGTGTGCTTTTGCCAGCACGCTGGTAAGTAGCTTGCTGGCTAACAGTCACACCCCAGATGAAAGGTTCTCATTATCTTTGGTCGAACGTTCCGCTTGAGCTACGGATTGTAAACAAAGTCAAAGCAATATATAGGCAGGCGCATGTGATGGCGGTTTTAAGGGGGTACATATTTAAATTAGTAAATATCATCCAATTTCATTATAAAACTGATTTTTACTGTTTGGGAACTTTAACATCACATGATGTGTACATGTATGATGTCACATCAATGCACCACTCTAGTGTTGGTGTAAAATGACCTGTTTGCAAACATTTAACATTGCTTAGTTTGCTGACTCAACATGACCCTAAGAAGTACCCAAGTATTATTGTCTGTCAAATACAGGCCTATGTATGTGCTGTTAAAAGGAATCAGCAGTTCTCTATGGTCTGCCAGGACACACAGGAAGTGGATGTCCAACGCCAGCGGCAGGGGAACATATCCAGCATCAGCAGCTACCTGTTGCACATGTGCTTGCCTCGTCCGTATTTTTTAAACCTCCGGTTTTGGGCTCGAAATGGAGCTATGGCCTGTACGTGTATAGTACATAATATTGATCACTCATCTGGCATGGCGGTGAAATCATCCACTGTAGTTAATTACTTTTCCTAAAGCAATTTCCTAGTTGAAGATTTTTTCTCATAAATGAGTCGTGTTAGAAATGGCCATTTGAAACTCAGTCATCTTTTAAAAAGCTTTGCGTCCTTCCTTTTCACAATTTCAGTAAATACCTTATATTGATAGTATGACTGTTTAGTATCGTATATATTAGTACCTCGTTTCGATATTCTACATTCAAATATCAGTGAAATAGTGGGGGGCACTTTCTTTTTTGCACATTGTCCTTTTCAGGGTATGCCAATGACTCCAAACAAATGTTTTTTTAGTGTTTCCCATGGGCATTTTAGACAAACTAATGTTGTATTAACAATGTTTTTTGGTTGTACTGTTATTTATCTGTCATTATGGAAAATGGTATGGTGCAGCAATGTCTAAATCCAAACATTGTATAAACATAAAAGGATATTGACTCACTGACTTGTGCCAAGGACATGTTGAACAATTAAAAAAGCAAAGGTTTTTATTGTTGTAATAGCCTTTTCAGCATGGTCTGAACTTTATGTCTTGTACTACTTTTTTAATCTTATGAGCATAGAGTGTCGAGCTTCATTACATTGTCCCATTATTAATAAGTATCATGTTCATTTGAAATGTATTAACATTTGTGAGCCTAACCCATTGAACACAATACGTAACCGCTACTTTGAAGTTACATTGTGGTGAAGTTGGTGCCAATGTAACATAATCATTACCCTCTGTTAACATAGCCTTGTGGTGGCATAAAGTTTGGTGCCATCCTTGTGACAAAACAATAGCAACTTGTAACACCAAATCACACACCTGAATCAAGCTGATACTAATTGGACTCACTGAGCACTAGTAGCCTCTCGACTTGACCCACGTTGGGCATTCAGTGATGGGCTGCAGCTGTCAGGTCTCACAGAATGTGATGGTGTGGCAAACAGCAAGCGAAAAAAAGGTCAGATCTGAAATAGCAACTATTTTCAATTAAACATTTAATTATTCTACAAAATACGTTGTTCTCGCTGTCTGTTAGATTAAGCAGGTAGATTTACCAAATATATCCTTTTGTGTTAAAATGCTAGTTGTCTCCTGGTAGGCTAAAGGCTGCATACTTACATTTTCACAACCCTTAAAAGTATTTCATTGGTATGTAATGGCACAATTGGCCCAGTGTTGTCCGGGTTAGGGGAAGGTTTGGCCGGGGTAGGATGTCATTGTAAAATAAGAATTTGTTCTTAACTGACTTGCTTGGTTAATTAAAAAACTGAAACACAAGAGGGTTAGGGTTAAGCCTTGTAAGTAAGTATCCTTGCACAAGTGACCGGAATGGCTCATATGGCAGGAGCCTATTTCCTGTTTCTATAGCGTGTGACAGCTTGATGTACAAGTACACCCCCTGGACAGGACACTAGTTTATCACATGGCTTTAGCCCAAATCTATCTCGTTAATGCTGAGTGCCAAGCACAGACTCATCAGGTCCCATGTTTCTTTTTACAGTCTTTGGTATAACTCGGCCGGGGATCAAACTCTCACCCTTCCAATCTCAGGGCAGACACTAACCACAAGGCCACTGAGTTGGGCAAGGTTCTATCGAACTGAGTTTGTGTTTGCTGTGAGTTCCCGCTAAGTAATATTTACCATACCCTCCTTGTACATGAATGCATCCATGATCTATTAGGTGACTAATTATTTTATTTAGATTATTCTGAGTTTCATGTGGGTTTCATGTAATACTGGAAAATACTTGAATGGCTATTAAGACAGACTTTACCTGGTCAGTTTCATGGTTTGGGCCATGGAGGGACATTAAATCCCCCAAAGTGAAGGATAACGGCCCAACAGTTTCCAAAAAAGGGTCCCGTGGTAGGATTGTAGCTCTGTTTTAAAGAAAGAAAAATGACATATATTTATTTGGGTGCTTCCCAACAGCCACATTACATGTAACATTGAAAAATCAAAATAATCCTTAAAAGGCATTTGTAACATACTTTACATGACCAAAAGTATGTGAAAACCTGATCGTCGAACATATTATTCCAAAATCATGGGCATTAATATGGAGTTGGTCCACCCTTTGCTGCTATAACAGTCTCCACTCTTCTGTGAAGGCTTCCGCTAAATGATGGAACATTGCTGTGAGGAATTGCTTCAAGAGAACACGTTTCCACTGCTCCAGAGTCAGTAATGTGTTTATAAAATAAAACAAAAAAAACACAATGATGTATAAAAAAAAAAAAGCATTTTGACACAGATTCCAGAGTCCAATGGCGGTGAGCTTTACACCACTCCAGCCGACACTTGGCATTGCGCATCCTGAGCTTGTGTGCATGCTGAGCTAGGCTTGTGTGCAGCTGCTCAGCCATGGAAACCCATTTCATGAAGCTCCCGACGAACAGTTCTAGTGCCGAGGTTGCTTCCAGAAGCAGTTTGGAATTCGGTAATTAGTGTTGCAACCGGGGACATACAATTTTTACACGCTATGCGCTTCAGCACTCGGCGGATCCATTCTGTGAGCTTGTGGCCTACCACTTTGCGGCTGAGCCGTTGTTGCTCCTAGACGTTTCCACTTCACAATAACCACACTTATAATTGACCGGGGCAGCTCTAGCAGGGCAGACATTTGACAAACTGGCTTGTTGGAAAGGTGGCATCCTATGACGGTGCCACGTGAAAGTCACTGAGCTCTTCAGTAAGGCCATTCTACTGGCAATGTTTGTCTATGGATATTAAATGGCTGTGTGCTTGATTTTATACACCTGTCAGCAACGTGTGTGGCTGAAATAGCAGAATCCACTAATTTGAAGGGGTGTCCACATACTTTTTTACAATATGGTCGGCAAACAACTAAATGTCTTATTGGATCAATTTCACATCACCATATATGTATGAAATATAATTGTAGTATGCCCAATGTTAGGGCCAGGTGAATGTCTTACAACAAACAAGATTGACTTTGACCACTTGCTCACATTTTTCTTGTAATCATGATATGATTAGCCTTCTTAATGTCTTACGCATTACTTAAAATGGTCTGAAGTAAAGGTCTACAAGTGTTTTCCATTTATCTATGTATCAGATGTCAGGACACAGAATTATAGGCCTCAGGAACTGACAATCCAATCTTGAACTTGGTAAACTGCTGAATTTCACTCTGTACACAAAGTAGCAGATGTCTCACAGTTCTCATTGTTCAATAGAAAGTTGTATCAGGTTCTTATCAATCAACGTCTGTAATGATGCATGTATACGTCATTCAGAATGACTATATAATGTTGAGAAGGATTTTCCCTTTGAGCCATACTTATTAGCTATGCTCTACCACCTTGCTGTTGACCTTTTCTTTTTTAGCCTCTGGTGCTGTTAGTCTTTGCATTTTCACATGACGACTTGTATCCCAAACCTCTGTATTAAAACTTTTCCTTCAACTGGATCCTGGAAGCCAAGTCTGCTCTTTTCTGACCGCTTATACCCATAATATCTTCAAATGTTCATAGATGTAAGAGAGATTAAAGTAGACGGCATCGGTCAAAATCGTGATTTATGACCCTATGACCGGATGGCGCGTTCATGCCCAAATAAGGAAGGTGTCATGTGGTTAGGGTCATATAGTTTCATCCTGTTCTATCACGTGTTAGAGTGTGTGTTATTTTATATCTATATTGCATCTCTTTGAAGTGGTCATGATGATTGATGTGTAGGGACCTCGTTGAGCTGGGGGGGTTGTGTTTGAACATTTCAAAGAGGATGGCCCCCACACCCCCCCCCCCCCCTATTTTATTGCTCTTAGGGTTGTTGTCTATGAATTAGGAATGTCCGGGGGGCTATGTGTTGGAGGCAGATGTCTTATAAATACTCCCCAGACACACATGCGGCCCCAGAACACTAAACAAGATTTAAAAAATAAAACCCTGAACATTAAACAGAAAATGATGTCTCCTAGACCAATTCTCGGGGTACTATGCGCCTCTTGTCGCGAACCCAATGATAAAAGCATCGAGGATCTTTGGGGTGAGGCCCCAGAATGTTTTAAAGCGTTTTTGGATACTAGTGATGGCCATATGACTTATATGTTCAAACCTGAGGATTCAACGGTGAAGATTTTCACAGACAGCGGCCCCAGACCCCTTTATCATGCAAAACCCGGGAGTTTTTCTCCTGCACTGCGTATGAGAGACTGGCTTAAGATACGGCTAGCGCTCTGTCAAATTGAACAGGCCCTAAGTGCTACAAAAGTACCAGGCTATGCATTGGAAGAACTTGTGGGAGGTCGCCATGATTTGAAAGCCATCCGGATCTGTTCAATGGCTTATAGCCCCGACTCCAAAGTGACAATTTTAGCATGTGAACAATTTGATAGTACAAATGCGACGAAGTCTGTCAGTTCATATGTATTTTCCAAAGCCTGCAAGGATGTGAATTTTTTTATGCCTGTGTTTAGCTTTAAATGGAGGGATTACCCTATATTCATAACCCTGATTAATAAGCTGGACAGTCTTTTCCAAAATCATGAACAATTACGTCGATGGCCGCTTCTATCCTTAAGACACACGGGCGAATGTCTACAGGCCAGACGTATGATCTATCCCTGGAGTGAAAACTTACTGAGTCCTGACGCTGGGGAATTGGACACAGACAGCGGGTGGGGTTCAGTGACAACCCTATAGCCAGGCCCGTTATCTGTAAGAAAGGAACAGTAAAAAATGTTTTGTATTAATTATTCAAAGGTCTGTACTAAATATTATGAATTAAATAAATGTTTTTAAAGCTACCCCTTAACGAACGGGAATTTGTCAGTTCTTCAAGCATTGTTTATACATAACAAACATTAATGCATGTTACAATATTGCACAGTAAAACATTTTAAGTGATTATTGCATGTTTTAAAAGGTCTGTACTAAATATTATGAATTAAATAAAATGGTTTTAAAGCTGTATCTCACCTTTAACGGAGGGGCTATGCATTTTTGAGCCATCCCCAGGCATGGCCCTGAGAAAAAAGGATTCCGGAACAACATGTGCGTGCACTGGGGGTGTGTGCGGGAGGGTAATTGTGTGTGTGTGTGTTTCAAAACAAAAAGGGGGCTGTGTCTCTGCATGGGTGGCTTTTGAAACCAGAAAAAGTGTGTGTGAGTTTGTTTAGGATTGGGTGCGTCTCTTCAATTGGGCTAGGCACTTTCAATTTTATTACCACACAAGCCTTTCAAATACGTATTTATCTCACCCCCAAGGATGTGGGGGGGGGGGTAAAAAGTCAAAAAGCCCAGGCATAAGATATCTTGACTAGACGACCTCCTAAGGGTTTAAAACATATGTTATTTTCTAATCAGCGCCCCCCAAAGCTGTGCTTTGAAGCATAAATGCAATATCGGCAGACCGAATATGTCGAGACACCCGCTTGTGGTTTTTGGGTCTCTAGACATTCGGGAGTACTTTATATGACCCTTTTATGCATACAGGATGTCGCCCGAAAAAACGGCACCCCCCCCCCAGCTCTGTAAACTCATTGCAGAATAGTGAAACTAGCCAGTCGGTATGACAGCCTAAAGCGCAACTCAAAAGACTCCCGGCCAACAGACAGAAGAGTTATCAGGCCAACAGATAATCGCGGAATCGGTCCTAATGGAGCTTTCTGAAGGTGAGTTAGTGAAAACAATATATTAGATTTGGAGAGGTATTTTCAGGGAATTGTATGGATATTAAAAATTTGATATCGCTATTCTAAAACGGATGGACAATGATTTTTAGTTAATATGTCAAATGCACGTATTTTTATATTTTAAAAATGTGTATATTTCGTATAAATATATGTTAATATTATCTAACATCTGTAGGGTCTCAATCCTTTACACAGCTGCTCCGGGGGATAGATGATTTGGAACAGCATTCGTTAGAGGGGGATTCTCAGAATCAAACCGCGTGCAGCCCTTTAACCTGTTAGGGCTAGGGGGCAGTATTGACACGGCCGGATAAAAAACGTACCCGATTTAATCTGGTTACTACTCCTGCCCAGTAACTAGAATATGCATATAATTATTGGCTTTGGATAGAAAACACCCTAAAGTTTCTAAAACTGATTGAATGGTGTCTGTGAGTATAACAGAACTCATATGGCAGGCAAAAACCTGAGAAGATTCTGTACAGGAAGTACCCTGTCTGACAAGATCTTGTTCTTCTTGTCTCTGTTTATTGAAGACTGAGGATCTTTGCTGTAACGTGACACTTCCTACGGCTCCCATAGGCTCTCAGAGCCCGGGAAAAAGCTGAACGATATCGAGGCAGGCTCTGGCTGAAACACTTTATCGCGTTTGGATAGTGGCCGATCAGAGTACTATGGGCTTAGGCGCGTGCCCGAGTCGACCGAATGCTTTATTTTCTTTTGTCTGTTTACCTAAACGCAATTCCTGGTCGGAATATTATCGCTTTTTTATGAGAAAAATGGCATAAAAATTGATTTTAAACAGCGGTTGACATGCTTCGAAGTACGGTAATGGAATATTTAGAATTTTTTTGTCACGAATTGTGCCATGCTCGTCACCCTTATTTACCCTTTCGGATAGTGTCTTGAACGCACGAACAAAACGCCGCTGTTTGGATATAACTATGGATTATTTTGAACCAAACCAACATTTGTTATTGAAGTAGAAGTCCTGGGAGTGCATTCTGACGAAGACAGCAAAGGTAATAACATTTTTCTTATAGTAAATGTGACTTTTCTCAGTGCTAAACTTGCTGGGTGTCTAAATAGCTAGCCCTGTGATGCCGGGCTATCTACTGAGAATATTGCAAAATGTGCTTTCACCGAAAAGCTATTTTAAAATCGTACATATCGAGTGCATAGAGGAGTTCTCTATCTATAATTCTTAAAATAATTGTAATGCTTTTTGTGAACGTTTATCGTGAGTAATTTAGTAAATAAACCGGCAGTGTTCGGTGGGAATGCTAGTCATATGCTAATGTAAAAAGCTGGTTTTTGATATAAATATGAACTTGATTGAACAAAACATGCATGTATTGTATAACATAATGTCCTAGGGTTGTCATCTGATGAAGATCATCAAAGGTTAGTGCTGCATTTAGCTGTGGTTTGGGTTTATGTGACATTATATGCTAGCTTGAAAAATGGGTGTCTGATTATTTCTGGCTGGGTACTCTGCTGACATAATCTAATGTTTTGCTTTCGTTGTAAAGCCTTTTTGAAATCGGACAGTGTGGTTAGATTAACGAGAGTCTTGTCTTTAAAATGGTGTAAAATAGTCATATGTTTGAAAAATTGAAGTTTTTGCATTTTTGAGGTTTTTGAATAACGCGCCACGGGATTACACTGGCTGTTACGTAGGTGGGACGATTTGGTGCCACCTATCCTAGAGAGGTTAAGTAGCCAATCCCCATCCCACTATTGTCGACATAAGTTCAATAATAAAAATCCCTAAGAAAATGTATACATTAAAAACAAAAAGTGTGAACCCTATATTAAAAGCTATTTTTTGTGTTTACAGCGGACAGACCCAAAAGAAGGATCCTGGGTGCTTCATGTACTCTGAGCGATGACATCGATGCTATTCTACCGTTCTGTTCGAACGGTTTTACCCTAACTCCCCTCAGGAACCAAGCTACATATTTCCGAACCAAACATGGCACAACATGTGCACAAGTGCATTGTGCAAAATCCCCCCGGCCCGAAAAGTTACTGCTTCAAGAAACGGCCCTACATGGACAAGGTATGAAGCCATTATATAAGTTATTAGTAATACATAGTTTATTATAATTTATACATTTTTTATGATTGAATATGTTAAAACAATGACAAATAATGTTTTTTTCAGACTCCAAACGAGACATGCCTTGCAGAATCTGCAAGGCCTGGTGAAAAAAGTCTAAAGCCCACGGTTTCCGCAATTCGTCAGAACAGCCCGCGTCAAAAAAGCGGAGGTAATTTAATTATGCATTGTTAATATATAGTATTATATCTGAAATGTATTTGACATTTTAACCTAATATATTACTGTTTAACAATCTATTTTATGTGCATATTATTTTCTTTCAGACTCCTCCCCGGCATATAACGGCACCGAAGACCATGCACACCGAGAACACGCGGAGGATTTCGGCGCGCCGGACATTCACAATAAAACAATGAAACTGGATGATTTCAACGTTTTAAATGACATTCCAGAGGTAGACGACTGGATATTCTGTAATGCAGCCAGTCTTCTTGATTCCTCCAATTCTTATGTAGAAACACCCAAACCTGAAATAGACCAAGCTGGGTTTATCAATGCCTTTTCAAAGACTCTAAATCCAGAAATGTCTTGCTACACAAACGAATGGTTGATTTACTCGAGCGGCAATACAGTCAGGATCTATCCTTCTGGCGTAGAACAATGATGTAACGACTGTCTGAAGAAGTAGACCAAGGCGCAGCGTGTTGAGTGCTCATATTTAATTTTAATTGAGACAATTTGAACAAAACAAGAAAATGACAGCCAAACAGTTCTGTCAGGTATAACAAAAACAGTAAACAGAAATTAACTACCCACAAACCCCAAAGGAAAACAGGCTGCCTAAGTATGACTCCCAATCAGCGACAACGATGTACAGCTGTCCCTGATTGAGAGCCATACCAGGCCAAAACAAAGAAATGCAAAGCATAGAAAAAAGGACATAGAATGCCCACCCAAATCACACCCTGACCAAACCTAAATAGAGACATAAAAAAGGCTCTCTCAGGTCAGGGACAGTACCCCCCCCCCCCCCCCCAAAGGTGCGGACACTGGCCGCAAAACCTGAACCTATAGGGGAGGGTCTGGGTGGGCATTTCTCAGACAGCAAAGCTATGGCTGCTCCAGTGTCCACTTGCATCCGTACTGCGTTTCCATCCAGTAGCGGCGTCACCCAGTATCCGTGTCCATTGTCTGAAATGGACAAAACATGCAAAGATTCTTCCCCTTCAGACAGGGTATCACTTTTTTTATCCTCTGTGTGCTCCATTTTATGCACTTTCTTTTTGTACTCCCTTTTCTCCCTTTTCCTTTTTTCAGTACTTTTGTTTGATTGTCTCTTTGTTTTTACATGCACGTTTGATGTGACCCTTTTTTCCACAACTTCTACAGTCTAAGAATTTGCACCAACACTACTCTGCTTGGTGACCTGGTTTCCCACAGCAATAGCATGGCTTGCCACCTCCTGCCTTGTTTTTTAACTCCGTAGACACCTTATGCACTTGGGTCGATGCACTTAGCTGTTGTGCGTATTTATTTGCCATTTCCATTGACGTACTCACTTCTATTGTTGTCTGCAATGTTAAAACCTCTCTAGGGTAGGTGGGACGAAATCGTCCCACACTATTCAACAGCCAGCGAAAAATCAGAGCGTCAGATTTAAAACCACAAAAGTTCTCAAACATAGGACTATTTTACATCATTTTATAGATACACTTCTCCTGAATCGAACCACGTTGTCCGATTTCCAAAAGGCTTTACAGCGAAAGCAAAACATTAGATTATGTTAGGAGAGTACATCGACACAATAACCACACAGCCATTTTATAAGCAACTAGCATGCATCACAAATACCCAAAACACAGCTAAATGCAGCACTAACCTTTGACGATCTTCATCAGATGACACTCCTAGGACATTATGTTATACAATACATGCATTTTTTGTTCGATAAAGTTCATATTTATGTGCCCTAAAGGGACAAATATAGAATATCAATACACAACAAAGACTGCTGCCTCAGTTTGTATGATGGCAATATGCAGAATCTCCAGAATGTTATGAACATTTTACATTTACATTTTAGTCATTTAGCAGATGCTCTTATCCAGAGCGACTTACAGTAGTGAATGCATACATTTCATACATTTTTTTTTCCGTACTGAAGTGATCAGATGAATTGCAATTAATTGCAAAGTCCCTCTTTGCCATGCAAATGAACTGAATCCCCCAAAAACATTTACACTGCATTTCAGCCCTGCCACAAAAGGACCAGCTGACATCATGTCAGTGATTCTCTCATTAACACCGGTGTGAGTGTTGACGAGGACAAGGCTGGAGATCACTCTGTCATGCTGATTGAGTTCGAATAACAGACTGGGTGCTTGGAATCATTGTTCTTCCTCTGTCAACCATGGTTACCTGCATGGAAACACATGCCGTCATCATTGCTTTGCACAAAAAGGTCTTCACAGGCAAGGATATTGCTGCCAGTAAGATTGCACCTAAATCAACCACTTATCAGATCATCAAGAACTTCAAGGAGAGCGGTTCAATTGTTGTGAAGGCTTCAGGGCGCCCAAGAAAGTCCAGCAAGCGCGAGGACCGTCTCCTAAAGCTGATTCAGCTGCGGGATCGGGGCACCACCAGTACAGAGTTTACAGAGCTTGCTCAGGAATGGCAGCAGGCAGGTGTGAGTGCATCTGCATGCACAGTGAGGGAAGACTTTTGGAGGATGGCTTGGTGTCAAGAAGGGCAGCAAAGAAGCCACTTCTCTCCAGGAAAAACATCAGGGACAGACTGATATTCTGCAAAAGGTACAGAGATTGGACTGCAGAGGACTGGGGTAAAGTCATTTTCTCTGATGAATCCCCTTTCCGATTGTTTGGGGCATCCGGAAAAAAGCTTGTCCGGAGAAGACAAGGTGAGCGCTACCATCAGTCCTCTGTCATGCCAACAGTAAAGCATCCTGAGACCATTCATGTGTGGGGTTGCTTCTCGGCCAAGGGAGTGGGCTCACACCTAAGAACACAGCCATGAATAAAGAATGGCACCAACACATCCTCCGAGAGCAACTTCTCCCAACCATCCAGAAACAGTTTGGTGACGAACAATGCCTTTTCCAGCATGATGGAGCACCTTGCCATAAGGCAAAAGTGATAACTAAGTGGCTCGGGGAACAAAACATCGATATTTTGGGTCCATGACCAGGAAACTCCCCAGACCTTAATCCCATTGAGAACTTGTGGTCAATCCTCAAGAGGCGGGTGGACAAACAAAAACCTACAAATTCTGACAAACTCCAAGCATTGATTATGCAAGAATGGGCTGCCAACAGTCAGGATGTGGCCCAGAAGTTAATTGACAGCATACCAGGGCGGATTGTAGAGGTCTTGAAAAAGAAGGGTCAAGACTGCAAATATTGACTCTTTGCATCAACTTCATGTAATTGTCAATAAAAGCCTTTGACACTTATGAAATGCTTGTAATTATACTTCAGTATTCCATAGTAACATCTGACAAAAATATCTAAAGACTCTGAAGCAGCAAACTTTGTGGAAATTCATATTTGTGTCATTCTCAAAACTTTGGGCCACGACTGTAATTTACACCATCCCAGCAGCTGTCTTAGAAATATAACTTTGCTCTGTGCTTCTCCGAGCATGCACTTAGTGCTAGGCTATGGATCGTTTGATTGAGACCACACTAAATAGCCTATAAGCACACTTGATATTGTTCGCCCAGAAGAGAATCAGAGATGAGGCGCGGCACTGAGCACACGTCGATATATACAGATGAAGTCGGAAGTTTACATACACTTAGGTTGGAGTCATTAAAACTAGTTTTTCAACCACTCCACAAATTTCTTGTTAACAAACTATAGTTTTGGAAAGTCGGTTAGGACATCTACTTTGTGACTGATACAAGTAATTTTTCCACCAATTGTTTACAGACAGATTATTTCACTTATACACTGTGATACACTGTATCACAATTCCAGTGGGTCAGAAGTTTACATACACTAAGTTGACTGTGCCTCTCAACAGCTTGGAAAATTCCAGAAAATTATGTCATGGCTTTAGAAGCTTCTGATAGGCTAATTGACATAATTTGAGTCAATTACAGGTGTACCTGTGGATGTATTTCAAGGCCTACCTTCAAACTCAGTGCCTCTTTGCTTGACATAATGGGAAAATCAAAATAAGTCAGCCAAGATCTCGGAAAAGAATTGTAGACCTCCACACGTCTGGTTCATCCTTGGGAGCAATTTCCAAATGCCTGAAGGTACCACGTTCATCTGTACAAACAATACTATGCAAGTATAAACACCATGGGACCACTCAGCCGTCATACCGCTCAGGAAGGAGACGGGTTCTGTCTCCTAGAGATGAACATACTTTGCTGCGAAAAGTGCAAATCAATCGCAGAACAACAGCAAAGGACCTTGTGAAGATGCTGGAGGAAACAGGTACAAAAGTATCTATAACCACAGTAAATCGAGTCCTATATCGACATAACTTGAAAGGCCACTCAGCAAGGAAGAAGCCACTGCTCCAAAACCGCCATAAAAAAAAGCCAACTGCACATGGGGACAAAGATCATACTTTTTGGAGAAATGTCCTCTGGTCTGATGAAACAAAAATAGAACTGTTTGGCCATAATGACCATCGTTATGTTTGGAGGAAAAAGAGGGAGGCTTGCAAGTCGAAGAACACCATCCCAACCGTGAAGCACGGGGGTGGCAGCATCATGTTGTGGGGGTGCTTTGCTGCAGAAGGGACTGGTGCACTTCACAAAATAGATGATTTCATGAGGCAGGAAAGTTCTGTGGATATATTGAAGCAACATCTCAAGACATCAGTCAGGAAGTTAAAGCTTGGTCGCAAATGGGTCTTCCAAATGAACAATGACCCCAAGCATACTTCCAAAGTTGTGGCAAAATGGCTTAAGGACAACAAAGTCACGGTATTGGAGTGGCCATCACAAAGCCCTGACCTCAATCCTATAGAAAATTTGTGGGCGGAACTGAAAAAGCGTGTGTGAGCAAGGAGGCCTACAAACCTGACTCCGTTACACCAGCTCTGTCAGAAGGAATGGGCCAAAATTCACCCAAATTATTGTGGGGAGCTCGTGGAAGGCTACCCGAAACGTTTGACCCAAGTTAAACAATTTAAAGGCAAAGCTACTAAATACTAATTGAGTCTATGTAAACTTCTGACCCACTGGGAATGTGATGAAAGAAAAAAAAGCTGAAATAAATCATTCTCTCTGCTATTATTCTGACATTTCACATTCTTAAAATAAAGTGGTGATCCTAACTGACCTGAGACAGGGAATTTTTACTAGGATTAAATGTCAGGAATTGTGTAAAACTGAGTTTAAATGTAGTTGACTAAGGTGTATGCAAACTTCCGACTTCAACTGTATATAGCCTAATAAGCAACTATTCTAAAACACTTAGAAATATTGACATGTTCTCAATTACAAATTATATGACCCTTCCCTGGTCTAGATTGAAAAAATACTAAACCCTCCCCTTGACTGAAATTGGAAAATCATGACCCTCCCCCATTTACCTCCAGGTAACCAATCTGTATCCACCCCTAAGCTCCAAATGGTTCAAAACTCTGCAGCCCGTCTCCTCACCCACACTATGTCCTGGCAGTACATCTCCCCTGTCCTCCGTGAACTCCACTGGCTCCCTGTCTTCATACTCATTGATTACAAGATCCTCCTTCTGACCTACAAAGCCCTTTCCCACCTTGCCCCACCCCCTTACCTCTCAGACCTTCTTCTCAATCTCCCTTACAAACCCACATGAGTGCTCTGTTCCACCACAGCAGACCACATTGTCATCCCCAGGTCAAAGCTCCAGAGCTTCGATGACAGGGCCTTCTCCAGGGTTGCTCCTAGGCTCTGGAACAACCTTGCTCCAGCCATCCATGACTCTGAGTCCATCATCATCTTTCAGTCCCTCCTAAAGCTCCACCTTTTTTACCATGCCTACCCTTAATAACATTTCATGTTCAAAATTGTGCACTCTCCTCAAACAATAGCATGGTATTATTTCACTGTAATAGCTACAGTAAATTGGACAGTGCAGTGAAATTAACAAGAATTTAAGCTTTCTGCCAATATCAGATATGTCTATGTCCTGGAAAATGTTCTTACTTACAACCTCATGCTAATCGCAGTAGCCTACATTAGCTCAACCGTCCCGTGGAAGGGACACCGATCCCGAAGATGTTTTAAACCCCCACACACGCAAAGCAATACACTACAAAGACACTCCTCGCTCCCCCATACTGAGCACCACCTAACTGAAACCCTTACCCTACACCTTACCCTAAACCAGGTTTGAATCCTAACTCCAGTCGCACCCCTTACCTTAAACCGGGTTCATATCCAAACCCCTGCCCATACACTAATATACATCCCTTCCTTGAGCCCATCCTTCTCTTGTTTTGTCTGATGTTGTTTTGTTTGACTCCTGTTTTTGGGGGGTTTCATTTCTGCAATTGTAAAGTAAAGACTTTGGGTTTGTGCTATATAAGTCCCATGTATTATTATTTTTATTATAATTATTATGCAGATCTGAAAGACTTGGATAGGTTTAATCAATATGGTAGTAGCCACAATTTGTCAACTATCCAGTCCTCTCAGATCTAGGGATTAGAGGCTAGGTAATGTTTTGGGACAGGTCATATCTGTCTTCTAGCTAGTCTCTCGTCCCTGACTCCTAACCCTGGAGCAGTTTGATCTCATGTTCACAGCAAAGGGAGACCGGAGCAGTCTGCTTCCTTTAACAACAATAAAAAAAGCTTTTTTAATTTAAATCAGAAAATCTGTATTTTGCAAAGATTAAATGTTTTATTTGTCTGTTCATATTTTATTCTTAATTATGACGGGACAAAAACAAGATGTTTGAAGACAGCCTTTGGATGTACTTGGGTTGCTGCAAGTCATCTCTCTCTGTCTGAATACTGCAAGCATAGTTTTTTTTTTATTTAAAGAGAATTTCTTAGCAATTAATAGTTTGTATGAAGAGAATGGCTTTACAATGTTGGAGTGTATACGGACTCTCCCGACAAGGTTGTTAAAAATATAAATATATTTTGAACCTTTGTATCTATGTTTCAAACATTTATTTGAGTATTGTTTCAGATGAAAAAATGCCCTCTTTATTATATATGTAAATATTGTACTTTAATGATTTACGGGTGAAATTGTCATTATTACACTAGTTGGAAGTTCTTAATTTCTGAAAATATTGATATTTCTAATGCAGAACAATATAAAAAATGTATAATAATCTTGAATATGCAAGTTAATGTTTTTTATTTTCTATTGTAAATAAAGGGAATTCAGGTGTATTTTTCTTAATGGAACATTTGGTATAGGAAATGTCTCTATGGAAGCCTCTTTATCTAATAAGTAATCCTGAAAGACAGCCTGTCGCTGCAGACCCTTCTATGTAGATAGGTATGCCCAGTCCCAAACCTACCCCTAGCCTCTACACCCAATGCATTTTCGGAGAATCAAGAGGATTAGTTAAGTATGGGCAATGTAGAAAATGCTCCACCTTTCCCTGAAACACTAGATATAATTTTCACCACATTGCTTATAGACTGTCATGACTTTCCCTCTTGGGTGAGGATCATAGGCGCCAGATCAGCTCGACACAGGGCTGACAGATTCCACCCCAACCAAATTTCTATGACTTAACA
This sequence comes from Salmo salar, assembly GCF_965601325.2. Classification (NCBI taxonomy): domain Eukaryota; kingdom Metazoa; phylum Chordata; class Actinopteri; order Salmoniformes; family Salmonidae; genus Salmo; species Salmo salar. Next base: position 8,914,836 of record NC_138306.1, on the reverse strand, counting down.
GCCGGGTCGTAAATACCTTGCAGGAACTCTCTCTCCCAATCTGCCGAAATGGAAGTTAAAAATCCCTTTGTTACCACAGAGAGAGGCTTTGCAAAAGGTTGGACATTGACACAATATTCCCAACACAACGAATTTTGGGAATTGGTCAGGAGGGACTTAAAGAACAATTATGTCAGATCAGTTGTTGTTTTGTGATATCATTATGAGCGGTATAACCAAATAACGTTAACTCTACAAATGTGTACGTCCCAGTTATCAAATGTACATCTAAATGTTGTGGAACTTACCTGATTAAATATGAAACTATTTGTGAGAAAATGAAAGGTGATTTTAGCCTTCTAAATGAGAATTGTCTTTCATGTAAAGTTTTACCCAGTCATTAACCACGCCCACGTGAGCACAGACATTATTACAAAAGAAGAGAATGCCCTTTTCCCCCAATTGTTTATAAAATGACTCCTAACTAAATTTACATCAGACCAGCGTGACTGACAGCGTGAGATAAAATGTACGAAATGGTTAGAAACTCTCAAACTTTCAACAGAGAAAAAGAAAATCTCTACCAGACCAGAAAATGTGGAGACCCTCTGGACAGGAACATTCAGTCTGCAGCTGTTTATGCACTGTTAGCCTAGGAAACTCAACCGAAGACGAGAGACAAATAACAATTTCCTCTCACCTCTATAGGTATCTCTAGGGTATCTATTCTAATCAAACAGAGACAAGGACCGCTGAACACCACTTGGTACACCTCCGGAAGATTCGTTCTAACAGATACTCCGAGACCAACCTACTACAACTACAAAGGATATGGTGACCTCTGGTGGACAACCAGAGACTTTTACTCTCCACAGACTGATCGGGCGATTTCACCAGAGAGCGACAACAAAGACATACAAGCGTAAATATGTAGTTTGCATTTCTAAATCTGAATGAGCAGTTGTTAGGTTGCTAAATATCCACATTTACGATGAGCATATAATTCAACTGTATGTACGATAGTTGAATTCCTTTGTCTCTCCTTCTACCGCTCTTTCGTTCCCCACCCCCTTTCATTGTGTAACCAAGCCGTCATATCAGGTTAGTCCACTAGGGACTTTTCATTGCATCATGTTAGTAACCAATGTATAATCTATCCTGTGTGTGCTTATGTAATTCTGTGATTATTTAGTTAATCAGTAAATAAATAATGAAGGCAATTTTGTATCGCTGATTCATCATGGAGACTAGGGTTGGTGCTAATTTGAAGTCAACGACGTTCAGAATGAGACTGAGGTAATAATGATAAATAATGGTTGACTGGTATAACGATATATTTATATCTGTAGAGTTAATTCCGGAAACGGTAACTCACTAAAAAACTTTTCCCGTGGTGCCCCAAGATTGCTAATGAGTTAATTGTTACATGATTAATTCATCATCGTAATAATTAAACATAGTTAATTGATTTGATAAAATAATCATCATCACATTAATGGTACTAACGTTACGACGGCACCTATGTAATCCTCTCAGATTAGAGCACATGGTTTAGATGCTAGTGGTTGATTTGGGACTGGGCTGTAGGCTAAAGTAGAAGCAGTCTAAATTCAGCCATCACTCAGAGCTTAGGTAAACCAGGGAAGACTAACACTGACATAGTTCTCTCACCTATTAATAGACACATAAAACATCTGTGTGAATTCACTTACCTACCTAGTACATAAATATGACTGAACCAGTGATATGGGTGTGTGTGGACTATGGCCGCTTCATGAGTTATGACAACTGGAATGATGATGAAAATGTGGTTGAACCACTGACAGTGTTGATAATCGTCAATATTTGATGGGTGATAGGAGTGCCTTTCAGGGATTGCGACGTCACAAAATGTTCACGTGTAGAACATATGGGAATATCTGTCATGTAGAATAGGGTATTGTTTTGGCTCAATTCACTACATTTCTACATGCAGTTTTCCTGAAAGTTACATTTTGTATTTATTTAACTAGTCTGTCAACAAATAAAAATAAATTGGACATCATTTGATACACATGCAGGACCTCAAAGTCTCAGAACAAAGCAGTGAGCCAGACGCCGATCCCCTCTGCAGCACCCGATGTATCAGCAATTATACTACTTTTCTCAGGAAGCTGTGATCAGAATGACAGACAATAGCGCCATCTAGCTGTTGACCAGCTAATGGTTGTCAGGCCATGGGTAAATTTGGCACTCACAGGATGCTTAGAACATTTTTTCCCCTTCTGGAATCCCAGTGAGGTCGTTTTTCCATCCCTTGATATATTTTTGTTCCAAGTCAGGTTCAGTTTACATGGAATGTGCAGATGTACAGTACTAAAATGTAACTTTTGTGACTGCTTCCTTTCCCCAATAGTATCTGCCCCCGCAAGTGGGAAAGGACCTGTCTCCTTTTCTTTTTATAAAGGGAAAAATGTGAAGTCAACTTTCATCATACAAAATTATACCACAATTAATCATAATCAGCATGAGAAAATGTACCATTTGTAAAGAAACGTGTAATAGTTTGAATTAAAATAATGCAAAGGACAACAAAAATGTGTCAGTGCTCAAGTATTGGACTTTATTGACAGTTAAGCAATATCAGTGCACAATACCAATCACTTGAATACAACATGATCAAAATCCATTGCTTTCTACATACACATGGTTTGTGAGCACATTGGCTAATCTTGTTGGGCAAAGTGAAGATTATATTTCATGATTTCATTGAGATTTAAGTTCAGTATGGTAAGCCTTTATACGCTATACAAGGGGACGATCAAAGCTAGATTACCTTCTCACGTAAACTTTTATTCGCCAATTAAAAGACAGTATAAAATTCACTTAAACATATCGGTATAAACTCAATATGCTGGGGAAAATATATTTCTGTACCCCCACCTTCGACAAACGTTACAGGCAAAAGGGATGCGGAGGTAAGAAGTTATCCAATTAATTTAAAAAGGTGACTTTTGTTACGTTCTTAGACGTTCACACCAGTAAACCAGATCAAGCTTCATTGGAAGTCCAATCCAGGGGTTGTATTGTGTTAGTAGACCAGGATATTTATATCAACATTTCTGCATTGGGCTGGGCTTTCTTGTATAGGCATTTCTCCAAAAAAATAAGGATATTCTGTATCCCAACATGAAACACAAAGCCCATCTAAGAAGTAAAAACAAAGGCAACTTTTGAAACGTTACGGCAGCACACCAATGATTAACTTACAGTTTATGATTTTATGTAACAATTGAAGAATGAGTATTGCAACCACTACAGCCTTGCGTGGGAAGAATAGAATTCCCATAAACAAAATGCAACATGCTCCTTATCAGCAACAGGGCATTGAAGAGAACTTTGGTTTAAAACAAAGATTTCAGACAAGCTTCAGTTGACCAAGCACACAAAGACCATGGTTTTGTTGACTTACTCTCTAGATTGGACATCTTTTGCATGCCCTTTAGGGAAAAGACCCTAAGGCTAAAAAAGGTGTCAAATAAACATTTTCTTCAAAGGGGATAACAAATCAAATAGTGTTAACGCAATACTTGTCACTCAGTTAATGTGGCAAAACTAACTACGTGGTTACAGTAGGAGCAAAACAAAAAAAGCACAGATGTGGTTTGAGACAGTCCATCGGCTACATTAAATTCATATTGCAAAAACAGGACAGGGACCCAAAACAAATCAACCATTAAAATGAAGGTGAAAGGGAACGTATTTCTCAGTCTATAATACAGGGGAGGCTTCAGTGCCTATACAGAGCACAGAGATCGATGGTTATCTACTATGCCATGATAACATGCTTGGCTAATTATTGCAGGACATAAGCAGTCTCTGGCAGTGGTTAGTTTAAGGGCAGATTAGGGTGGTAATAGATCGATAGCTGTACTGCATGTCAAGGTATGTTTCTCTACTCTATGGTTCCTTGACAGTGGGACTCTATGGTGCCTTCTGGTTGGTTTCTCAGTCAGCCTCTTCTTCTGACTCCTCTTCCTCAGCTGTTTCCAGCCAGGTTAGCCACTGGTTGACCTAACAGGGGAGAGAGTTAGCAACTGGTTGACATAACAGGGGAGAGTGTTATACAGGGTCATGTTAAATAGGGCAGAATGTTAAGCAAAAAGATGTGTTGTTATTGACCAAGTTCAGGTAGGAGGCTACCTCCCCGTTTCACTCAGTTTCCAAATGCTTTCCACATACTGAGCGCAACCCTGTTGTGGTTGCAAGAATAAAGGACTGGGTACACATGTTTAAGTGTATAAGCTACCAGTTGGTCAACTGTGACAGATTTCTCAACAAAAAATACCTGGAATAAAGCTTTTCCCTTTCCAGGGAATTCTTGGGTAATATCTTCTTTCCATGCAAGGAAGGCCTCTTCTTCAATGATCTCCATGTCGTAGAAGTGGACATAGTAGCGCAGCAGCATACCTGAAATAAACACACACACACACACACAACACTATGACAACTACACACAGTATGCAGCAGCAGAGACACAGTTGCAATGAAGTCGACATAGAATATCCTACTCGCATGTCCAAAAACGAGCAAATAGATTCAAATCTTGATCACTGAAGCAAAAGTGAATAGGTTTCCACCACGTTTCCACCAAATTATTAGTTTCAATGACAGCCTGGCAAGTGGCGTGGGACAGTAAACCTACCTTTGGGAAAGTGGCTGGCGTGGCAGTGCACCTGCAGGGCGTACAGGGCTGAGACCTGCAGCTGGGGCTGGTCGTGTAGGAACTTCTGCATGACGGGTTTGAAGGCCAGCAGCAGCTGCTTCTCTTGGTCCAGCTGCTCTTTGGAGGGCCCCGCCGCCTGCTCCTCTCCACCACTGCCCTCCTCCTCCTCCACACAACACAGCTCCCCTGAGATGTACTGCAAGAAACTGGGAGGAGAGGGGAAGTGTGGGTAGCAACAGTTAGAGCATGGTAAAATGGATACACTAATGTATGGTCCCAAAAGTGTATTTTACACATTCCATTAGTTTGTGTCTTCACCCACCCCAGTGTGCATGAAATATTGTGCAAAAATAGACTGAAAGGCTGATTCTATATTGTGACAAGTACAGTCTAGACTCCACTGTCATATTGGTCTCAAGCCTTGAATGAATACCTTTATTCAACCATAAGCAGTCTAAATAAGATTTCAAAAGTAGTCTCCGGGCCTCCCGCAGCAGTCTAAGGCACTGCATCGCTACAGATCCAGGTCCAAACCCGGGCTGTGAAGCAGCCGACCGAGACCGGGAGACCCATGAGTCGGCGCACAATTGGCCCAGTGTCGTCTGGGTTAGGGGAGGGTTTGGCCAGCAGTAATGTTCTTGTCCCATCGCGCTCTAGCGACTCGTGGCGGTCGGGCGCATGCACGCGGACTTCGGCTCGCCAGCTGTACGGTGTTTCCTCTGACACATTGGTGCGGCTGGCTCACAGTTTAAGCAAGCAGTGTGTCAAGAAGCATTGCTCTCGACCTTCGCCTCTCCCGAATCCGTACGGGAGTTGCAGTGATGGGACAAGACTAACTACTAACTGGATATCACGAAATTGGAGAAAAAGGAGCAACATTTTTTTTTTTTACAAAAAGTAGTCTCCATCCTGGAGGTTCAGTACCTACCTGGTCATGAGGATGTTGACAAAACCCTTGTCAGTGTGGAGCTTGGGGGAGATGTTGTCTTTGATCCACTTGTAGATGGCCTGCGGTGAGGGGTCTGCCTTGATCTGCAGCAGCAGGTCCTTCTCAAGCTTCAACAGGGGGAACAGGAAGCTCAGGCCCTTACCCTCCAGGATCTCCAACATGCGGTCCTTGTTCTGGTCAATCTCTGGAGGACCAGAACGGACAGACAGGTCAGATTAGCCATAGCATCACTGACATGGAAGATGAATGTGCTGCAGTCTCTGCTGATACTGTTCAGATATTGTAATCATTAGTCTCTTTCGTTGGTCATCCGTGATATCAAGTGCCTTTAGTCTAATGATTATTAGATGCCATCACATGAGAAATTTAACATCACAGTGAAATCATTCCATTTCAGTCACTAAAGCGCCTTTAGAGGGAGTATGTGGAGAGAGGGTTGTCAACCTACCGGGTAGCATCTTTTGCATGTTGACCTTGCTCTGTTGGAAGAGGTCAGTGAGCCACTCCTTGTCCGTGAGCTTGGCAGTCTGCTGCAGACAGAGCAGGAAGAGGGGGAAGTGGGTTCCATTCTCCAAAGGGTGGGCCAGCTCAGACACGCTCACCAGCTCAGATATGAGGGCCAGGGCTGCAAACTGGGCCAGGTAGGATTTCACTAGCGGCACGTCCACCTCAATCTTAGGGCACTGGTCAAGCACGTTGAGGAAAGCCTTGGAAGCGAGGATGGAGGGAGAGAGACAAAGACATTAGTGAGACGAAAACAAAGCTTTACCAAGCGCTTCAAAAGTATTTGACATGAATGTCAAAAACATTGCGTGGAAGAGACACATACCTGCATGAAGTTATCCCCGGTGACGAGGCCTTCTGTGCGAAGCGTGTGTATGAGGGTGCTGGCATGCTCCTTATCCTCATCTGACCGGTCCAGCGACACCACAATGATCTTACTCAGCATCTCCGGCAGGAAGTGCTTGGGAGCCTTCATCTCTCTGACACCGTTCACAGCATCATCAATGTTTTTGCTGTTCAGGTATTCCGTTACAACAGTCTCCTAAAGGGGGGAGAGTGAAAAGTGAGCCTTGTTTAGTGTTGCACGGTGTATTGGTGCCAATAATATATATTGTGATAACAAAGAGTTGTGATACCAGAATTCAGTCACATCGGTACTAAATGGTTGCCTACCGTCATTTTCAGCAGCTCCTCCCTAGCCGGTGGTGGTTTCTTGCTGGTCTTATGAGGTTTCTCATGAATGGGAGGAGGGTTGCTTTTGAGGCCGAGCTGTGGAGACTGGGGGAGAAGACTAGGTGAACTACACTGGAACAACAAACTTGGCAAGCCCTCAAAAGCCCAGTTGGAATCGGAGTTGGGGTCGATTCCATTTTAAGAAGTTAACTGACATTCCAATTTTCTTCATTGAACAGCAATGGGAAGAATTTGAATGTCAGTTTTTTTCCAGAATTGAAATCGACCCCAACCCTGGTTGGGGGGTTAAAAAGGTGAAGTGGGGTGTGCTCTGCTGATCCCTTACCTGTCCCAATGGAGGGGTGTTGGTGCGGGGGGGCTGGGCACTGGGGGGGATCATGGTGGGGATTTGGGGCTGCAGCTTGGGAACCTGGTTCTTATTCAGGAGGAACGACTGAGCTGGTCTCAGGCTGATCTACAACATGGGGGGAGAACAGTAGCAGAATGGTTAGCATGGTGTCTTGGAAAGGAAGATACTGAGATCAGCAGAATATCATTCCCTCAATCAGTCAACAGACCAGATACCAGTTTTAGAGAGAAGAGGTGTAGCATAGGAGAGCAGGAAGTAGGAGACAAGACTGGCAGTAGGTTTTTCCCCCTCAGAATTGTTATCGTCACAGGGCATGATCATACAGGGATGCAAACTGGTGAGGGCCCCAGAAAAGTGACAAAAACAAATGTTAGAATGGAAACACGTGAACATTTTAATAACGATGTGATACCACGTCAAGTATCACGATACCGAGTAGTATCGTCACACCACAGGATTTGCCCCGGCCAACCCTCCCCAGGATGCCTGTTACCGTTTTCTATACGTGCTGCACAAAAACAGTGTCCCTGATATTCACACCTCTACTCAATACAAGACATTGAATTTAACTTCAAACTTTTTACTGTATAATAGAAAAGGCAGGACTTGACATTAACTCCTTTTTTTGGACAAGTAGGACAGACTTCTTTTGTTGTCCAAAAGATCAAGAGACTTGTAACATCATTTTATTGTCATTGTATGATGCAAGGAACCACTTTACAAAATTAAATGTATTACTATATTTTTTACCATAGAGAATCAGACAAAAATGTAGCATATAAAATAGTGCAACATTACAATTACAACCAAATACTTTTTATGGCTTAATAAAATGAATTCCCTCCAGGGCTCGAAATTAAGGGCGTCCGGTCGTCCATGACCATTAAAAAAAATATGTCCACGGTTCAAAACAGAATCTGGAACAGTTCTGGGACCACTGCACATAAAAACATTTTAAAAAGCAAGTGAGGCTGATGCAACAAATCAAACCCTTTAGCTTAAACCGTTTATAAAGTTATATTTCTAAATATTATAAACTCAACAATGCGCACATGGCTGTAGGCTGTGTGAGAGAATGTCCCAAAATGCAATTAGCAGGAAAACACTTCTCAAAAGTGCACAGCACGCCGAGCGGTTATGTGACAGATGAAAATATTTTTTAGAAATAAAGTGGAGATCTAAAGATGCATCAACTAGCATGGGTTACTACTGCAATATGACTAAGATTATGCCTTTGGCTGCTGAACAATAGAAAAGGAACATTGATTTGAAAACCAGTAGCACATGAAAAATTCTGGTTTCAATGGCATATTAAGTGTTTCTAAAATAATTCCCTCAACATTTCTATGGTTGTATTTTGGCTAGGCTACTTGACATAAAATGACAAACTTAATTGTTAAAACCTGGACGTTTTATGGTTAAAGTGAAGGTTGCACGATATAATTTCTACAAATCTGACAGCGTAGATTGATTATTTTCCATATAAAACTGTCTTCATGGAAAGTGTAAACTACTATTTTCGAAATTAATTATGTTTATCAAACACCAAAAACACATTGCGGCTTTGACGTCAAGAAAGGAACAGCATGCTGGTGGTTTCGGTGAGTTCTTATATCTCAGTGATGAAGGCGAATCAGGTAAGTAGGTACTAAAGTGCCCAAAGAGTTGTAATGTCATGTTGCTAGCAGATAAAAAAATAAATAAAAAAGACTAAAAAAAGATAGCAGGCTAATAAGTGCACCAGGATATGCAAAACGAACTGGCCCACTCGGATCTAGCATGGTGTTTGGGGATGAAATAAGCTTGCAAGCTACAACAACTTCAACACGGCATGTTTTGCATAAATGAATGGTGAAATACTAAATTAAGATTAACATCATTATTTATTTCAAGGTATGTCTTTATTTTTGCTGAACTGCCTGCTCTTTATTAGCCGATATAGCTTGCAGGATATCATGGTAGCCAATGTCTGTTAGCCATTATACCTGGATTTACGTTTACTGCTGCTAGTAACATTAGTACTCAGGTGGCTAGCTATAGCTACCATCGGACAATAACAGTTTTAGCCGGTTTGGTTATAGACGTTCAATGTCTACTATGACAGTAAAGGTTTATCTTGCTTTTGTGTAACAGTACGAGAAATGCTGAGTCGCTTAACTGCTAATAAGTGATGCGTTTCAGGCTGCTATATGATAGATGGTAGGGGTAAGCCAGCAGGGGTGTAAAAGGGGATATACTAGATTTTTAGCTGATACAGAATAAAGAAATCACAGGATATGGTCTGATGATAAGTTGTCTTTATTCAGTGACAAAATATATTTTTCAACAATGAGGACTTTGTATGACTTGGGTCTTCACCGTCTTTTGTGGAGAGTGGCTTCACTCCTGCTGTGCATTCACTCGTGTTCTTCTCAATGTCGCTTTTCCGTCATGACTTTGCCCAAATTTGGATTCAAAAAAAGAATTGCCCAAAATACTAATGTAAAGGGGATATGTCAAATCGGGTGCTTTTAGTTGGAAGGATGAAACCAATCAGAATGTTTGGGGGAGAAGGTAGTTGGTGGTTTGGGCTAGAAACTTGAAACTAATGAAAAGGTGCAAGCATGACTGTCACTGTGCTCCGTTTTTCCTCTATGGCAGCGGCACTCAGCCTAGTCAGACTGGCTTGCCTGTTCTTACCGGCGAAATGAAAAAATACGTATCCACTTCGCTCGCGCTGAGTGCCGCTCCAATAATTAAAGAAATGTAGGAAACCACATCACGGTCTGCAAACCCCAGCTCGCCATCATGGCTAAATAACATTTTAAAACTGATGGGAGATGCACAGAAAGAACAAAGGGAGAGAAGCAGCAGAGTATGCTAATGGCTGGTTAGAGGATGTGGCTGGCTGCTCACAGTTGTCAGACATGATTTTGGATGAAGCACTCATTCTGATGTGACATATCTGACATCACACTCTGAACTCTGATATTCTGTGTGTAGCGATGCATTCTGTGCTCAGTCATCAATTTCAATATGAGAAACATACAACACTATTTAACGATCATACAAGATCCTTTCGCTTCTCTTTTATAGCCCAATGGGTGATACACTGCGGACTTTGTCAGGTTATTTTTCGGTGTTTAAAACAACTAATTGACAAAGGTCGGTTCAATTATTTGAATTCTATTTCGTTCAGTTTTTTGTTTGTTCTGCAGTTTCTCTAGAGATAAATCAGATCATGCCCGAACTGTGCGATGTAGTACTTGTCCGGTCTGTGTTTCTTTTACGCCTGCTATGTAAGAGAGAAGAATGCGCAATCAAGAGGGGATAAATAGAAAGCAGTTGCTTCGTGAGGTATTGGTATTCAGCAGTCATAAAAGTATTCCATTTTTACTTTGAAGACCTACTAAAATTGTTATTTTGTCAGACAACATAGGTAGCAGCTCTAGAGATTATACACAATGACCAAAATATTTTATTAAATTAAAGTGAATAACTGATGGTTAGTAAGTGATAAACAGCCATGGGCAGTCACTACCATCATGGGACTTGTATTAATTGTTTTATTTGGTGTTACAGCACTCAACTGACACGATGCATAGCGCAGCTAAGTTTTTTTTATTATCGAACCTGAAATTGTGATTATTATTTTTGGTATAATCGAACAAACCTCAAAAAGCACTAACCGCTCAGCACTAGTGGCCAGACTGGTGGGGAGTGGGTTAACCTCTTGGGGCTAGGTGGGACGCTAGCGTGCCACCTGTGGTGCACTCCATCAACAGCAGGTGCATTTCAAGAGCGGCAAATTTGAATCCAAATAAATGTCAAAATTCAAATTTTTCAAAAATACAACTATGTTACACCATTTGAAAGATAAACATCTCCTTAATCTAACCACGTTTTACGATTTCAAAAAGGTTTTACGGCGAAAGCATAAATTTAGAGTATGTTAGGACAGTACATTTACAAGAGTTGTGTGTAATGTTTTGTCAAGTCAAAGACAGGGTCACCAAAACCATAAAACCAGCTAAAATGATACACTAACCTTTTACAATCTCCATCAGATGACACTCCTAGGACATTATGTTAGACAATGCATGCATTTTTAGTTCTATCAAGTTCATATTTATATACAAAAACAGCGTTTTACTATGGCATTGATGTTGAGGAAATCGTTTCCCTCCAATAACCGGCAGTCAAGTCAGCGTCACAAATTAAATAATTAAAATTAGAAAACATTGGTAAAATATTATATTGTCATTTAAAGAATTATAGATTTACATCTTTTGAACGCAATCAACTTGCCAGATTTAAAAATAACCTTACTGGGAAATCACACTTTGCAATAATCTGAGCACTGTGCCCAGAAAAATACGCGTTGCGATACAGACTAGACGTCATGTTGGGGAGATCTAAAATCGAAAATACTATGTAAATAATCCATTACCTTTGATTCTCTTCATCAGATGTCACTTCCAGGTATCACAGGTCCATAACGAATGTAGTTTTGTTCAAAAAAGCTCATCATTTATGTCCAAAAATCTCCGTCTCGTTAGCACATGATGTAAGCCAGCCGGACTTCTCGTCATGAACGAGGGGAAAAAATATATTTCCGTTCGTTCAAACATGTCAAACGTTGTATAGCATAAATCATTAGGGCCTTTTTTAACCAGAACATGAATAATATTCAAGGTGGACAAATGCATAGCCTTTTATAACGTATTGGAACGAGGGTACCCAACATGAAGTAGCGCGCCAGGTGTCTAATGGGACATCACCGTTCCATGGCTCTTGTTCGGTCAGATCTCCCTCCAGAAGACTCAAAACACTTTGTAAAGGCTGGTGACATCTAGTGGAAGCAATAGGAAGTGCCAAAATATTCCTAAACCCCTGTGTTTTTCAATGGGATAGGTTTAAAATCAATACAACACATCAGGTATCCACTTCCTGTCAGAAAATGTCTCAGGGTTTTGCCTGCCAAATGAGTTCTGTTATACTCACAGACACCATTCAAACAGTTTTGGAAACTTTAGAGTGTTTTCTATCCATATATAATAAGTATATGCATATTCTAGTTACTGGGTAGGATTAGTAACCAGATTAAATCGGGTACATTTTTTTTATCCAGACGTGCAAATGCTGCCCCCTAGACCCAACAGGTTAATGTACCTCTTCTAGGTTGAGTTGTCCCTTCTTGCTGAAACGTGGAGGCATGTCCTTGTTGGACTGGACCTGCTGTTGCTGGCTCTGGTGGTTCTGGTTCTGGAAATGCTGATTCTGCACCTTTAAAACAGACCAGACAAGAAACATAAATTGGTGGCACTAGCGGGAAGAGAGACGTTTCCTTTCCACAAGCAGGAAGAAAGGACAGCTCATCTCTGTTGCGCACACATGCTGCAAGTTTACTAAACCATTAATCTGGTTTAAAAATAAAAAATTGCATTGACTCAAATCAAATCCAGTTATTTACTGCTAGTTTGATAATCAAAGCTGCTAGATTACCTGGTTGGACTTGATAAAAGACTTGTTGGCTCCAATTTCGAACGAAGACTGTGGTTGGGGGGCGGTGTTGTGGCCGTTATGTCCGTTGACGTTGAAGAGCGGGTTGGAGCGATGACGTCCCAGAGTGGGAGAGAACCTGTCCTGAATGACCCCCGGGCCCGTCCCTATCCCACCACCTGAGGAGACAGGTTAGAGAGGAGTGCGAATTTACATCTGGCTGTCACATTTTCTAAGTCACAGAGCATGTTTGAAGTAGACTTCATTAGTCAGACTGGGTAGAATCACTGGTCTACAAAATCATGTTACATCCCAAATAACTACTCATTTTGTGATTAAATGTTCCCCTCAAACACGCTGGCAGACAATAAAGTGGTTAATGGACGAGACCTAGACAGGCACATGGACAAACCTACGCCCATGCCTACCTGGCATTTGTCCAAACATGTCAGCCAATCCCCCGAGAGTCTCCATTTTCATCCGGTTTGGCATAAAAGGGCCTTCCAGGAAGAAGTCCATCCTCATTCCCTGAGCCATGGTCGCTGGGATGAAAACACCCAAATCCTGGGGAGGAGGCAAAAACACACTGTGAATAGTGCTCAAAATGGCCCTAAAAATACATCCTATTTGTTGGTTCTTGATGTTGTAGTTATATAGCCATGTGCATTCTCTGCCACTCATAACTCTTAGATACACTGAGCAACTCCTGAATAATCACATGCTTCCATTAGTAGATGTGTGAAGGCATTTTCTCTGTTGTGTAATAAGTGAGAGTTGCTTTGGAGAAAAAAAGAGAGACCTGGAGGGGTTGTCAGGAAGCTCCAGTTATAAACAAGCATAGGGTTGCTGTACCAATAAGCTTGGCCTAAGAAGCCACAGGTAGGGCATCACATGTTCAAAGATGCTACTTTGACTTAAGATAGTGATATGCACAGGCTCGTTCTCAATTGGTCTTTCCTCAATTCCTCGTGTCCTCTTTCCTCGCCTCCTCAACAGTATTGGAAGAGATGAGAAAGTCCAAGGTCTCTCCTCCTTTAGAGGATGCGGCAATGAGAGAGGATGAGATGAACAGGCAATAATTCCGGTTCTCTCCACTAACTCACTTTCACTGCCTCCTGACGGATCTGGTTGATGGTCTTTGGTCCGTTGTCGATGAAAGCTTTGCGGGGGACCCAGTTGTTGTCTCGCAGCTCTACCGTGTCTTGCAGCAGGAAGCGGATCCTGGCGGGCAATTCCTTGTTGTTCATTAAGGATAACATACGGCCAAAGTACTGGTCCATTAAAGACTGTAGGGCAGAGATGGACAGTGGTGTCATGACAGCGAGAGAGACAGACATACAGGCCGTAGGGATGACAGCAGACAGACTGCTAGGAACAAGAGAATGTACCTTAGCTTTTTCATGGTCGAGTCTAGGCCCCACGGTTCTCATTATCTGACAGAGGCACTCCAGATCCTCCCCCATATCCTTGAGTTGGACTCTCTTCTTCTTTTCCAAAAGCTAGGGAGAGGGGGATGATGGTGTTATACAAGTGGCATATTAGGGACCTGTGCCAGTAGAAAAGTAAAAACTATGAAGATTGCAAAGCAGAACTCAACTAGACAAAGTTGTATCTTAAGTTGCAAACAATGATAAAAAGTTATACAAAACTAAATCCAAAAGAACTACACTGAAATGGTAGAACATACTGTTTTGATGCACTTATGAAGGATAGATTCATGGATGAGGTCGAGTTTGCCAAGTTCCGAGATGAATTTAATGTTGCCAAGCATCTTGATCTTGGCAATGGCACGCTGCTCCTCCTCCTCAGAAGTAAGAGGGTTGTCATGTTTGTCATAGACTGGTAGAAGGAGAACATCAAGTTAGTACAAGTACAATAGGGAGTCAAGGAGCGGACTTGTGGTGGGTCTTGTCCCAAAACAGCCGTGTAGGGGAGTAGTAGTAGTACTCACTTTCAACATTTCTGCTGCGGTTTTCAAATTCATCTTGAAGCTTGGAAATTAAAAGTCTTCTGAAGGTCTGCAAAATCAGGACAACATTTGAGATTGAACATCAGAACCAGTGACATTCTATACAGGCACTTGGGACATAAAGAGAAGACCAAAGTAGGTTCTACACTATCGTACAGCACATATAGATTACCACACAACTAGATTAAAAGACATAACCGTGCAGAAAATAAAAACTATCTAAACATGATGCTTACAGTGCTCTGCTTTTGGGATGTTTGGATCTCGGGCGAAGGGCCATCAAAGTTTGGTGCGTCCTCTGCCAAACGCAGACATAGCTGCGCATAGAGTGAGCTATACTTCGGCTCTTCTAGGGCTTTGTCTACAATCTAGATGGGAGGGAGGAGAGAGGAAAATATATATTTTTTAAATCCATTAAAGCATCAGTTATACATGGAGGATGCCAGGAAATTATAGATTACATTTGCAAAGAGCAGACACGGTTAACAGGAAAAAAAACAAGAGGCTTACTTACCAGCAAGATGATTGCTTTAAGGACGAGTTTTGTATCTACGCCCACATTCAGGAGCTCAAGGCATAGCTTGTCAAACTTCTCAGGCGTGAGCTTGTTGAGTATGCTAAAGAGGAAAAGGAGGAGCGGGGAGAGAGGATAGAGAACAGGGAAAGTCAGGGGTACATGCATAATCAAGAGGGGTTGAGAAATCAACAAGCTTTGCTTGTTAGCCATATAAAGTTGCAGTGGTCTGCTCTTGTAAACATCTGACAGAGAAGCATGTGCTCATGCAGGCGGCAAGGGCACAGAGCATAAAACCAAACACATTGAGAAAATAAAGCTTAAACCAATTTGTGGCCAAATTGTGTTTCTTGACACTTACCCTCTCACTTTCCTGAAGATTGCATCGTGTCGCTCTTTTTCGTTGCTGGAGTTGGCATCTCGTCTAGTGCTTCGTGAAGGAACCCATTTCGGAGCGCTGTGCCCGGGGGTTTTCCCCAGGAACTCGCTGGAGTAACAGAAAGGAGACTTTGTTGAGCTACGGCACTAAGTGATCATACACCACCAGTACTACATACAGGTGACAGCAAATCACATCTGCAATGCTGGAGAGCAAATACACTGAGGATGACGTTTATCATTCTAGAGAGCATCAATTCCATTCAGATACAGTTCGCATACAAAAAAATGCCTTTTAGCTGAAAGGCAGATGGCTCCAGTTCCCAGTATTTATTATTTGTGGATCCCTTAGGATGATTTCTGGGAATCATGCCTGTGTGGTAGGCCTACCTGTTGCCGACAGTCTTGGGATAGTGCTGAGGTGCACCCCTACCAACACCTCCCCCCGAAGAAGCACTGTTAGGGTAAACGGAGAACAACATTGAATATGCAAGAGCATTGCACAGGAATTTAACATGTTTAACTAATTGAAAGAGTTGATCAGTTTCACACTCCCCTCCATAGGTCATTCATGTCCTGTAAGTGAGAGCTAAAAAGTGTTGATTGATTTAAGCAACATATGGTTGGTTCCATAAGATTAGTCAATACATTGTCACCCAGAGCCGTATAGCTTGCATGCAAGGCTCTGTTGGCATCTATTCATCTAGGACTATAGCCTACTTCAAGCTAAAGTTACTGTCAAGACAAATCTGGATATACACTGAACAAAAATAAACATCCAACAATTTTGAAAGATTTACAGTTCATATAAGGACATCAGTTAATTGAAATAAATTAGGCACTAATCTACGGATTTCACATGATTGTGAATATAGATATGCATCTATGGTCACAGATATAAAAATAAAAAAAGGTTGGGGCGAGGATCAGAAAACCTGTCAGTATCTGGTGACTACCATTTGCCTCATGCAGCGCGGCATCTACTTCACAGAGTTGATCAGGCTATTGATTGTGGCCTGTGGAATGTTGTCCCACTCCTCTTCAATGGCTGTACGAAGATGCTGGATTTTGGCGGGAACTGTCGCCCATGTTGATCCAGAGCATCCCAAACATGCTCAATTAGTCACATGTCTGGTGAGTATGCAGGCCATGGTAGAACTGGGACATTTTCAGCTTCCAGAAATTGTGTACAGATCCTTGTGACATTGGGGCTGTGCAGTATCATGCTGAAGAAAAAGTGGCGATGGTGGCAAATGTGCCTTAGGATCCTGTCACGGTATCTCTGCATTTTATTGATGGCAATTTGAATGCACAATGGGTTCCTTGTCCGTAGCTTATGCCTGCCCATACCATAACCCCACCATGGGGCACTCTGTTCACAAAGTTGACATCAGCAAAACGTTGGCCCACACGACGCCATGTCTGCTCGGAACAGTTGAAACCGGGATTCATCCATGGAGACCACACATATCCAGCGTGCCAGTCACCATCGAAGGTTAGCTTCTGCCTACTGAAGTTGGTTACGATGCTGAACTGCAGTCAGGTAAAATCCTGATGAGGACGACGAGCACGCAGATGAGCTTCCCTGATACGGTTTCTGAAATTCTTTGGTTGTGCAAACCCACAATATCATCAGCTGTCCTGGTGGCTGGTATCAGATGATCCCGCAGGTGAAGAAACCGGATGTGGAGGTCCTGGGCTGGCGTAGTTACATGTGGTCTGCGGTTGTGTGGACATTTTTAAAACGGAGGCAGCTTATGGTAGAAAAATGAACATTCAAGTCTCTGGCAACAGCTTTGGTGGACATTCCTGCAATCAACATGCCAATTGCACGCTCCCTCAAAACATGAGACATCTGTGGCATTGTGTTGTTTGACAAAACGGCACATTGACTGGCCTTTTGTCCCCAGTACAAGGCGCACTTGTGTAATGATCATGCTGTTTAATCCGCTTCTTGATATGACACACCTATCAGGTGGATGGATTATCTTGGCAAAGGATAAATGTTCACCAACAGAGAAGTAAACAAATTTGTGCACAACATTTGAGAGAAATATGCTTCGAGCGTATGGACAATTTCAGGGAACTTTTATTTCAGCTCATGAAACCAACACCTTCTATGATGCGTTTATATTTTTGTTCTGTATAAAAAAGGCCTGTCAGCCATAAAGACATGACAAATCACAATGGACTGACATCGGACCGTGTTACCATCACCATAGTGATATCGCCACTGTGGACCTGAACAATGGCAGTTATTCACATTCAACATCTGGAGCATAAAGAGTAACCTACTTTTCCTTGTTTTTGCTTTGCTGAAGCCATTCGTGTTGCATAATATCCACGGTCTTATCTTCATGGAAAGCATGTACATACTTTATTACTAATTATTAAATTAGGCAGATCATATTCTTTGGATAACATAATCTACTCCTGGGTGGGTAAGGAACTGAGTCCAAATAAATGTTGCCATGTCATAACGATTCATTGCAATATTGACTGTGAAACAACGGTGGAAATTGGGAAAAATTAAGTCTTGCCATCACTGGTCTCACCGTTATCCAAAAAGCTCAGGCTCTGGTGCAGAATTAAAAATGAGTACATCCAAAATGGTAGTGGCAGGGGAAAGAGTGACCACTGAAATCTTTATTGATAAACATTGCTGATTACCATCTCCAAAATATAGAGGAGAAAAAAATGTGTCACTGTCTGGTATGACATTGTGCACATTCAGAGTAGGAGTAGGCCTACTCATTGCAGCAGTACATTTACCAAACCTAATAGTGTAGCTAAAACCCCTTACTAAATCAATGGTGCCTGGTACATTGTTGGTGCTCAGGACATTAAAGTGGCACCCACCCACATACCATTGATTGCACCATTCTTAACAAAGAGCCCATTGAACACAAATATGCTTCATATTTGCCCAAATCACAGTTGATGCTACACTATTTTATGTTACACAGTGTCAGCTTTAGCAATTTTTTGAGCCACGGCTATCAATGTGAATGTGGTTTGACTGCATCCTGACCTGACCCTAAAGCCTCTGGATAACATCAATGTCAAGTGACATGTCCTAGTTTCTTAGATTCACTATATACTCACACAGAAGTACATGGAAACCCCTTCAAATTTGTGGATATGGCTATTTGTTGTGGACAGGTGTATAAAAATCGAGCAAACTGCAAAAGATGGCGCCGAAGAACATGGCTGACGTTTTACATTCTCCCAACCAATTGTGCTATTTTGTTAGTTTTTTTGCGTAACTTATTTTGTACATAATGTTGCTGCTACTGTCACTCATGACCGAAAATAACTTCGGGACTTCAGAACAGCGATTACTCACCGCGGACTGGAATAAACTTTTTCCTTTAACGAGTCCAACGAGAAGGATATACTGCTTTCACTGGAAAAGGCCCAGAACAGGACCCGTAATTTGCTTGAAGAAAAGACGCAGGAAAAGGGGCCGCAGATGGGGCTGCCTTTGAGAATCTGTAGGCGAGCGAGTAAACTCCCACTACTACTCGTTCTTCTTGCTAACGTTCACTCATTGGAAAATTGAAATTGATGACCTACGATTAAGATCATCCTACCACTGGGATATTAAAAACTAACATCTTATGTTTCACCGAGACGTGGCTGAAAGACGTTACGGATAATATAGAGCTGGCGGGATTTTCCATGCACCGGTAGAACAGAGAAGTTATGTCTGGTAAGACGAGGGGTGGGGGTGTGCGTCTATTTGTAAATAACAGCTGGTGCGCAATGTCTAATATTAAAAGGAGTCTCGAGATATTGCTCGCCTGAGGTAGAGTACCTTATGATAAGCTGTATACCACACTATCTATATTATTCGTAGCCGTCTATTTACCACCACAGAACGAAGCTGGCACTAAGACCGCTCTTAACCAACTCTGTAAGGCCATATGCAAAGAAGAAAATGCTCACCCTGAAGAGAAGCTCCTAGTGGCCAGGGACTTTAATGCAGGCGAACTTAAATCAGTTTTAACACATTTTTACCAGCATGTCACATGTGCTACCAGAGAAGGAAAAAAAATTCCTACACCACCTTTACTCCACACACAGAGATGCATACAAAGCTCTCCCCTGCCCTCCATTTGGCAAATCTAACCACAATTCTATCCTCTTGATTCCTGCTTACAAGCAAAAACTAAACCAGGAAGTACCAGTGACTCGCTCAATACGGAAGTGGTCAGATGACAGATGCTACACTAAAGGACTGCTTTGCTAGCACAGACTGGAATAGGTTCTGGGATTCATTCAATGGCATTGAGGAGTATACCACCTCAGTCATCGGCTTCATCAATAACTGCATCGACGACGTCGTCCCCACAGTGACCGTACGTAGATATCCCAACCAGAAGCCATGGATTACAGGCAACATCCGCATCGAGCTAAAGGCTAGAGCTGCCGCTTTCAAGGAGCGGGAGACTAATCCGGATGCTTATAAGAAATACCACTATGCCCTCAGACAAACCATCAAACAAGCAAAGTGTCAATACAGGATTAGGATTGAATCCTACTACACCGGCTCTGACGCTCATCGGATGTGGCAGGGCTTAAACTACTATGGATTATAAAGGGAAACCCAGACGCGAGCTGCCCAGTGACGCGAGCCTACCAGACGAGCTAAATGCCTTTTATGCTCGCTTCAAGGCAAGCAACACTGAAGCATGCACAAGAACACCAGCTGTTCCAGATGACTGTGTGATAACGATCTCAGTAGCCAATTTGAACAAAACCTTTAAAAAAGGTCAACATTCACAAAGACTGTGGGCCAGATGGATTACCAGGACGTGTACTCAAAGCATGCGCGGACCAACTGTCAAGTGTCTTCACTGACAATTTCAACCTCTCCCTGACTGAGTCTGTAATACCTACATGTTTCAAGCAGACCACCATAGTCCCTGTGCCCAAGGAAGCGAAGGTAACCTGCCTAACTGATTACAGCCCCGTAGCACTCACGTTGGTTGCCATGAAGTGCTTTGAAAGGCTGGTCATGGCTCACATCAACAGCATCCTCCCGGACACCCTAGACCCACACCAATTCGCATACCGCCCCAAAAGATCCACAGATGAATCAATCTCAATTCACACTGCCCTTTCCCACCTGGACAAGAGGAACACCGATGTGAGAATGCTGTTCATTGACTACAGCTCAGCGTTCAACACCATAGCACCCACGAAGCTCATGACTAAGCTAAGGACTCTGGGACAAAACACCTCCCTCTGCAACTGGATCCTGGACTTCCTGTCGGGCCGCCCCAGGTGGTAAGAGTAGGCAACAACACGTCTGCCACGCTGATCCTTAACACTTGAGCCCCTCAGGGGTGTGTACTTAGTCCTCTCCTGTACTCCCTGTTCACCAATGATTGTGTGGCCAAACACAACTCCAACACCACCATTAAGTTTGCTGACAACGACGAGACGGCCTATAGGGAGGAGGTCAGAGAACTGGCAGTGTGGTGCCAGGGCAACAATCTCTCCCTCAATGTGAGCAGGACAAAGGTGCTGATCGTGGACTACAGGAAAAGGTGTGCCGAACAGGCCCCCATTGACATCGACAGGGCTGTAGTGGAGCGGGGTGAAAGTTTCAAGTTCCTTGGTGTCCACATCAACGAACTATCATGGTCCAAACATACCAAGACAGCCGTGAAGAGGGGACGACAAAACCTTTTCCCACTCAGGAGACTGAAAAGATTTGGCATAGGTCCCCAGATCCTCAAAAGGTTATACAGCTGCACCACCGAGAGCATCCTGAACGGTTGCATCGTCGCCTGGTAGGGCAACTGACGGCATCTGCCCGCAAGGCACTACAGAGGGTAGTGCATACAGCCCAGTACATCACTGGGGCCAAGCTTCCTGCCATCCAGGACCTATATAATAGGCAGTGTCAGAGGAAGGCCCTAAAGATTGTCAAACACCCCAGTCACCCAAGTTATAGTCTTTTCTCTGCTACCGCATGGCAAGCGGTACCGGAGTGCCAAGGCTAGGGCAAAAAGGCTCCTCAACAGCATCTACCCCCAAGCCATAAGACTGCTGAACAACTAATAAAATCGCCACCAGACTATTTACATTGACCGACCGACCCCCCCCCGTTTGTACACTGCTGCTACTCGCAGTTTATATTATCTATGGATAGTCACTTCACCCCAACCTACAAATTACCTCCTGTATTACTAACCTGTACCCCCGCACACTGACTCGGTACCCCCAGTATATAGCCTCGTTATTGTTAGTGTTACTTTTTATTATTATTTTTTACTTAGCCTGTTTAGGATAGGGGCAGTATTGACACGGCTGGATAAAAAACATACCCGATTTAATCTGGTTACCACTCCTACCCAGTAACTAGAATATGCATATACTTATTACATATGGATAGAAAACACCCTAAATTTTCTAAAACTGTTTGAATGGACTCTGTGAGTATAACAGAACTCAAATGGCAGGTCAAAACCTGAGAGATTCCTTTACAGGAAGTGGCCTGTCTGACCATTTCTTGAACTTCTTTTCCATCTCTATCATTTACTAAGGATCTCTGCTCTAACGTGACACTTCCCACGTCGTCCATAGGCGCTCAGAGCCCGGGAAAAAACAGAATGTCGTCATTCCAGCCCCAGGCTGAAACACATTATCGCCTTTCTCAAGTGGCCGATCAAGGGACACTGGGCTTATGCGCGTGACCCCGACCGCCCCCGCCTTTGGGATTTTTTCCTCTGTTTGCCGAAAAGGAGATTCCCTGTCGGAATATTATCGCTTTTATACGAGAAAAATGTCGTAAAAA
The DNA here is from genome assembly GCF_965601325.2 of Salmo salar. Taxonomy (NCBI): domain Eukaryota; kingdom Metazoa; phylum Chordata; class Actinopteri; order Salmoniformes; family Salmonidae; genus Salmo; species Salmo salar. Next base: position 8,892,507 of record NC_138306.1, on the reverse strand, counting down.
TTGATTTTAAACAGCGGTTGACATGCTTCGAAGTACGGTAATGGAATACTTAGAATTTTATTGTCACGAATTGCGCCATGCGCGCGACACTTCTTTACTATTTCGGATAGTGTCTGGAACGCACGAACAAAACGCCGCTATTCGGATATAACGATGGATTATTTTGGACCAAACCAACATTTGTTATTGAAGTAGCAGTCCTGGGTGTGCATTCTGACGAAGACAACAAAAGGTAATCAAACTTTTATAATAGTATATATGATTATGGTGAGTGCTAAACTTGCCGGGTGTCTAAATAGCGAGCCCGTGATGCCTGGGCTATGTACTTAGAATATTGCAAAATGTGCTTTCACCAAAAAGCTATTTTAAAATCGGACATATCGAGTGCATAGAGGAGGTCTGTATCTATAATTCTTAAAATAATTGTTATGCTTTTTGTGAACGTTTATCGTGAGTAATTTAGTAAAATGTTAGCGAATTCCCCGGAAGTTTGCGGGGGTATGCTAGTTCTGAACGTCACATGCTAATGTAAAAAGCTGGTTTTTGATATAAATATGAACTTGATTGAACAAAACATGCATGTATTGTATAACATAATGTCCTAGGGTTGTCATCTGATGAAGATCATCAAAGGTGAGTGCTGCATTTAGCTGTCTTCTGGGTTTTGGTGACATTATATGCTGGCTTGAAAAATGGGTGTCTGATTATTTCTGGCTTGGTACTCTGCTGACATAATCTAATGTTTTGCTTTCGTTGTAAAGCCTTTTTGAAATCGGACAGTGTGGTTAGATTAACGAGAGTCTTGTCTTTAAATGGCTGTAAAATAGTCATAGGTTTGAGAAATTGAAGTAATAGGATTTTTAAGGTTTTGAAAATCGCGCCACAGGCTGGCAGTGGCTGTTACGTAGGTGGGACGAATTCGTCCCGCCTAGCCTAGAGAGGTTAAGAAAAGATTTGCCAAATAGACTAAACTCTTCTTGAACTGCACTGTTGGTTAAGGGCTTCTAAGTAAGCATTTCACGGTAAGGCCTACACTTGTATTCAGCGCATGTGACGAATAAAGTTTGATTTGCAATCTCCATAAACAAACATTGGCAGTATAATGACCTTACTGAAGAGCTCAACGGCTTAATGTGGCACCGTCACAGGAAGCCACCTTCCCAACAAGTCTGTTCGTACAATTTCTGCCCTGCTAGAGCTGCCCATGTCAACTCTAATACCCTGACTACACCGATCGCAACGCGTGCGTGAGCGTTGCAAAATACATTTAGGAATCTGTTATTCAATTATTGCACCCGCAATGCTCGCGAGCGTCTGCGTTGCCAAGGGCTAAAATAGAAGTCATTCCTATTTCTGAAGCAGATCACGCTGCAAGTCCTGCCTCTCCCATCTCTTCATTGGTTATACCCACATGAGTAATTGAAAGACGAACTGTGTTGCCGGTTGTCGTGGTAATACTATGAAGGTTTATATGTCAATCACCATATAAGTTCAAAGATGAAAAAGCCTGGAAGGAGGAGAGATGACCAGAAACGATTCGGTTCACCTTTTTATGTGTGGATTAATTGTCGGAGTAGAGGACCTTGTGCATTTCAGGTAAAATAACAACCTAATGTTTATACCCCAGGACAAATTAGCTAGCAACAGCAAGCTAGCTAAATAGGACAAATTAGCTAGCAAGTGCAAGCAAACTAGCTAAATTGCCAAAAATGTTTAATGCTTTTCGACCTGTCCCCAAATGAATGTCATTGGTTCAGAGTTTGTTTTGATATTTTAACCTGCGTGTCGTGATCGCATTTGGTGTAGGGGGACAAAATACATATTTTGGACGATGTCGCACGCGCACAGACGGTTTGGGTTCCTTGTAAGTGTTGTTATTGTGAAGTGGAAACGTATAGGAGCATCAACGGCTAAGCCGCAAAATGGTAGGCCACACAAACTCACAGAAAGGGACCGCCGTGTGCGTCTATCTTCGGATGCAACACTCACCACCGAGTTCCAAACTGCCTCTGGAAGCAACGTCAGCACAAGAACTGTTCGTCAGGAGCTTCATGAAATGGGTTTCCATGGCCAACCAGGAGCACACAAGCCTAAGAACACCATGCACAACGCCAAGCATCGGCTAGAGTGATGTAAAGCTTGCCGCCATTGGACTCTGGAGCGTTCTCGAGTGATGAATCACGCTTCACCATCTGGCAGCCCGATGGACGGACCTGGGTTTGGTGGATGCCAGGAGAACACTACCTGCCCCAAGGCATAGTGCCAACTGTAAAGTTTGGTGGAGGAGGAATTTTATTTTTTATTTCACCTTTATTTAACCAGGTAGGCAAGTTGAGAACAAGTTCTCATTTACAATTGCGACCTGGCCAAGATAAAGCAAAGCAGTTTGACAACATACAACAACACAGAGTTGCACATGGAGTAAAACAAACATACAGTAGAAAAATAAGTCTATATACAATGTGAGCAAATGAGGTGAGATAAGGGAGGTAGAGGCAAAAAGGTCATGGTGGCAAAGTAAATACAATATAGCAAGTAAAACACTGGAATGGTAGATTTGTAGTAGAAGCAAGTGCAAAATTAGAAATAAATAAATAAATAGAGTAGGGGAAGAGGTAGTTGTTTGGGCTAAATTATAGATTGGCTATGTACAGGTGCAGTGATCTGTGAGCTGCTCTGACAGCTGGTGCCTAATGCTAGTGAGGGAGATAAGTGTCTCCAGTTTGAGATTTTTGTAGTTCGTTCCAGTCATTGGCAGCAGAAAACTGGAAGGAGAGATGGCCAAAGGAGGAATTGGCTTTGGGGGTGACCAGAGAGACATACCTGCTGGAGCGCGTGCTACAGGTGGGTGCTGCTATGGTGACCAGTGAGCGGAGATAAGGGGGGACTTTACCTAGCAGGGTCTTGTAGATGGAATAATGGTATGGGGCTGTATTCCATGGTTTGGGCTAGGCCCCTTAGCTCCCTGTGAAGGGAAATCTTAATGCTGCAGCATACAATGACATTCTATACGATTCTGTGCTTCCAACTTCGGCAACAGTTTGGGGAAGGCCCTTTGCTATTTCAGCATGACAATGCGCCAGTGCACAAAGCAAGGTCCATCCATAAATGGTTTGTCGAGATCGGTGTGGAAGACCTTGACTGGCATGCACAGAGCCCTGACCTCAACCCCTAAAACATCTTTGTGATGAATGGACCAACATCAGTGCCCAATCTCACTGATGCTCTTGTGGATGAATGGAAGTAAATCCCTGCAGCAATGTTCCAACATCTAAAGGAAAGCCTACCCAGCAGAGTGGAGGCTGTTACAGCAGCAAAGGGGGGACCAACTCCATATTAATGCCTGTGATTTTGGAATGAGATGTTCGACAAGCAAGTGTCCACATACTTTTGGTCACGTAGTGTAGTTTGATAGTCAAGGCTGCTAGATTACCTGGTTGGTCATCTGTGGGACAGAGACTATGCTGTTGGATTGCTGTACTATGTTGTAATAGCAACAATATCAGACATAAGAAGTCAGGGCCTGATTTTCAGAAAAGCAGCATACTGATCCATGACGGGTGGGGTATGAGGTACAAATGACACAGCAAAGAGGATGCCGCTTGATGAAACCCCAGCGTGTGTGTTTGGAAATGTCCCCTCAATTTCTAAAAGGATTCCTATTGAGGGAAGAACATACCTGAAACGAGAAGCACCCCCTACTGCAATCACACTCTCCACTTTGGCGGCTTGACAAAGATGAATCTTTAAAAGAATAATAATAACAGGGGAGGGGTGGGGAAAACAGTGCTGTAGGAGAGAAAGATATGGATCATACATTAGTATCATGAGTTTCATTAGTTACCAAAAATGACGATCTATTCAACAAAGATGGATTCGAATGCTGACTTTGTCAAGTGCAACGACTAGCTAGCTAACTTCAATTATACGGAACAAAAATATATATATAACGCAACATGCAACAATTGCCTTGATTTTACTGAGTTACAGTTCATATGAGGAAATCTGTCAACTGAAATAAATTAATTTGGCCCTAATCTATGGAATAAAAATGACTGGGAAAAGAGATGCATCTGTTGGTTACAAATAGAAAATTAAAATTAAACGGGCCTCGATCTCGTCACGGTATTTCTAGTCATTCAAATTGCCATCGATAAAATGATATCGTGGTCGTTGTCTGTGGCTTATACCTGCCCATACCATAACCCCACCATGGGGCACTCTGTAAACAACGTTGACATCTGCAAACCGCTCGCTCGCCCACATGCCATACAAGCGGTCTGCGGTTGTGAGGTCGGTTGGACATAGTGCCTCATTTTCTAAAATGACATTGGAGACGGCTTATGGTAGAGACATCTATGTTCAATTCTATGGCAGCAGACATTCCTGCAGTCAGCATGCCAATTGCACACTCCTTTAAAACGTGAGACATCTGTGGCATTGTGTTGTGTGACTAAACTGCACATTTTAGAGTGGCCTTTTGTCCCCAACACAAGGTTTACTTGTGTAATGATTATGGTGTTTAATCAGCTTCTTGATATGCCACATCTGCCAGGTGGCTATATTATGTTGAAAACGTATCAAATGCTAAATAAAACAGGTATGTACTCGCTTTGGTAACGTGATATCAGAAATTTGTGATATTGGCCAGTTAGCTAACAATAGCTCATGCTACCTCAAACGTTAACTACCCAGGATACATTGAACGTAGCCGCGAGTTAGTTAGGAAGTGTCATGTTCTGTATATTGTGTTAAACTGCTGGTCATGTCATTAATTTGAGTATAACAAAGATGTTCGTAATGTTTCAATATTTGTCGATAAAACGCCGGTAACCGCATGGAGCCATTAAAATGACCATGTTATTCCATCACGACGCCATTTTATGCAGTAACGTTAATCAGCTAGCGAGGCTAGCTAGCTTGCATCGGGCAGCCATTTTGGATAAAATGATGCGAATTTGTAAGGAATTGCAAACTTACCTTCACTAAAAGAACTTCAGTTTTATTGGTTGGTTGGCCACCAAAGAAGAAATGTAAAATCTTGAAAATAAAAGCAAATTTGGAAGCGTGAAACAGCCAGCGATATCAGGTACGAAAAGTAGCTAGCTAGCTAGACGTACACTGTCTACTGCTTCGTGCTGGAGAATAATGGTGCGTTCGAGACAACTGGGAACTCGGAAATTTCCGACGTCAGTGCGTCGGAGAAAAAAACAGCTCCAACTCGGGTACTGTGGCTTTTTTCTAGAGCTCTGATTTGCCGACCATTAAGATCACTGACGTTATGGTTCGTCCTTTATTTTTTCGAGTTGTCGTGAACCGATTGAAGTCAGAAGTCGGAGATTTCTGAGATCCCAGTTGTTCTGAATGTGGCATTAGACTAAAAACTAGCCTATCTACGACGTCATTCTTAAAATGTCACAATATGCATTGTCAAATTTAAGAAATTGGGTGTTATTAAATTGTTGTGGAGTATGCAACTATTCTCCAGTAAAATGACCCATCAAACAGTCCAAATTTAGCCTCGAAACTTTTATGTCCACAGCTTCTCCCCACACAAAACACTCATGTAGAACAACAAATATTTTTGTTAAAACCAAGTGGTTTCCTAAGTGGTTAGAAAAATATTTGAAATTGATTTATTTGATAAAGGGAATATACGCTTTTATGGAACATTTTTAGAAACATAACTTCCCAATACATGATTCTATATACAGTTGAAGTCGGAAGTTTACATACACCTTAGCCAAATACATTTAAACTCAGTTTTTCACAATTCCTTACATTTAATCCAAGTAAAAATTCCCTGTCTTAGGTCAGTTAGGATCACCACTTTATTTTAAGATTGTGAAATGTCAGAATAATAGTAGAGAGAATTATTTATTTCAGCTTTTATTTCTTTCATCACATTCCCAGTGGGTCAGAAGTTTACATACAGTCAATTAGTATTTGGTAGCATTGCCTTTAAATTGTTTAACTTGGGTCAAACGTTTCAGGTAGCCTTCCATAAGCTCCCCACAATAATTTGGGTGAATTTTGGCCCATTCCTCCTGACAGAGCTGGTGTAACTGAGTCAGGTTTGTAGGCCACCTTGCTCGCACACACTTTTTCAGTTTGGCCCACAAATTTTCTATGGGATTGAGGCCAGGGCTTCGTGATGGCCATTCCAATACCTTGACTTTGTTGTCCTTAAGCCATTTTGCCGCAACTTTGGAAGTATGCTTGGGGTCATTGTCCATTTGGAAGACCCATTTGCAACCAAGCTTTAACTTCCTGATTGATGTCTTGAGATGTTGCTTCAATATATCCATATAACTTTACTTTTTCATGATGCCATCTATTTTGTGATGTGCACCAGTCCCTCCTGAAGCAAAGCACCCCCACAACGTAATGCTGCCAACCCCGTGCTTCACGGTTGGGATGGTTTTCTTCGGCTTGCAAGTGTCCCCCTTTTTCCTCCAAACATAACGATGGTCATTATGGCCAAACAGTTCTATTTTTGTTTCATCAGACCAGAGGACATTTCTCCAAAAAGTATGATCTTTGTCCCCATGTGCAGTTGCAAACCGTAGTCTGGCTTTTTTTATGGCGGTTTTGGAGCAGTGGCTTCTTTCTTGCTGAGCAGCCTTTCAGGTTATGTCGATATAGAACTTGTTTTACTGTGGATATAGATACTTTTGTACCTGTTTCCTCCAGCATCTTCAGGTCCTTTGCTGTTGTTTTGGGATTGATTTGCACTTTTCGCACCAAAGTAAGTTCATCTCTAGGAGACAGAACACGTCTTCTTCCTGAGCGATATGACGGCTGTGTGGTCCCATGGTGTTTAATACTTGCGCTATTGTTTGTACAGATGAACGTGGTACCTTCAGGCGTTTGGAAATTGATCCCAAGGATGAACCAGACTTGTGAAGGTCTACAATAATTTTCCTGAGGTCTTGGCTGATTTATTTTGATTTTCCCATGATGTCAAGCAAAGAGGCACTGAGTTTGAAGGTAGGCCTTGAAATACATCCACAGGTACACCTCCAATTGACTCAAATGATGTCAATTAGCCTACCAGAAGCTTCTAAAGCCATGACATAAGTTTCTGGAATTTTCCAAGCTGTTTAAAGGCACAGTCAAATTAGTGCATTTAAAGTTCTGACCCACTGGAATTGTGATACAGTGAATTATATGTGAAATAAGCTGTCTTTAAACTATTGTTGGAAAAATGACTTGTGTCATGCACAAAGTAGATGTCCTAACCGACTTGCCAAAACTATAGTTTGTTAACAAGAAATTTGTGGAGTGGTTGAAAAACGAGTTTTAATGACTCCAACCAAAATCAAATCAAATGTTATTGGTCACATACACATGTTTAGCAGATGTTCATGCTAGTGTAGCGAAATGCTTGTGCTTCTAGTTCCGACCATGCAGTAATATCTAACAATTAAGTAATCTAACAATTTCACAACAACTACATTATACACACACAAGTGTAAAGGAATGAATAAAAATATGTACATATAAATATATGGATGAGCGATGGCTGAACAACATAGGCAAGATGCAGTAGATATAGAGTACAGTATATACATAAAGTGAGGGAAAAAAGTATTTGATCCTCTGCTGATTTTGTACGTTTGCCCACTGACAAAGAAATGATCAGTCTATAATTTTAATGGTAGGTTTATTTGGTATGACTTCCGGGTTTGGAGCGAGTAGTCGTGCTGCACTTCGCTCCGCAGGTAATATTACATTTCATTACAACGGTTTGATCTGAGCAATTTTTTAGCTAGCTACATAGCTGTCTTTGTATCAAAGATAATTGTGTAGTTTAGAGTAATTATCGAGGTTAGCTAGCCAGCTATTTTCGTCCGCCGCGCCGCGACGCCGTTCACCTAAATTAGTCAACACTGCTAGCTAGCCAACTTCTACCGACTAGCAGCACTGTAGAAACTAATACATTACAACGGAACGATTTGATTAGTGTTAGCTAGCTACATAGTTGTCTTTGCTGTCTTTGTATCTAAGATAATTGTGTAGTTTAGAGTAATTGTCGAGGTTAGCTAGCCAGCTATTTTCGTCCGCCGCGACGCCATTCCCCAGACTTAGTCAACACACCTTGTCAACATCAAACCCCCTGCTAGCTAGCCAACCTTTACCGACTAGCAGCACTGTAGAAACTAATACATTACAACGGAACGATTTGAGTAGTGTAGTGTTAGCTAGCTACATAGTTGTCTTTGTCATAGTTTGATAATTGTGTAGTTTAGAGTAATTATCGAGGTTAGCTAGCCAGCTATTTTCGTCCCCCGCGACGCCATTTTTCCAAACCTAGCCAACTATTACCGACGAGCAGCATTGTAGAAACTAAATACATTACAAAGGAACGTCTTGAATAGTGTTATGTTAGCTAGCTACATAGTTGCCTTTGTATCATGATAAGGTGTAGTACTGAAACTATCGAGGTTACCTAGCCAGCTACACTTTCAAAGTCAACAACGCAGCCACTGCTAGCTAGCCTACTTCACCAGCCAGCAGTACTGTATCATTTTAGTCATTTTAGTCAATAAGATTTTTGCAACGTAAGCTTAACTTTCTGAACATTCGAGACGTGTAGTCCACTTGTCATTCCAATCTCCTTTGCATTAGCGTAGCCTCTTCTGTAGCCTGTCAACTATGTGTCTGTCTATCCCTGTTCTCTCCCCTCTGCACAGGCCATACAAACGCTTCACACCGCGTGGCCGCTGCCACTCTAACCTGGTGGTCCCAGCGCGCACGACCCACGTGGAGTTCCAGGTCTCCGGCAGCCTCTGGAACTGCCGGTCTGAGGCCAACAAGGCAGAGTTCATCTCAGCCTATGCTACCCTCCAGTCCCTCGACTTCTTGGCGCTGACGGAAACATGGATTACCACAGATAACACTGCTACTCCTACTGCTCTCTCCTCATCTACCCACGTGTTCTCGCATACCCCGAGAGCATCTGGCCAGCGGGGTGGTGGCACTGGAATCCTCATCTCTCCCAAGTGGACATTCTCTCTTTCTCCCCTGACCCATCTGTCTATCGCCTCCTTTGAATTCCATGCTGTCACAGTTACCAGCCCATTCAAGCTTAACCTGTTAGGGCTAGGGGGCAGTATTGACACGGCCGGATAAAAAACGTACCCGATTTAATCTGGTTACTACTCCTGCCCAGTAACTACAATATGCATATAATTATTGCCTTTGGATAGAAAACACCCTAAAGTTTCTAAAACTGTTTGAATGGTGTCTGTGAGTATAACAGAACTCAAATGGCAGGCCAAAACCTGAGAAGATTCCATGCAGGAAGTGGCCTGTCTGAGAAGTTGTATTTCATCTTGGCTCTTTTTATTGAAGACTGAGGATCTTTGCTCTAACGTGACACTTCCTACGGCTCCCATAGGCTCTCAGAGCCCGGGAAAAAGCTGAACGATATCGAGGCAGCCTCTGGCTGAAACACATTATCGCTTTTGGCAAGTGGCCGATCGGAGTACTATGGGCTTAGGCGCGTGCCCGAGTTGACCGAATGCTTTATTTTCTTTCGTCTGTTTACCTAAACGCAGATTCCCGGTTGGAATATTATCGCTTTTTTATGAGAAATATGGCATAAAATTGATTTTAAACAGCGGTTGACATGCTTCGAAGTACGGTAATGGAATATTTAGAATTTTTTTGTCACGAATTGCGCCATGCTCGTCACCCTTATTTACCCTTTCGGATAGTGTCTTGAATGCACAAACAAAATGCCGCTGTTTGGATATAACTATGGATTATTTTGAACCAAACCAACATTTGTTATTGAAGTAGAAGTCCTGGGAGTGCATTCTGAAGAAGACAGCAAAGGTAATAACATTTTTCTGATAGTAAATCTGACTTTGGTGAGTGCTACATTTGCTGGGTGTCTAAATAGCTAGCCCTGTGATCCCGGGCTATCTACTGAGAATATTGCTCAAGAAAGCACATATACATGCCTGTCTGAAATTTGCCAATGAACATCTGAATGATTCAGAGGACAACTGGGTGAAAGTGTTGCAGTCAGATGAGACCAAAATGGAGCTCTTTGGCATCAACTCAACTCACTGTGTTTGGAGGAGGAGGAATGCTGCCTATGACCCCAAGAACACCATCCCCACCGTCAAACATGGAGGTGGAAACATTATGCTTTGGGGGTGTTTTTCTGCTAAGGGGACAGGACAACTTCACCTCATCAAAGGGACGATGGACGGGGCCATGTAAATCTTGGGTGAGAACCTCCTTCCCTCAGCCAGGGCATTAAAAATGGATTGTGGATGGGTATTCCAACATGACAATGACTGTCACGTCCTGACCAGTAATAGGGGTTATTTGTTATTGTAGTTTGGTAAGGACGTGGCAGGGGGTATTTGTTTTATGTGGTTCAGAGTGGTTGTGTGTTTAGTGGGGTGTTTGATTTATTATTCCGGGTTTTGGGCAATGTTCTATGTTTATGTATTTCTATGTTTAGGTAATTGGACTCTCAATTGGAGGCAGGTGTTTTCTTGTTGCCTCTGAGGGTCCTATAAATAGGTATGTGTTTGTGTTGGTATTTTGTGGGAGATTGTGCTGGGTATAGCTTTGTTGCCTTACCGGCCTGTTATTAGTCGTTGTGTTTTTGTTGTGGTTCACCTTCTTTGTCCATTAAAATAAAATGAAGATGAGTGCACATTTCCCCACTGCGTCTTGGTCCACTTTACCCTACGACATCCGTGACAATGACCCAAAACACACGGCCAAGTCAACAAAGGAGTGGCTCAAGAAGAAGCACATTAAGGTCCTGGAGTGGCCTAGCCAGTCTCCAGACCTTAATCCCATAGAAAATCTGTGGAGGGAGCTGAAGGTTCGAGTTGCCAAACGTCAGCCTCGAAACCTTAATGACTTGGAGAAGATCTGCAAAGAGGAGTGGGACAAAATCCCTCCTGAGATGTGTGCAAACCTGGTGGCCAACTACAAGAAACGTCTGACCTCTGTGATTGCCAACCAGGGTTTTGCCACTAAGTCATGTTTTGCAGAGGGGTCAAATACTTATTTCCCTCATTAAAATGCAAATCATTTTATAACATTTTTGACATGTGTTTTTCTGGATTTTTTAAATTGTTATTCTGTACACTGTTCAAATAAACCTACCATTAAAATTATAGACTGATCATTTCTTTGTCAGTGGGCAAACATACAAAATCAGCAGGGGAACAAATACTTTTTTTCCCTCACTGTTTGAGATGAGTAATGTAGGGTATGTAAACATTATATAAAGTGGCATTGTTTAAAGTGACTAGTGATACTTTTATTTATTGAGTCAGTATGTTGGCAGCAGCCACTCAATGTTATTGATGGCCGTTTAACAGTCAGATGGCCTTGAGATAGAAGCTGTCTCTCGGTCTCAGCTTTGATGCACTTGTACTGACCTCGCCTTCTGGATGATAGCAGGGTGAACAGGCAGTGGCTCGGGTGGTTGTTGTCCTTGATGATCTTTTTGGCCTTCCTGTGACACCGGGTGTTGTAGGTGTCCTGGAGGGCAGGTAGTTTGCCCCCAGTGATGCGTTGTGCAGACCTCACTACCCTCTGGAGAGCCTTACAGTTGTGGGCGGAGCAGATGTCATACCAGGCAGTGATACAGCCTGACAGGATGCTCTCGATTGTGCATCTGTAAAAGTTGGTGAGTGTTTTTGGTGACAAGCCAAATTTCTTCAGCCTCCTGAGGTTGAAGAGGTGCTGTTGCGCCTTCATCACCACGCTGTCTGTGTGGGTGGACCATTTCAGTTTGTCCGTGATGTGTTCGCCGAGGAACTTTCCACCTTCTCCACTTCTGTCCCGTCGATGTGATAGGGAGGTGCTCCCTCTGCTGTTTCCTGAAGTCCACGATCATCTCCTTTGTTTTGTTGGCATTGAGTGTGAGGTTATTTTCCTGACACCACACTCCGAGGGCCCTCACCTCCTCCCTGTAGGCCGTCTCGTCGTTGTTGGTAATCAAGCTTAACACTGTAGTGTCGTTTGAAAAGTTGATGATTGAATTGGAGGCGTGCATGGCCACACAGTCATGGGTGAACAGGGAGTACAGGGGAGGGCTGAGAACGCACCCTTGTGGGGCCCCAGTGTTGAGGATCAGCGGGGTGGACATGTTGTTTCCTACCCTCACCATCTGGGGGCGGCCCGTCAGATAGTCCAGGACCCAGTTGCACAGGGCGGGGTCGAGACCCAGGGTCTCAAGCTTAATGACGAGTTTGGAGGGTACTATGGTGTTAAATGCTGAGCTGTAGTCGATGAACAGCATTCTTACATAGGTATTCCTCTTGTCCAGATGGGTTAGGGCAGTGTGATTGCAATTGCGTCGTCTGTGGACCTATTGGGGCGGTAAGAAAATTGGAGTGGGTCTAGGGTGTCAGGTAGGGTGGAGGTGATATGATCCTTGACTAGTCTCTCAAAGCACTTCATGATGACGGAAGTGAGTGCTACGGGGCGATAGTCGTTTAGTTCAGTTACTTTAGCTTTCTTGGGAACAGGAACAATAGTGGCCCTCTTGAAGCATGTGGGAACAGCAGACTGGGATAGGGATTGATTTAAGTGTTTGTAAACTTCCGACTTCAACTTTACAAAGCAATACCTTCAGGACTTAATTAATTTCATCTAATTTATGTTTTGGAGAACATTTCAACGTAGATGCACGTTTTATATTAGAATGTTGCACCCTGCTGGATAAGAAATGTAATAATACATTAAGGGAACTACTGAAATTGAATGAAAGAAAGCTTGGTTGGTCCCTCACAAATGTTTTATATCAAATAAAGTAAAAAGTTCACTTTAAAATATTGCACAAAATATATCCCTGTAATAACGTGTTGTCTAAATTCATGGACTTAGAGGACATCTGCCTGTGATAAAAAAGGGGAAACTATTAGACACATTTTTATTGGTCTGACTCTGTGAAGTTATTTTGAAGCGAGCTAAGTAATGACATTTTTTATTTCATTAATAAGGCCCATGTATTTACAATTAAATATTTAATGTTATTATTCAAATGAGAACAAAGCTATTGAATTAGTCATACCTTTTTTTCATTCTCTCTGGTAAATTTTGCATATACAAAAACAAACATTTGAAATCTGTCCCCAAATGCAATATATTTGTGCTTATAAAATCTCTAGAAATTTGTCAATAACAAAAAATATGTATTCTTACAACTATATAATAGGTTTATACAATTGTAACCCCTGACCTTATTCAATTTATTTTGAGGTACTGCAATTAGCTTGTAGTGATTTTGTTTTTGTTTATTTGCCTTACTTTTGTTTCTTAAGAAAACATGATACTTATAGTAATGTCATTTGTTATTGTATTGTAAATCAACATTTTAATAATAATAAAAAATCTTCATTGCTATGTCTCTTTTAGCGAATCACAACTAAGAAATATTTTGTAGGCGGTACCTAATCCAGGAACATACATACTCGGTATGTTCCTATCTTACAGTCAAAGACAGTATCTTTGCTGCAGTTACACAATTAGTGGTTATAAAATAAAGGTAACCGCCCCTTGTGGTTGATTGACGTGTCTTTCACTCAACCGCAGTGCAGGAAAAGGGATTTGAAAAAGTTTATGAAATCTACAAGAAATAGCAGCAGTCCAGTGGTGTAAAAATACTTAATTAATAATACTCTAAAGTACTACTTAAGTAGTTTTGTTTGGTATCTGTACTTTACTATTTATATTTTTGACAACTTTTACTTCACTACATTCCTTAAGATTTTTTTTTACTTTTTACTCTATAAATTTTCCCTGACACCCAAAAGTACTCGTTACATTTTGAATGCTTAGCAGGACAGGAAAACAGTCCAATTCATGCACTTATCAACCAAACATCCCTGGTCATCCCCTACTGTCTCTGATCTGGCAGACTCACTTTTTTATTTCACCTTTATTTAACCAGGTAGGCCAGTTGAGAACAAGTTCTCATTTACAACTGCGACCTGGGCAAGATAAAGCAAAGCAGTGCGACAAAAACAACACATAGTTACACATAAACAAACATACAGTCAATAACAGTACAAAAATCTATGTACAGTGTGTGCAAATGTAGAAGAGTAGGGAGGTAAGGCAGTAAATAGGCCATAGAGACAAAATTATTAAAATTTAGCATTAACACTGGAGTGATAGATGCGCAGATGATGAGGTGCAAAAGATCAAGAGGGTAAGTAATAATATGGGGATGAGATAGTTGGGTGTGCTATTTACAGATTGGCTGTGTACAGGTACAGTGATCGGTAAGCTGCTCTGACAGCTGATACTTAAAGTTTGCGAGGGAGATGTGATATTTGCAATTCGTTCCAGTCATTGGCAGCAGAGAACTGGAAGGAAAGGCGGCCAAAGGGGGTGTTGGCTTTGGGGATGACCAGTGAAATATACCTGCTGGAGCGCGTGCTACGGGTGGGTGTTGCTATCGTGACCAGTGAGCTGAGATAAGGTGGGGCTTTACCTAATAAAGACTTATAGCTGACCTTGAGCCAGTGGGTTTGGTGACGAATATGTAGTGAGGGCCAGCCAATGAGAGCATAAAAGTCGCAGTGGTGGGTAGTATATGGGGCTTTGGTGACAAAACGGATGTCACTGTGATTGACTACATCCAGTTTGCTGAGTAGAGTGTTGGAGGCTATTTTGTAAATGACATCGCCGAAGTCAAGGATCGGTAGGATAGTCAGTTTTACGAGGGTATGTTTGGCAGCATGAGTGAAGGAGGCTTTGTTGCGAAATAGGAAGCCGATTCTAGATTTAATTTTGGATTGGAGAAGCTTAATGTGAGTCTGAAAGGAGAGTTTACAGTCTAACCAGACACCTAGGTATTTGTAGTTGTCCACATATTCTAAGTCAGAACCGTCCAGAGTAGTGATGCTAGTCGGGCGGGAGGGTACGGGCAGCAATCAGTTGAAGAGCATGCACTTAGTTTTACTAGCATTTAAAAGCAGTTGGAGGCCATGGAAGGAGTGTTGTATGGCATTGAAGCTCGTTTGGAGGTTTGTTAGCACAGTGTCCAAAGAAGGGCCAGATGTTTACAGAATGGTGTCCTTTGCGTAGAGGTGGATCAGAGAATCACCAGCAACAAGAGCGAAAAGAGTCGGCTCGAGAATTTAACCCTGTGGCACCCCCAAGAGACTGCCAGAGGTCCGGACAACAGGCACTCTGATTTGACACACTGAACTCTGAGAAGTAGTTGGTGAACCAGGTGAGGCAGTTATTTGAGAAGCCAAGGCTATTGAGTCTGCCGATAAGAATGCGGTGATTGACAGAGTCGAAAGCCTTGGCCAGGTCGATGAACTAAGCATACCAGACACAGCTGCTATGGCATTGATGACTATGGGACAGCCACCCCTTAAAGGACAATTCCGCCACTTTAAGTTATTACGCTGTTCCTATATACTGTATGTAGTGTCAGATTTGATGTTTTATCGTTTTTGTTAGTCATTCTGCACGATTAGTTTTTGTCATTTTGAAGCTTCTGTATTGCCCTCGTCTATAGCAAACTACGATTGCATTTAGTCTCCCATGATGAAATGCTTCACTTAGTTAGCTGGCTATCAATCGTTTTGTCCAGAAAGGATACAGCTTTTAACAAAATTGACTGTTCGTAGCAGGTTTAGAATTTACTCAGCAGGTTAGGAAAAGGGTTAAAGTTATCCTACTCTCGACCAAAAGCATTTGACGTTAAATAGTTTCACTGCCCTTATAAAAAAATAAGCTTCTGACAAACAGTTGCGGCAAACTCATATTTTCACATGCAAATAGTTTTTTGGCAAACTGTTTCGGCAGATTTGCAGTGACTTCTGAATATCTGGCAGAAAATCATGTGAAATTTGTGGTGAACATTCTACCGTTTGTAGTGTATCCCCTCTCACAGGTGGATACGGAGGCTGTGGAAACATATATGTCTCCGAATCCCTGCATCAGGGGTACATTCAGTCATCCACTTCACCCACCTCCTCGAGTTTCTTTTTTATGAAGAAGGAGGAGGGATGTCTGCGCCCGTGTATTGACTATCGGGGTCTGAACCAGATCACCGTGAGGTATAGTTACCCGCTACCGCTCATAGCGATTGAGTCAATGTACGGGGTGCGCTTCTTTACCAAACTAGATCTCAGGAGCGCTTACAACCTGGTGCGTATCCGGGAGGGAGACGAGTGGAAGACGGCTTTCAGTACCACCTCAGGGCACTATGAGTACCTCGTCATGCCGTACGGGTTGATGAATGCGCCATCAGTCTTCCAGGCCTTTGTAGATGAGATTTTCAGGGACATGCACGGGCAGGGTGTATATTGATGACATTCTGATATACTCCGCTACATGCGCCGAGCATGTGTCCCTGGTGCGCAGGGTGTTTGGTCGCCTGTTGGAGCATGACCTGTACGTCCAGCAGTCCGTCTCCTTCCTAGGGTACCGCATTTCCACCTCAGGGGTGGAGTGTGACAGCATTTCAGCTGTGCGTAATTGGCCGACTCCCACCACGGTAAAGGAGGTGCAGCGGTTCTTAGGGTTTGCCAACTACTACCAGAGGTTTTGGTCAAGTAGCGGCAAGGTGGGCCATGTTTTTCAACCATTTTGTGTTTACCCTTTCCTACAGACCAGGCTCCCAGAATGTAAAGGCAGACACATTGTCCCGGCTGTATGACACAGAGGAGCGGCCCATGGATCCCACTCCCATACTCCCCACCTCCTGCCTGGTGGCGCCGGTAGTGTGGGAGCTGGACGCGGACATTGAGCAGGCGTTACGTGCAGAGCCCGCTCCCGTCCAGTGTCCCGCTGGGCGACTGTACATCCCATCTGCTGTTCGTGACCGGTTGATCTATTGGGCCCACACGTCACCCTCCTCTGGTCATCCTGGGATCGGTCGGACAGTGCGCTGTTTGAGCGGGAGGTATTGGTGGCCTACCTTGGCTAAGGATGTGAGGGTTTATGTTTCCTCTTGCTCGATGTGCGCCCAGAGTAAGGCTCCTAGGCACCTGCCCAGAGGGAAGCTACACCACTTACCCGTTCCACAATGGCCTTGCTCGCACCTGTCGGTGGATTTTATAATCGATCTGTTACCCCCTCACAGGGTAACACCTTGATCCTGGTCGTTGTGGATCGGTTCTCAATGTCCTGTCGTCTCCTCCCTCTGCCCAGTCTCCCTACGGCCCTGCAGACTGCGGATGCCTTGTTTACGCACGTCTTCCGGCATTACGGGGTGCCTGAGGATAGTGTTTGATCGAGGTCCCCAATTTACGTCTAGAGTTTGGAAGGCGTTCATGGAACATCTGGGGGTGTCAATCAGCCTTACTTCAGGGTTTCACCCCGAGAGTAATGGGCAGGTGGAGAGATTAAAACAGATTTGGGCAGGTTTCTGCGTTCCTATTGCCAGGACCGGCCGGGGGAGTGGGCGGCATTCGTGCCCTGGGCCGAGATGGCATAGAACTCGCTTCGCCACTCCTCCACTAACCTCTCTCCCTTCCAGTGCGTACTGGGGTACCAGCCGGTTCTGGAACCTTGGCATCAGAGTCAGACCGAGGCTCCTGCGGTAGTCGACTGGTTCAGGCGCGCGAAGGAGACATGGGAAGCTGTCCGTGCTGCGTCAAAAGGAGAACGCAGACTGCCACCGCAGTGAGGCCCCGGTGTTCGCACCGGGGGACCGGGTCTAGCTCTCGACCTGAAACCTGCCCCTCCGGAAGCTGGGTCCGTGGTTTGTGCGGCCATTTAAAGTCCTGAGGAGAGTGAACGAGGTGTGTTATAGGTTACAGCTTCCCCCCGATTACCGTATTAACCCCTCGTTCCATGTGTCTCTCCTCAGGCAGGTGGTGGCTGGCCTGCTACAGGAGTCTGAGGTGCGGAAGGTTCCTCCGCCCCCTCTGGACATCGAGGGGGCCCCGGCGTACTCCGTTCGCTCCACACTGGATTCGAGGCGAGGGGCCTTCAGTATCTCGTGGAGTGGGAGGGGTACGGTCCGGAGGAGAGGTGCTGGGTTCCGGTCGAGGACGTGTTGGACCCTTTAATGCTGGAGGAGTACCACCGTCTTTGTCCGGATCGCCCTTCGCCTCGCCCTCCGGGTCATCTGCTTTCGGAGCCGCGCGTCAAGGGGGGGATACTGTCACGACTTCCTCCGAAGTCGGTCGCTCTCCTTGTTCGTTCGGCGGTCGACGTCACCGGTCTTCTAGCCATCACCGATCCACCTTTCATTTTCCATTTGTTTTGTCTTGTCTTCCCACACACCTTGTTTCAATTCCATCAATTACATGTTGTGTATTTAACCCTCTGTTCCCCCCATGTCCTTGTCCGGTATTGTAAGTGCTTGTGCACGCTGGGTCTGGTGTGCGTCGGGTTTTGTCCCCATTTATTGATTGTTCTGTTTTCCGGTGTTTTTTATTATTAACCTCTTACATCTAGACGTTCCGCTAGCGGAACACCTGCTCCAATATCCAATGATAGGCGTGGCGCGAATTACAAATTCCTCAAAAATACAAAAACTTCAATTTTTATATTATTTCACAGCATTTTAAAGACAAGACTCTCCTTTATCTAACCACACTGTCCGATTTCAAAAAGGCTTTACAGCGAAAGCAAAACATTAGATTATGTCAGCAGACTACCAAGCCAGAAATAATCAGACACCCATTTTTCAAGCTAGCATATAATGTCACAAAAAACAAAACCACAGCTAAATGCAGCACTAACCTTTGATGATCTTCATCAGATGACAACCCTAGGACATTATGTTATACAATGCATGCATGTTTTGTTCAATCAAGTTCATATTTATATCAAAAACCAGCTTTTTACATTAGCATGTGACGTTCAGAACTAGCATACCCCCCGCAAACATCCGGTGAATTTACTAAATTACTCACGATAAACGTTCACAAAAAACATAACAATTATTTTAAGAATTATAGATACAGAACTCCTCTATGCACTCGATATGTCCGATTTTAAAATAGCTTTTCGGTGAAAGCACATTTTGCAATATTCTAAGTAGATAGCCCGGCATCACAGGGCTAGCTATTTAGACACCCAGCAAGTTTAGCACTCACCAAAGTCAGATTTACTATAAGAAAAATGTTATTACCTTTGGTGTTCTTCGTCAGAATGCACTCCCAGGACTTCTACTTCAATAACAAATGTTGGTTTGGTCCCAAATAATCCATTGTTATATCCAAATAGCGGCGTTTTGTTCGTGCGTTCGAGACACTATCCGAAAGGGTAAAGAAGGGTGACGAGCATGGCGCATTTCGTGACAAAAAAATTGTAAATATTCCATTACCGTACTTCGAAGCATGTCAACCGCTGTTTAAAATCAATTTTTATGCAATTTTTCTCATAAAAAAGCGATAATATTCCGACCGGGAATCTGCATTTAGGTAAACAGACGAAATAAAATAAAGCATGGGGTCGACTCGGGCACGCGCCTAAGCCCATTGTCTTCTGATCGGCCACTTGCCAAAAGCGATAATGTGTTTCAGCCAGAGGCTGCTTCGATATCATTCAGCTTTTTCCCGGGCTCTGAGAGCCTATTGGAGCCGTAGGAAGTGTCACGTTACAGCAAAGATCCTCAGTCTTCAATAAAAAGAGCCAAGATGAACAACAACTTGTCAGACAGACCACTTCCCATATAGAATCTTCTCAGGTTTTTGCCTGCCATATGAGTTCTGTTATACTCAGACACCATTCAAACAGTTTTAGAAACTTTAGGGTGTTTTCTATCCAAAGCCAATAATTATATGCATATTCTAGTTACTGGGCAGGAGTAGTAACCAGATTAAATAGGCTACGTTTTTTATCCGGCCGTGTCAATACTGTTTTCTTGGTATAGTACATTTGAGTGTCAGGAGAAAATGTGAATGTGATCAAATTTTGTTTGTATTCAAAATTGGGCTGGCTAGGCTGCCTATACATTTTTTTCATCCAAAATGATTAACTGGAATTAATCAATCAACATAAGTGATGACAGATGAGTACATTTTTTATAAGGCCTACAGTTGCAAACATGTGTAAAGCAAGCTCAGCCCTGTGAGTTCCATTGTTTCAGTTGTTGTCTATGTGTAGAGGAAATCCCCCTCCTAATCTACGTAATTTATATTAACAAATATAAGGTAGCTGCAGTTTGACAGGGTTTTCATCCCTTCAGGGCCAGGAGTTTTTTTAAACCATGTGACCTGATTAGAAAAAACTGGTCCCATCACAGCCCAAATAAAACCTTTTTACATCTGATTAATCACTGTCATAACTTATAGGGTCCAGAGTTTTCCAAGTTAGGTTAACATGTAAGGATAAAAACTCCAGGCCCCAGGGGGTAAAAATTGCTTAACCGCTCTGGGACCTATGGTGCCACCAGTCTGCTTGCAGTTGTCAGTTATGATCAGGGCTTTATTCAGGAATGTTTCTTCAGCTGCTTTGATATGTCAAGTGGGCAAGATGTGCAGTCTGTGTTTGACGTTTTGAGTTTAACTTCATAGAGAAACTTGTCCAAACCTACAATGGAGCAGCTGTAATGAAATTAATCTGCTATTTGTATTTACAACTAAGTCCCCTCCTGTTCCCTGATTTAAGAGATGATGACTACTCTACTCCACTACCATTGTCAACTTTCTCCTGACATGAACTGAAGCCACATCTCATGTGCCCACTCATCCACTGGCACATTGAATGTTCCCCTCGATGCACTGAGTACCCTTATCAATTCTCTCATTACCTTATGTAGAGTCAATGACATACACAATCACATTATTACACATCAATCACATTATTACTCATTGCTTGGACTAACTCATTCTTAGCTCTTTTGTCTAATTGTGTAGTGTGTTGTGTTTTTGTCTTCCCAGTCAAATCCTGTCATGCACGGTTCAAGCCTCGGAACACCTCAACTCATGCATCATACCCTCATTCATTCACTGCTGTGATCCCTTTCCAACACTAAGTAACCATCTCATTCCCCATGATATTGTACTATAAATGTCTTTATTAAATGCTTTAGGTTAATATAATTAGTATTTGACAATTATTTAAACACACTTTGTTGTCTCCATACGTGCCGCCTCTATACCGTGGGTCTCCCATCCTCCTCAAGTCACCAGTCTTCACTGCCGTGGATAGATGGCAGCGTTTGCTAACCACCGCATTTAACCACGGCAAGGTGACTGGGTATATGTTGACTGAGTACAAACAGTCCAGTCATGCCCTTTGTAAGGCAGTCAAACAGGCAAAACGTCAGTACAGCGACAAAGATGCAATTCAACTGCTCAGACACGAGACGTTATGTGGTAGGGACTCCAGAAAATCACGGATTATAAAGGGAAAACTAGCCACGTTGCAGACACCGACGTCTTGCTCCTGGTCAAGCTAAACACCTTCTTTGCCCGCTTTGAGGTAAACACAGTGCTGCCGACGTGGGCCACCACTGCTCCCGTGGATTGTGAGCTCTCATTCCATGCCTGACATCAGTAAGACATTTAAGCGTTTTAACCCTCGCAAGGCTGCCGGCCCAGACGGAATCCCTAACCGCGTCCTCAGAGCATGCGCAGACCAGCTGGCTAGTGTATTTACGGATATATTCAATCCCTCCCTATCCAAGTCTGTTGTCCCAACTTGCTTCAAGATGTCCACCATTGTTTCTGTACACAAGAAAGCGAAGGAAACTGAACTAAATTACTATCACCCCATAGCACTCACTTCTCTTATCATGAAATCCTTTGAGAGGCTAGTTAAGGACCATATAACCCCCAGCTTACCTGACACCCTAGACCCACTGCCATTTGCATACCATGAATGACGCAATCACCATCGCACTGCACACTTCCCTATCCCATCTGGACAAGAGGATTTCCTATATAAGAATTCTGTTCATTGACTACAGCTCATCCTTCAACACCATAGTACCATCCAAGTTCCTTGGTGTCTCCATTACCAACAAACTGTCATGGTCCAAGCACACCAAGACAGCTGTGAAGACGGCACGCCAAAACCTATTCCACCTCAGGAGACTGAAAATATTTAGCATGGGTCCTCAGATCCTCAAAAGGTTTTTACAGCTGCACTATTGAGAGCATCCTGACTGGTTGCATCACTGCCTGGTATGGCAACAGCTCGGCCTCCGACCGCAAGGCATTACAGAGGGTAGTGTGTACGGCCCAGTTCATCACCGGAGCCAAGCTTCCTGCCATCCAGGATCCTCTATACCAGGCGGTGTCAGAGGAAGGCCCTAAAAATTGTCAAAGACTCCAGCCACCCTAGTCAGACTGTTCTCTCTGCTACTGCACGGCAAGCGGTACCGGAGTGCCAAGTCTAGGTCCATGAGGCTTCTTAACAGCCATAAGCCATAAGAACAGCTAATCAAATGGCTACCCAGACAATTTGCACCCACCCCACCCCCCACACTGCTTCTACTCTGTTATTATCTATGCAAAGCCCCTAATAACCCTACCTGCATGAACATAATTACCTCGACAACGGTGCCCCCGCACATTGACACACTGACTCTGTACCGGTACCCGCTCTATATATTTACTGCTGCTCTTTAATTATTTGTTTTTGTTATCTCTTAATTTTTTGTTGTTGTTGATATTTTCTTAAAACTGCGTTGTTGGTTAAGGGTTTGTAAGAAAGCATTTCAGTGTAAGGTCTACACCTGTTGTATTCGGCACATGTGAGAAATCACGTTTGATTAACACCACATATTGGCTTTGCTTGAATTGCCCTGCCAATGAAATGTTGTTTGGGCAATTCTTTTAAATTCTATAAAAAAAATTTGAGGTAGGCTATATGATCACACTGGTAATAGGTCCGTTGTTGTATTAATTGCGAGGTACAGCTGAGTGAGAATACATTTATATAATTTGCTTTTTATTTTTAGTTTACTGGCCTGATGGTGCCTGCATCTGATGGTCAGTCTCAGCTTAGGGAGAAAGCAGCAGGCTGAGGGTCCGCCTCTCAAAATCCCCCCGCTCTCCCTTTCCGACACTGACCAAAAAGGGACATTGTCTTCCAGCTGATGGGGAAACTCCACTTGCACCGCATAATAATAACAACATCGCAAGCCTACTCATTCGTTACTGCTGCACTGCTTGTTGTTGCGCTGAGTGGAAATAGGTAGGACATGCATTTTATGGCTTATAAAAGTGTTGACAGTGCTGAGTACAAACTTAAACATGTTTTGTATTACTGCACTGATGGAGCAAGGCAGATAAGCATTTCGCTACATCTGGAAAATATGTATACGCGACCAATGAAATTGTATTTTATTTAAACACGTTCATTGAAAAGAGGATGTGTGTTTCTTTGTGGTACTGACTAAATCAGTGTCAGCAAGTCATGTCCGGGACTAAACAGTATCATACTAGCAGGGAACAACAGAGGTTGAGAAACACTGTAGTGGAACCCAGTGTAAGTGGGCAAATACCAACCAAGACAACTTTGGGAACTACACTACAACGTTAGTTATCTTTAACAAAAGACTCCACTATGCAAGTAACCATTTCGGGTGAGTTTGTAAATTCAGTCAGGCCATCTACTCCAATTTCAGAGCACAGTCATCCGAGTGTGCCAGAGCACAGTGTGGTCTCCCAGGAGGTCTACCCCGTGGGGTGGTAATAGAGGGGACTCTATTGTGTACTCCCAGCAGAGGGAGCCAACGTGATGCGACGTTGGCTCCCTCTGCTGGGAGTACACAAGCTGGGCACCCTGACACTGATAGCTCCAAGTGGAGGTAATTAGGGGAAAGTGCCAACCAGCCATGGAGGCCACATAAAAGGAGCACTGTGGCACACCACAAGAGAGAACCGGGAGAGACCAACACCGATCCCAAGCTGAGAAGGACCGAGCCAAACCGTGATTTTCTTTGATATGTTTATTTTATGGCCTAGTAAAGTTGTGTTTGCGGACTAATACCTCCCTGACTCTGTGTTAATCTCTGCACGCTCAACCCAACACCCCACGGTTTACCACAACAGAATAACTAATGAATTTACGAATGCTTAACACCTGTTGAATATGGCTGATGTCAGTAAACGTTGGCAAAAAAAAGTGTAATTCCATTGTTACCAGCAGCACAGTTAGTCACCAACGCTCTGGATAACATAACAGCCTAACCACCTCTGCTAGGGCGAGAGCTGTTCTCTCATTTGTGTCTGGAAGTACCTAGCAAGTTAGCTTGAGTGCTTGACTGCTGTTAGTACAGAACGCTTGGATCAACCCTTATAGAGATGGGTGGGACTAAAGCTTAAGAAGGTGTGAACGACGCTAAATGGGTGTAGACAAAGAAGGGGTCTCCAGTAGTAGTACAAAAACATTTAAGGCCATTTTCTCAAAAGTGAGTTTACAGGTTTATCAACATTCAAAGCAGAATTACTTTCCTATTGTTCCTCAACTGTAGTGTATGATATACCATGTTCTAGCTCTGAGTCTCTACTTTTATACAATGTAAAAAAAAAAAAAACAATTTCAAATTTTGCTACATAAGACAGATTTGAGCCGGTCGGTCACATTTCTTTATGGACCTCGGTTTATCATGTTGAAACAGGAAAGGGCCTTCCCCAAACTGTTGCCACAAAGTTGGAAGCACATAATTGCCTAGAATGTCATTGAATGCTGTAGCGTTAACATTTCCCTTCACTGGAACTAAGGGGCCAAGCCCAAGCAATGAAATACAGCCCCAGACCATTATTCCTCCTCCACCACTTTACAGTTGCCACTATGCATTGGGGCAGTTAGCGTTCTCCTGGCATCCGCCAAACCCATATTAGTCCATTGGACTGCCAGATGGTGAAGCGGGATTCATCACTCCAGATAACAGGTTTCCACTACTCCAGAGTCTAATGGCGGTAAGCTTTACACCACTCCAGCCGATGGTTGGCATTGCTCATGGTAGACTTGTGTGCGGCTGCCCGGCCATTGAAACCCATTTCCTGACGACCATTTCTTGTGCTGACATTGCTTCGGAAGGCAGTTTGAAACTTGGTATTGAGTGTTGCAACCGAGGACAGACAGTTTTTACGTGCTTCAGCAGTCCTGTTCTGTGAGCTTGTGTGGCCTACCACTTTGTGGTTGAGCCGTTGTTGCTCCTAGATGTTTCCACTTCACAATAACAGCACTTACAGTTGACCGGGGCAGCTCTAGCAGGGCAGAAATTTGACGAACTGACTTGTTGGAAAGGTGGCATCCTATGATGGTGCCACATGAAAGTCACTGAGTTCTTCAGTAAGGCCATTCTACTGCTCATGTTTGTCTATGGAGATTGCATGGCTGTGTGCTCTATTTTATATACTTATCAGCAACAGGTGTGTCTGAACTAGACGACTCCACTCATTTGAAGGGGTGTCCACAGACTTTTGTATATATAGTGTACACACCTCCGCCTTTTTCCCAGAGTTCTTTATTCCAGTCTGCATGATGTACTGAGAACCCAGCTGGCTGTATGGATGGGGACAGTATATCCTGAGAGAGCCATGATTCCGTGAAACAGAGTATTTTACAGTCCCTGATGTCTCTCTGGAAGGAGATCCTCGCCCTGAGCTCATCTACTTAATTGTCCAGTGACTGAACATTAACAACTAATATACTCTGAAGCAGTGGATGGTATGCACACCTTCTGAGTCGGACTAAAAGTCCACTCCGAATACCTCTTCTCTGCCGGCGGCGTCTTGCAGGAGTTTGTTATAAGTGGAATTGCCTTGGGAGGTATGAACAAAGGGTCCAACTCAGGAAAGTTGTATTTCTGGTCGAAATGCAGGTGAGATGCCACCGCTCTAATATCCAACATTTCTTTCCGCCTTATGTAATAGTGCAAAGGACGTTCTTAGCTAATAATGTGAGAAATAACACACACACACAACAACAAAAAAGTAGCTTAGGAGCCATCAACAGGGCTATCATCTCTATCGATGCCATCTTGTGAATTAACTATTTGAGAACATTCCCAATGTCAAACCAGTTGGATAATGTTCCTAGAAAATTACTTACTTAAAAAAAAAAAAATTATGTAAGCACGTTTGAACTTTTAGGAAACGTTCTGTTAAAGTTTTGAAATACCAAGAAAGCAACTATCCTGCATCATTCCCATAATGTGGTGGGAAGGTTGTATGCAAAACAACCGTAGGACAATCACTCTCTCACCAAGCTCTAACAAACATATGGGTCTCAGAACGTTATGTGCTAGCTGGAATGCGCACCATAAGCAAGTAATCAAGTTAATCCTGCAAGTTTTAAATAACATTCTTGGAATGTTTTGTGAACAGTAATAATGTTTTATTGTGGTCTTCATGGAAAGATTTAATATTCTTAGGACATAATCTGAATGTTACTAAAGTTTTCAGAAATTCCCACAGAATAACTTTGCCTGCAACTTAATTTGGTGGCCTAACCATATAGATGTAACCTGGTACAGACAGACACAACCCACACAAAGGCCAATCAGAAATCATGTCTGCATACTGTTTGCAATGTAATCAGACACATTATACATGCCTGACATGATTATAAATGTGACTGTCAAACCTGGTCCAATCTTTGTGATTGCAGCATCTCATATGGAGATGGGAATCTCCAACCAAGACTCATACAATATAGGAATGGGTCCATTTGCAATACAGGAACAAGAGACGAGGAAAACACATCAACATCATCCTTTGATTTATATTCAAATGAGCTGGACACAAGAACATTTGATTTGATTTTATCTTCCAAAGGTGTCGTTCTTTCTATGTTATTATTCATCTATGTGGATAAAGAGTTGAGTCCTCATTTTGCAGTGCAATACATCCACAAAAGAACATCATGCACCAAAATTAACATCTGCTTCATCATCAAAACTTCATCTAATTCTCTCCTTGAAGGAATTGCTAAGCTAACACAATAATAAATCTCTTTCTTATACATTTACACATGAAAGACACTCTTTTTAATTTTCTCTTAAAGACAGACTTAAACATTAAAACTTTCCATAAAAACTACAAGAAAACATTAATAACGTTCAAAGAATGTTATTTAATGGATACATAGAGGTCCATAGTAGCAATAGCACAATGTAGCCTACACCATGTAGTGCACTAAATATTGTAACATATCATCCAATGCAACCCAATTTATCAAGGAGAGATCCATATTCTGTATTTCCTTGTGTTATGTCACCACAGTACCTTGTATAAGCAAACTTATGGAATAGACTGGGAGCAACCAGAAATGTTTTATTTGTAAGATATGGCACACAAAACAAGATTAGTCATAGGGAAATGTTGTGATAGTCCAACATTGTAATATTGCATGATAGACGATCAGAGAAATGGCTCTTGTTGGTAATTAGCCGCTATGATGGGGTTTTCCTCGGTTGACATCACACTCTGAATGGTATTCTTCTTTCCTCCTGTGATTAATCATTAGATTTGACTATGTGTCAGCGGGGAAAAGGTAGGATAGTTGTTCTGTTGTTGACATTCAGGTCGGTGTTCTCGCTCTCTCCATCTATCTCTGTACAGCAGCTACAGTAGCTCCCTTTTGTAGTTGACATACAGGGCAGAACTCTCTCTGTTGCTCTCCCTCTCTTCCTCTCGCTCTCCCTCAGCTAACACCTCTCAAAAACAAAATCCTTGAAAAAATGTGGTGATGGATTTTCCATGTCCAAAATGCCACTTGATATGAACCAAATATAACAGGGGGCCATAAGTCAGATTTGTGACATTTTAGTTCTTATACCTGCAAGTGGGGGCCATGTTTTTATTTAGAATGGTGATGATTGCTCTTGACATCCTTTGTCAACACCTGATTTTCATGTCACCGTTTTCTGCTCCCCCGTCTCTGTTGGTTCGTTCCGCGCCTTGCTGTGTCCCGACACAACGCAGCAGCCCTCCAGCGATGGAAGCAGGTCCCTGCTCAGAAACACAAATAAGAAATCACAAACTGGTTTGGTTTCCCACCGCGCTAATGCCACAAAGTAGGGAGCAGTGTGGGGGAAATGGAGGGAGAAGAGATGTGAGACTCTCTTGAAAGTCAGCTTGGGCATATGCAGTTGGTATTATTTGGCCACAGCAAGCTAAGCATAATGTTTTTTGAGTGTATTAGAGGGCGACCGATTAATCGGCATGGCCGATTAATTAGAGCCGATTTCAAGTTTTCATAACAATCGGTAATCAGCATTTTTGGATGGCGATTATGGCCAATTACATTGCACTCCACGAGGAGACTGCGTAGCAGGCTGACCACCTGTTTTGCGAGTGCAGCAAGGAGCCAAGGTAAGTTGCTAGCTAGCATTAAACTTATCTTATGAAAAACAATCAATCTTCACATGATCACTAGTTAACTACACATGGTTGATGATATTACTAGGTTAACTAGCTTGTCCTGCATTGTATATAATCAATGCGGTGCCTGTTAATTTTATCATCTAATCACAGCCTACTTTGCCAAACGGGGGATGATTTAACAAAAGCACAATCGTTGCACGAATGTACCTAAACATCAATGCCTTAAAATCAATACACAGAAGTATATTTTTTTAAACCTGCGTATTTAGTTAATATTGCCTGCTAACATCAATTTATTTTAACTAAGGAAATTGTGTCACTTCTCTTGTGTTCATTGCACGCAGAGTCAGTGCAACAGTTTGGGCGGCCTGGCTCGTTGTGAATTAATTTTACATAATTATGACATAACATTGAAGGTTGTGCAATGTAACAGCAATATTTAGACCTAAGGTTGCCGCCCGTTTGATAAAATACAGAACGGTTCCGTATTTCACCGAAAGAATAAACGTTTTGTTTTCGAAACGATAGTTTCCAGATTTGATCATATTAATGACCAACGTCTCGTATTTGTGTTTATTATATTATAATTAAGTCTATGATTTGATAGAGCAGTCTGACTGAGTGGTGGTAGGCAGCAGCAGGCTCGTAAGCATTCATTCTGTCACGAACCGGCTCGAAGCCCGTAACAAAAAGGGAGATAAAGAATAACAAAATATATTTCTTAATTGAAGTAAAGTAAATACAATTAACAATGGTGTGTGTTTAGTCAGTAGTGTAAGTGAGTGGTCGCGTGTATACATGTGATAATGAGCCACAAAAATGCCACAACCAAAATCTGTCTGTGCCTGCATGGAGAGAGTCTCCTCAATGAATGGGGAAGAGGTGCATTTATCCTGGGACACACCCGAGCCCAAACTATCATTTTGGCAAGTCGGTTAGGACATCTACTTTGTGCATGACACAAGTAATCTTTCCAACAATTGTTTACAGCAGCTCTTAGCAATGCTTGATCACAGAGCTGTTTATGACTTCAAGCCTATCAACTCCTGACATTAGGCTGGCAATACTAAAGTGCTTGTTAGAACATCCAATAATCAAGGTATTTGAAATACAAATGAGAGAAATAGTCGACGCGTCATAATTTCTATAATTACAACCTAAAACTTCTAAACTTGGAATATTGAAGAACTGGGAATATTGAACCACCAGCTTTCACATGTTCTCATGTTCTGAGCAAGGAACTTAAACGTTAGCTTTTTTACATTGCACTTTTACTTTCTTCTCCAACACTGTTTTTTCAATATTTATTTCAGACAAAATAGATTTTATTTATGTATTTTTTAAGTTAAAATAAGTGTTCATTGAGTATTGTTGTAATTGTCATTATTACATATATATATATATATATATATATATATATCACCGATTAAATCGGTCAATTTTATATATATATATATATATATATATAAATTGACCGATTAAATCGGTGTATATATATATCGGTCAATTATATATAAATTGACCGATTTAATCGGTATTGTTTTTTTGGGGGGTCCTCCAATCGGTATCGGTGTTGGAAAATCATAATCGGTCCACATCTAATGTGTATATAATTATTTTGATTCACCTGCTTTGCATATACTGTATCTGTTATATGTAATGGAGCAGTTTTAGCCCTTGCACCAATTATATATTCATCTTTTCTCATCTGCCCTTTTTTTGAGAACATTACACCACTGCACACTTTGGGCTTATTGTCCTTTTCTTGGAGTTCTAACCTCTATTACATCAGCCCTTTTGACACTACACTTCCTCTCTTCTTTCTTTTCTTGGAGCAAATACTGCATCATTATTCAATAATCTCTCCTCCACTTCCAATAAGGTTGTTGCATCTGACGGCGTGCTCCCAGGACATCATCCCATGGAATGATGGGATTGTAAATAAGAGAGTGTGTGTGTCAGTGGCGGTTGGTGCCATTTAAGTTGAGGGAAGACATTTTTTTTAAATGAGCATGACCTTATTTCTATCACACCATATTGGATGACTGTTATTCATATTCCATTCACCCAGCTCAATGTAACATCGATAGGTTTAGTCTAGTACAGCCTTTCTTAAATTATGGGTTTGTGTCGCGGACCTGTTAATGCTGGGTCGCGACGTGACAGAGTAAATGTATAATTATTTCATTAATTACTGGAATTGATTTGGCCAAGTGCATCTGTGCTCTCTGTTCAGTGTGCTCTCTGGCAGCAGAGCGAGTGTGAATGGGAGATGTCCGTGTGCTTCGCGGTTTACCGCATCTTTTTTCTGCAGTTTTCTTGATGATCACTCAGCGACACACACAATGCAGAGTTGTCGTTCAAGCAGCAAACTTGTTATTCCCACTCACCGCTGTCATGAAATGGACTCGTGCTAGCCACAAGTTCTGACTGAGCTCAATTGTCATGAAACGCATATACAGCGATGAGTTTCTCTCTCTTTCATACAAACTTATGAGGAGAGCCCACAATGTGTTTTGTGCGGGGAAGTGTTAGTAATATGTGCTTAGTCTCTCATAACAAACAAATTAATAAAACAACCCGTCCTGACCAAACATCCACAGCATGATTGTAAACCCAGGGAGTTCTTTCAGAACAGGGCAAAATGCTTCGACAGTGGAAAAGTAAGTCAGCTAGCAAGGCATTGTCATTTTATAACAGGTGATGATAAGCAGAAATAAGGGAGTACTATCTCTCATCGTAGTAGATGTGTTTCTCTTTCAAACAATCCCCTGGCCTTGTACACAGCTAATAGCTAACATTCGCCAAAGCAAGCTAGCTACTGATAGTGCAAAACTAGTAACTGTACAGATGAAGTGGAAAAATTCAGGCCTGCCTCCCAAGTGGCGCAATGGTCTAAGGCACTGCATTGCAGTGCTGCAGTGGGTTCAAGTCCAGGCTGTTGCAGCCGGCTGCGACCGGGAGGCCCATGGGGCGGCGCACAATTGGCCCACTGTCGTCCGGGTTAGGGGAGGGTTTGGCCGGCAGGGATGTCCTTGTCCCATCGCACACTAGCGACTCCTGTGGCGGGCCGGGCGCAGTGCACACTGACACAGTCGCCAGGTGTACGGTGTTTCCTCCGACACATTGGTGTGGCTGGCTTCCGGGTTAAGTGGGCATTGTGTCAAGAAGCAGTGCAGCTTGGTTGGGTTGTGTTTCAGAGGACGCACAGCTCTCGATCTTTGCCTTTCCCGAGTCCGTACGGGAGTTGCAGCGATGAGACAAGACTGTAAATACCAATTGGATACCACAAAATTGTGGAGAAAAAGAGGTTTAAAAAAATTATAAAAATAAATGATCAGGTGCATCTTACTATAGAAATGATAGTTAAACTAGTCTAGCTTGGAACTGTTGCTGTTAAAATACAATATTTTTTATTCCTAACTGGAATAAACTGATTGGAGCAAGACACTTTTTGAGGCAAACACACTCACACAGTTCTGGGTTGCTCATCTACAGCAGGAAGCAGTTTCCTGCCTGACAGAAAGCAGTAGATGTTCTGGTCCAGTTTGGCACCACCTACCTATGCGAGTCAGGGTTCTCAACTCTGACATACTTAAAAAACAAGTACAGAAACAGTTTCAAGGCTGAGCATGACCTCAGTGTTGGATTGTCAAAAACAGAGCCCAGAATAGACATGCTCTCATTAGGACTGTGTGTGTGTGTGTGTTTTCTGGTATACATCTGTGTGACGTGATCAATCAGTGCATTCCAGTTCAGAATGATTTTTTTTTTTGTATTTTAACAGCAACAGATCCAACTTAGACTTTCTTTCAACAATAATTTCTACAATAAGATGTACAGACGGCCTGATCATTATTCATCTGTACTGTTAATTAGGGTTGCACTATCAAAAAGCCTGTGTGTGTGTTCTGTTATTCATCTGGGTGATGTGATCAATCAGTTCAGAATGAAAATGATGTACTGTATTTTTACAGCAACAGTTCCAACCTACACAGATATGTAAGAGTGTTTTTAATGGGGAAAATAAACATTAATAGATATTTAGAGTTGAAGTCGGATGTTTACATGCACTTAGGTTGGAGTCATTAAAACTAGTTTTTCAACCACTCCACAAATGTATTGTTAACAAACTATAGTTTTGGCAAGTCGGTTAGGACATCTACTTTGTGCATGACACAAGTAATTTTTCCAACAATTGTTTACAGACAGATTATTTCACTTATAATTCACTGTATCACAATTCCAGTGGGTCAGAAGTTTACATACGCTAAATTGACTGTGCATTTAAACAGCTTGGGGGAAAAAATTATGTCATGGCTTTAGAAGCTTCTGATAGGCTAATTGACATCATTTGAGTGAATTGGAGGTGTACCTGTTTCAAGGCCTATTTCAAGGCCTACCTTCAAACTCAGTGCCTCTTTGCTTGATATGGGAAAATCCAAAGAAATCAGCCAAGACCACAGAAAAAAAAATGATAGACCTCCACAAGTTTGGTTCATCCTTGGGAGCAATTTCCAAATGCCTGAAGGTACCACGTTCATTTGTACAAGCAATAGTACGCAATTATAAACACCATGGGACCACGCAGCCGTCATACCGTTCAGGGAGGAGATGGGTTCTGTCTCCTAGAGATGAACGTACTTTGGTGCGAAAAGTGCAAATCAATCCCAGAACAACAGCAAAGGACCTTGTGAAGATGCTGGAGGAAACGGGTACAAAAGTATCTATATCCACAGTAAAACAAGTCCTATATCGACATAACCTGAAAGGCCACTCAGCAAGGAAGAAGCTACAGCTCCAAAACCGTAATAAAAAAGACAGACTACGGTTTGCAACTGCACATGGGGACAAAGATCGTACTTTTTGGAGAATTGTCCTCTGGTCTGATGAAACAAAAATAGAACTGTTTGGCCATATTGACTATCGTTATGTTTGGAGGAAAAAGGGGGATGCCTGCAAGCCGAAGAACACCATCCCAACTGTGAAGCACGGGGGTGGCAGCATCATGTTGTGGGGGTGCTTTGCTGCAGGAGGGACTGGTGCACTTCACAAAATAGATGGCACCATGAGGCAGGACAATTGTGTGTATATATTGAAGCAACATGTCAAGACATCAGTCAGGAAGTTAAAGCTTGGTCGCAAATGGGTCTTCCAAATGGACAATGACCCCAAGTATACTTCCAAAGTTGTGGCAAAATGGCTTAAGGACAACAAAGTCAAGGTATTGGAGTGGCCATCACAAGGCCCTGACCTCAATTCTATAGAACATTTGTGGTCAGAACTGAAAAATCGTGTGAGAGCCAGGAGGCCTACAAACCTGACTCAGTTACACCAGCTCTGTTAGGAGGAATGGGCCAAAATTCAACTAACTTATTGTGGGAAGCTTCTGGAAGGCTACCTGAAACGTTTTACCCAAGTTAAACAATTTAAAGGCAATGCTACCAAATACTAATTGAGTGTATGTAAACTTCTGACCCACTGGGAATGTGATGAAAGAAATAAAAGCTGAAATAAATCATTTTCTCTACTATTACTCTGACATTTCATATTTCAATAACGTGGTGATCCTAACGGACCTAAGACAGGGAATTTTTACTAGGATTAAATGTCAGGAATTGTGAAACTCAGTTTAAATGTATATGGATAAGGTGTATGTGAATATTTAATTTCATTGTCACTTTGGCATGATGGATCGGGAGACAGGCGCAGGAACGTGTAATATGGGTTTTTATTACACTAAATTATGTCATGCCTTGTAAGGGCACGGGTACAAAGACCAAACAAACACGTACAGTGAGGGAAAAAAGTATTTGATCCCCTGCTGATTTTGTACATTTGCCCACTGACAAAGAAATGATCAGTCTATAATTTTAATGGTACGTTTTTTTTTGAACAGTGAGAGACAGAATAACAACAAAAAAATCCATGTCAACTGTTATAAAATTATTTGCATTTTAATGAGGGAAATAAGTATTTGACCCCCTCTCAATCAGAAAGATTTCTGGCTCCCAGGTGTCTTTTATACAGGTAACGAGCTGAGATTGGGAGTGCTCCTAATCTCAGCTTGTTACCTGTATAAAAGACACCTGTCCACAGAAGCAATCAATCAGATTCCAAACTCTCCACCATGGCCAAGACCAAAGAGCTCTCCAAGGATGTCAGGGACAAGATTGTAGACCTACACAAGTCTGGAATGGGCTACAAGACCATCGCCAAGCAGCTTGGTGAGAAGGTGACAACAGTTGGTGCGATTATTCAGAAATGGAAGAAACACAAAATAACTGTCAATCTCCCTCGGCCTGGGGCTCCATGCAAGATCTCACCTCGTGGAGTTACAATGATCATGAGAACGGTGAGGAATCAGCCCAGAACTACATGGGAGGATCTTGTCAATGGTCTCAAGGCAGCTGGGACCATAGTCACCAAGAAAACAATTGGTAACACACTACGCCGTGAAGGACTGAAATCCTGCAGCGCCCGCAAGGTCCCCCTGCTCAAGAAAGCACATATACATGCCCATCTGAAGTTTGCCAATGAACATCTGAATGATTCAGAGGACAACTGGGTGAAAGTGTTGTGGTCAGATGAGGCCAAAATGGAGCTCGTTGGCATCAACTCAACTCGCCGTGTATGGAGGAGGAGGAATGCTGCCTATGACCCCAAGAACACCATCCCCACCGTCAAACATGGAGGTGGAAACATTATGCTTTGGGGGTGTTTTTCTGCTAAGGGGACAGGACAACTTCACCGCATCAAAGGAACGATGGACGGGGCCATGTACTGTCAAACCTTGGGTGAGAACCTCCTTCCCTCAGCCAGGGCATTGAAAATGGGTTGTGGATGGGTATTCCAGCATGACTTTGACCCAAAACACACGGCCAAGGCAACAAAGGAGTGGTTCAAGAAGAAGCACATTATGGTTCTGGAGTGGCCTAGCCAGTCTCCCGACCTTAATCCCATAGAAAATCTAGAGGCAGCTGACGGTTCGAGTTACCAAACGTCAGCCTCAAAATCTTAATGACTTGGAGAAGATCTGAAAATGGGAGTGGGACAAAATCCCTCCTGAGATGTGTGCAACCCTGGTGGCCAACTACAAGAAACATCTGACCTCTGTGATTGCCAACAAGGGTTTTGCCACCAAGTACTAAGTCATGTTTTGCAGAGGGGTCAAATACTTATTTCCCTCATTAAAATGCAAATCATTTTATAACATTTTTGACATGCGTTTTTCTGTTGTTATTCTGTCTCTCACTGTTCAAATAAACCTACCATTAAAATTATAGACTGATCATTTCTTTGTCAGTGGGCAAACGTACAAAATCAGCAGGGGATCAAATACTTTTTTCCCCTCACTGTATACAACACACAGGGTTGAAACCCAAACAAAAGAACGAGGAGTACCTCGAATAAATAACACAAGTACACAATGATAAACACACGGGACGAGACCCGTATGTCACGTCCTGACCAGTAAAGGGGTTATTTGTTATTGTAGTTTGGTCAGGACGTGGCAGGGGGTGTTTGTTTTATGTGGTTCGGGGTTTGTTGGGCTATGTGCTTATGTAAGAGGGGCGTTTTGTTTTGTGTTCCGGGGTTTTTTGGTCTATGTAAGTGTATTTCTGTTTCTATGTTTAGTTAATGGGGTTGACCTTCAATTGGAAGCAGCTGCTCCTCGTTGCTTCTGATTGAAGGTCCTATGTACAGGGGTGTTTTTGTAATAGGATTTGTGGGTAGTTGTTTCCTGTTTTGTGTCTGTGCACCTGACAGGACTTTTTAGTGGCGTTCGTTGATTTGTTTTTTCCTTCTTTTGATTTAATAAAGAAGATGAGTATACACGTTCCCGCTGCACCTTGGTCTAATCGTCTGCGCACTCCACAATAGCATGAAAGTCAAAACACACAGCACAAGTACACTCACGCACCAACGGACATTGTAACAATAATCGACCGCACCATGGTGAACAAAAGGCATGTATATACAATCAGTGGGAATAGGGGCCAGGTGTGCGCAATGAACGTTCCAGAGGGATCCATGACAGTTATTTGTTTTTGTCTATATTGCATTTGTTTTTGGCATAAGGGCAATGAAATGTACCAATATGTATGTATAGTTGAATATTTTCCTAAGCTTGGGTCCCAAGAAAATGTGTAATTTGGGTCCCAGGCTGAAAAAGTTTAAGAATCCCTGGTCTAGTACATGATACACACATTTTCCCTATACCCATCATGAGGATGCTACAACCTAGTTTATGAATGAAAGTTTACAGTTGAGGTACACAAGCCGAGAGACATTTGAGTAATTAAGGTGACAGACAGTGATACATTCAATACCGCCTTGCACACTCTTACCTGCATCTAGCTGATCTAGGGTGTAATCATTAGTCCAAACAGTTGCAAACAAAAGTTTATATTGGAGAAGTTCAGGTATGTTTATCATCACTGTTCCCTTTGCTGCCGTTTAAGAAACCTTAACAGAATCGGCGGAATGAATACACCCCTGATCACCCAAATAATCAACTAATCATCAAGCTTTGATAATTTCAATCAGCTGTGTAGTGCTAGGGCAAAACCAAAATGTGCAACCCTTAGAGGACCGAGTTTGGGAAACTCTGTCCAACATTGTTGTCACCATAGCTACTAGAACTAATGCGTTAATAAACCTGCAACAATCATGCAGTACAATGTACAGCAAGCAGTTACAACAAAATATAGCTAGCTCTCTCTTGCTTCTCCTTCATTTTTGAATACATTTATTTGTATTATTGTCTTCTTGAGTCAACTACTCATCACATTTTATGCACTGCACTGCTAGCTAGCTGTAGCTTATGCTTTCAGTACAATATTAATTCTCTGATCCTTTGATTGGTGGACAACATGTCAGTTCATGCTGCAAGAACTCTGATGGGTTGGAGAACATCCTCGGGAAGTTGTCATAATTACTATGTAAGTCTATGGAATGTGGTGAGGACAATGAGAGTCCTAGGTTATTTATTGAAGTCAATGTACCCAGAGGAGGATGGAAACTAGCTGTCCTCTGGCTACACCATGATGCTACCTCAGAGAGTACTGTAGACCTTCAATGCAAAACAGTGTCTTTAATCAATTGTTTTGTGACCTGAATGTTTATTATGGTTTTATCTAAAAAGGATAACTTAAAAAAAATGTTTTATGAGATTCAATGAGGAGGATGGTCCTACCCTTCCTCCTCTGAGGAGCCTCCACTTGTGTGTGTGTGTGTGTATGCAGGGATTGTAAATGTGTGTGTGCAGGAAGGGAGCCCACAAAGGCCTCCTGCTTTGGCAGCTGATGATTTACTGAGAGAGCCTGCAGCCTCACAGGCAGTGACTCAACTTCGTGCTCTGCAGCTAACAACCTCAAATACATAAATGTTAAACTCTCCTGACTGCCTCTAATGAAACAGGTCTTAATTGACTTGTAACAGCATCTCTAGACTAGCACAATTTCTCAGTTCCACATACGTTTGCTAAGCATTCACCAGCACTTTCCAAAGTATTGCAGAAGTCTTTCCATCATGTAGATCAAATTATTTCTCACATGCGCCGAATACAACGGGTGTAGACCTTACAGTGAAATGCTTATTTAACCAACAATGCAGTTAAGAAAAATATGTGTTAATTAAAGATCAGCAGTAAAATAACAGTGGCGGGGCTATATACAGGGGTACCGGTACACTGGTTAGTTGAGGTAATTGATGTAATATGTACATGTAGGTAGAGTTAAAGTGACTATGCATAGATAATTAACAGAGAGCAGCAGCACCATAAAAGAGGGGACGACAACAATGCAAATAGCCATTTGATTAGCTGTTCAGGATTCTTATGGCTTGGGGGGTAGAAGCTGTTAAGAAGCCTTCTGGACCTAGACTTGGCGATCCGGTACCGCTTGCCATGCGGTAGCAGAGAGAACAGTCTATGACTAGGGTGGCTGGAGTTTTTGACCATTTTTAGGGCCTTCTGACACTGCCTGGTATAGAGGTCCTGGATGGCAGGAAGCTTGGCCCCAGTGATGTACTGGGCCATACACACTACCCTCTGTAGTGCCTTGTGGTCGGAGGCCGAGCAGTTGCCATACCAGGCAGTGATGCAACCTGTCAATATGCTCTCGATGGTGCAGCTGTAGAAAGGATCTGAGGACCCATATCAAATCTTTTCAATCTCCTGAGGGGGAATAGGCTTTGTTGTGCCCGCTTCACGACTGTCTTGGTGTGTTTGGACCATGATAGATTGTTGGTGATGTGGGCATCAAGTAACTTGAAGCTCTCAATCTGCTCCACTACAGCCCCATCGATGATAATGGGGGCTCGCTCGGTCCTCCTTTTCCTGTTGTTCACAATCATCTCCTTTGTCTTGATCACGTTGAGGGAGAGGTTGTTGTCCTGGCACCACACGGCCAGGTCTCTGACCTCCTCCCTATAGGCCAGGTCTGGGCAACTCCAGTCCTCGGAGGCCTGTTGGGTGTCACACTTTTTCCCCAGCCCCAGCTAGCACACCTGACTATCAACTAATCATGATCTTCAATTAAAAATGCAATTAGTTTAAATCAGGTGTGTTTGCTAGGGACAGGGTAAAAGCGTGACACCAATCAGGTCCCCGATGACTGGAATTGCCCAGACCTGATATAGGCTGTCTCATCGTTATCGGTGTTCAGGCCTACCACTGTTGTGTCGTCGGCAAACTTAATGATGGTGTTGGAGTCCTGCCTGGCCATACAACACTGAAGCATGCATGAGAGCATCAGCTGCTTACGCTCTCCGGTGCCAATGTAAGTTAAACCGATTTACCAGAACGTGTACTCCAAGCATGCACTGACTGGCAAGTATCTTCCCTGACATTTTCAATCTGTCCCTGTCTGAGTCTGTAATACCAACAGGTTTCAAGCAGACCACCATAGTCCCTGTGTCCAAGAACACTAATATAACCTCCCTAAATGGCTACCGACCCGTAGCACTCAGGTCGGTAGCCATGAAGTGCTTTGAAAGGCTGGGCATGGCTCACATCAACACCATTATCTTGGAAACCCTAGACCCACTCCTATTTCCATACCGCCCCAACAGATCCACAGATGATGTAATCTCTACTGCACTCCACACTGCCCTTTCCCACATGGACAAAAGGAACAGTATACAGAGTAACCCAGACCTACGTCCCCAGTATCTTTGTCTCTTTCTCATGTGAATTATGGGGATTTGGGTGTCGGGTGTCTGAAGTAAATCCTTTGCATCCCACTCGTTAAATAAAACATCTTCGTCCAGTTCGAGGTGAGTAATTGCTGTCCTGATATCCAGAAGCTATTTTCGGTCATAAGAGATGGTGGCAGAAACATTATGTACATAATTAGTTGTGAAAAAGGACACACAGTAGCACAATTGGTTAGGAGCCCAAAAACGGCAGCCGTCTCCTCCGGCGCCATTCTATCTGCTATGATGGTGCGTGACTTTCATATACTCTAGGTAAAGAGACGGGCCTTAACAAATGGGAGTGGTAAATGTCGTGGACAGTTTCACCCAACTGGAACATCCTTTAGGGTTCTACTCTCACTGAGAAAATGGGTTTGAATCAGCTCTATTCACTGGTGCAAAGACAAATGTATAAATAAAATGAAACAATCATATCCTAGAGTTTCTAGGTTGCAGTTTGTTGGAATTGATACTGTAAAAAGTTTAGGTTAGATCACACCACACTTGCCTGAATGCACTCCAACTGTAATGAGATACAGGCAAAAAGTTGGCAACTTACACCTAAAAGTTAACCTTTTATATGACCCCAAAAAATTATATATTGGCTAATTTATGCAGATGTTTTCCATCAACTACTGTAGGCTACATCAGAGGAAATATCTAACCTTTATTTAACTAGGCAAGTCAGGACTAAATGGAAAGATCATGAAGTGACCTGAAATGAGATTTGTTTATATTCTATCATAACAAGTGTATGCTACACAGGAAATATTACAGGAAATATTACTATTTTCAACAGGACATTACATCTTAGCTCTCAGCATTGAGGGGAACACTGAGTATACAAAAACCTTTCCATGACATTGACTGACCCGGTGAATCCAGGTGAAAGCTATGATCCCTTATTGATGTCACTTGTTAAATACACTTCAAGCAGTGTTGTGAAAGGAGCAGATAGGTTAAAACCTCTCTGGGGTATGTGGGACGCTAGTAGCCAGTGACATAGCAGGGCGGCAAATTCAAAACAACAGAAATCTCACAATTCAAATTTCTCAAACATACAACTATTATGTCCCATTTTAAAGATACACTTATCGTTAATCCAACCACATTGTCCGATTTCGAAAAGGCTTTACGGCGAAAGCATAACATTAGATTATGTTAGGACAGCACCGAGACAAGAAAAACCACACAGACATTTTCCAAGCAAGGAGATGCGTCACAAAAACCAGAAATACAGCTAAAATTAATCACTAACCTTTGATGATCTTCATCAGATGGCACTCATAGGACTTCATGTTACACAATACATGTATGTTTTGCTCGATAAAGTTCATATTTATATCCAATAACCCCATTTTACATTGTCGTGTAATGTTCAGAAATGTTTTGCCTCCCAAAACTTCTGGTGAAATAGCACATCAATTTACAGAAATACTCATCATAAACGTTGATAAAATATTCAACAGTTATTCAAAGAATTGTAGATGCACTTCTCCTTATTGCAACTGCTTTGTCTGATTTCAAAAAAGCTTTACGGCGAAAGCAAATTTTGCAATAATTTGAGTACAGCGCTCAGATATCAAAACAAGCCATAAAGATACCCGCCATTTTGGAGTCAACAGAAATGACAAAAATTACATTATTAATATTCACTTACCTTTGATGATCTTCATCAGAATGCACTCCCAGGAATCCCAGTTCCACAATAAATGTTTGTTTGGTTTGATAAAGTCGATAATTTATGTCTAAATACCTCCTTGTTCGCGCGTTTAGTCCACTACTCCAAATGCAGGAAGCGCGCACAAAATGTCACGACGAAAAGTCAAAAAAAGTTATATTTACGTTCGTAGAAACATGTCAAACGATGTTTTTATCATAAATCTTAAGTAATATTCCAACCGGACAATTCCAATGTCTTCGAAAAGGAACACAGCTAACTCTCACGTGATCGTGCGCCTCTGAGCTCATGTCATTTTCTCACTCATCTACTTCCAGGAGCTCTTATTCTCTCCCCATTCACAGTAGAAGCATGAAACAACATTCTAAAGACTGTTGACATCTAGTGGAAGCCTTAGGAAGTGCAAAATGAATCCTAAGTCACTGTATACTGTATAGGCAATCACTTGAAAAACTACAAATCTCAGATTTCCACACTTCCTGGTTGGATTTTTCTCAGGTTTTTGCCTGCCATATGAGTTCTGTTATACTCACAGACACCATTCAAACAGTTGTAGAAAACACTCTGGAGTTTCTATCTAAATCTACTAATAATATGCATATCCTACCTTTTGAGCCTGAGTAGCAGGCAGTCTACTACGGGCACACCTTTCATCCGGACGTCAAAATACTGCCCCCTACCCTAGAGAAGTTAAAGAATGATTTTTAAGCCTTGAGAAAATTGAGACATAGATGGTTTATGTGTGCCATTCAAAGGGTAAATGTGCAAGACAAAATATTGAAATGCCTTTGAACAAGGTATGGGTGCCAGGCGCACCAATTTGTGTCAAGAACTGTAACGCTGCTGGGTTTTTCACACTCAACAGTTTCCCTTGTCTATCACCCAACTAGGCACAATTGTGGGAAGCATTGGAGTCAATATGGGCCAGCATCCTAACATTTTGTACACTCAGCGTTGCCATTCTAGGATATTGAGTGAAAAGTTATGACCAGCAGTAAAACCTAGTTGAATGTCAAACAGGGTTAGCGACCCAATGGTTAGAGCCTTCGGCCACGGCA
Organism: Salmo salar; assembly: GCF_965601325.2. Taxonomy (NCBI): domain Eukaryota; kingdom Metazoa; phylum Chordata; class Actinopteri; order Salmoniformes; family Salmonidae; genus Salmo; species Salmo salar. The sequence goes on along the minus strand of NC_138306.1, from coordinate 8,850,313 downwards.
GCAGTCTAAGTCTTTGGTTGCCATGCTGTCTTGGCCTGGCTACCATTCCACCAACCTCCAGCATTCCTCAATCGATACGGACGGATACAGACTGTAAATAAGCAAGGCCCTCTGGGAAGGAGGCAGAATCACATGATCTCAATCAATACACTGGCCAGCGTATTTCACCTCAGTTAGCACACCCATCCATGGTCTGTAATGCAGAATCCCTATACGGGTGTAGATACTGATATCTTCTCATTAATTTACTGATTGGACAATTAATACTTCATGATGTGTCTTCTACTGCATTAATAATGTACAAACAAGCATTTTGTTTTCGTTCTCTCTGAGGGTTTGAGGAAAATACTTCAAACATGTCAATATGTTCCTGCAGGCATACATTTTTTCAGCAAAAACAACACTGAAAGAGATGAATAAGGGTATGTAAATGTCTGATATTTTAAAAGATGTCAATAAGACAAGTCCAGAACGGAAAATGTTATCTTCTGAGAGACAAATCAATATAGCCAATCTCACACCCAGGAGAGCTTACAGCTCAAGTCTTTATTGATGCTTTTTGAGGCGTCACCACCCTGCCACCCCTCTGCCTCGCCTCGGCTCCCTCTCTGCCCCCACCACACACACACACGGCTATAGATCGAAGAAAACCTTCAAGACATAATTGACTGTATATCATTTCCGTGGAGTCTTCTTAGAATTTCCTAAAAAAAATATTGTTTTCCTTTGAAACCACCAAACCTTTAAAAACATGTTTTTACATCAATCGAAGCCTGGAGTTTAGCGATAGATGAAATGTGAATGTCACGCCCTGACCTTAGAGATCCCTTTTTATTCTCTATTTGGTTAGGTCAGGGTGTGACTAGGGTGGGAAATCTTTGTTATGTATTTCCATGTTGGCCTGATATGGTTCCCAATCAGAGGCAGCTGTCTATCGTTGTCTCTGATTGGGGATCATATATAAGTTGTCATTTCCCTTTTGGGTTTTTGTGGGATCTTGTTTTTGTATAGTTTCTGTGTAGCCTGCAGAACTTTGTTTGTTCTTGTATTTTGTTGTTTTGACGGTGTTCATTTTAATAAAGGAAAGAATGTTTGCCTACCACGCTGCAACTTGGTCCTTCTCTACAAACAAACGTGACAGTGAAATTGTGACGGGTTTCATCGGAAGGAGTGGACCAAAGTGCAGTGTGTTCATGATCTTTATTATCAAAAAACACTAAAATAACGTAAGGGAAAAACGATAGAACTGTGCACTATCAGGTACAGAATAACAAAACAACTACCCACAAACACAGGTGGGAAAAGGCTGCCTAAGTATGATTCCCAATCAGAGACAACGATAGACAGCTGCCTCTGATTGGGAACCCTACTTGGCCAAAACAAAGAAATAGATAACATAGAATGCCCACCCCACATCACACCCTGACCTAACCAAATAGAGAAATAAAGCATCTCTCTAAGGTCAGGGCGTGACAGTACCCCCCCCCCCCCCCCAAAGGTGCGGACCCCCGGTTGCAAACCTGAAACTATAGGGGAGGGTCCGGGTGGGCATCTATCCTTGGTGGCGGCTCCAGTTCGGGGCGTAGCACTTGCTTCGCCAGCTGATCCCTCCGCTTTAGTGTCACCGGACCGTGGATCAACGCCAGAGGCTCCGAACTGGGAACCACCACTGGAGGATACGGACCGCAGACTGCCGCTGGAGGTTCCGGACCGCGGGCCGCCGCTGGAGGTTCCGGACCGCGGGCCGCCGCTGGAGGTTCCGGACCGCGGGCCGCCGCTGGAGGTTCCGGACCGCGGGCCGTCTCAGGAGGTTCCGGACCGCGGGCCGTCTCAGGAGGTTCCGGACCGCGGACCGTCTCAGGAGGTTCCGGACCGCGGGCCGTCTCAGGAGGTTCCGGACCGCGGGCCGTCTCAGGAGGTTCCGGACTGGGAACTGTCGCTGGAAGCTCCGGACTGAAGACCGTTGCTGGAGGCTCTGGGCCATGGATCCTCATTGTGGGCTTCGTGCTATGGATCCTCACTGGAGGCGTCGGGCCATGGATCCTCATTGCAGTCTTCGTGCCATGGATCATCACTGGAGGCGTCGGGCCATGGATCATCATTGGAGGCTTCGTACGTGAAGCCGGAACAGGTCTCACCGGACTGGGGAGACACACTGGAGACCGGGTGCGTGGAGCTGGCACAGGATATACTGGGCTGTGGACGCGCACTGGAGGTCTGGAGCGTAGGGCTGGCACAACCCGTCCTGGCTGGATGCTTACTTTAGCCCGGCAAGTGCGGGGCGCTGGCACAGGACGAAACTGGGCTTTGAAGGTGTACTGGTGACACAGTGCGTAGAGGTGGCGCAGGATATCCTTGACTGAGGAGGCGTACTGGAGACCAGGAGCACTGAGCACTTTTCCTGCACAATTCATCCTGGCTGAATGACCACTCTAGCACGGCAAATGCGGGGCGCAGGCACAGAGCGCACCGGGCTATGAATGCGCACTGGAGATATAGTCCGCATCACAGCATAACACGGTGCCCGACTGGTTACATGCGTAAGCATGGGGAGATGGATCAGGTCTCATCCCTGACTCTGCCAATCTTCCCGTGTGCCCCCCCAAAACAATTTTTTGAGGCTGCCTCTCGTGCTTCCATCGTTGCCGTGACTCCCGGTCTCGTTGCCGTTCCTCTCTCGCTGCCTCGACCTGCTTCCCCGGCAGGCTTTTGTATCTCCAATACTTGCTCCCGAGTCCAGTCTATTCTCTCCTCCACCTCCTCCAGAGACCAGGATGCCATCTCCTCCCGGGCACGCTGCTTGGTCCAGTTGTGGTGGGTAGTTCTGTGACGGATTTCGTCGAAGGAGTGGACCAAAGCGCAGCGTGGTAAGTGTTCATGATCTTTATTATCAAAAAACACTCAAACAAAAATAACGTAAGGGAAAAACGAAAGCACACAGTTCTGTCAGGTACAGAATAACAAAACAGAAAACAACTACCCACAAACACAGGTGGGAAAAGGCTGCCTAAGTGTGATTCTACAAACAATACTCCATAATTACAAAGCGAAAATACGTTTTAGAAATTTTCGCAAATGTATTAAAAATAACAAACAGAAATATCTTATTTACATTAGTATTCAGACCCTTTGCTATGAGACTCGAAATGTAGTTCAGGTGCATCCTGTTTCCATTGATCATCCGTGAGATGTTTTTGTAATCGCTGCCAAAGGAGCTTCAACAAAGTACTGAGTAAACGGTCTGAATATTTATGTAAATAGATCAAAGGGTCTGAATACTTTCCGAAGGCACTGTAAGAGGCGTGGTTCCCTTGTGTGCTGAATAAATATAATTCAACGTCTGACAACCTTCCCACTTTCTGGCCAACAGATTTTCTCGTGGACTTTTCATTCAATAGGGTTTTCAGTACATTTATCTTAAGCCATCCCTTTAAATACAGTGCACCTTTTAGTTCTAATTTTGTCAACAGACTCAAAAGAATAAATTGAGAGATCGGGTGCAGAATATTAGGGATCAACTGTTATGGGGCTTAGTCTGTGCACCGCCCTTAACGATTTAATTAGCATACATGCATTTTTTTATATTATCAACTGTTACTAATAATCCTCAGCAACAACCACAGGACGGTGTTTACAAAGGAAGCAATGAAGGTTAACAAAACAATGTTTTTAGATGGAATATTAATGTAGTCTATACCAACTGAAGGGGAACTAACAGTAAATTGGCAGTTGAAAATGTGTTATTAGGCCTACTGACGGTCAATACCAATAGTGGAAAATATTTAACATGATAGAAATAGGAAACAGAGAAAGTTGGCATAGCCTATAATTAAGACATTCGAGAGTGCCCATCCCGACAAGTTAAAAGGAGGTACAATTAAAATTCTACACAATGGCACAGCATTTCATCAACTTTACATGTTGATATGCTTCAGTTTGCTGTCATATTACTGGTTTCACATTTGTCTCAAGCAATTATAAAATAAAATATAGTACCAGTCAAAAGTTTATGTTTACTATTTTCTGCATTGTGGAATAATAGTGAAGACATCACAACTATGAAATAACACATATGGAATCATGTAGTAACCAAAAAAGTGTTAAATAAATTAGATCCTTCAATGTAGCCACCCTTTGCCTTGATGGCAGCTTTGCATACTCTTGGCATTCTTTCAACCAGCTTCACCTGGAATGCTTTTCCAACAGTTTTGAAGGAGTTTCCACATATGCTGAGCACTTGTTGGCTGCTTTTCCTTCACTCTGCGGTCCAACTCATTCCAAAACATCTCAATTGGGTTGAGGTTGGGTGGTTGTGTAGGCCAGGTCATCTGACTCTCCTTCTTGGTCACTTTCCTTCTTGGTCAAATAGTCTGTTGAAAAACAAATGATAGTGGGACTAAGTGCAAACCAGATGGGATGGTGTATCACTGCAGAATGCTGTGGTAGCCATGCTGGTTAAGTGTGCCTTGAATTCTAAATAAATCACTGACAGTGTCACCAGCAAAGCACCATCACACCTCGTGCTCCATGCTTCACGGTGGGAACTACACGGTGGGAACTACACTGTTGGAACTGTATATAGCCCATCCAACTACCTCATCCCCCATACTGTTATTTATTTTGCTCCTTTGCACCCCAGTATCTCTACTTGCGCACTCATCTTCTGCACATCTATCACTCCAGTGTTTAATTGCTATATTGTAATTATTTCACCACTATGGCCTATTTATTGCCTTACCTCCCTTATCCTACCTCATTTGCACACACTGTATGTAGACCTTTTCTATTGTATAATTGACTGCATGTTTGTTTATTCCATGTGTAACTCTGTGTTTGTGTCGCACTGCTTTGTTTTATCTTGGCCAGGTTGCAGTTGTAAATGAGAACTTGTTCTCAACTTGCCTACCTGGTTAAATAAAGGTGAAATTAATAAAAAATAGAACACATGCAGAGATCGTCAGTTCACCTAGTCTGCATCTCACAAACACACGGCGGTTGGAACCAAAAATCTCAAATTTGCACTCATCAGACCAAAATTACATATTTTCCCTGATCTAATGTCCATTGCATGTGTTTCTTTGCCCAAGCAAGTCTCTTCTTATTATTGGTGTCCTTTAGTAGTGGTTTCTTTGCATTAATTTGAGCATGAAGGCCTGATTCACGCAGTCTCCTCTGAACAGTTGTGTCTGTTACTTGAACTCCGTGAAGCATTTATTTGGGCTCAATTTCTGAGGCTGGTAACTCTTTTGAACTTATCCTCTGCAGCAGAGGTAATTTTAGGTCTTCCTTTCCTGTGGCGGTCCTCATGAGAGCCAGTTTCACCATAGCGCTGGATGGTTTTTGCGACTGCACTTGAAGAAACTTTCAAAGTTCTTGACATTTTCCGCATTGACTGATTTCATGTAATGATGGACTGTCATTTCTCTTTGCTTATTTGAGCTGTTCTTCCCATAATGTGTCACATTTTCTCCGGCACTCGACGTTGCCAGTTTATTCATTATTACGCACACCTGCCACCATCGTTACGCGCACCTGTGCTTCATGAGACTCACCTGGACTCCATCACCTTCCTGATTACCTCCAATATATCTGTCACTCCCTTTGGGTCTTTCCCCAGGCGTAATTGACTCTGTTTCTGTGTTTCATGTCTGTACGCTACTCGTGTTTCTTGTTTTGTTCAATGTTCCGATATTTATTAAAGTCACGCCCTGTACTTGCTTTCCGATTCTTAGTTTACACGTTACAATATGGACTTGATCTTTTACCAAATAGGGCTATCTTCTGTATACCACCCCTACCATGTTTGATTGGCTCAAATGCATTAGGCTGGAAAGGAAATCCACAAATTAGCTTAACAAGGCACACCAAATTAGCTTAACAGCCAGCTGTTTTCGTCCTCCTAACTTAGTCAACACTGCTAGCTAGCCAACTAGCCAACTTCTACTGACTAGCAGCACTGTAGAAACTATTACATTACAACGGAACGACTTGATTAGTGTAGTGCTAGCTAGCTACATAGCTGTCTTTGTATATAAGATAATTGTGTAGTTTAGAGTAATTATCGAGGTTAGCTAGCCAGCCGCGACGCGACGCCGTTGTCCAGACTTAGTCAACACACCTAGTCATCATCAAACCCACTGCTAGCTAGCCAACCTTTACTGACTAGCAGCACTGTAGAAACGAATACATTACAATGGAACGATTTGACTAGTGCAGTGTTAGATGACTTTGTCATAGTTTGATAATTGTGTAGTTTGGAGTAATTATCGAGGTTAGCTAGCCAGCTATTTTCGTCCCCCGCGATGAAAATAGGTTACCTAGCCAGCTACACCTTCAAACAAAGTCAACAACGCAGCCACTGCTAGCTAGCCTACTTCACCAGCCAGCAGTACTGTATCATCTTCGTCATTTTTAGTCAATAACATTTTTGCAACGTAAGCTTAACTTTCTGAACATTCGAGAAGTGTAGTCCACTTGTCATTCCAATCTCCTTTGCATTAGCGTAGCCTCTTCTGTAGCCTGTCAACTATGTGTCTGTCTATCCCTGTTCTCTCCCCTCTGCACAGGCCACACAAACGCTTCACACCGCGTGGCCGCTGCCACTCTAACCTGGTGGTCCCAGCGCGCACGACCCACGTGGAGTTCCAGGTCTCCGGAACTGCCGGTCTGCGGCCAACAAGGCAGAGTTCATCTCAGCCTATGCTACCCTCCAGCACCTCGACGTCTTGGCACTGACGGAAACATGGATTACCACAGATAACACTGCTACTCCTACTGCTCTCTCCTTGTCTGCCCACGTGTTCTCGCATACCCCGAGAGCATCTGGCCAGCGGGGTGGTGGCACTGGAATCCTCATCTCTCCCAAGTGGACATTCTCTCTTTCTCCCCTGACCCATCTGTCTATCTCCTCATTTGAATTCCATGCTGTCACAGTTACCAGCCCTTTCAAGCTTAACCTGTTTGGGCTAGGGGGCAGTATTGAGAATTTTGGAAAAAATATGTGCCCATTTTTAACTGCCTCCTACACCAACTCAGAAGCTAGAATATGCATATTATTGTTCAGGTTTGGATAGAAAACACCCTAAAGTTTCTAAAACTGTTTGAATGGTGTCTGTGAGTATAACAGAACTCCTATGGCAGGCAAAAACCTGACAAGGTTTCATGCAGGAAGTGGCCTGTCTGACAAGGAGTCGTGCGTCTTGCATCTGTTTATTGAAGAGTAAGGGTCTTAGCTGTAACGTGACAATTCCTAGGGCTCCAATAGGCTCTCAGAACCCGGGAAAAACCTGAACGATGACGAGGCGGCCTCTGGCTGTTTCAGATGATCCCCTTTTCCAAGTGGCCGATCAGAGGACCATTGAATAAGGCGCGTGCACGATTCGCCCCCGTGGAGAAATTTCATTCGGCTGTTTAGGCTCATTGCAGATTCCCGGTCGGAATATTATCGCTTTTCTACGAGATAAATGGCATAAAAATTGGTTTTAAACAGCGGTTGACATGCTTCGAAGTACGGTAATGGAATATTTAGACATTTTTTGTCACGCCATGCGCCATGCGCACGACCGTTATTTACCATTCGCATAGTGTCTAGAACGCACAAACAAAACAGAGGATATTTGGATATAACGATGGATTATTTGGGACCAAACCTACATTTGTTATTGAAGTAGAAGTCCTTGGAGTGCATTCTGACGAAGAACAGGAAAGGTAAGAACATTTTTCTTATAGGAAATATGATTTTGCTGAAGGCTAATCTTGCCGGGTGTCTAAAAAGCTAGCCGTGATGGCTGGGCTATGTACTTAGAATATTGCAAAATGTGCTTCATCCGAAAAGCTATTTTAAAATCGGACATAGAGTGCATAGAGGAGTAATGTATCTATAATTCTTAAAATAATTGTTATGCTTTTTGTGAATGTTTATCGTGAGTAATTTAGCAAACTGTTAGTAAATTCCCCGGAAGTTTGCGGGGGGTATGCTTTTTCTGAACGTCACATGCTAATGTAAAAAGCTGTTTTTTTTATATAAATATGAACTTGATTGAACAGACATGCATGTATTGTATAACATAATGTCCTAGGTGTGTCATCTGATGAAGATCATAAAAGGTTAGTGCTGCATTTAGCTGTGGTTTGGGTTTTTGTGACATTATATGCTAGCTTGAAAAATGGGTGTCTGATTATTTCTGGCTGGGCACTCTCCTGACATAATCTAATGTTTTGCTTTCGTTGTAAAGCCTTTTTGAAATCGGACAGTGTGGTTAGATTAAGGAGAGTCTTGTCTTTAAATAGCTGTAAAATAGTCATATGTTTGAGAAATTGAAGTAATAGTATTTCAAACGATTCAAAAATCGTGCCACTGAATTCAGGTGGCTGTTACGTAGGTGGGACGAATTCGTCCCACCTGCGCCAGAGAGGTTAACATCCTTATCATTTATCGCCCTCCAGGTTCCCTTGGAGAGTTCATCAATGAGCTTGACGTCTTGATAAGTTCCTTTCCTGAGGATGGCTCACCTCTCACAGTTCTGGGTGACTTTAACCTCCCCACGTCTACCTTTGACTCATTCCTCTCTGCCTCCTTCTTTCCACTCCTCTCCTCTTTTGACCTCACCCTCTCACCTTCCCCCCCTACTCACAAGGCAGGCAATACACTTGACCTCATCTTTACTAGATGCTGTTCGTCCACTAATCTCATTGCAACTCCCCTCCAAGTCTCCGACCACTACCTTGTATCCTTTTCCCTCTCGCTCTCATCCAACACTTCTCACTCTGCCCCTACTCGGATGGTATTGCGCCGTCCCAACCTTCGCTCTCTCTCTCCCGCTACTCTCTCCTCTTCCATCCTATCATCTCTTCCCTCTGCTCAAACCTTCTCCAACCTATCCCCTGATTCTGCCTCCTCAACCCTCCTCTCCTCCCTTTCTGCATCCTTTGATTCTCTATGTCCCCTATCCTCCAGGCCGGCTCGGTCCTCCCCTCCTGCTCCGTGGCTCGACGACTCATTGCGAGCTCACAGAACAGGGCTCCGGGCAGCCGAGCGGAAATGGAGGAAAACTCGCCTCCCTGCGGACCTGGCGTCCTTTCACTCCCTCCTCTCTACATTTTCCTCTTCTGTCTCTGCTGCTAAAGCCACTTTCTACCACTCTAAATTCCAAGCATCTGCCTCTAACCCTAGGAAGCTCTTTGCCACCTTCTCCTCCCTCCTGAATCCTCCTCCCCCCCCCCTCCTCCCTCTCTGCGTATGACTTCGTCAACTATTTTGAAAAGAAGGTTGACGACATCCGATCCTCGTTTGCTAAGTCCTGCTCACACTGCCCTACCCTGTGCTTTGACCTCTTTCTCCCCTCTCTCTCCAGATGAAATCTCGCGTCTTGTGACGGCCGGCCGCCCAACAACCTGCCCGCTTGACCCTATCCCCTCCTCTCTTCTCCAGACCATTTCCGGAGACCTTCTCCCTTACCTCACCTCGCTCATCAACTCATCCTTGACCGCTGGCTACGTCCCTTCCGTCTTCAAGAGAGCGAGAGTTGCACCCCTTCTGAAAAAACCTACACTCGATCCCTCCGAAGTCAACAACTACAGACCAGTATCCCTTCTTTCCTTTCTCTCCAAAACTCTTGAACGTGCCGTCCTTGGCCAGCTCTCCTGCTATCTCTCTCAGAATGACCTTCTCGATCCAAATCAGTCAGGTTTCAAGGCTGGTCATTCAACTGAGACTGCTCTTCTCTGTGTCACGGAGGCTCTCCGCACTGCTAAAGCTAACTCTCTCTCCTCTGCTCTCATCCTCCTAGACCTATCTGCTGCCTTTGATACGGTGAACCATCAGATCCTCCTCTCCACCCTCTCCGAGTTGGGCATCTCCAGCGCGGCCCACGCTTGGATTGCGTCCTACCTGACAGGTCGCTCCTACCAGGTGGCGTGGCGAGAATCTGTCTCCGCACCACGTGCTCTCACCACTGGTGTCCCCCAGGGCTCTGTTCTAGGCCCTCTCCTATTCTCGCTATACACCAAGTCACTTGGCTCTGTCATATCCTCACATGGTCTCTCCTATCATTGCTATGCAGACGACACACAATTAATCTTCTCCTTTCCCCCTTCTGATAACCAGGTGGCGAATCGCATCTCTGCATGTCTGGCAGACATATCAGTGTGGATGACGGATCACCACCTCAAGCTGAACCTCGGCAAGACGGAGCTGCTCTTCCTCCCAGGGAAGGAAGGACTGCCCGTTCCATGATCTCGCCATCACGGTTGACAACTCCATTGTGTCCTCCTCCCAGAGTGCTAAGAACCTTGGCGTGACCCTGGACAACACCCTGTCGTTCTCTACTAACATCAAGGAGGTGACCTGATCCTGTAGGTTCATGCTCTACAACATTCGCAGAGTACGACCCTGCCTCACACAGGAAGCGGCGCAGGTCCTAATCCAGGCACTTGTCATCTCCCGTCTGGATTACTGCAACTCGCTGTTGGCTGGGCTCCCTGCCTGTGCCATTAAACCCCTACAACTCATCCAGAATGCCGCAGCCCGTCTGGTGTTCAACCTTCCCAAGTTCTCTCACGTCACCCTGCTCCTCCGCTCTCTCCACTGGCTTCCTGTTGAAGCTCGCATCCGCTACAAGACCATGGTGCTTGCCTACGGAGCTGTGAGGGGAACGGCACCTCCGTACCTTCAGGCTCTGATCAGGCCCTACACCCAAACAAGGGCACTGCGTTCATCCACCTCTGGCCTGCTCGCCTCTGAGGAAGCACAGTTCCCGCTCAGCCCAGTCAAAACTGTTCGCTGCTCTGGCACCCCAATGGTGGAACAAGCTCCCTCACGACGCCAGGACAGCGGAGTCAATCACCACCTTCCGGAGACACCTGAAACCCCACCTCTTTAAGGAATACCTAGGATAGGATAAAGTAATCCTTCTAACCCCCCCCCCCCTTAAAAGATTTAGATGCACTATTGTAAAGTGGTTGTTCCACTGGATATCATAAGGTGAATCCACCAATTTGTAAGTCGCTCTGGATAAGAGCGTCTGCTAAATGACTTAAATGTAAATGTTTAACACTTTTTTTGGTTTCTACATGATTCCATACATATTATTCTCTACAATGTAGAAAATAGTAAAAATTAAGAAAAACCCTGGAATTGTCACGGACTCCCACGGTACTGCTGGTCATTCTATGCACCAGCTCCAGAGGTCTTTTTCACCAGCCTCTAGGCATTACTGAACTGTTTCATTACGCACACCTGGTTCCCATTTTCCCTGATTTTGTAATTACAGTTGAAATCGGACATTTACATACACTTAGGTTGGTGTCATTAAAAGTCGTTTTTTAACCACTCCACAAATTTGTTGTTAACAAACTATAGTTTTGGCAAGTCGGTTAGGACATCTTCTTTGTGCATGACACAAGTAATTTTTCCAACAATTTATTTCACTTATCACAATTCCAGTGGGTCAGAAGTTTACATACACTAAGACGAATGTGCCTTTAAACAGCTTGGAGATTTCCAGAAAATTATGTCATGCTTTAGAAGCTTCTGATAGGCTAATTGACATCATTTGCGTCAATTGGAGGAGTACCTGTGGATGTATTTCAAGGCCTACCTTCAAACACAGGGCCTCTTTGCTTGACATCGTGGGAAAATCAAATGAAATCAGCCAAGACCTCAGAAAAAAAAATTATAGACCCCCACAAGTCTGGTTCATCCTTGGGAGCAATTTCCAAATGCCTGAAGGTACCACATTCATCTGTACAAACAATAGTATACAAGGATGAACACCATGGGACCACACAGCTGTCGTACTGCTCAGGAAGGAGACGCATCTCCTAGAGATGAACGTACTTTGTTGTGGAAAGTGCAAATCAATCCCAAAACAACAGCAAAGGACCTTGTGAAGATGCTGGCGGAAACAGGTACAAAAGTATCTATATCCACAGTAAAGTGAGTCCTATGTCGACATAACCTGAAAGGCAGCTCAGCAAGGAAGAAGCCACTGCTCCAAAACCGTAATAAAAAAGACAGACTACGGTTTGCAACTGCACATGGGGACAAAGATCGTACTTTTTTGAGAAATGTCCTCTGGTCTGATGAAACAAAAATAGAACTGTTTGGCCATAATGACCATTGTTATGTTTGGAGGAAAAAGGGGGAGGCTTGCAAGCCAAAGAACACCATCCCAACTGTGAAGCACGGGGGTGGCAGCATCATGTTGTGGGGGTGTTTTGCTGCAGGAGGGACTGGTGCACTTCACAAAATAGAGGGCATCATGAGGAAGGAAAATTATGTGGCTATATTGAAGCAACATCTCAAGACATCAGTCAGGAAGTTAAAGCTTGGTCGCAAATGGGTCTTCCAAATGGACAATGACCCCAAGCATACTTCCAAAGTTGTGGCAAAATGGCTTAAGGACAACAAAGTCAAGGTATTGGAGTGGCCATCACAAAGCCCTGACCTCAATCCTATGGAGTATTTGTGGGAAGAACTGAAAAAGTGTGTGCGAGCAAGAAGGCCTACAAACCTGACTCAGTTACACCAGCTCTGTCAGGAGGAATGGGCCAAAATTCACCCAACTTATTGTGGGAAGCTTGTGGAAGGCTACCCAAAACAGGCGACCCAAGTTAAACAATTTAAATGCAATGCTACCATATACTTATTGAGTGTGTAAAATTCTGACCCACTGGGAATATGATGAAATAAATAAAAGCTGAAATAATTCTCTACTGTTATTCTGACATTTCACATTCTTGAAATAAAGTGGTGATCCTAACTGACCAAGACAGGGAATTTTTACTAGGATTAAATGTCAGGAATTGTGAAAAACTCAGTTTAAATGTATTTGGCTAATGTGTATGTAAACTTCCGACTTCAACTGTATATATGCCCTCTTTCACCATTGTTTTGTACGTTATTGTTCCCATTTTCGTTGGTCTTGTGAGTACTTGTGGTTGCGGCTTTCGTGCTGCGTGTATTGTGCACTTGTTATTAGTGTATTGTGATTACAGGTTTCGTCCTGTGTATTTACTAGACTGTTTAACCTCGCTTTTTTGTTTGGGTTACATTCCTGTGTTTTTGTATATGTGTTTGTTTTGGGCTTCGTCCCCATGCCTTTCATAGCATGTTGTATTTTTGGGTGGAGTATTAAAATCCCCTATTACGTATTTCTGCGCCTGTCTCCAATCATTTATATAACGTGACAGAATAACCGACTCTAAATGGAGACAGCGAGAATGGCCTGTCTCACGCCACCTCAACTTCGGCAGCTGCAACTGGCCCGTCCGACGCCGCTGCAACTGGCCTGTCCGACGTCGCTGCAACTGGCCCGTTTGACACCGCCACAACTTTGCTGCAACTGGCCCTGACCGACGCACACCGCATCCCTGTGGTCATCCTCGAGGTCAGTGTCGTCCCGCTGCTAGTGCAGCATGTCAGGGGGTGGGGTACTGTCACGGATTCCCCCGGTACTGATGCCCATTGCGCGCATCAGCTCCGGAGGTCTACGTCACCGACCTCTAGGTGTCACTGAACTGTTTCATTACGCACACCTTGTTCCCATTACCCCTGGTTAGTAATTGTATATATGTGCCCTCTTTTCACATTGTTTTGTTGGTTGTTGTTCCCATGTCCGTTGGTTTTGTGAGTACCTGTGGTTTTAGCTTTTGTGCTGCGTGCACTGTGTACTTGTTATTAGGGGTCTCGTCCCGTGTATTTATTAGAGGTTTAACATCACTTTTGTTTGGGTTACATCCCCGTGTTTGTTTTGGGCTTCGTCCCTGTGCCTTTCATGGTATGTTGTATTTTTGGGTGGAGTATTAAAAAACCCTTTTACGTATTCCTGTGCCTGTCTCCAATCAATTATACAACGTGACAGGAATGAGTAGGTGGGTCCAAACTTGTGACTGGTACTGTACAGTCATGGCCAAAAGTTTTGAGAATGACACAAATATTTATTTTCAAAAAGTCTGCTGCCTCCAGTGTCTTTAGATATTTTTGTCAGATGTTGCTATGGAATACTGAAATATAATTACAAGCATTTCATAATATTTGCTGTTGACCCTTCTTTTTCAAGGCCTCTGCAATCCGCCCTGGCATGATGTCAGTTAACTTCTGGGCCACATCCTGACTGATGGCAGCCCATTGTTGCATAATCAATGCTTGGAGTTTGTCAGAATATGTGGGTTTTTGATGGTCAATCCTCAAGAGGCGGATGGACAAACAAGTTCTCAATGGGATTAAGGTCTGGGGAGTTTCCTGGCCATGGACCCAAAATATTGATGTTTTTGTTCCCCGAGCCACTTAGTTATCACTTTTGCCTTATGGCAAGGTGCTCCATCATGCTGGAAAATGCATTGTTCATCACAAAACTGTTCCTGGATGGTTGGGAGAAGATGCTCTCAGAGGATGTGTTGGTACCATTCTTTATTCATGGATGTGTTCTTAGGCAAAATTGTGAGTGAGCCCACTCCCTTGGCTGAGAAGCAACCCCACACATGAATGGTCTCAGGATGCTTCACTGTTGGTATGACACAGGACTGATGGTAGCGCTCACCTTGTCTTCTCTGGACAAGCTTTTTTCCGGATGCCCCAAACAATCGGAAAGGGGATCCATCAGAGAAAATGACTTTACCCCAGTCCTCAGCAGTCCATTCTCTGTAGCTTTTGCAGAATATCAGTCTGTCCTTGATGTTTTTCCTGGAGAGAAGTGGCTTCTTTGCTGCCCTTCTTGACACCAGGCCATCCTCCAAAAGTCTTTGCCTCACTGTGCGTGCAGATGCACTCACACCTGCCTGCTGCCATTCCTGAGCAAGCTCTGTACTGGTGGTGCCCGGATCCCGCAGCTGAATCTACTTTAGGAGACGGTCCTGGCGCTTGCTGGACTTTCTTGGGTGCCCTGAATCCTTCACAACAATTGAAGCGCTCTCCTTGAAGTTCTTGATAATCTGATAAATGGTTGATTTTGGGCCAATCTTACAATATCCTTGCCTGTGAAGACCTTTTTGTGCAAAGCAATGATGACGGCATGTGTTTCCATGCAGGTAACCATTTTTGACAGAGGAAGAACAATGATTCCAAGCACCACCCTCCTTTTGAAGCTTCCAGTCTGTTATTCGAACTCAATCAGCATGACAGAGTGATCTCCAGCCTTGTCCTCGTCAACACTCACACCGGTGTTAACGAGAGAATCACTGACATGATGTCAGCTGGTCCTTTTGTGGCAGGGCTGAAATGCAGTGGAAATGTTTTTGGGGGATTCAGTTCATTTGCATGGCAAAGAGGGACTTTGCAATTAATTGCAATTCATCTGATCACTCTTCATAACATTCTGGAGTATATGCAAATTACCATCATACAAACTGAGGCAGCAGACTTTGTGAAAATTAATATTTGTGTCATTCTCAAATCTTTGGCCACAACTATATATCTAAAACAAGTGTGATTAATATTTACAATTCCCTTATCCAAACAGATTACTAATTTACCTCGTTCTTATATACAGTAGTTCTTATCAAGTTGTAAATTACAGTGCATGGAGAATGGTGTTATTTCTATCTGACAAAATAAAGTAAATGCTATTTCTACTTGGAACCCGGAAAGTTAAAAAAACCTTATGAAGACACACCTCTGCTACACCTTCATTTGTTTGATCACCGAAAACGAATAGCAGGTGAGTAGCATGATATTCTCATGCTTAAGTTCAAGGTCAGAATACACATGGAGAGAAAAGTGCATGAAAAGGGAATGACACCTACGCTTAACACGGGTCGGAATCGGGCCCAGAAAGCCGAGGCGATTTATTTTGGATTTTACCTCTGTCTGCCTGTGGAACCTTTCAAAAGTCTCCCGGTTAATTAAAACAACAATTTAAGACCCATTCGATGGGAAAGAAGAGTGAAGGATGACAAAATATTATACAGTATGTCTGTGGAAAATTTTACAAAAGGGAGCCGTGAATGGACACTGGTGTAATTTATGCTTAATTGTAGTCAGAGAAATTGTGGTAGTAACAATCACTCTTCTTGTGAGGTACAAACACCCTCTTTTTCTTCAAGAGCTAATAAATAGATGAGAGACCCCTGTCTTGTTCCTCTTGACATGTTGAGAGGCTCTGATCTTTGACTACTTGTATTAATAGGGTTGGATGTGAGTCTCTACCGATCTGTAGCCTGTGCACAGATCTAGTTGTGCTGTCTTGCCAGTTCTTATGGTCATTGTCATACACTAGCCGTCTCTCTGCAGCCAAACTCTCAGTCAGGTTGCCTCCATCAGGCAGGATTTAACTGCAGGGAGAGGTGGATGTTTATCAGACAACCTGGTATTTAACTTTGTTGATTGGTTTATATTGATTGGTCTTTGTAATTTTCTCTGCAGTAGATTGAGCCCCTCTTCACAGGCTGGCTGTGTGCATTAAAACAAACACGCGGAGCTGGGAGCTTCGCTGTCGCTGTGTCATTTGGGCCATGGAGACCCACTTCCATTATCATTGCTGTGGTTTAGTTGATAAGGGGGGGCCTCAATAGACTACCAAAATGGGGGTTTGTTTAGTTGAGGAGACACACATTACATGTTGGCCTATCCAGCAGTGTATAACAAAGCAATAAGGCCCGAGGGGTTGTGGTATATGGCCAATATACCATGGCTGAGGGCTGTTCTTACGCATGATGCAATGCGGAGTGCCTGGATACAGCCCTTAGCCGTAGTATTTTGGCCATATACCACAAACCCCCGAGGTGCCTTATTGCTATTATGAACTGGTTACCAATGTTTTGTCATACCCGTGGTATACAGTATGATATACCATGGCTGTCAGCCAATCAGCATTCAGGACTCGAACCACCCAGTTTATAACTGAAATTGCGGGGCCGGTCTTTCAGTAGTATAACCACACATTTAGACAAATCTTGTGTTAAAATAACAGATTTTTACTATGCCAAAACATGATTCCTTGTATATCTAGTCTCCTTACTCTAGATGAACTAGTAGTTTACACTCACATTAAAAGGTTATTCAATTCAAGAATGCAGTACACAAGCTACATTTTGATCAACTCCAAAAAGCAGTAGAGTGGATCTTCCACACGCCAGAAATGTCCATCACGCTCCCTCAAACAAATCTCTCTGACCATCTATGGCCCTGTTTTGTGAGTCAATGGACCCCTCTGAGTGCTGCCCCTACTTCACCTGAATTCTCTATTCATGGCCTCTCTCATTCTGTCAGCTTTGAAGTGGCGGCGAGTACCAGTCAGACCCTGAAAAACATAAGGCCCCCTTTCAGAATACCGAGCACTTCAATCAGGCTTGTTCTCTGTCTCAGCTAAAAAATAAAGTATAGTTTGAGTGTATAGCTCTGCTGTGACTGGGGTACTCAAAATCAAAGGGGGTATCTTAGTGCTTGTAAGAGATATGATAGCTGCACAGCAGCTATTGAGGGGTGGTGTGACAGTTTCAGTGTTGCCATGATTTCATCAGGTCTGGAATGGATATAATTGGAACTGCAAAGGGACATGAAGAATGTCTATCAGAGTTCTCGCAAGATGTGAATGGCACAATCCAATTTGCGATAGATAAAGATCTGCCATACACAAAATATAGAATTACGTAAATAAGGTGCAATTATCCTTCTCAGTGATATCTTCAGTAATATAGGCGTAACATTACTCCGTATGTAACAGAGTATAGAGTTTACTAAACTTGCTTCCCACATATAAAAAGAGCAATAGTTTGACATCCATTCCACAATTTAAATTCTTTAATAACCATTAAGTCTAAACAAAACACCTAACATATTTTAAGTGTCATCTTGCTAAAATACTGTATCTGATAGTGTTTGTGTGTGCGTGTGTATGTTGTTCAAACAGCTTGTGTGTGTTCAAGCTAAAGGTCTCACAGATTTCTAAAGTCACACATGATACTCCAGCGGGTCACTAAATCAGATTAATCTTTCTACTTCATCCTCAATGACTGAGGCTCCTTTTGTTGAGCACCAGCGACGTGTAGGCGACAAAAGATTAGGCTTTTTTCTGAAGAACAAAGGTACTGTATTTCTTGAGGCCAAGAGAAGATTTTGTAGTGTTGTCTATTAAAACCTTTTACTGCAGTGGGCTTAATCAGGGTATTCTTAAACAAATCAACTTTGAAACAAAAGTACACAACTCATACACATGGTTATGGGCATAAAAAAAACACCTGTACCATATCAGATATAGAGATGAAATGTATTCAATCTTGAGTTTGCATCCCAAAACTACACTTTAAATACAGTACCAGTCAAACGTTTGGACACACCTACTCATTCAAGGGTTTTTCTTTATTTGTACTCTTTTCTACATTGTAGAATAATAGTGAAGACGTCAGAACTATGAAATAACACATATGGAATCGTCTAGTAACCAAAAATGTTAATCAAATCAAAATTATGTTTAAATTTTAGATTCTTCAACGTATCCACCCTTTGCCTTGATGACAGCTTTGCGCACTCTTGGTATTCTCTCAACCAGCTTCATGAGGTAGTCACCTGGAATGCTTTTCCAACAGTCTTGAAGGAGTTCCCACATATGCTGAGCACTTGTTGGCTGCTTTTCCTTCACTCTGTGGTCCAACTTATCCCAAACCATCTCTATTGGGTTGAGGTCAGGTGATTGTGGAGGCCAGGTCATCTGATGCAGCACTCCATCACGCTCCTTGGTCAAATAGCCCTTACACAGCCTGGAGGTGTGTGTTGAGTTATTGTCCTGTTGAAAAACAAATGATAGTGGGACTAAGTGCAAACCAGATGGGATGGCATATCACTGCAGAATGCTGTGGTAGCCATGCTGGTTAAGTGTGCCTTGAATTCAACAGCAAAGCACCATCACACCACCTCCTCCATGCTTCACGGTGGGAAGCACACATGCAGAGATCATCTGTTCACCTACCCTGCGTCTCACAAAGACACGTCAGTTGGAACCAAAAATCTCAAATTTGGACTCATCAGACCATAAGGATAGATTACCACCGGTCTACTGTCCATTTCTCATGTTTTTTAGCCCAAGCAAGTCTCTTCATCTTACTGGTGTCCATTTAGTAGTGGTTTCTCTGCAGCGATTCGACCACGAAGGCAGGATTCACGCAGTCTTCTCTGAACAGTTGATGTTGAGATGTCTGTTACTTGAACTCTGTGAAGCATTTATTTGGCCTGCAATTTCTGAGGCTGGAAACTCTAATGAACGTATCCTCTGCAGCAGAGGCAACTCTGGTTCTTCCTTTCCTGTGGCGGTCCTCATGAACCAGTTTCATCATAGCACTTGATGGTTTTTGCGACTGCACTTGAAGAAACTTTCCAAAGTTCTTGAAATTTTCCGCTTTGACTGACCTTCATGTCTATTTTGGACTTGGTCTTTTACCAAATAAGGCTATCGTCTGTATACCAACCCTACCTTGTCACAATACAATTGATTGGCTCAAACGCATTAAGAAGGAAAGAAATTACAATTCAATTCTTGAATTCACTCATGAAGTGGAGAGCTTAAGTTGGACTGAATTTCAACAATCTTCAAGTTATGACATTTTATTGGTATTAGACTGTGTGGACTGGAATTTAATTGGCATTGTAAAAAATAAAATATTTGGAATTTAATTCAATTGGAATTCAATATTTCTCAGTTTAGAGTTTATGCACTTAGTATAAAAAAATAGATGTAAGGATTTTGTTATATATCATGTCAACTTGTATTTCTATATTTCCAGTATAGCTAGGCTGTCTGAACAGTGACATGATCAGCCTGAAATAATTTAATTTGAATTGTAAATTGGGGTTAATATTGAATTGGGAATTGAATTATCTCCAAATTAAAAGACTGACCTGGAATTGTAATTCAATTGAATGGAATGTTCAGGGAGGGGGAATTGAATTAGAATTGAAATTGGGGAATTAACCCCAACCCTGGAGTTAACCTCTCTTCAAGTGGTATCAAACTATTTGCAACACTGCAGATTACAACGATGAAACATGATTCCTTCAACTTTTCTATACTTGATTCGTTTTCAGAGTATGACACAAGCTTTAAAGTAAAGCAAAACAGTCTGACAATGTACCCAGCAAATCTACATGTTTAGATAATTACCTTGCATTTCTTGCATTTACAGTTGGAATCGGAAGTTTACATATACCTTAGCAAAATACATTTTTCACAATTCCTGACATTTAATTCTAGTAAAGATTCCCCGTCTTAGGTCAGTTAGGATCACCACTTTATTTTAAGAATGTGAAATGTCAGAATAATAGTAGAGAGAATGATTTATTTCAGCTTTTATTTCTTTCATCACATTCCCAGTGGGTCAGAAGTTTACATACACTCAATTAGTATTTGGTAGCATTGCTTTTACATTGTTTAACTTGGGTCAAATGTTTCGGGTAGCCTTCCACAAGCTTCCCACAATAAGTTGGGTGAATTATGGCTCATTCCTCTTGACAGAGCTAGTGTAACGGAGTCCGGTTTGTAGGCCTCCTTGCTTGCACACGCTTTTCCAGTTTTGCACACACATTTTCTGTGGGATTGAGGTCAGGGCTTTGGGATGGCCACTCCAATACCTTGACTTTGTTGTCTAAGCCATTTTGCCACAATTTTGGAAGTATGCTTGGAGTCATTGTCCATTTGGATGACCCATTTGCGACCAAGCTTTAACTTCCTGATTGATGTCTCAAGATGTTGCTTCAATATATCCACATCATTTCCTTTCTCACGATGCCATACATTTTGTGAAGTGCACCAGTCCCTCCTGCAGCAAAGCACCCCCACAACATGATGCTGCCACCCTCGTGCGTCACGGTTGGGAAGGTGTTCTTTGGCTTGCAAGGGTCCCCATTTTTCCTCCAAACATAACAATGGTCAAACAGTTCTATTTTTGTTTCATCAGACCAGAGGACATTTCTCCAAAAAGTATGATCTTTGTCCCCATGTGGAGTTGCAAACCGTAGTCTAGCTTTTTATGGCGGTTTTGGAGCAGTGGCTTCTTCCTTGCTGAGCAGCCTTTCAGGTTATGTCAATATAGCACTCATTTTACTGTGGATTTAGATACTTTTGTACCCGTTTCCTCCAGCATCTTCACAGGGTCCTTTGCTGTTGTTCTGGGATTGATTTGCTCTTTTTGCAACAAAGTACGTTCATCTCCAGAAGACCGAAAGCATCTCCTTCCTGAATGGTATGACGGCTGCATGGTCCCATGGTGTTTATACTTGCGTACTATTGTTTGTACAGATGAACGTGGTACCTTCAGGCATTTGGAAAATGCTCCCAAGGATGAACCAGACTTGTGGCGGTCTATCTTTTTTTTCTGAGGTCTTGGCTGATTTCTTTTGATTTTCCCATGATGTCAAGCAAAGAGGCAATGAGTTTGAAGGTAAGCCTTGAAATACATCCACAGGTACACCTCCAATTGACTCAAATTATGTCAATTAACCTATCAGAAGCTTCTAAAGCCATGACATAATTTTCTGGAATTTTCCAAGCTGTTTAAATGCACAGTCAACTTAGCGTATGTAAAGTTCTGACCCACTGGAATTGTGATACAATCTGTCTGTAAACAATTGTTGGAAAAATTACTTGTGTCATGCACAAAGTAGATGTCCTAACCGACCTGCCAAAACTATAGTTTGTTAACAAGAAATGCATAGAGTGGTAGAAAAATGACTTTTAATGACTCCAACCTAAGTGTATGTAAACTTCCAACTTCAACTGTACATCACCCTTTTAACTAGCCTAAATAGTTAATTAGGACTTGGTGTATTACATAGACTATTGGCGAAACATCAGCTGAACAGAATGACTAAACACCTGTGAACCAAGTGTTTTCCTTAGTGTGTTTAAAGATACAGTATCTCCTGGGTACACTGAGTCAGAAACAGAATCCTGGTGTTGACTATCTGGGAACAGCGTCTGTCTCCATGGACAGACCGATACCAGTTGGTTTTGCGGGTGTTTGCTTGAATAATTAATGATTTTTATCAAATGTATATCAGTCTCCTTTTAAATGTAATCAAGCCTGGCTGTACTTATCTCCCACGGAGGACCTTTCAACATACCTTCCAGGCACTTATTGGGAATTTGCATTTATAATCGCTTCCCCTTCTTGCTGGCTGCTGTAGCCGCTCTACTGATTTGGAGAACGGTTATAAACAAAGTACAGCAACCTACAGAAGTATCGGGACAGTGACAATTTTTTGTTGTTGTTTTGGCTCTCTACTCCAGCACTTTGGATTTGAAATTATACAAAGACTATGAGGTTAAAGTGCAGACTGTCAGCATTAATTTGAGGGTATTTTCATCCATATCCATTGTATTGGGACAAATTGACTTATGTTTATTAAAGTAGTCAAAAGTTAAGTATTTGGTCCCGTATTCATAGTACGCAATGGCTACATCAAGGTTGTGACTACACATTTGTTGGCTGCATATGCTGCTTGTTTTGTGCCCAATAGAAATTAAAGGTGAATAATGTATTGTCATTGGAGTCACTTTTATTGTAAATAAGAATAGAATATGTTTGTAAACACTTCTACATTATCGTGGATGCTACCATGATTACGGATAATCCTGAATGAATCGTGAATAATGATCAGTGAGAATACAGACCCACAAATACACCCCCCCCCCCCCCCCCCCCCAGAGGGAATAGGGTGCTATTTGGTATTTGGGACACAATCTAACTCTGACCCCTCTCATCAGTGTGCTGCAGGGGTTGCATTGCCTCATGATCGTCTCAAAGGCATCACATCACCTGCACTCTAAACATCTATTATGTCTCATCTGTTCTAATGTAGCTGTGGTCTGACATCATTTATAGTTCAGAACAACCTTGTAGCTGAGGCAACATACTGGGTTTGACCTAAGGTAGAAGTTACATAACAAATTGTGTGCAATGCCTGGATTGTCTCATCCTTATTTTCAATTCCTTAAACAACAAGAGACGTGTGTCCTGCTTTCTCTAAAGAGTTTACAGTATTCCCAACGGGGTGTGTGTGTGTGTGTGTGTGTGTGTGTGTGTGTGTGTGTGTGTGTCTATCTGCGTGTGCATATGTGTGCACCTTTGCATGTGTGTACATGTGCTTGTGTGTGTATCCGTGTGTGCGCTTATTGTATGTGTGTGCTACTATTTCAATTTTGATAGTTTATCTTTAACTCTGCATTGTTGAAAAAGGACCCGAAAGTAAGCATTTCACTGTTCATCTACACCTGTTGTTTACGAAGCATGTGACAAACATTTTGATTTGTTTGTGTTTGTGTGTGTGTGTGTGTGTGTGTGTGTGTGTGTGTGTGTGTGTGTGTGTGTGTGTGTGTGTGGCGGTCCTGGATATAGGAAAGAAACTTCACTAATAGCCTGTCTTGGGCCCTATAAAATCTGCGATGTGGAAAATGCGGACGGAATCACGGAAACCAGACATTAAAATGGAATTCAACAATATACAAAAATGTATTGAACTCAGTAGGAAATAAACTAAATGTATTAATTTTCTTAAGTTTATCATACGACAACAGAATGCATCAGTGATTCATATTTCCTGCAACTGTCTGGAGGCACTGAGAATTCCCCGTCTGTGTATGTGCGGTGTGAGCGTCTACCACTTTGTGTAGCCACTAGCGCTGATGCTGATAAAATCTTCTCAATTAAATGTTAACTACAAGGTAGTCTATGCTTACCTGGCAGAATGATATTATTTTCATCAATCCAGTGAGTATTTGTTTCGCAAACTCTACCATCACAGGTGCGCTACAAAAACACCAAAAAACAACAACCTTTTGCTACAGTAGGTGCACACTGGAACTAAAGGGTAATTACACCCCAAAATTTACTAAAAATAAAAAATCATACCTCAAAAGTGGTCTCCTGATGTGGTTTAAGCATTGCTGTGGACTTCAACATCCAATCGAGTTGTTTTTCTATTAATAAAGTGTGATTTTGAAAAACCCGGGGGAAACGGAAACCTGGGAAAACAAAACAGAGAAAACGTAACTTGGAAAAAATATAACGGACTGTCGTCTCTGCAGGCTCTCTTCCAAGCTCTGCTGACCTTGAGCAGGGCTCTTAAAATATGATATGACCAGCCCTTACATGTACTGTACCTGGAAGTTGGAGAAATAACGTATAAACCATTCCATAAATCATATAACTCCTGGGTCATTAAGTCTCCTCTTCCGAGCACTAGCTAGCTTGCACCATCTGACTTACAGACACGTTCAATATCTCCCACAATGGCCAGGAGTTGTGACACCACTCTTAATAACATGCCGGCATCCGAACATCGTACTCCCTAAAGCCGTCTCTCTTTGGGAGTAGTAGGTTAGAGTCTGCCTGAGTGATACGCCACTAATAGTTTGTGACACATGTAAATCAGAGGTTAATGATAAGATGAAGTCTCTTCTGTCAAACTCCCAGTGTAATGCCTTAACGTTAACACCTCGTTATGTCACAGAGGAGCACCTCTGCTGTTTAATTTCGTTTCACCCTTTCGTTTTTACCATCCCGTCATGTTGTTAAACAGCAGATCAAAGGCTTAAAGGAGAATTAGCAGTCTTTTTCCTTCTTGATTTAACTTGATAGGACATCTAATTGGATTAGTATTATCATTACTTTTACTTTTTCACTTATTTCAAGAGGTTTAACCCATCAAATTGTCTTTTGATTAATTTTTTGAACGGAAAACTGGAGAGAGTAGTGTGATGTGTGTTTAATTGTGGGACAGCCAGGCTAGCTGTTGGGTGCTGCTGGGGAGTTAGTGTGTGACAGGAGTGACACATGTGTTTTATGGAGTTCTACAGGGGCTTTTGGGGGAATCTCGTTCCAAGCACAGCTCCTCAAGGTTTGAATTAGCCTTTTGATCTGCTAATCAATTTGGAGAGGGAGAAGAAATTAACTGTGGATTTTCCACTCTTTCGCTCTCAGCCGACAAGCAAATTAATCACTCTTGCTGCATTTAATTCAATTTCTAGGGAAAAGAAGTTGGTAAAAAATATAATGTTTTTTTTTTATGTAATACTTTTAATACGGGCAGGTCTATTACTGGATACAGAGGTAGGCCAGAAAATATGAATATATGACAAAGAAATTAATTATTCACAATCAGTGTTGTTGAGTAGTGAACTACATGTAGTTCAACTAGTCATTTAATTACATTTTGCAGTTGCTTGATTGTCTTTGAACTAAATTCACAGCTAGGCAGTTTTTTCAGCAGTGTAGCATTTCGCTACACTTGCATTAACACCTGCTAACCATGTGTATGTGACAAATACATTTGATTTGATTTACTGCAACTACACATTTGCAAAAAAATAATAACTTTGTATTTGTCACATGCATTGTAAACAGTGACATGGTGTCACGTCCTGACCATAGTAAGATGTTATTTTCTATGGTAGAGTAGGTCAGGGTGTTTTTCTATGTTTTGTATATCTATGTTGTTGTTTGGGATGATCGCCAATTAGAGGCAGCTGGTCCTCGTTGTCTCCAATTGGAGATCATACTTAAGTAGGGTTTTTTCCACCTGTGTTTTGTGGGTAGTTGTCTTCTGTTTAGTTTTCTGTATCTGACAGAACTGTGCGCATTTGTTTTTTTCTTTATTATTTTTCTTGAATGTTCTGAGTAAAAAATAAATATTCATCATGAGCAATCAGCACGCTGCGCTTTGGTCCCCTCTCTACGACAGCTGTTACACATGGTTACTTCCCAACAATGCAGAGAGAAAAATATTGAAAAATAAATACACAATGAGTAACGATAATGTGGTTATATACACAGGGTACCAGTTGATGTGAAGGGGTACGAGGTAATTGAGGTATATAGGTAGAGTAAAGTGACTAGGCAACAGGATAGATAAAACAGTAGCAACAGCATGTGTGAGTCAAGAGTTAGTGGAAAGAGGGTCAATGCAGTTAGTCCGGATAGCTATTTGTTTAATATTTAGTAGTCTTATGGCTTAGGGGTAGAAGCTGTTCAGGTCCTGTTGGTTCCAGACTTCCAGGTGCATCGGTACATCTTACTCTGCGGTAACAGAGAGAACAGTCTATGACTTGGGTAGCTGGAGGCTTTAAAAGTTATTAGGGCCTTACTCCAGCACTGCCTGCTATAAAGTTCCTGGATGACAGGGAGCTCGGCCCCAATGATGTACTGGGCAGTACGCACTACCCTCTGTAGTGTGTTGCAGTCGGATGCAAAGCAGTTGCCATACTAAGCGGTGATGCAGCCAGTCAAGATGGTCTCAATGGTGCAGCTGGATACATTTTTCTATCTTTTCAGCCTCCTGAGGGGTAAGAAGCGAAATCGTGCCTTCTTCACGACTGTGTTGGTGTGTGTGGACTATATTAATTCCTTAGTGATGTGGACACAAAGGAACTTGAATCTCACAATCCGCTCCACTACAGCCTTGTCGATGTGGATGGGGGCGTGCTCAACCCTCCATTTCCTGTAGTCCACAATCAGCTCCTTTGTCTTGCTGACATTGGGGGAGAGGTTGTTGTCCTGGCACCACACTGCCTCTCTATAAGCGGTCTCATTGTCATTTGGGGATCAGGCCTACTACCGTCGTGTTGTCAGCAAACTTAATGATGGTGATGGAGTCATACGCGGCCAAACAGTCATGGGTGAACAGGGAGTATAGGAGGGGACTAAGTACGCACTCCTGAGGGACCCCGTGTTGAGGGTCAGCATGGCAGATGTATAGTCTACCCTCACCACCTGGGGAGGCCTGACAGGAAGTCTAGGATCCAGTTGCAAATGGAGGTGTTCAGTCCCAGGGTCCTGAACTTAGGGATGAGCTTGGAGGGCACTTTGTTGTTGAATGCTGAGCTGTACAGTCGTGGCCAAAAGTTTTGAGAATGACAAACATTAATTTCCACAAAGTTTCCTGCTTCAGTGTCTTTAGATATTTTTGTCAGATGTTACTATGGAATACTGAAGTATAATTACAAGCATTTCATAAATGTCAAAGGCTTTTATTGACAATTACATGAAGTTGATGCAAAGAGTCAATATTTGCAGTGTTGACCCTTCTTTTTCAAGGCCTCGGCAATCCGCCCTGGCATGGTGTCAATTAACTTCCATTCTTGCATAATCAATGCTTAGAGTTTGTCAGAATTTGTGGGTTTTTGTTTGTCCACCCGCCTCTTGAGGATTGACCACAAGTTCTCAATGGGATTAAGGTCTGGGGAGTATCCTGGCCATGGACCCAAAATATCAATGTTTTGTTCCCCGAGCCACTTAGTTATCACTTTTGCCTTATGGCAAGGTGCTCCATCATGCTGGAAAAGGCATTGTTTGTCACCAAACTGTTCCTGGATGGTTGGGAGAAGTTGCTCTCGGAGGATGTATTGGTAGCATTCTTTATTCATGGCTGTGTTCTTAGGCAAAACTGTGAGTGAGCTCACTCCCTTGGCTGAGAAGCAACCCCACACATGAATGGTCTCAGGATGCTTTACTGTTGGTATGACACAGGACTGATGGTAGCGCTCACCTTGTCTTCTCCGGACAAGCTTTTTTCCGGATGCCCCAAACAATCGGAAAGGGGATTCATCAGAGAAAATTACTTTACCCCAGTCCTCAGCAGTCCAATCCCTGTAGCTTTTGCAGAATATCAGTCTGTCCCTGATGTTTTTCCTGGAGAGAAGTGGCTTCTTTGCTGCCCTTCTTGACACCAGGCCATCCTCCAAAAGTCTTCGCCTCACTGTGCGTGCAGATGCACTCACACCTGCCTGCTGCCATTCCTGAGCAAGCTCTGTACTGGTGGTGCACCGATCCCGCAGCTGAATCCACTTTAGGAGACGGTCCTGGCGCTTGGACTTTCTTGGGCGCCCTGAAGCGTTCCTCACAACAATTGAACCACTTTCCTTGAAGTTCTTGATGATCCGATAAATGGTTGATTTAGGCGCAATCTTACTAGCAGCATTATCCTTGCCTGTGAAGCCTTTTTTTTGCAAAGCAATGATGACGGCACATGTTTCCTTGCAGGTAAACATGGTTGACAGAGGAAGAACAATGGTTCCAAGCACCACCCTCCTTTTGAAGCTTCCAGTCTGTTATTCAAACTCAATCAGCATGACAGAGTGATCTCCAGCCTTGTCCTCATCATCACTGACATGATGTGGTAGGGCTGAAATGCAGTGGAAATGTTTTTTGGGGGGGATTCAGTTCATTTGCATGGCAAAGAGGGACTTTGCAATTCATCTCTTCATATCATTCTGGAGTATATACAAATTCCCATCATACAAACTGAGGCAGCAGACTTTGTGAAAATTAATATTTGTCATTCTCAAAACTTTTGGCCACAACTGTAGTCAATGAACAGCATTCTCACAAAGGTGTTCCTCTTGTCCAGCTGGGAGAGAGCCATGTGGAGAGCAATAGCGATTGCGTCATCTGTGGATCTGTTGTGGCGGTATGCGAATTGGAGTGGGTTCAGGGAGTCTAGGATCATGGTGTGGATGTGAGCCATGACCAGACTTTCAAAGCATTTCATGGATACAGATGTGAGTGCTACTGTGAGATCATAATTTAGACAGGTTACCTTGGTGCTTTTGGGCACAGGGACTGTGGTGGTCTCCTTGAAACATGTAGGTATTATTGACTGGGTTAGTGAGCGGTTGAAAATGTCAGTGAAGTCACGCACCATGCTTTGAGTATGCATCCTGGTAATCATTCTTGCTCCATGGACTTGTGAATGCTAACCTGTTTTGAAGATCTTACTCACATCGGCTGGTTCTCTCATACATGGTTCAGTGTTGCATGGCTCAAAGCAAGTATAGAAAGCATTTAGCTTGTTTGTTCGACCCACGTCACTGGGCAGATCATGGCTGGGTTTCCCTTTATAATCCATGATAGTTTGCAAGCCATACCAAGTTTGACGAGCGTCAGAGCCGGCGTAGTAGTATTCAATCTTAGCCCTGTATTTACCATTTTTCAGTTTGATGGTACATCGGAGGTCTTAATGGGAGTTCTTATAAGTGTCTGGATTAGTGTTCCGCTCCTCGAAAGTGGCAGCTCTAGCCTTTAGCTAAGTGTGGATGGTTGGGATATGTACACCACTGTTCAATAGTTTGAGGTCCTTGTTTTAAAAGGAAAACCACTTTTTTGTCCATTAAAATAACATCAAATTGATCAGAAATACAGTGTAGACATTAATGTTGTAAATGACTATTGTAGCAGGAAACGGCTGATTTTTTATGGAATATCTACATAGGAGTACTGAGGCCTATTATCAGCAACCATCATTATGTGGTCCAATGGCACGTTGTGTTAGCTAATCCAAGTTTAGCCTTTTAAAAGGCTAATTGATCATTAGAAAACCCTTTTGCAATTATGTTAGCACCCTTGTAAACTGTTGTTCTGATTAAAGAAGAAATAAAACTGTCCTTGTTTAGACTAGTTGAGTATCTGGAGCATCAGCATTTGTGGGCTCGATAACAGGCTCAAAATGGCCAGTAACAAAGATCTTTCATCTGAAACTTATCAGTCTATTCTTGTTATGAGAAATGAAGGCTATTCCATGCGAGAAATTGCCAAGAAACTGAAGATCTCGTACGATGCTGTGTACTCCTCCCTTCACAGAACAGCGCAAACTGGCTCTAACCAGAATAGAAAGAGGAGTGGGAGGCCCCGGTGCACAACTGAGCAAGAGGACAATTACATTAGCGTGTCTAGTTTGAGAAACAGATGCCTCAAGTCCTCAACTGGCAGCTTCATTAAATAGTACCCGCAAAACACCAGTCTCAACAGTGAAGAGGCGACTCTGGGATGCTGGCCTTATAGGCATAGTTGCAAAGAAAAAGGCATCTCAGACTGGCCAATAAAAAGAAAAGATTAAGATGGGCAAAAGAACAGACACTGGACAGAGGAACTCTGCCTAGAAGGCCAGCATCCCAGAGTTGCCTCTTTACTGTTGATGTTGAGACTGGTGTTTTGCCGGTACTATGATTTGCAAATTTATTACAAATAAAATAAACGAAATACCTTATGTACTCAGACCCTTTGCTATTAGACTTGAATTTGAGCTCAGGTGAATCCTGTTTCCATTGATCATCCTTGAGATGTTTCTACAACCTGATTGGAGTCCACCTGTGGTAAATTAAATTGATTGGACATGATTTGGAAAGGCACACACCTGTCTATATAAGGTCAAACAGTTGACAGTGCATGTCAGAGCAAAAACCAAAAACCAAGAAATTGTCTGTAGACCTCAGACAGGATTGTGTTGAGGCACAGATCTGGGGAAGGGTACCAAAAAATGTCTGCAGCATTGAAGGTCCCCAAGAACACAGTGCCTTCCATCATTCTTAAATAGAATAAGATTGGAGCCACTAAGACTCTTCCTAGAGCTGGCCACCCGGCCAAACTGAGCAATCGGGAGAGAAGCGCCTTGGTCAGAAGCATCTGGTCAATCTGACAGAGCTCCAGATAGCTGTGCAGTGACACTCCCAATCCAACCTAACAGAGCTTGAGAGGATCTGCAAGGAAGAATGGGAGAAACTCCCTGAATACAGGTTTGCAAAGCTTGTAGGGTTATACCCAAGAAGACTTGATGCTGTAATCGCTGCCAAAGGTGCTTCAACAAAGTACTGAGTAAAGTGTCTGAATACTTATGTAAATGTGATATTTCAGCTTTGTAAAAAAGAAATTAGCAAACATTTCTTAACTTGATTTTGCTTTGCCATTTTGGGGTATTTTGTGTAGATTTGATGAGGGGGAAAAAAACTATTTACTACATTTCGAACCTTGTGGAACGCCACATGTGATTTGTATTTTCTCTGAGTTACGGTATGTTCACCAATGGTGACAAAACTCTTGACCGGTTAAGTAGGTCCTGAACCAACTTAGAACTGGACTGTAGAGGCCAACCCACCTCTCCAGTCTGTCCAGAAGGACATCATGGTCAACAATGTCGAATCCAAGAGTACAGTGAGCTGTTTGGCATCAAGATCATTTACCACTTTAACTATAACTATCTTTGTGCTGTGGTGGCCACAAAAACCACATTGTATTATTATTATTTTTTTTTAATACAGTTGGCACTTAAATTATTTAGCTGTTTGAAAACCAATTAAACCAGTATTTTGCTTAAAAATGGAAAAGTGGAGTTTGGCTGAAAATTGCTAGGAACTG
The DNA here is from genome assembly GCF_965601325.2 of Salmo salar. NCBI lineage: Eukaryota > Metazoa > Chordata > Actinopteri > Salmoniformes > Salmonidae > Salmo > Salmo salar. The sequence goes on along the minus strand of NC_138306.1, from coordinate 8,819,203 downwards.
AAGAATCTAGATTACTTTTCTTCAGAATGGGGTTTCACCATAGCAGTCTTTAGTGCAGGGAAGAAAGTGCCTGTGAACAGGGAGTGATTAGCAATAGCTTGCACTTCAGATATGCAATTAAAACTGATTTGGAGAAGGTGGTGGGGATAGGATCCAGAATGCAGGTAGAAGGCTTAAATTGTGATATCAATTTCCTAAGCATGCCTTTGCGTGGTAGGCTAGAGCACAAATCATCAAACCTGTCATCATGTCTTGCTTGCCTGATACCCAGCTAGGGTTGAAGGGCAGAACCCGGTGACCGAGAGTCACCGGGATATACCGCCCAAAACCATTCCCCTTTCCCAGGATAAATAACCGCAAGAAACTGGTAAACAGCATGGTGTGAAATGGAACTCTTAACTCTTATATGCAATGTCTAAATCTGGCTTCTCTATGGCCTCTGCATGATGAATCATCAACGCTGAGGGTGGGAACAGACAGCCCATCTCAGTATGGAGCGCAGTTCACAATGCACGTAGACCTATCATCTCATGGTAACTTTTTTTTTCTTGTGACAGGCAGCCTGCCTGCATTTGCTGCAGCATAGCCTGTGTTATAGTAATATAAAGACTGAATGCACATCCAATTTACCCATCTACATCTGTCTTTCAGTGGTCACCTTATTTTTTAATTGTAATGATTTATTGCATTGCTTAAATCAATGCACACGCGAGCACTCTCTCGCAGTCTTTCTCTCCATTAACTCCATTCAAATTGCATCCAAAATAGATAATCCTGTTCTATGTTGATATATATCCCTATTTGTATATACTGTAGATGTCCTAGCCTACCTCTTTCAGGTAATACATTCAATGCATTCATTATCTTTATATTTAGCTAATTAACTATGGGTTATGCATAATATGTCACGCCCTGACCTGTTTCACCTGTCCTTGTGATTATCTCCACCCCCTCCAGGTGTCGCTTATTTTCCCCAGTGTATTTGTTCCCTGTCTCTCTGTATCAGTTCGTCTTGTCTGTTTCAAGTCAACCAGCGTGTGTTTTTCCCATGATCCTGATTTTGCTATTCTCTCTTTTGCTATTCCTCCTGGTTTTGACCCTTGCCTGTTTTCTGGACACTGTACCCGCCTGCCTGAACAGTCTGCCTGCCCTGACCTCGAACCTGCCTGACACTCTGTACCTCCTGATTTTGACCTTTTGCCTGTCCATGACTATTCTCTTGCCTACCCCTTTTGGAACTAATAAATATCAAACACTCAAACCATCTGCCTCCCATGACTGCATCTGGGTCTGGCCCTGAGCGCTTATATAATAAGCTTCTAGCTTATAGCCTATGTCTCTTGCGCAATACGCATGCACCTGTGCATGTGTATTGCGAGAAAAGCTAGACTAGAATAGCTTGCTGGACATTTCTTATACCAATAGACCAGGTAATCTAAAACTGGGGTACACGCAATGCCGTCGAGGGTACGGCAAATTTTGTATATACGTTTAAAACCCCTTTTTTTTTTTTTTTTTTACATTTCTTCACATTTTCAAACAGTACATTTATATTTTCCAACAGGGCTATACATTTGGGTGAGGTTTTTTCTCGCCTGAGTAGCCTCGTTTCACTGCCAAAAATAAAATTAAACCATCTAGTGTTCAGCGAAATAACAACACAATGTCAAATACAGGTAGCCTAGTCAAATAATTAACATCCAATCACATTAACCATTACTCTCTCGCGGGAAACCTTCACTCTTGCGCAGACATTTAGAAACGAAACATGACAATTTGAAAAATAAGCCACTGGAGTTTTTTGAGCAAGAATAAAGACGACTTTCGAGTAGTAAGACATGTATAAAAGCAACAGATACCATTAATAAGAAGGAGCTAGAAGTGTCTTATATGATGAGCTACCGAGTGGCTAGGACAGCCAAGGTCCATACTATTGTGGAGGACTTAATTCTTCCTGCTGCCATGGATATGGCTGGGACAACGCAGAGGAAAAAGGCCCAAAAAACTAAACAGACAATTACTTCATCGAACAACACTGTTTCACGACGCATCAGTGACATGGCAGGAGATGTTTTGAAACAATTACTGCTTCACAAACAAGCCAGTGAATAATATGCGTTACAGCTAGATGAGTCAACAGATGTGGCGGGCCTGGCACCTGGTATATGTCCGTTATGTTTATGGGAGGTCAATTAAGGAAGACATCCTCTTCTGCACACCACTGGAAACCAGGACAACATGAGAGGATATTTTTTAAAGTACTTGACAGCTTTGTGACATCAAATGGACTTTGGTGGTCAAGATGTGTTGGTATCTGTACTGATGTGCAAAAAAGCCATGACAGGGAGACGTAACGGCGTGCAAGCAGTTGCTCCCGACGCCACTTGGGTACACTGCAGCATCCACCGAGAGACTCTTGCTGCCAAGGGAATGCCTGACAGCTTGAAAGACGTTTTGGACACTACAGTGAAAATGGTTAACTTTGTTAAAGCAAGGGCAGTGACCATGTAACGCTTTTACAACATACAGAAGTGCGCTGGTTATCAAGGGGCAAAGTATTGACACATTTTTTTTAATTGAGAGACGAGCTTACAGTTTTCTTTAAAGCCATTGACTGATGTGCTAAACTCCACAATGCCATTCAGATGAATCACGGAACATATTCCAGTCTGTGCTAGAGAAACAGTGCTGTAGCTTAGCATCGACTTCTTCGGACCACTTCATGTTTGAGTTTTTGCTTGTAAGCAGGAATCAGGAGGATAGAGTTATGGTAGATTTGCCAAATGAGGTTGTGTCATTTTGTCTAATGACTGGAGTGGGAGGCTAGGGTGCAGAGAAGCAAATAGTAGTGGTTCCAAAGCAAAGCTGAGGGAATATAACTGAATAGAATATATTTAAAATGAGGGAAAGCAGGGTCAGAGCTCCAGTGTCTACGTTGGGCAATTGAATATTCATCATTCTCACCCTAAACACTGCTATGATTAATTGCACCGCTGGTGTGATTAAAATATGAATTCCTTTAAAATTCGCAACTTTTGTTAGAGGTGTGCTACTCAAGAGGAGAACCACTCTAATGTTTAATGTATGTTGCACTTATTGTTTTGGCTTGGGTAGACAGCCTCTGTTTGGCAAGTAGGACTTCCTTTGAAATTTCCATGGTCGGTTACCTCTGAGGTCAAAGTCATCACGACTGAACTTTGAGTCTCCACAGACCAACTGACAACTGAGAACGTATTTTAAAATATAGTTTCTGTTTAGTTGGATTTTCCATTTGTATTAGTTCATATGAGTCACAATTGTTGACAGAGCTGTTGGCCTGGACTCAGCAATGCTAATTAATCAACCTTTGGTGAAGAGGACTCATATCATAGGATTGTATCTCAGCCCAGTTCTGCAGCCAACGTGTGGTTTTGACCCACTTTCTGCCCTCATCATCAGTCATGCAGAGGGTTGGTACAGCTCAGATTAATTTCTCATGAATCACATTTATTCCTTGAATGGTTTTATGTCATTGTTACAGAATTACCTGTTCCATTCTACTGCTTGCCCTCACACATCTGAATATTTCATTATCAGTATGATAATACCTTAAATATGCCATAGGGTATGATTTATATAGGTTGTAGAAGATGTGTATATATTTAGGAAGCTACTCTGAAAATATAGTTTACTAAGCTAACAATTACTTCACAATGGAAGAAGATAAGCTGCCCTAAAGAAAAATATAGTTTACTTTAAAAAAAAAAGTAGTTCAATACATCCAAACTACTACTGAAAAATTGTCATATGTAAGTCTGAAATGTCATACATTACAAATTGCCAGACAGGTCACTTTGGGGTCATATGTGAACAGAATGTGAAAATTATTGCCTACTTCACCCATCTCATGTCAAGAAGGCACTGCAGTGGATAGCCGCCGTCTTACAGGCTCCTGACCAATTAACTTTTTTTGCACATAATGTTTCCACCATCGTTTCCTATGACCGAAAACAGCTTCTGGACATCAGAACAGCAGTCATAAACCTTGATTTGGATGAAGATGTCTGGATGCTATGCTTACCCCGGACCAGGCCCTGATCCCCAGGTCTCGAAAAGAGGAAGTGGTGAAAGAGAGGCAAGCGAGGCGGTGTCATGATTAAACTATGTTGGCGAGCATGTAGACCACCATTTCTCTCTGTTTTGTTGGTGAACGTACATACCTAGTGAACTGGAAGAGCTCCGTTCGAGACTATCCTATCAATGGGACCTGACGAACTGTATATCCAGCAGCCTCAGGAAAGCTGGGAGGGGTGTGTCGCTGGTGGGTGATCTCTAGTCTTAAAGATGTCTCAAGGTTTTGCTCACCTGAGATAGAATACCTCGTACCTATTTAAGATATTATTATACTGATAATGAAATATTCAGATGTGTGAGGGCAAGCAGTAGAATGGAACAGGTAATTCTGTAACAATGGCATAAAACCATTCAAGGAATAAATGTGATTTATGGGAAATTAATCTGAGCTGCACCAACCCTCTGCATGACTGATGATGAGGGCAGAAAGTGAGTCAAAACCACACGTTTGCTGCTGAACTGGGCTGAGATACAAAACCCAGAACAATCCTATGATATCTGAGTCCTCTTCACCAAGGTTGATTAATTAGCATTGCTAAGACCAGGCCATCAGCTCTGTCAAGAATTGTGACTTATGAACTAATATAAATTCCAAACTCAACAGAAACTACATTCTGCAGACCATTTACCAAGAGTTTTAATCTATATTTTTTGAAGCTGTCTATTTACCACCACTAAGACTGCACTCAACCAGCTTTATAGGCCCATAAGCAAACAAGAAAATGCACATCCAGAGGCGATGTTTCTTGTGGCCGGTGATTTTAATGCATGGAAACTGAAATAATTTTTACCTCATTTTTACCAGCATGTCACCTGTGCAACTAGAGGCAACAAAACTCCAGATGAACTTCACTCCACACACAGAAACGCATACAAGGCACTACCTTTGAGAAATCTGACCATAACTGTATCCTCCTGATTCCTGCTTACCAGCAAAAACTCAAACAGAAAGGACCAGTGACGCGCTCAATACAGAAGTGGCTCAATGAAAAGGATGCTAAGCTACAGGACTGTTTCGTTAGCACAGACTGGAATATGTTCCGGGATTCATCAGATAACATTGAGGAGTTTACCACGACAGTCACTGGCTTCATTAATAAGTGCATTGACGACGACGTCCCCACAATGACCGTACGGTCTGTGTATTATACACAGTACCAGTCAAAAGTTTGGACACACCTACTCATTCCAGCGTCTTTAATATTATGTTCTGACCATTTCCTTATCTCCCATTTTTTTTGTTGCAATATTACCAGGTTTATGCATGTCCTTATTATATAACTGCTCATTAAAAGCAGTTACCCAAAAGTATGTCTATTAAGGTGGAAATCTACATTTTTGCAATTACATTTAAGGGATCGAAATAAGTTTTGCCTGCAAAAAAATTAACATAGTTCGCTAAATTAACGGCTATTTTTTTTTTTTTTTACAATGTACCACATCTCTGGTGATCACAAGGGAGAAATGTAATATTATTTTGAAAGAGATACGTGTCTGCTAAGATAACAGCGGCTAAAATCTTTACGATGGCAGCTATGTTTGACAAGCAAAAACTCCCTAATTGCAGAATGATATTCACTATAAGATTTGAATAAACAAAGTCAAACGATTGCTGCGCCCATTATCCAAATCAATTTAAAGGCTCTGGATGGTCAATCCGACGTCTGATTATACTGCGATACGGCCTTTATAGAAGTCAGGGAATTAATAATTATTGCGCTTTGAGGAGCAGAGCTGTCAAGGAAGTGAGTTTGTTTATACAGGACCTCTCGACCCCACCTACCGTCAACCAGTCATGTCAATGTGGAGCTATACGGAGCCCTTCGCATTGTTACAAAAATTGGGAGATGCACAGCATCGCTGTATGGAGCTCGATTTGGCCTCCGTAAGCCTCCGTAGGTTCCGAAATTGCATCACACCCTCCGTACGGAGCCTCCGGACAGCATTACCGAATCAAGCCTAAATCAGCTATTAGTTTGACCACTTTTCAGCATATTACAAATCTTCAATGTGCTTGTTACAGTGTATACAAGAATCGGAGCACATGACTTGACAAATGTAACCATGTTTTGGAAGGAGTGATAACTGGTCCACCCACGTAACATTCAGCCCGTAGATGATGCCAAAGCATAAACCTAGATAATCCTGTCTAGCTCCACAATTTACTATAACCCATGATATCTCCAACCTCTGCATACATATAGCTGATTACACACAACATTCAATCTGATTACCCGCACAAACTCCTTCACTGTTTGCTTACATGACTTGATCCACCCTGTTTTCACTCTCCTCTGCCCCGACCAGGCTAAAACGTACCCAAACAATAATACTCACCCCATTTGATTGTTGCGAAATATCTTCCTGACTTAAACCAGTTTCAGCTTGATGTTTTTTTGCGACTGCACTTGAAGAAACATTCACAGTTCTTGAAATGTTCCGTTTTGACTGACCTTCATGGCTTAAAGTAATGATGGACTGTCATTTCTCTTATCTCAAATAAGAAGTTCTTGCTGTAATATGGACTTGGTCATTTACCAAATAGGGCTATCTTCTGTATACCCCCCTACCTTGTCACAACATAACTGATTGGCTCAAACGCATTAAGAAGGAAAGAAATTCCACAAATTAACTATTTAAGAAGGCACACCAGGTGACAACCTCATGAAGCTGGTTGAAAGAATGCCAAGAGTGTGCAAAGCGTGGCTATTTGAATAATCTGAAATATAAAATATATTTTGGTTACCACATGATTCCATATGTGTTATTGTGTAGTTTTGATGTCTTCACTATTATTCTACAATGTAGAAAATAGTAAAAATAAACCCTTGAATGAGTAGGTGCTCTAAAACTTTTGACCGGTAGTGTATAACTCCAAAATATATTTGAAATAATTTATTTTCCAGGGCTTCCTTGGGCCACTCTAAAGCTCAGTGTGACTGTGTGGGCATTATAATGAATTTTGTTTTGTGATACTTTATATTAACATATGCAGCCTGGTCGGCTAATAGGATGGTCTAGAGCCCACCCCTTACAACAAAGGCACATGTTATTCAGTCTGTGAGCTGGAGTTCCACAGGTGTGTAGGCTACATTGTTTTGTCATCAAAACAAAAGGCATACATCATTTTTATTTAACTAGGCAAGTCCGTTAAGAACAAATTCTTAATTACAATGATGGCCTATCCCGGCCAAACCCAGGCGACGCTGGTCACCCTATGGGACTCCCAATCACGGCCAGATGTGATGCAGCCTGGATTCAAACCAGGTACTGCAGTGACGCCTGTTCCGCTGAGATGCAGTGTCTTAGACCACTGCGCCACTCGGGAGCCCACATAATGCATCTTAATTCGCTATATCATTGTTGTACTGTTTTCGATAGGTCACCAGAAGATGCAAAACATGAAGGACTAGAACAGCCAATTTGCATGGTGGGCCATCCTGGCCTATACCCTCTCTGTAACGAGTGTCGTACGGAGTAGACCAAGGCGCAGCGGGTTGAGTGCTCATCTTAACTTTTATTGAACACTTAACAAAACAAGAAAACGAACAAACGCACAGTATTGCAGGCTACACACAGCTATGCAAAAACAACTTCCCAAAAACGACAGGTGAAAAAAGGGCTACCTAAGTATGACTCCCAATCAGCAACAACGATGTACAGCTGTTCCTGATTGAGAGCCATACCAGGCCAACACAAAGAAATATACAACATAGAAATACAAAACATAGAACAAAACCCGACAACACAAAACAAACACACCCCTGCCATGCCCTGACCAAACTACAATGACAAATAACCCCTTATACTGGTCAGGACGTGACAGTACCCCCCCCCCCAAAGGTGCAGACCCCGGATGCACCTGAAACAAAACCCAACAAAACAAATACCCACAACAACAAAGAAATCCCAAAACTACATGGGAGGGGAGGGTGGCCACCATCACCGACGGTGCTTCTGCAACACCCCCCCTTCTCAATACTCCCCCCTACGGAGGTGGCTCAGGAGCGGGACGCAGACCCCGCTCCACCCCAATTACATGACGTCTCTAGAGCGAGGTCCCTCTCCGTCGACCCCGGACTGGGGACCATCGCAACGGGCGACTCTGGCTGCGCCGGTTCCGGACTGTAGGGCGACTCTGGCTGCGCCGGCTCCGGACTGTAGGGCGACTCTGGCTGCGCCGGCTCCGGACTGTAGGGCGACTCTGGCTGCGCCGGCTCCGGACTGTAGGGCGACTGTGGGCCGTCTCTGCTGGCTCCGGACTGTGGGCCGTCTCTAGACGGGGCACTGTCGCCGGAAGCTCTGGATGGGGTACTGCCGCCGGAAGCTCTGGATGGGGCACTGCCGCCGGAAGCTCTGGACGGGGTACTGTCGCCGGAAGCTCTGGACGGGGACTGAAAGCCTGATGCGTGGGGCTGGCTTAGGAGGCGCCAGCCTAAAGACACGCACCACAGGGCTAGTGCGAGGAGCAGGAGCAGGACAAGCTGGACTGGGCTGACGCACTGGAGGCCTGGTGCGTGGGGCTGGTAGTGGAGGTACCAGACTGGAGACATGCACCCCAAGGCTAGTGCGAGGAGCAGGAACAGGACGAGTTGGACTGGGCTGACGCCCTGGAGGCCTGGTGCGTGGGGCTGATATTGGAGGCGCCAGACTGAAGACATGCACCTCAGGGCTAGTGCGAGGAGCAGGAGCAGGACAAGCTGGACTGGGCTGACGCACTGGAGGCCTGGTGCGTGGGGCTGGTAGTGGAGGTACCAGACTGGAGACATGCACCCCAAGGCTAGTGCGAGGAGCAGGAACAGGATGAGTTGGACTGGGCTGACGCCCTGGAGGCCTGGTGCGTGGGGCTGATATTGGAGGCGCCAGACTGAAGACACGCACCTCAGGGCTAGTGCGGGGAGTGGGAACAGGATACACTGGTCCGTGAAGACGCACTGGCGGTCTCGAACGCAGGACTGGCACCACCCGTACTGGCTGGGTGCCCGCTTACCCCTGGCAAATGCGGGACGCTGGCACCGAGCACACCGGCCTGTGGATGCTCGGCCTCGACGCTGTGCACATCACCCCATAGCACGGGGCCTGACCGGTAAGCACGGGAAGTTGGCTTGGGGCTCAACCCTGTCCCAGCCAAACTACCCGTGTGCCCCCCCAAAATAATTATTGGGGCTGCCTTTCACACTGTCCAATCGGCGCGTACAATGCCTCATAACGTCGCCGTTCCGCCTTGGCTGCCTATATCTCCTCCGGTGGGCGACGGTATTCACCAGCCTGGTGCCATGGTCCAGCCCCGTCCAGAATTTCCTCCCATGTCCATGATTCCTTGTAGTCCACATAGTTCCTCTACTGCTCCTTCCCCCGCTGCTTGGAAGTTCTGTAACGAGTGTCGTACGGAGTAGACCAAGGCGCAGCGGGTTGAGTGCTCATCTTAACTTTTATTTCACACTAAACAAACGAACACACAGTATTGCAGGCTACACACAGCTATGCAAAAACAACTTCCCACAAACGACAGGTGAAAAAAGGGCTACTTAAGTATGACTCCCAATCAGCAACAACGATGTACAGCTGTTCCTGATTGAGAGCCATACCAGGCCAACACAAAGAAATATACAACATAGAAAAACCATTGAAATACAAAACATAGAACCCCGACAACACAAAACAAACACACCCCTGCCACGCAGTACGTGACTCTGTCTGGTGTCTATTCATTGCAGAATGCCATGATTATCTACAGGGTAGTCTATAGGCCTCTGCGTCTAAAGCCAAACACAGTATTACTTGCTGTGTTAGGTATCAGATGCAATGGCCCATGGTATAATCTTCATTATTATCACAGTCTATTTCATAATTTTGCAAAGTAGACTTTGATGATACTGGAGATTTCACTTAACATTTTTCTAATGCGTAAACACTCTTGAATAATTTTGTTCGAAAGTAAATAAAGGGTTGTTGTCATTCTTCATATATTCTCGTGTCAGTTATTTACATAACATAATAAACAGATGCACTGCAATTCAACTGATACATGCATTTGTTAAAATAAAATCTATCTCAGATCGTAAACAAGGTTATAATGAAAGTCAAAATCATGGTGTATAAGTCAGGCTCTGGAAGGTACAGTTGAAGTGGGAAGTTTACATTCACTTAGGTTGGAGTCATTAAAACTTGTTTTTCAACCACTCCACAAATTTCTTGTTAACAAACTATAATTTTGGCAAGTTGGATAGGACATCTACTTTGTGCATGACAGGTTATTTCACTGTACCACAATTCCAGTGGGTCAGAAGTTTACATACAGTAAGTTGACAGTGCCTTTAAATAGCTTGGAAAATATCAGAAAATTATGTCATGGCTTTTGAAGCTTCTGATAGACTAATTGACATCATTTGAGTCAATTGTAGATGTTCCTGTGGATGTATTTCAAGGACTACCTTCAAACTCAGTGCCTCTTTGCTTGACATCATGGGAAAATCAAAATAAATCAGCCAAGACCTCAGAAAAAGAATTGTAGACCTCCCCAAATCTGGTTCATCCTTGGGAGCAATTCCCAAATGCCTAAAATAATCACATATCTGTACAAACAATAGTACGTGAGTGTAATCACTGCAGGACCACAGAGGAAGGAGACACGTTCTGTTTCCTAGAGATGAACGTACATCGGTGCAAAAAGTTCAAATCAATCCTAGAACAACAGCAAAGGACCTTGTGAAGCTGCTGGAGGAATCAGGTACAAAAGTATCTATATCCACAGTAAACCGAGTCCTATATCGACATAACCTGAAAGGCCGCTCAGCAAGGAAGAAGCCACTGCTCTAAAACCACCATAAAAAAGCCTGACTACGGTTTGCAACTCCATATGGGGACAAAGACCATACTTTTTGGTGACATGTCCTCTGGTCTGTTGAAACAAAAATAGAACTGTTTGGCCATAATGAGCCTCGTTATGTTTGGAAGAAAAATGGGGACGCTTGCAAGCCGAAGAACACCATCCCAACCGTAAAGCACGGGGGTGGCAGCTTCATGTTGTGGGGGTGCTTTGCTGCAGGAGGGACTGGTGCACGTCACAAAATAGATAGCATCATGAGGAAGGGAATTATGTGGATATATTGAAGCAACATCTCAAGACATCAGTCAGGAAGAGCTTGGTCACAAATGGACAATGACTCCGAGCATACTTCCAAAGTTGTGGGAAAATGGCTTAAGGACAACAAAGTCAAGGTATTGGAGTGGCCATCACAAAGTCCTGACCTCAATCCTATAGAAAATTTGTGGGAAGAACTGAAAAAGCATGTAAGAGCAAGGAGGCCTACAAACCTGACTCCGTTACACCAGCTCTGTCAGGAGGAATGGGACAAAATTCACCCAATTTATTGTGGAAGGCTTGTGGAAGGCTACCCGTAATAATCTTAGCTATCAGTCATCATCACGAATCAAGTAGACAATCTACCTTCAAATCCTTTTTAATCCTTGTCATATGAAGAGAAATTTTACATAAAACATATCGGTGCTCATCTGCTATTGAGTGGAGTGGGTGTGTGGTTCCAATTCAAGGTTTAAGGGTCTCTTTTCCAATCTTAAATTATAAACATTCAACATTGGCCATGCTGTCAATCGAGCATGATTTCTTTCACGCCCAAAACAACTCAGAACTGTGAATCTTGTGGAAGGCTACCTGAAACGTTTGACCCAAGTTAAACAATTTAAAGGCAATGCTACCAAACACTAATTGAGTACCTCTGACCCACTGGGAATGTGATGAAATAAATAAAAGCTGAAATAAATCACTCTACTATTATTCGGACATTTCACATTCTTGAAATAAAGTGCTGATCCTAGCTGACCTAAGACAGGGAATTTTTACTAGGATTAAATGTCAGAAATTGTGAAACTGAGTTTAAATGTATATGTTAACTACTGACTTCAACTGTATTGTCACGAATGTCGAAAGGAGCAGACCAAAGTGCAGCGTGGTTGTAGTTCCACATACATAAATAACTGAATAGACAAAACAATAAACCGTGACGCAGAGAGAAACAAACACTACTCAAAATATAATAACCCACAAAACCCAGGAAGAAAAACCCCTACTTAAATATGATCTCCAATTAGAGACAACGAGGACCAGCTGCCTCCAATTGGAGATCAACATAGAAATAGAAAACTAGAACTAAATATAGATATAGAAAACAAAACAAAACACCCCGTCACACTCTACCATAGAAAATAACCTCTTACTATGGTCAGGACATGACATGTATACTGCCTTCAGAAAGTCTTAATACCCTTTGACTTATTCCACATTTTGTTGTGTTACAACCTGAAATCAAAATAGATAAAATATATTTTTTTCTCATCCATCTAAACACAATACCCCATAATGCTGAAGTGAAAACATGTTTTTAGAAATTTTTGCATAAGTATTCACAACCCTGAGTCACTACTTTGTAGAAGCACCTTTGGCTGTGAGTCTTACTGGGTAAGTCTAAGAGCTTTCTACACCTGGATTGTGCAATATTTGCCTATTACTCTTTTTTTTATTATAAGCTCTGTCAAATTGGTTGTTCATCATTGCTAGACAACCATTTTCAGGTCTTGCTATAGATCTTCAAGTTAGGACAAAACTGTAACTCGGCCTCTCTCGGTATTCTTGGTAAGCAACTCCAGTGTAGATTTTGCCTTTTATGTTATTGTTCTGCTGAAAGGTGAATTCATCACCCAGTGTCTTGTGGAAAGCTAACTGAACCAGGTTTTCCTCCAGGAGTTTGCCTGTGCTTAGCTCCGTTCCATTTCATCCTGAAAAACTCCAGTCCTTAACGATTACAAGCATACTCATAACTTGAAGCAGCCACCACTATGCTTGCAAATATGGAGCGTGATACTCAGTAATGTGTTGTTTTGGACTTACCCCAAACATAACACTTTGTATTCAGGACAGAAAGTGAATTGCTTTGCCACATTTTTTGCAGTATTACTTTAGTGCCTTGTTGCAAACAGAATGCATGTTTTGGTTCAGGCTTCCTTATTTTCTCTGTCAATTAGGTTAGTATTGTGGAGTAACTACAATGTTGTTGATCCATTGTTACGTATATACGCCGGGAGTCAGGAAGCAGGTGCAGAAGGTGAGTTTAATAATGATAAATGCAGATAAACAAAACAAGAGGCGTGCACAGAACGTGAATCAAAGCAATACTCCATAGTGACTGGTGGCTACTGAGGGCTAAATAAGGGGAGAGAAATCAAGGAAATAATGATGTCCAGGTGTGTGTAATGATGGTTTCCAGGGCTGGTGGTTAGCAGATCGACGATGTCGAGTGGGGGAGCGGTAGTAGGCATGACATCAATCCTCAGTTTTCCCCTATCACAGCAAATTAACTCTGTAACTGTTTTAAAGTCACCATTGACCTCATGGTTAAATCCCTGAGCAGTTTCCTTACACTCCGGCAACTGAGTTAGGAAAGAAGCTTGCATTTTTGTAGTGACACCATCCAAAATGTAATTAATCACTTCACCATGCTCAAAGAGATATTCAATGTCTGCTTTATTATTTATTTTTACCCATCTACCAAAAGGTGCCCTTCTTTGTGAGACATTGTAAAACCTCCCCTCTCTTTGGTTGAATATGTATTTGAAATACCCTGCTTGACTGATAGGCCTTACTGATAATTGTATGTGTGGGGTACAGAGATGAGGTAGTCATTCAAAAATCATGTTAAACACTACTATTGCACACAGTGAGTCCATGCAATTTATGTGACTTGACAAGCACATTTTTACTCCTGAACCTATTTAGGCTTGCCATAACAAAGGGGTTGAAAACGTATTGTCTCAAAACATTTCAGCTTTTCATTTTTAATGAATTGAAAAACATTTATTCCACTATGGCATTATAGGGTATTGTGTGTAGGCCAGTGACTCAATAATCTCAATTTAGCCCATTTTAAATGCAGGGTGGAAGAAGTCAAGGGTTGTGAATACTTTCTAAAGTCACTGTAAGTCTTTCACAGTAAAATGTAATTATTTTCTGATCCTTACAAAATAAGGAACACCTGTTTTAGTGACTGATGGTACTTTTCTAAACTTTTATGTAATCAGCAATGTCATGTATTCTTGGATGCTAATAGAAGCCAGGCTTCCCCAAAACATTTACCAGGAAAAAGGGGGGGGGGGGAAACATACAAAATAATATATTTTTCATCTCTCTGTGTTTCATAAATGTCCTTCAATTCGCAAGAGGCTGAATGTATCTCACCAGAGAAAGCCTCCAAGCGAACAAAACAGCGCCCCTCTGTCTCAGTATGTGCAGCCCATCTATCTGATTCTGTCTGGTCAAAGAGTATTGCATTGTTGTCCCCCTTAGCATTGAATGCAAGGGAAGCCAGCGAGCATTTGGCCTCTTGAATTTGTTATAAAATAATAGCATTAAGCTAAACTGAGTGAGCTCAGCTGTGAATGGTCCTGGCGCACCAAAAAAAGTGTTAAGGTAATCCAGTTTGGATTTGACTTCACACCATTCACATTACATCAGAAGCCAAACATCATTAATAGAAAAAATATAAGTTTTGCATCTTCTGTTGTTGTCCTCTGGTAACTAGCTAGCTAAAATCGGCCCTTTCCTAAATTAGCCATGGATATAGATAAGGATCTGGACTTGTGGTTTTACTTAATTATCTGTACTGGACAATTATTATAATAATTGTAATCTGATCCAACTACAATTACAAAAAAAAGACCTTGTTTGTCTTGCAGCCTACTCAATCACTTTTTATAGCTACAGTTTACAGGCCTCCTGGGCCATATACAGCATTCCTTACTGAGTTCCCTGAATTCCTATCAGACCTTGTAGTCATGGCAGATAATATTCAAATTTTTGGTGACTTTAATATTCACATGGAAAAGTCCACAGACCCACTCCAAAAGGCTTTCGGAGCCGTCATCGACTCAGTTGGTTTTGTCCAACATGTCTCCGGACCTACTCACTGTCACAGTCATACTCTGGACCGAGTTTTGTCCCGTGGAATAAATGTTGTGGATCTTATTGTTTTTCCTCATAATCCTGGACTATTGAACCATCATTTTATTACATTTGCAATCGCAACAAATAATCTGCACAGACCCCAACCAAGGATCATCAAAAGCCGTGCTATAAATTCTTGGACACCCAAAGATTCCTAGATGCTCTTCCAGACTCCCTCCACCTACCCAAGGACGCCAGAGTACAAAAATCAGTTAACCACCTAACTGAGGGACTCAATTTAACCTTGTGTAATACCCTAGATGCAGTCTCACCCCTAAAAACGTTTGTCATAAGAAACTAGCTCCCTGGTATACAGAAAATACCCGAGCTCTGAAGCAAGCTTCCAGAAAATTGGAATGGAAATGGCGCTATACCAAACTGGAAGTCTTCTGACTGGCTTGGAAAGACAGTACCGTGCACTATCGAAGAGCACTCACTGCTGCTCAATCATCCTATTTTTCCAACTTAATTGAGGAAAATAAGAACAATCCTAAATTTATTTTTGATACTGTCGCTAAGCTAACTAAAAAGCAGTATTCCCCAAGAGAGGATGGCTTTCACTTCAGCAGTGAAAAATTCATGAACTTCTTTGATGAAAAGATCATGATCATTAGAAAGCAAATTACGGACTCCTTCTTAAATCTGCGTATTACTCTAAAGCTCAGTTGTCCTGAGTCTGCACAACACTACCAGGACCTAGGATCAAGGGAGACACTCAACTTTATTTATTACTATATCTCGACACATTGATGAAGATAGTCATGGCCTCTAAACCTTCAATCAAGGCACCAGGCGAGACCCAAATGCAGACACAGGAGGCAGATGGTTGGAGTCTTACAATGTTTATTAATCCAAAGGGCTAGGCAAGAGAATGGTCGTGGACAGGCAAAAAGGTCAAAACCAGATCAGAGTCCAGGAGGTACAGAGTGGCAGACAGGCTCGTGGTCAAGGCACTGGTTCCTATTCCAACTAAACTACTGAAAGAGCTGCTTCCTGTGCTTGGC
The DNA here is from genome assembly GCF_965601325.2 of Salmo salar. Classification (NCBI taxonomy): domain Eukaryota; kingdom Metazoa; phylum Chordata; class Actinopteri; order Salmoniformes; family Salmonidae; genus Salmo; species Salmo salar. The sequence goes on along the minus strand of NC_138306.1, from coordinate 8,803,069 downwards.
TGTCCTGTTGAACATAATAAATGGCTCTCTATCCACCGGATGTGTACCAAACTCACTAAAAGTGGCAGTAATAAAGCCTCTCTTGAAAAAGCCAAACCTTGACCCAGAAAAAATAAAACTAATTGAATCTCCCATTCCTCTCAAAAATATTTGGAAAAGCTGTTGCACAGCAACTCACTGCCTTCCTGAAGACAAACAATGTATATGAAATGCTTCAGTCTGGATTTAGACCCCATCATAGCACTGAGACTGCATTTTTGAAGGTGGTAAATTACCTTTTAATTCCGTCAGACCAAGGCTCTGCATCTGTCCTCGTGCTCCTAGACCTTAGTGCTGCTTTTGATACCATCGATCACCACAATCTTTTGGAGAGATTGGAAACTCAAATTGGTCTACACGGACAAGTTCTGGCCTGCTATAGATCTTATCTGTCAGAAAGATATCAATTTGTCTCTGTAGATGGTTTTTTTCCTCTGACAAATCCACTGTAAATTTGTGTTCCTCAAAGCTCCGTTTTAGGACCACTATATATTTTACCTCTTGGTGATGTCATTTGGAAACATAATGTTAACTTTCACTGATATGTGGATGAAACACAGCTGTACATTTAGATGAAACATGGTGAAGCCCCAAAATTGCCATCCATGGAAGCCTGTGTTTCAGACATAAAGAAGTAGACAGCAGAAAATGTTCTACTTTTAAAACCTGTTAGGGCTAGGGGGCAGTATTGACACAGCCGGATAAAAAAACGTACCCGATTTAATCTGGTTACTACTCCTGCCCAGTAACTAGAATATGCATATAATTATTGGCTTTGGATAGAAAACACCCTAAAGTTTCTAAAACTGTTTGAATGGTGTCTGTGAGTATAACAGAACTCATATGGCAGGCCAAAACCTGAGAAGATTTCAAGCAGGAAGTGGCCTGTCTGAGAAGTTGTGTTTCATCTTGGCTCTTTTTATTGAAGACTCAGGATCTGTGCAATAACGTGACACTTCCTACGGCTTCCATAGGCTCTCAGAGCCCAGGAAAAAGCTGAACAATATCGAGGCAGGCTCTGGCTGAAACACTTTATCGCTTTTGGCAAGTGGCCACTCAGAGTACTATGGGCTTAGGCGCGTGCCCGCGTCGACCGAATGCTTTCTTTTCCTTTGTCTGTTTACCTAAACGCAGATTCCCGGTCAGAATATTATCGCTTTATGAGAAAAATGGCATAAAAATTGATTTTAAACAGGTTGACATGCTTCGAAGTACGGTAATGGAATATTTAGAATTTTTTGTCACGAATTGCGCCATGCTCGCCACCCTTATTTACCCTTTAGGATAGTTTCTTGAACGCACGAACAAAACGCCGCTGTTTGGATATAACGATGGATTATTTTGGACCAAACCAACATTTGTTATTGAAGTAGAAGTCATGGGAGTGCATTCTGACGAAGACAACAAAGGTAATAACATTTTTCTTATAGTAAATCTGACTTTGATGAGTGCTAAACTTGCTGGGTGTCTAAATAGCTAGCCCTGTGATGCCGGGCTATCTACTGAGAATATTGCAAAATGTGCTTTCACCGAAAAGCTATTTTAAAATAGGACATATCGAGTGCATAGAGGAGTTCTGTATCTATAATTCTTAAAATAATTGTTATGCTTTTTGTGAACGTTTATCGTGAGTAATTTAGTAAATTCACCGGCAGTGTTCGGTGGGAATGCTAGTCACATGCTAATGTAAAAAGCTGGTTTTTGATATAAATATGAACAAAACATGCATGTATTGTATAACATAATGTCCTAGGGTTGTCATCTGATGAAGATCATCAAAGGTTAGTGCTACATTTAGCTGTGGTTTGGGTTTATGTGACATTATATGCTAGCTTGAAAAATGGGTGTCTGATTATTTCTGGCTGGGTAGTCTGCTGACATAATCTAATGTTTTGCTTTCGTTGTAAAGCCTTTTTGAAATCGGACAGTGTGGTTAGATTAACGAGAGTCTTATCTTTAAAATGGTGTAAAATAGTCATATTTTAGAAAAATTGAAGTAATAGCATTTCTAAGGTATTTGAATAACGCGCCACAGGATTGAACTGGCTGTTGAGTAGGTGGGACCCACCAAGCCCATAGAGGTTAAACTCAGACAAAACAGAGATGCTAGTTCTAGGTCCCAAGAAACAAAGAGATCTTCTGTTGAATCTGACAGTTAATCTTGATTGTTGTACAGTCGTCTCAAATAAAACTGTGAAGGACCTCGGTGTTACTCTGGACCCTGATCTCTTTTGATGAACATATCAAGACTGTTTCAAGGACAGCTTTTTTCCATCTACGTAACATTGCTAAAATCTGAAACTTTCTGTCCAAACATGATGCAGAAAAACTCCACCTGGTCGTGCTGCTGCTCCAGTTTCAACTGTTCTGCCTGCGACTATGGAACCCTGACCTGTTCACCGGACGTGCTACCTTGTCCCAGACCTGCTGTTTTCAACTCTCTAGAGACAGCAAGAGTGGTAGAGATACTCTGAATGATCGGCTATGAAAGCCAACTGACATTTAATCCTGAGGTGCTGACCTGTTGCACCCTCTACAACCAGTGTGATTATTATTATTTGACCCTGCTGGTCATCTATGAGCATTCGAACATCTTGGCCATGTTCTGTTATAATCTCCACCCGGCACAGTCAGAAGAGGACTGGCCACCCCTTATAGTCTTGTTCCTCTCTAGGTTTATTCCTAGGTTCCGGCCTTTCTAGGGAGTTTTTCCTAGCCACCTTGCTTCTACACCTGCATTGCTTGCTGTTTGGGGTTTTAGGCTGGGTTTCTGTACAGCACTTTGTGACATCAGCTGATGTAAGAAGGGCTTTATAAATACATTTTGATTGATTGATGCCATGTTACCATAGCAGTTGGCTTGGCTATACACTGTGTGCACAATTATTAGGCAAGTGAGTATTCTGATCTCATCATTATTTCTATTCACATTTTCGAACTCCAAACCATATAAACTTGAATGCTTATTGGATTTAATCATTTTCAGGTGATATGTATTTGTGTAATGAGGGAGGGTGTGGCGAAAGTGAATAACACCTTATATCAAGGTGTGCATAATTGTTAGGCAGCCTCATTACCTCAGGTAAAATGGGCCAAAAAAGAAATTTAACTGACACTGAAAAGCCAAAAATGTATTTCAGACGGATGCAACACTCTTTAAATAGCTAAACTATTGAGGTGTGACCACCGGATATTCAAACGTTTTGTTGCGAATAGTCAACTGGGGTGCAAAAAACGCATGGGGAAGAAAACGCGCAAATTAACTGCAAAAGACTTGAGAAGAATTAAACGTCAAACTACCAGTAACCCATTATCCTCCAGTGCCACCGTATTCTAGAACTGCAACCTACCTGAAGTGTTCAGAAGTACAAGGTGTCAGGTGCTCAGAGACATGGCCAAGGTCAAGAAGACTGAAACAAGACCACCACTAAATAAGATTCACAAGTTGAAGCGTCAAGATTGGGCAAAGTAATACCTGAAGACGTATTTTTCAAAGGTTTTATGGACAGATGAAATGAAAGTGACTCTTGATGGACCAAATGGATGGGCCTGTGGCTGGATCAGTATTGGACACAGGGCACCACTTTGAGTCAGGTGCCAGCAAGGTGAAGGAGGGGTACTGGTATGGGCTGCTATCATTGAGGATGAGGTACAGTGGGGGAAAAAAGTATTTGATCCCCTGCCGATTTTGTACGTTTGCCCACTTACAAAGAAATTATCAGTCTATAATTTTAATGGTAGGTTTATTTGAACAGTGAGAGACAGAATAACAACAAAATCCAGAAAAACGCATGTCAAAAATGTTATAAAATGAGGGAAATAAGTATTTGACCCCTCTGCAAAACATGACTTAGTACTTCGTGGCAAAACCCTTGTTGGCAATCACAGAGGTCAGACGTTTCTTGTAGTTGGCCACCAGGTTTGCACACATCTCAGGAGGGATTTTGTCCCACTCCTCTTTGCAGATCTTCTCCAAGTCATGGTTTCGAGGCTAACGTTTGGCAACTCGAACCTTCAGCTCCATCCACAGATTTTCTATGGGATTAAGGTCTGGAGACTGGCTAGGCCACTCCAGGACCTTAATGTGCTTCTTCTTGAGCCACTCCTTTGTGGCCTTGGCCATGTGTTTTGGGTCATTGGAATGCCCATCCACGACCCAATTTTAATACCCTGGCAGAGGGATGGAGGTTCTCACCCAAGATTTGATGGTACATGGCCCCGTCCATCGTCCCTTTGATGCGGTGAAGTTGTCCTGTCCCCTTAGCAGAAAAACACCCCCAAAGCATAATGTTTCCATTTCCATGTTTGATGGTGGAGATGGTGTTCTTGGGGTCATAGGCAGCATTCCTCCTCCTCCAAACACGGCGAGTTGATGGCAAAGAGCTCCATTTTGGTCTCATCTGACCACAACACTTTCACCAGTTGTCCTCTGAATCATTCAGATGTTCATTGGCAAACTTCAGACGGGCATGTATATGTATTCTTGAGCAGGGGGACCTTGCGGGCGCTGCAGGATTTCAGTTCTTCACAGTGTAGTGTGATACCAATTGTTTTCTTGGTGACTATGGTCCCAGCTGCTTTGAGATCATTGACAAGATCCTCCCGTGTAGTTCTGGGCTAATTCCTCATCGTTCTCATGATCATTCCAACTCCACGAGGTGAGATCTTGCATGGAGCCCCAGGCCGAGGGATATTGACAGTTCTTTTGTGTTTCTTCCATCTGCGAATAATCGCACCAAATGTTGTCACCTTCTCACCAAGCTGCTTGGCGATGGTCTTGTAGCCCATTCCAGCCTTGTGTAGGTCTACAATCTTCTCCCTGACATCCTTGGAGAGCTCTTTGGTCTTGGCCATGGTGGAGAGTTTGGAATCTGATTGATTGATTGCTTCTGTGGACAGGTGTCTTTTTTACAGGTAACAAGCTGCGGTTAGGAGCACTCCCTTTAAGAGTGTGCTCCTAATCTCAGCTCGTTACCTGTATAAAAGACACCTGGGAGCCAGAAATCTTTCTGATTGAGAGGGGGTCAAATACTTAATTCCCCTCATTAAAATGCAAATCAATTTATAACATTTTTGACATGTTTTTGTTGTTGTTATTCTGTCTCTCACTGTTCAAATAAACCTACCATTAAAATTATAGACTGTCAGTGGGCAAACGTACAAAATCAGCAGGGGATCAAATACTTTTTCCCCCCACTGTAGTTGGACCTTTTCGGGTTGAAGATGGACTGAAACTCAACTCCCAAACCTACTGCCAGTTTCTGGAAGATTCTTTCATCAAACAGTGGTACAGGAAGAAGTCCTCAGCATTCTAGAAGGCCATGATCTTTATGCAGGACAATGCTCCATCACATGCATCCAAGTACTCCACTATTTGGCTAGCCAGCAAGGGCCTCAAAGATGCCTGAATAATGACCTGGCCCCCTTCCTCACCTGACTTAAATCCTATTGAGAACTTGTGGGCCCTTCCCAAACATGAGATTTACAGTGATGGAAGACAATACACCTTTTTGAACAGCATTTGGGAGGCTGTGGTTGCTGCTTCAGCGAAAATTGATCGTGAACAGATCAAGAAACTGACAGACTCCATGGATGGAAGGCTCATGGCAGTTATTGAATATAAGGGTGGCTATATTGGTCACTGAATATTTTTGAAAGGCCAAAAATGTTATATAATTGTCTATTTGTGTTACCTATCTGTTACACTTACTCTAAAAATTGAGAATAAACAAGTGAGTTGAGAGAAATTATTTTTGTAATTTTGTTGCCTAATAATTGTGCACACTTATATATTTCCCTGAGAAAGACAAATCTCACTTTTCCTTTGTTAAACAATCAGGTTTGAGGTTCAATAACATTTATTTATTTTTATTTAACCAGGTAGGCAAGTTGAGAACAAGTTCTCATTTACAATTGCGACCTGACCAAGATAAAGCAAAGCAGTTCGACAACAATACAGAGTTACACATGGAGTAAAAACAAACATACAGTAGAAAAATAAGTCTATATACAATATGAGCAAATGAGGTGAGATAAGGGAGGTAAAGGCAAAAAGGTCATGGTGGCAAAGTAAATACAATATAGCAAGTAAAACACTGGAATGGTAGATTTGTAGTAGAAGAAAGTGCAAAGTGGAATAGAAATAATGGGGTGCAAAGGAGCAAAATAAATAAATACAGTAGGGGAAGACGTAGTTGTTTGGGCTAAATTATAGACGGGCTATGGATTGACTGAGAGCATTGTGTTTGTTCAACAATAAAATTAATCCTGAGGAATACAATTTGCCTAATAATTGTGCACGCAGTGTATAGCAGATCAAAGACCAAGTGAAACATAGGGGTAGGGTTGTAGAGAATTGAAGGACTGTGAATGTAATAAGAACCCTTAGGTGCTGGCTTAAGGCTAGTAGCAACCACTACAGAATGTCCGGTCAGAACATGGATGAGGCGGATGTTCAGATTAAGGGGAGTTTAATGGAAGAAGATGTACACATTCACGTCACACATCTGACCACTCATGGTTCAGATAACTGAGAATCATGTCCAGTGAGAACTGACTTTAACTATGTGGTTCTGAAAGGAAAGAAAACTTAGGCTATAGCACTGCTATAATATGAATGACATGGCTGTATAAGCTAGCACAGGTAAGTAAATAACAGCAAGGGCTAGCCACTACAGCAGGCATAAGGCCTAGTCACATGGCAAAAGACTAAACAGCCTATTGGACTTGTTCATTTGAGCACATTTGCCTGAGTTTCATGTGTACATTGCAGTAATATTGAAATGTATACATAATATAATTAAAATGAGCATGAGTGAAATACTGTATGTAGAATAGAAAAGAGCCTAGCACCATGAATGAGCAATGCTAATAAACGGCTAATCGCTAAAAGTCATGCAAAAATGCTCATTCATTCCAATGCAAAATGCTAACGGTAGTGCTAACGCTAGCGGGAGGGTGAGCTAGCTAACAAGCTCAACAAACGGTAATTATACACAATTCTCAACAAAACTTAACTCCATATAATATGACACAGATCTCAAGGCACATACATTTAGATGTACACACAATTAAATATAAGACATATAGGGATTCAGTCCACAAGAGGAAATGTTCAGCAGGAGGGAAAACACGTTTCTGACCACACAGCGTGCTGGGGTCATAGACTAACTGAAACTGAAATCCCGGCCACTAATAGGCTGAAGAAGATGTGGTGATAAGTATTTGGCCTGACCTTTACCAATAAGACACTAACACATGTGGGGGTCTTCTGAATGGGAGACTAAGCTGCCCGACTAGAACTAACCAGAAGGGATGGTTCGAATCAGCTGAATGCAGCTGGGCTTTTAACATCAAATTTTATTGGTCACATGCAGATGTTAATGCAAGCATAGGGAAATGTTTGTGCTTCTTGTTTCGACCATGCAGTAATATCTAACAAGTAATCTAAAAATTTCACAACAAATACCTTATACACACAAGTGTAAAGGAATGAATAAGAATATGTTCAAATAAATATATGGATGAGCGATGGCCGAACGGCAAAGGCAAGATGGAGTCAATAGTATAGAGTACAGTAAATACATATGAGATGAGTAATGTAGGGTATGTAGACATTATATAAAGTGGCATTGTTTAAAAGTGACTAGTTGCATCCAATTTTTTATTATTAAAGTGGCTAGTGATTTGAGTCAGTATGCTGGCAGCAGCAACTCAATGTTAGTGATGGCTGTTTAACAGTCTGATGGCCTTGAGATATAATCTGTTTTTCAGTCTCTCGGTCCCAGCTTTGATGCACCTGTACTGACTTTGCCTTCTGGATGATAGCGGGGTGAAGAGGCAGTGGCTCGGGTGGTTGTTGTCCTTGATTAACTTTTTGGCCTTCCTGTGACATCGGGTGGTGTAGGTGTCCTGGAGGGCAGGTAGTTTGCCCCCGGTGATGTGTTGTGCAGACCTCACTAGCCTCTGGAGAGCCTTGCAGTTGTGGGTGGAGCAGTTGCCGTATCAGGCGGTGATACAGCCCGACAGGATGCTTTCGATTGAGCATCTGTAAAAGTTTTTGGGTGTTTTAGGTGACAAGCCAAATTTCTTCAGCCTCCTGAGGTTGACGAGGCGCTGTTGCGCCTTCTTCACCACTCTGTCTGTGTGGGTGGACCATTTCAGTTTGTCCGTGATGATACACCGAGGAACTTTCCACCTTCTCTACTACTGTCCCGTCGATGTGATAGGGGGGTGCTCCCCTGATGTATCCTGAAGTCCACGATCATCTCCTTTGTTTTGTTGACATTGAGTTGAGGTTATTTTCCTGACACCACACTCCGAGGTCCCTCACTTCCTCCCTGTAGGCCGTCTTGTCATTGTTGGTAATCAAGCCTACCACTGTAGTGCCGTCTGCAAACTTGATGATTGAGTTGGAGGCGTGCATGGCCACGCAGTCATGGGTGAAAAGGGAGTACAGGAGAGAGCTGAGAACGCACCCTTGTGGGGCCCAAGTGTTGAGGATCAGATGTTTCTTACCCTCACCACCTGGGTGCGGCCGATCGGAAAGTCCAAGACCCAGGGTTTCGAGCTTAATGACGAGTTTGGAGGGTACAATGCTGAGCTGTAGTCAATGAACAGCATTCTTACATAGGTATTCCTCTTGTCCAGATGGGTTAGGGCAGTGTGATTGTGATTGCGTCGCCTGTGGACCTATTGGAGCGGTAAGCAAATTGGAGTGGGTCTAGGGTGTCAGGTAGGTTGGAGGTGATATGATCCTTGACTAGTCTCTCAAAGCACTTCATGATGACAGAAGTGAGTGCTACGGGGCGATAGTCATTTAGCTCAGTTACCTTAGCTTTCTTGGGAACAGGAACAATGGTGGCCCTCTTGAAGCAACAGCAGACTGGGACTGGAATTGACTGAATATGTCCGTAAACACACCAGCCAGCTGGTCTGTACATGCTCTGAGGACGCGGCTAGGGATGTCATCTGGGCCGGCAGCCTTGCGAGGGTTAACTCTTTTAAATGTTTTACTCACGTTGGCTGCGGTGTAGGAGAGTCGCAGGTTTTGGTAGCGGGCAGTGTCTGTGGCACTGTATTGTCCTCAAAGCGAGCAAAGAAGTTGTTTAGTTTGCCTAGGAGCAAGACATCGGGGTCCGCAACGGGGCTGGTTTTCTTTTTGTAGTCTGTGATTGACTGTAGACCCTGCCACATACCTCTCGTATCTGAGCCGTTGAATTGTGACTCTACTTGGTCTCTATACTGACACTTAGCTTGTTTGATTGCCTTGCGAAGGGAATAGCTACACTGTTTGTATTCGGTCATGTTTCCGGTCGCCTTGCCCTTATTAAAAGCAGTGGTTCGCGCTTTCAGTTTTGTGCGAATGCTGCCATCAATCCATGGTTTCTGGTTGGGGAAGGTTTTAATTGTCGCCGTGGGTACAACATCACCTATGCACTTGCTAATAAACTCGCTCACTGAATCAGCGTATACATCAATGTTGTTGTTCGACGCTATCCGGAACATATCCCAGTCCACGTGATCGAAGCAATCTTGAAGCGTGGAATCAGATTGGTTAGACCTGAGCATGGCCGTTTCCTGTTTTAGTTTCTGTCTATAGGTTGGGAGTAACAAAATGGAGTCGTGGTCATATTTGCCGAAAGGAGGACTAGGGAGGGCTTTGTATGCGTCACGGAAGTAGGAGTAACAATGGTCCAGAATTTTCCTACCCGTGTCGCTCATTCGATATGCTGATAAAATTTAGGGAGCATTGTTTTCAAATTAGCCTTGTTAAAAACCCCAGCTACAATAAATGCAGCCTCAGGATATGTGGTTTCCAGTTTACATAGAGTCCAAGGAAGTTCTTTCAGGGCCGTCGAGGTGTCTGCTTAGGGGGGGATGTACACGACTGTGATTATAATCGAAGAGGATTCTCTTGGTAGATAATGCGGTCGGCATTTCATTGTAAGGAATTCTAGGTCAGGTGAACAAAAGGACTTGAGTTCCTGTATGTTGTTATGATCACACTGCGACTCGTTAATCATAAGGCATACACCCCCGCCCTTCTTCTTACCAGAAAGATGTTTGTTTCTGTCGGCGCGATGCGTGAAGAAACCTGGTGGCTGTACCGACTCTGATAACGTATCCCGAGTGAGCCATGTTTCCGTGAAACAGAGAATGTTACAATCTCTGATGTCTCTCTGGAAGGCAACCCTTGTTCGGATTTTGTCTACCTTGTTGTCAAGAGACTGGACATTGGCTAGTAGTATACTCGGGAGAGGTGTGCGATGTGCCCATCTATGGAGCCTGACCAGAAGACCGCTCCGTCTGCCCCTTCTGTGGTGCCATTGTTTTGGGTCACCTGCTGGGATCCGATTAATTGTCCTGGGTGGTGGACCAAACAGAAGATCTGCTTCGGGAAAGTCGTCTTCCTGGTCGTAATGTTGGTAAGTTAACGTTGCTCTTATATCCTGTAGTTCCTCCCGGCTGTATGTAATAAGGCTTAACATTTCCTGGGGTAACAGTGTAAGAAATAATACATTAAAAAACGAATTACTGCATAGTTTAACCTGTCTGGGATAGGGGGCAGTATTTTCACGGCCGGATAAAAAAACGTACTCGATTTAAACTGGTTACTACTCTTGCCCAGAAACGAGAATATGCATATAATTAGTAGATTTGGATAGGAAACTCTAAAGTTTCTAAAACAGAACTCAAATAGCAGGCAAAAACCTGAGAAAATTCCAAGCAGGAAGTGGCCTGTCTGCGAATTTGTAGTTCTCCTTTTGCTTCACTATCGAAACTACAGTGCCTGTGGGGTTATGTAGCACTTTCTAAGGCTTCCATTGGCTCTCTAAAGCATTCAGAAAGCAGATTGAGGAATCTCCTGTCTCTGGGCAGAGTACAGGAGCACAGTTTGTCAGTGGACTGCCTGGTGACTAAGAGATTGGAAATGCGCATTCACCAGGCCGCCATTTTTTTCTCTTCCTTTTATACAGCATTGTCCGGTTGGAATATTATCGCTATTTTACGAGAAAAATAGCATAAAAATTGATTTTAAACAGCGTTTGACATGCTTCTAAGTACGGTAATGGAACATTTTGAAATTTTTTGTCTCGAAATGCGCTCACGCGTTACCCTTTGGATAGTGGCCTGAACGCACGAAAAAAACGGAGGTATTTGGACATAACTATGGATTATTTGGAACAAAAACAAAATTTATTGTGGAAGTAGCAGTCCTGGGAGTGCATTCTGACGAAGAACAGCAAAGGTAATCTAATTTTTCTAATACTAAATCTGAGTTTAGTGAGCCCCGAACTTGGCGGGTGTCAAATTAGCTAGCCGTGATGGCTGAGCTATGTACTCAGAATATTGCAAAATGTGCTTTCGCCGAAAAGCTATTTTAAAATCTGACATAGCGATTGCATAAAGGAGTTCTGTATCTATAATTCTTAAAATAATTATGTATTTTGTCAACGTTTATCCTCTCTGGGCTAGGCAGGACGAATTCGTCCCACCTACGCAACAGCCAGTGTAATCCAGTGGCGTGATTTTCAAATACCTTAGAAATGCTATTACTTCAATTTCTCAAACATATGACTATTTTACAGCATTTTAAAGACAAGACTCTCGTTAATCTAACGACACTGTCCGATTTCAAAAAGGCTTTACAACGAAAGCAAAACATTAGATTATGTCAGCAGAGTACCCAGCCAGAAATAATCAGACACCCATTTTTCAAGCTAGCATATAATGTCACAAAAACCCAGAAGACAGCTAAATGCAGCACTAACCTTTGATGATCTTCATCAGATGACACACCTAGGACATTATGTTATACAATACATGCATGTTTTGTTCAATCAAGTTCATATTTATATCAAAAACCAGCTTTTTACATGTGACGTTCAGAACTAGCATGCCCCCCGCAAACATCAGGTGAATTTACTAAATTACTCACGATAAACGTTCACAAAAAGCATAACAATTATTTTAAGAATTGTAGATACAGAAGTCCTTTGTGCAATCGAGGTGTCCGATTGTAAAATAGCTTTTCGGTGAAAGCACATTTTGCAATATTCTCAGTAGATAGCCCAGCCATTACGGCTAGCCATTTAGACACCGACCAAGTTTAGCCCTGACCAAACTCCAATTTACTATTACAAAAGTTTGATTACCTTTGTTGTCTTCGTCAGAATGCACTCCCAGGACTGCTACTTCAATAACAAATGTTGGTTTGGTCCAAAATAATCCATCGTTATATCCAAATAGCAGCGTTTTGTTCGTGCGTTCCAAGACACTATCCGAAGTGTAAGTAAGGGTCACGAGCATGGCGCAATTCGTGACAAAAAAATTCTAAATATTCCATTACCGTACTTCGAAGCATGTCAACCGCTGTTTAAAATCCATTTTTATGCCATTTCTCGTAAAAAGCGATAATATTCCGACCGGGAATCTGCGTTTAGGTAAACAGAGGAAAGAAAACAAAGCAGTCGGTCGACGCGGGCACGTGCCTGAGTCTCACAGTACTGTAACCAGCCACTACCCAAACGCGCTACTTTTTTTTCAGCCAGAGCCTGCAAAGCCACGATTGAGCTTTTTGCCGCCTTCTGAGAGCCCATTGGAGCCGTAGGAAGTGTCACGTAACAGCAGAGATCCTTTGTTTTGGATAGAGATGACAAAGAAGGCCAAGAAATGGTCAGACAGGCCACTTCCTGTAAAGGAATCTCTCAGGTTTTGACCTGCCATTTGAGTTCTGTTATACTCACAGACACCATTCAAACAGTTTTAGAAACTTTAGGGTGTTTTCTATCCAAAGCCAATAATTATATGCATATTCTAGTTACTGGGCAGGAGTAGTAACCAGATTAAATCGGGTACGTTTTTTATCCAGCCGTGTCAATACTGCCCCCTAGCCCTAACAGGTTATCATGAGTAATTTAGTAAATTCACCGGAAGTTTTCGGTGGGAATACAATTTCTGAACATCACACGCCAATGTAAAAAGCTGTTTTTTGATATAAATATGAACTTGACTGAATAAAACATGCATGCATTGTATAACATAATGTCCTAGGAGTGTCATCTGATGAAGATCATCAAAGGTTAGTGCTGCATTTAGCGTTTTTGTGACATATATGCTTGCTTGAAAAATGGCTGTGTGTCTATGTACTCTCCTAACATAATCTAATGTTTTGCTTTCGCTGTAAAGCCTTTTTGAAATCGGACAATGGGGTTAGATTAACGAGAGTCTTATCTTTCAAATGGTCCTATGTTGAAATATTGAAATTATAGCATTTTTGAGGTTTTGTATTTCGCGCCACACTCTTCCACTGGCTGTGGGATGCTGACGTCCCACCTAGCCCATAGAAGTTAAGCTAACATTTGGCTGATTGTCATAACAACAACAGTGAAACAAAAATGTCCTTGAGGACTTCTCTAGAAATTGTTGGCTTTGTTACAGGAAAGATTGAAAAGAGAATGACGTTGTTTCATTGTGTGGCAACTGAATGCAAGTGAAAGTGGTTGAGTATTTTATTTTACCCTTATTTTACTAGGCAAGTCAGTTAAGAACAAATTCTTATTAGGGTTAGGGTGGCAGGGATTGCCTTGTCCCATCGCTCACTAGCAACTCCTGTGGTGGGCCAGGCGCAGTGCACGCTGACATGGTCGCCAGGTGTGCGGTGTTTCCTCTGACACATTGGTGCAGCTGGCTTCCGCGTTAAGTGAGCATTGTGTCAAGAAGCAGTGCAGCTTGGTTGGGTTGTGGAAAAGGAATGTCCACCAGAGCTGTTGACAGAGAACTGAATGTTAATTTCTCTACCATAAGCCGCCTCCAATGTCATTTTAGAGAATTTGTTTGTGTTTGGGATGCTCTGGATCGACGTATAATATCCAGCAACTTTGCACAGCCATTGAATAGGAGTGGGACAACATGCCTGATCTACAGTGGGGCAAAAAAGTATTTAGTCAGCCACCAATTGTGCAAGTTCCCCACTTAAAAAGATGAGAGGCCTGTAATTTTCATCATAGGTACACGTCAACTATGACAGACAAAATGAGAAAAAAAATCCAGAAAATCACATTGTAGGATTTTTAATGAATTTATTAGCAAATTATGGTGGAAAATAAGTACACTGCTCAAAAAAATAAAGGGAACACTTAAACAACACAATGTAACTCCAAGTCAATCACACTTCTGTGAAATCAAACTGTCCACTTAGGAAGCAACACTGATTGACAATAAATTTCACATGCTGTTGTGCAAATGGAATAGACAACAGGTGGAAATTATAGGCAATTAGCAAGACACCCCCAATAAAGGAGTGGTTCTGCAGGTGGTAACCACAGACCACTTCTCAGTTCTTATGCTTCCTGGCTGATGTTTTGGTCACTTTTGAATGCTGGCGGTGCTTTCACTCTAGTGGTAGCATGAGACGGAGTCTACAACCCACACAAGTGGCTCAGGTAGTGCAGCTCATCCAGGATGGCACATCAGTGCGAGCTGTGGCAAGACGGTTTGCTGTGTCTGTCAGCGTAGTGTCCAGAGCATGGAGGCACTACCAGGAGACAGGCCAGTACATCAGGAGACATGGAGGAGGCCGTAGGAGGGCAGCAACCCAGCAGCAGGACCGCTACCTCCGCCTTTGTGCAAGGAGGAGCACTGCCAGAGCCCTGCAAAATGACCTCCAGCAGGCCACAAATGTGCATGTGTCTGCTAAAATGGTCAGAAACAGATTCCATGAGGGTGGTATGAGGGCCCGACGTCCACAGGTGGTGGTTGTGCTTACAGCCCAACATCGTGCAGGACGTTTGGCATTTGCCAGAGAACACCAAGATTGGCATATTCGCCACTGGTGCCCTGTGCTCTTCCCAGATGAAAGCAGGTTCACACTGAGCACATGTGACAGACGTGACAGAGTCTGGAGACGCCGTGGAGAACGTTCTGCTGCCTGCAACATCTTCCAGCATGACCGGTTTGGTGGTGGGTCAGTCATGGTGTGGGGTGGCATTTCTTTGGGGGACCGCACAGCCCTCCATGTGCTCGCCAGAGGTAGCCTGACTGCCATTAGGTACCGAGATGAGATCCTCAGACCCCTTGTGAGACAATATGCTGGTGCGGTTGGCCCTGGGTTCCTCCTAATGCAAAACAATGCTAGACCTCATGTGGCTGGAGTGTGTCAGCAGTTCCTGCAAGAGGAAGGCATTGATGCTATGGACTGGCCCGCCCATTCCCCAGACCTGAATCCAATTGAGCACATCTGGGACATCATGTCTCGCTCCATCCACCAACGCCACGTTGCACAACAGACTGTCCAGGAGTTAGCGGATGCTTTAGTCCAGGTCTGGGAGGAGATCCCTCAGGAGACCATCCGCCACCTCATCAGGAGCATGCCCAGGCGTTGTAGGGAGGTCATACAGGCACGTGGAGGCCACACACACTACTGAGCCTCATTTTGACTTGTTTTAAGGACATTACATCAAAGTTGGATCAGCCTGTAGTGTGGTTTTCCACTTTAATTTTGAGTGTGACTCCAAATCCAGACCTCCATGGGTTGATACATTTGATTTCCATTGATTATTTTTGTGTGGTTTTGTTGTCAGCACATTCAACTATGTAAAGAAAAAAGTATTTAATAAGATTATTTCTTTCATTCAGATCTAAGATGTGTTGTTAAAGTGTTCCCTTTATTTTTTTGAGCGTAATATATTTGGTCACCTACAAACAAGCAATATTTCTGGCTCTCACAGACCTGTAACTTCTTCTTTAAGAGGCTCCTCTGTCCTCCACTCGTTACCTGTATTAACCTCTTGTCGTTCGCCTAGGATAGGGGGCGCTACAGCGATTTTTGAAAAGAATTAGTGCCCATTTTAAACGGCCTCCTACTCAAACTCAGAAGCTAGGATATGCATATAATTAATACTTGTGGATAGTAAACACCCTAAAGTTTCTAAAACTGTTTGAATGGTGTCTGTGAGTATAACAGAACTCATATGGCAGTCAAAACCCCGAGACCGATCGTAACAGGAAGTGGAATTCTGAATTGCGGACTCAACTTCATCTCGTTGCCAATAAATCACACAGTGAGCAATGGTTCATTGAGCACTTCCTATTGCTTCCACTAGATGTCCCCAGTCTTTCCAAAGTGGTTTGAGTCTCCTACTGTGAAAACTGACTGAATGACACGCTGTGGAACGTGGTCACACGGAGAGGGCGATCACCATTATGACGCCGGTGCCCCTGGCTACCCTCCCCTTTCTAAACGTTTTGAAAGACAATGCAATCTTCCCCCTTGAATCTTATTGGAGCTCTTGTTGAAAAAGGCCCTAAAGATTTATGTTATACAACGTTTGACATGTTTGAACGAACCTAAATGAAGAAAAAAAAAAATGCATTTTTTCGAAAAAGGTGTCCCGCGCACGTCGGAAATGTTGGTGCAGCCTTCAGAACGCGCTAACAAGAACAAGCTATTGGAACATAAAGGATAAATTTTTTCGAACTAAAATACATTTGTTGTGGACCTGGGATTCCTAGAAGTGCTTTCTGATGAAGGTAATCAAAGGTAAGGGATTATTGACAATAGTATACAAGACTAGATTTGATATGCGATTGTTCCAAGATGGCGCTGACCTGTAACGCTAGCCTATTGTTCTGAGTATCGCATCCCCTTTTATCGCAAAGTGTGATTACCCAGTAAAGTTATTTTTAAATCTGGCATTACAGGTGCTTTCAAGAGATATTCATCTATAAATCTTAGAATGACAATATTACATTTTAAAAATGTTTTCGAATAGTAATTTAGTAAATTGTAGTGCTGTTTCACCGGATGCATTTGAGGGAAACAAGTTAGTCAACGTTACGCGCCGATGTAAAATGCTGTTTTTATATATAAATATGAACTTTATTGAACAAAAGAATGCATGTATTGTGTAACATGATGTCCTAGGAGTGTCATTTGATGAAGTTTGTCAAAAGGTTAGTGCTGCATTTAGCTGTTTTTTGGTTATTTGTGATGCATGTGGTTGGTCGGAAAATGGCTGTGGCTACTTTTACGATATACTCCTCTAACATAATCTAATGTTTTGCTTTTGCTGTAAAGCCTTTTTGAAATCGGACAACGTGGCTCGATTCAGGAGAGGTGTATCTATAAAACGATATAACATAGTCCTATATTTGATAGTCCCGCATACGGGACGGAGCCCGACCAGGGGTTAATGGCACCTGTTAGAACTTATCAGTATAAAAGACACCTGTCCACAACCAGTCAAACTCCAAACTCCACTATGGCCAAGACCAAAGAGCTGTCAAAGGACACCAGAAACAAAATTCTAGACCTGCACCAGGCTGGGAAGACTGAATCTGCAATAGGTAAGCAGCTTGGTTTGAAGAAATCAACTATGGGAGCAATTATTAGGAAATGGAAGACATACAAGACCACTTTTAATCTCCCTCGATCTGGGGCTCCACACAAGATCTCACCCCGTGGGGTCAAAATGATCACAAGAACGGTGAGCAAAAATCCCAGGAGCACACGGGGGGGGACCTAGTGAATGACCTGCAGAGAGCTGGGACCAAAGTAACAAAGCCTACCATCAGTAACACACTACGCCGCCAGGGACTCAAATCCTGAAAACCTCCTTCCATCAGCAAGGACATTGAAGATGAAACGTGGCTGGGTCTTTCAGCATGACAATGATCCCAAACACACCGCCCGGGCAACGAAGGATTGGCTTCGTAACAAGCATTTCAAGGTCCTGGAGTGGCCTAGCCAGTCTCCAGATCTCAACCCCATAGAAAATCTTTGGAGGGAGTTGAAAGTCCGTGTTGCCCAGCGACAGCCCCAAAACATCACTGCTCTAGAGGAGTTCTGCATGGAGGAATGGGCCAAAATACCAGCAACAGTGTGTGAAAACCTTGTGAAGACTTACAGAAAACGTTTGACCTGTGTCATTGCCAACAAAGGGTATATAACAAAGTATTGAGATAAACTTTTGTTATTGACCAAATACCTATTTTCCACCATTGTTTGCAAATAAATTCATAAAAAATCCTACAATGTGATTTTCTGGATTTTTTCCCACATTTTGTCTGTCATCGTTGAAGTATATCTATGATGAAAATTACAGGCCTCTCATCTTTTTAAGTGGGAGAACTTGCACAATTGGTGGCTGACTAAATACTTTTTTGCCCCACTGTATGTGAAGGCGATGTGTCGCACTGCATGAGGCAAATGGTGGTCATACCAGATACTGACTGCTTTTCTTATCCACATCCTTACCTATTGGTCTATTATAGTCAGATGGAGAGGTGACGTTATGCAGCGGTCAAAAATTACGTCCTACCCGAACAGGCTGAAAATTCAGGATTATTTTTTAAATGGCTCTTACACAAAAAGGGCATTATCATAATTTTCACAGTAACAGTGTTATTTCGACATCATAGTGTTGAAATCACATCAGAAAACGAGGAAAAACATGCTTTTAAATGCGCTGCCCCTTTAAAATACTCCTGCATATAGATCAGCACTCACTTCAGGGGGCTAGAAGGCTGGAGGGTCACACTGTCACACCCTGATCTTTCACCTGTCTTTGTGCTAGTCCCCCATCTCCCCTAATTATCCACTGTGTATTTATACCTGTGTTCTTTGTTTGTCTGTTGCCAGTTCGTTTTGTTCGTCAAGCATGCCAGAGGTTTTTCCCTTGTTCCTGTCTGTTTCTAGTTCCTTTTTTCTAGTTTTCCTGGTTTTGACCATTCTGCCTACCCTGACCCTGCCTTCCGTCCTGTACCTTGTCCCACCACCCTGGGTTATTGACCTCTGCTTGCCCTAACCCTGAGAATGCCTGCCATACTGTACATTTTGGACTCTGATCTGGATTACTGACATCGTCTGCCCTTGACCTGCCGTTTTGCCAGCCCTGTTCTAGTAATAAACTTTTGTTACTTGGACACTGTCTGCATCTGGGTCTTCCCTAAAACGTGATACAAGACTGTATGATGCTACAGTATGTAAACTCAATTCATCATTATTATGTATGCATGTCCACTGCCTGATGGGAAAAACTGCAGAAAACACTCGAGGCCAGAAACGACTCACAGTCATTGAGAGAATTTCTCACCATCTCCACCCTTTACCATACCGCCATCCTTTTAGCATTCAACATATCTTTTTCTGGGTTCCCAGACAAAATAATTGATACAAAAAGGAAACCACTGGTGTGTGTAATCATAATCGATGTGTGCATGAATGGTGAAAACAGAAAATATGTGGATGTGATATCCATCGTGATCATGCATATTATTTGCTTATGATGAATGACTAATGATCAGCTGGGACATGAGATGAAACATTATCCATAGAATAATTCCTACATCATCGGAGAAATGTGTGTGCATGCCAGAAACATGCATCATCTTTTCAACACTGGGAAGGAAAGACAGAGCAAGACGAGTAGAGAATGAAAATCTCAGGAACTGATGACGAAGCAGATATGCATAAGTAACAACAGAGATTGCCATTCCTGTGGAATAGAAGGAACATCGTTCAAGTAGGAATTCACAAGGACACTGGGAGCAGAAGAAAATCATTGAGGAATAAATATTACACTACCAGTATGACATGTTTCAGAAAATCAACCTGTTACAATGTGAGATTATAGGCATCTAGTAATAGAGAATATACTCTTCTCAAAATTCAAGAATTGCCAACAAAATGATAGAAGCTTATCACAGCAGGAAATTACACAGACACCAGTCTACATCCATGCCAAGCCAAGAAATCATTACAGATTCCCACAAAATTCAATAATGCGAGTAGAGCAGGTGAGTGAGTAGGGCTCAAGGGCACACCTCTCATATGGCTTACACACCTAGATGAGCAGAGAATGGAGCTCGCAGGCGTACTCGCATCACCAGATTCACATGGATGCCCAAAAACGAGTTCTGCTACGATTAACAAAAGGAATTGGGAGTGAATTTCCTCCTCAGACAAATTGGAGAACATTAATCTGCTCCATTATAAAGTCCCAAAATCAATAGGGCCGGACTAAGTTTATTGGTCCCCGGCACTTTCTAAGAAAAGCTAAGCATCTCAAGACAGCAAATTAGCGCTTTAGTTCCCCTAGCCAGGTGCCTGAGAAATTACGGAGCTGGTCCGCTGGAGATATTCAAGACAAACTCCTCCAGAGCGTCTCATTGCCTGCCAGGGATTCTATATGCAGATGAGGCCAGATGGCAGAAGGTAGAGGCCTTCACGGGTCCAAAAAGTTGGACCTGGGGCTTTCGGACCTGATATGTATACATTTTTTAAATATAGAGACTCATTCCGAATGGACCCAAGGACAACTAGACCCATTCCATATATAGACCTGGTCTGGGTTAGGGAAGCAGCAGAAAAGTGCATTTTTATGTTACTTTATAAACCGGAGCTGGTAAAGCGCAAGGGAGAGAAGAGATGCTCTATTCATGGCCAAGCTAGGCTAATTGAGGCTGCATGCAAACAACACCAACTCCATACAGAATATTAAGTAGCAGTCTACCTGTTGGCTCTTGGTTGTTGTAGCCTACATTTTATAATTCATGCTGCTGCTCATGGTGCGTGTAGCTTGTTGTTGTTGCTGGCCAATCATAAGTCTCGAAAGCGGCAATAGGCTACAGTCATAAAGCCTCCGTGTGTGGCAAAAGTTAGGAGATATCTAGGCTAATCAGTGGAAGATGGAAAGAAAATTACGGAATTAAAAGTTCTCCTAACTTTTGCCACACACGGAGGCTTTATGACTGTAGCCTTTTGCCGCTTTCAGGACTTATGATTGGCCAGCAACAACAACAAGCTACACGCACCACAAGAGTAGCAGCATGAATTATAAAATGTTCCTATCCCTCTCTCCTGCAGCAGTCATGTTCGGATCTGTACAGGTCCTTCCAAACAAGTCAGTTTAAATTACACATACCCAAGACCTGTGACAATAATATCACATCCAACCCAGACCTGTGATATTATTTAGGTCTCGGGTTTTCGGGGAAAGGTGGATCAGTGAAGCCTCAGGATGAACCTACAGGTAAAGTAACAGCATGTCTAAGATAAAGTTACACATCTCTAACCCCTGGAAATCATGAAGTGTCTGCTCCAATTCTTTCCTCAGACAGCGCACAGTAACTGTGACACTATAAGGCATCGGCAGGAGCCTGAAGATGATGGAAGGCTTCAGTGATGGTCCCTAAGGGAGAGGCCTGTGAAGTACCTACATCACTCTGAAAGACAGTGCGTAGGGTCACGGACCAGGGCCCGGTTTCTCAAAAGCATTTTAAGCCTAATTTCATGGTTCTAAGATGAACTTAGCCTAAAGATACTTTAGGGAAACTGGGGCCTGGCATGGAAGTCGGGGTTGGCAGACAAATATATTACTCAATCTTTCTGTGAATAGATCAACAGAATTAATCTTTTTACCTCTTTATGAAGAAAATGTGTGAATATTCAGACGCATATGGCAGACAGTCCTTGACTCCCTGATGCTGTGTTTGTTCCTCACCCCCTCCTGGAGGGTGATTCACCAGGCTAATAAAAGGCAGCAGCAGCTGTTTACAGCAGGGGTTCATTACCCGCTCTGGACACAGTGTATTCCTCACAGACTGGTTGAGATACTTTTGCCTCAGCAGCCTTTATGCTGAGAGGCATGAGTAGTGGGAAAAAGTAAATGGCAAATCAATTCATAGCCTGTTGCAGAAATAGGCAGGGAGTACTTTCTACCTACATCCCAATTATAGCACTACTCACCTCTGGCGGATCCATCTCCTAACTGACAACCCCGTGAAGACATTGATGTTCCAGATGCACTGAAATACATGTCAGAGTAGAGGCCTTACCCTGGATGTGTCCAATGACCTGTTTGTTCCATACTAGTGTTGTAACTGGCACATTCAAACTTTAGCAATTCACTTTATAAAGTATAATCATTTCAAAACATTTTCAGTGTTGACTTTTGAATTCTAAATGTACTCTTCTCATTTAAAGCACCACAAAAAACGAATACTATGATTTAAAATAAATGCATCGCTTCGCTAATCAATACCTGAATAGGCACAGCACTGAATATTGGAAGATTTTCCCAAAAAGTTACTATTTCTAACTGAAAGTCACTTAAGAAAACTTTCCCCTTGAAAAATAATAACTTTGAGATACAAAACCACCATTGTGGCTCTCTGACAGGATGTTATAAGAAATATCTATATGTGCCGACAGTTCAGGCGAAGAAAGTGTTGAAAGAAAGTATCAGTGTTGACATCTTTGAATGTTGCCACAATAATTGAAAGGAAGCCTCAGAGGACAAAAGAACATCAGATGTTGTTGTTTTTTTATATAGAAGCTTCAACTTTAAAGTGGCCTTGACAAAATGACAACAGCAGATCTCTCTCTGCCTCTTAAAGATGCTTCTCCCCTTCTGGTGTAAAAAAAAGCTAGTTAAAATGCCTGTTAAATTGTGCCAAATGCACAAAAGTTGCGCAAAATGGTCTCCAAGCACACCTCCTGGTGGAGAGCAGTGTGAACATACCTATTTCTTATTTTTAATGTAGAGCTTTTCATGTGGAAGGTATTGAATCACTCTTAAATTAGATTTCCCCTCGATTTTTAAGTACTCTAACAGTCTGATAGAGAGGAATTCAGACCCGAGTTTAATTGTTTTAAATCTATTTTACCTTATGATCACTGGAGACAAATTTGAAACCAGTCGTATTTCAGCAAACTGAAAAGCATATCAACAGAACAGATATTTTGGTCTCTTTCCACAGTGAAGTATAAATAGCTGTCATTATTCCCGAATTTTGCAGGCCTATGGCTTTAAAAATGTGTGGGGGCTGTAGCCCAGGGGTCTCAAACAGGTAAATCGCAAGCTACCAGTAGCTCGCAGCCCACCTATGAGTAGCTCGCCAAGCAATTCTGAAAGTACATGTATTTTTTCATGAACATAAAGTTCCTGGCTACTTTCTAAACAAATCCACATTGACCTTATCCCACCCCTGGTTAGCCACTATTGGTTTAAAAGCCAAATGTAAGACCATACCTGCCAATTAATTTCCAGCAATATTGCCTGTACAGTATGTCTGTTTGGTGCTCATGTTTGTTTATCACTCTTTATGTAGCCAGTTAGCTATGCTAATGAGGATAGAAAAATACTTAATTAAATGTTAGCTGCAAAGTAGGCTTACCCGACAGAACTATATCATGATTATTTGTATCAATAGGGTGGCCATTGTTTACAAACTTTACTATGACGTGCTGCAGCAGTAGGCCTAACAGAAACATCACTAGCCCACTAAATTCTTTTTTTTGTAGACCTCAAAAATGGTCATCTGTTGTGATTTAAGCATTGACATGGACTCAAAACATACATTTCATTGTTTCTCTATGATTAATTGTAAACTGAAAAAATCCCAAACCAGGAAAACAGAATTCGGGAAAATACTAAAGATAATTTAATGGGGCCTGTCAGGCCAAATACTGTTTATTAACCATTATTTTTCCAGGTATATTGATATAAAACACGTATCTTGTACATCAAGGACCTGGGGATGAGTTGCAGGGTACAGGGGAAGAGAAGAATGTGCCTATTTAAAAGCTGTGAAAAAATAAAATAAAAAATAAAATAGTAGCTTGCGACATGTTTCATTTTCTTTAAGTAGCTCTCATGCTAGAAAAGGTTGGAGACCCCTTGCTGTAGCCTATGGAAACCTGTGTGCACTGACAGTAGCACCAACCTAGTTGCCACTATCGGTAGCCAGAGTCAGTAATACCCACATAATAACTGTTAGTTTCCTTCAATTTGTAGGCTACATCATTCCTATGTCACATCCGTGTATTTGTATTTTTTATGGATCCCCATTAGCTGCTGCCAAAATGCATGTGTACGTGTGTGTATAGTGCATATGTTTACATTTACGTCATTTAGCAGACGCTCTTATCCAGAGCGACTTAAAAATTGGTGCATTCACCTTATGATATCCAGTGGAACAACCACTTTAAAATAGTACATCTATATTTTTTTTGGGGGGGGGGGGGGGGGGGGTTAGAAGGATTACTTTATCCTAGCCCAGGTATTCCTTAAAGAGGTGGGGTTTCAGGTGTCTCCGGAAGGTGGTGATTGACTCTGCTGTCCTGGCGTCGTGAGGGAGCTTGTTATTGTGTGTTTCACCTGTCTTGTGCTTGTCTCCACCCGCTCCAGGTGTCACCCATTATCCCCCTGTGCATTTATACCCGTGTTTTCTGTTTGTCAGTTTGTGTTGTCTCTTCAAGCCTACCATCGTTTTTCCCGTGCTCCTGTTTTAGTTCTCCCGGTTTTTGACCATACTGTCAGACCTGAGCCTGCCTGAGGTTCTGATTACTGACCTCTGTCGTTTGCCTGCCCCCCTGTTTTGTAAATAAACATTTGTAATTTCGAACTATCTGTATCTCAAATCAAATTTTATTTGTCACATGCGCGGAATACAACAGTTAAATGCTTACTTACAAGCCCTTAACCAACTGTTACGAATACTCTTTGGCCCAGCAGTCTAGGAGGGATGGCAACGAGACCCGTAACAAATCATGCAAATTATAATAGTGAAAAGGTAAGTGAGAACAAATAACCAGACAACTACAATCTACCGTCAAACTCTAGTAAATGTATTTATATACACACGGAAATGGGGTGTGAGAAAAGGGGCTGAGCTGGACCCAAGCAAAGAAAGAATAATCCAAAAACACCCCTAAGCTAGTCTACTTCAATAACAGCTAGCTAACTAACCAAAAATACAGTGAGTGGTCCGCCCAGTTCTAACTAGGGTACTTAGACAAAGTATTCCTACCGGTAATGTATGCCCATGGGCGACTTGTCTCGGTACCCCCTTTTCCCACCAAACAAACAAACAGTTAAACAACAAAACAATACTCACAGGTGGGATGGACAAAGTGAGATGTAGTTGCAATACAAAATAGAGATCAATACAGAAAGAGATATCGAGAGAGAATGAACACAAAGATTGATCTGGGGAGAAAACAACTGAATGGGTTTTTAATAAACCAAGGGAAAGGGGATGTGATTGGTTGAGGGAAAAGGAGCAGGTGTCTTCTGATTGTGGCTGATTGGTGACTGATTGGGGAGTGATGATTGTCACCTGTGAGGAGAAGGAGAGAAAAGAAATACACATACAGGATACACACTCAGGATACCTGTATCCGTAACACCAGCAATGCAGTTTTAAGAAAATACCTAAATAAAGTATGAGATAAAAATAACAAATAATTAAAGAGCAGCAGTAAATAACAATAGCGGGGCTATTTACAGGTGGTACCGGTACAGAGTCAATGTGCAGGGGCACTGGGGTAGAGGTAATTATGTACATGTAGGTAGAGTTATTAAAGTGGCTATGCATAGATAATAACAGAGAGTATCCGTCCTTCTGCCTCCCCCGCCGGCTCAGGGTTCTTCTTTGTGGAGAAGTACAAAATCCTGCGCCCGTGCATCGACTACCTGGTCCTCAATGACATCACAGTTAAGAACCGCTACCCTCTACCACTCATCGCCTCAGCTTTTGAGCTGCTCCAGGGGGCCACTATCTTCTCTAAGTTGGACCTGCAGAACGCCTAGCACCTGGTACGGATACGGGAAGATGATGAGTGGAAGACAGCCTTCAACACTATGAATACCTGGTGATGCCATTCGGTCTGACCAATGCTCCTGCTGTGTTCCAGGCCCTTGTTAACCTGTTGGGGGTAGGGGGCAGTATTTACACGGCCGGATAAAAAACATACCCGATTTAATCTGGTTATGACTACTGCCCAGAAACTAGAATATGCATATAATTATTGGCTTTGGATAGAAAACACCCTAAAGTTTCTAAAACTGTTTGAATGGTGTCTGTGAGTATAACAGAACTCATATGGCAGGCAAAAACCTGAGAAGATTCTGTACAGTAAGTGCCCTCTCTGACCATTCCTTGAGCTTCTTGACTCTGTTTATTGAAGACTGAGGATCTTTGCTGTAACGTGACACTTCCTACGGCTCCCATAGGCTCTCAGAAGGCGGGAAAAAGCTGAATGATGTAATTCCAGCCACTGGCTGAAAAACATTAGCGCTTTTGGCAAGTGCACTATCAGAGGACAATGGGCTGAGGCGCATGCACGAGTCGACCCCATGTTTTATTTTCTTTCGTCTTTGAACCTAAACACGCTTTCCCGGTCGGAATATTATCGCTTTTTTACGAGAAAAATGGCATAAAAATTGATTTTAAACAGCGGTTGACATGCTTCGAAGTACGGTAATGGAATATTTAGAATTTTTTTGTCACGAAATGCATTGTGCGCGTCACCCTTATTTACCATTCGGATAGTGTCTTGAACGCACGAACAAAACAGAGGATATTTGGATATAACTATGGATTATTTTGAACCAAACCAACATTTGTTATTGAAGTAGAAGTCCTGGGAGTGCATTCTGACGAAGACAGCAAAGGTAATAACATTTTTCTTATAGTAAATCTGATTTTGGTGAGTGCTAAACTTGGTGGGTGTCTAAATAGCTAGCCCTGTGATGCCGGGCTATCTACTGAGAATATTGCAAAATGTGCTTTCACCGAAAAGCTATTTTAAAATAGGACATATCGAGTGCATAGAGGAGTTCTGTATCTATAATTCTTAAAATAATTGTTATGTTTTTTGTGAACGTTTATCGTGAGTAATTTAGTAAATTCACCGGAAGTTTGCGGGGGGTATGCTAGTTCTGAACGTCACATGCTAATGTAAAAAGCTGGTTTTTGATATAAATATGAACTTGATTGAACAAAACATGCATGTATTGTATAACATAATGTCCTAGGGTTGTCATCTGATGAAGATCATCAAAGGTTAGTGCTGCATTTAGCTGTGGTTTGGGTTTATGTGACATTATATGCCAGCTTGAAAAATGGGTGTCTGATTATTTCTGGCTGGGTACTCTGCTGACATAATCTAATGTTTTGCTTTCGTTGTAAAGCCTTTTGGAAATTGGACAGTGTGGTTAGATTGACGAGAGTCTTGTCTTTAAAATGGTGTAAAATAGTCATATGTTCGAGAAATTGAAGTAATAGCATTTCTAAGGTATTTGAATAACGCGCCACGGGATTCAACTGACTGTTGAGTAGGTGGGACGATTTCGTCCCGCCGACCCTAGAGAGGCTAATGACGTTCTCTTCAACATGTTGAACCGGTTCATGTTCATCTACGTCGTCGTTTTTTCCCACTCGGCTCAAGAACACGGTTTCCACATCAGACAGGTCCTCCAGCGTCTCTTGGAGAACCAGCTTTTTGTCAAAGCCAAAAAATGTGAATTCCATCGCTCCACCATCTCCTTCCTTGGATACATCATCGCTGCTGGGAATATGCACATGGATCCCGGAAAGGTGAGAGCGGTGGTGAATTGGCCCCAACCCACGCCCAGAGTGCAGCTGCAACGCTTCTTAGGATTTGCCGTTTTATCTGGGGTTACAGCACCCTGGCGTCCCCCCTGTTAGCACTCACCTCTTCCAAGGTCCCGTTCACGTGGTCCCCAGCAGCTGACCGGGCATTCCTGGACCTTAAGCATTGCTTCACCACAGCTCCCATATTGATCCATCCTAACCAGTCCCGTCAGTTTGTGATGGGGGTAGACACGTCGGATGTTGGAGTGGGGGCTGCCCTGGACCTTAAGTTGCATCCGTGAGCCTTCTTCTCCCACGCCACGGAAAGGAATTATGATGTGGGGAATCGAGAACTACCACCGGTGAAGATGGCTTTGGAGGAGTGGCTTGCGTCCCACCTACTCAACAGCCAGTGTAATCCCGTGGCGCGTTATTCAAATTCCTCAAAAATGCAAAAACTTAAATTTTTCAAACATATGACTATTTTACACCATTTTAAAGACAAGACTCTCGTTAAATCTAACCACACTGTCCGATTTCAAAAAGGCTTTACAACGAAAGCAAAACATTAGATTATGTCAGCAGAGTACCCAGCCAGAAATAATCAGACACCCATTTTTCAAGCTAGCATATAATGTCACATAACCCCAAACCACAGCTAAATGTAGCACTAACCTTTGATGATCTTCATCAGATGACAACCCTAGGACATTATGTTATACAATACATGCATGTTTTGTTCAATCAAGTTCATATCTATATCAAAAACCAGCTTTTTACATTAGCATGTGACTAGCATTCCCACCGAACACTGCCGGTGAATTTCCTAAATTACTCACGATAAACGTTCACAAAAAGCATAACAATTATTTTAAGAATTATAGATACAGAACTCCTCTATGCACTCGATATGTCCGATTTTAAAATAGCTTTTCGGTGAAAGCACATTTTGCAATATTCTCAGTAGATAGCCCGGCATCACAGGGCTAGCTATTTAGACACCCAGCAAGTTTAGCACTCACCAAAGTCAGATTTCCTGTAAGAAAAATGTTATTACCTTTGCTGTCTTCGTCAGAATGCACTCCCAGGACTTCTACTTCAATAACAAATGTTGGTTTGGTCCCAAATAATCCATTGTTATATCCAAATAGCGCCGTTTTGTTCGTGCGTTCAAGACACTATCCGAAAGGGTAAATAAGGGTGACGAGCATGGCGCAATTCTTGACAAAAAAATTTAGAAATATTCCATTACCGTACTTCGAAGCATGTCAACCGCTGTTTAAAATCAATTTTTATGCAATTTTTCTCATAAAAAAGCGATAATATTCCGACCAGGAATCTGCGTTTAGGTAAACAGACGAAAGAAAATAAAGCATGGGGTCGACTCGGGCACGCGCCTAAGCCCATAGTACTCTGATCGGCCACTTGCCAAACGCGATAGTGTGTTTCAGCCAGAGGCTGCCTCGATATCGTTCAGCTTTTTCCCGGGCTCTGAGAGCCTATGGGAGCCGTAGGAAGTGTCACGTTATAGGAAAGATCCTCAGACTTCAATAAAAAGAGCCAAGATAAACAACAACTTGTCAGACAGGCCAATTCCTGCATGGAATCTTCTCAGGTTTTGGCCTGCCATATGTGTTCTGTTATACTCACAGACACCATTCAAACAGTTTTAGAAACTTTAGGGTGTTTTCTATCCAAAGCCAATAATTATATGCATATTCTAGTTACTGGGCAGGAGTAGTAACCAGATTAAATTGGGTACGTTTTTTATCCGGCCGTGTCAATACTGCCCCCTAGCCCTAACAGGTTAATGCAGCTGGTGGCCACACCAGATACTGACTGTTACTTTTGATTTTGACCCCCCGTTTGTTCAGGGACACATTATTCCATTTCTGTTAGTCACATGTCTGTGGAACTTGTTCAGTTTATGTCTCAGTTGTTGAATCTTGTTACGTTCATACAACTATTTACACATGTTAAGTTTGCTGAAAATAAACGCAATTGACAGTGAGAGGACGGTTCTTTTTTTCTGAGTTTCACACCCTCATGTACTTAAGGAAATCATGGATATATTGAAATTAGTGGATATATGGAGGCTTAAATTAAATACCCTGACCTAGTGAGATATATATGGCGGATGCTTAATCAAGCTAGTCGTCTTGATTACTTTCTTATGTCATTCTCTCTGGCACCAAAAATTTGAAAAAAGTGTAGATAGGGAACAGAATGTGTTCAGACCATCACTTAATTGGCATATATATTGCTCTTACTGAATTTCCACAAGGGCGAGGATATTGGAAATTTTATCAAAGCCTACTGGATGATAACTTGTTTTTAACAAGGACAGAATAATTTAGAACTGCCTTTTCAGACATAACATAAGTACAGAGTATTGTGTGGGACACTTTTAAATGTGTTTTTAGAGGCCATGCATTTCAATACTCATCTATAAAACAAAAGCAATTTAGGTCAAAAGAGTCCATAAACCTCTTACATCTAGATGTTCCGCTAGCGGAACGCCTCGCCAATATCCAATGGTAGAGCGTGGCGCGAATTACAAACTCCTCAAAAATCCCAAAACTTCAATTTTTCAAACATATGACTATTTTACAGCATTTTAAAGACATGACTCTCCTTTATCTAACCACATTGTCTGATTTCAAAAAGGCTTTACAACGAAAGCAAAACATTAGATAATGTCAGGAGAGTACCCAGCCAGAAATAATCACACACCCATTTTTCAAGTTAGCATATAATGATCTTCATCAGATGACACTATGTTATACAATACATGCATGTTTTGTTCAATCAAGTTCATATTTATATCAAAAAACAGCTTTTTACATTAGCATGTGACGTTCAGAACTAGCATACCCACCGAACACTTCCGGTGAATTTACTAAATTACTCACGATAAACGTTGACAAAAAACATAATTATTTTAAGAATTATAGATACAGAACTCCTTTATGCAATCGCGGTGTTCGATTTTAAAATAGCTTTTCGGTGAAAGCACATTTTGCAATATTCTGAGTAGATAGCCCGGCCATCATGGCTAGCTATTTTGACACCCACCAAGTTTGGCACTCACCAAACTCAGATTTACTATAAGAAAAATGGGATTACCTTTGCTGTTCTTCGTCAGAATGCACTCCCAGGACTTCTACTTCAACACCCAATGTTGTTTTGGTTCCAAATAATCCATAGTTATATCCACATAGCTGCGTTTTGTTCGTGCATTCAAATCACTATCCGAAGAGTGACAAAAAAATTCCATTACCGTACTTCAAAGCATGTCAAACGCTGTTTAAAATCTATTTTTATGCGATTTTTCTCGTAAAATAGCGATAATATTCCAACCGGGAGACATTGTATCTGTTCAAACACTGAAAAATGGAGTCGTCACATGCACGCGCGCACCAGTGTCATTGTTCTCAGAAGTACCACTCTCCAAAACCCCTACTGTTTTTCGCCCAGAGACTGCAGAGTTATCATTCCACGTTCTGGCGCCTTCTGAGAGCCAATTAAAGCCTTAGAAAATGTCACATTACAGCAGAGATCCTGTATTTTTGATAAATAGGCTATAGAAGGACAAGAAATGGTCAGACAGGGAACTTCCCATATAGAATCTTCTCAGGTTTTGGCCTGCCATATGAGTTCTGTTATACTCACAGACACCATTCAAACAGTTTTAGAAACTTTAGAGTGTCTTCTATCCAAATCTACTAATTATATGCATATTCGAGTTTCTGGGCAGGAGTAGTCACCAGATTAAATCGGGTATGTTTTTTTATCCGGCCGTGAAAATACTGCCACCTATCCCAAACAGGTTAAGGTTGGGCTATGGATATTTGAAGAACATCTGTCCCTAACAGGTTTTAATAACCCAGCACAAATTACCCAACCCTGCTGTATTTACAGAAAGCAACCCAACTATTGACCCAATGCCTACAACCCAGCAATTATGTCATCCAAACAACCCAACATTTTTGGAGTGTAATTTACATCTCAAAGCCATGTATGTAAGAAGCCATGACCTGTCTGGTGCACATATATTTCTCTGTCCTCAGTTGGATTGAAGGCCTCAGTCTGTATTTTTGCCTTGTAACTGATTGCTTCTAGAAAGAAAGAAGGAGCAACACATGATAAAGATGATCTAGCCACTAGTTTAACGCAATGAAAGATCTAATTGTTACAAAAAATGTATGTATGGGCTACATTTATGAGAATAATACATGCATTTACTACCTTACCAACTGTGAAGAAAATACATGAATTTATCACTCAAAAAAAGTGTTCACTCAAGTTATCACTCAAACATATTCAAGGGTGTTGATGCGTCCTTCTCCCAATTCAGCCTCTTCCAACAACATGGCTAGGGAAAGGGTATCCATCTGCAAAAGTGATGTTTTGCAAACTTTTGCAAACTTCTGGCAAACATGTTGTGGCTTGCAGCAAATTTGCCACCAACAAATTCATGTTTGTAAGGGAAGTAAATCAAATCAATGATGAGTAAATAGTCTGATTAACTGACACAGACATGATGGTGTAGCAGAACGATTGGAATGCCGTGAACCAAGAAGTTGTGAGTTCAAATCCCAGGTTAGGAAATGCTGAATAATAATTTCTGTGTAATTGAACATGCACAATGTAATAATGTATGTCATACTGTGTCAAATAGTAAGTTGAAAACACTATGTTAAAGGCACTGTGTGTGTGTCCCTAAACCTGCCAACAGACAAAGAGCTGTGAATGGATCAGTGGTTCCCTAATCAGGGCATTTATGGACTTGGCAACAGTAACAAGGTGTAATGAAAAACATTTGAGGGGGGACGTTTCTTTGGAACCATCAGGTGACATCTTTGCAACTGACACACAGGAATGTCCTTGCAACATTCCCATGAAACATGTCAAGAACATTAATATCTTATATTCTGAGAACATGGCAACCATTCTGTATATATTTGGTGGGACGTTGATAGAATATTGTCCTACCTCAAAAAACTGGACACAGGAATGTTCTTGCAACGTTCCAATAAAACTTGTCTAGAACATTACAGTATCTTATATTATGGCAACCATGTTCTGTATATGTTTGGTGGAACGCTGATGCAATATTGTCCTAACCCTCAGAAAATTGGACACAGGAATGTTCCAATAAAACATGTCTAGAACATTATTTTGGAGATTCTGAGAATATGGTATCCACGTTCTGTTTGACATTTAGGGAATGTTCTCCTAACTACAACGCCAAAACATGCTAACATACAGTACGCATAATATTCCCCTAACTAACAGAAAACTGGACACTCAAACATCTGGGTAACATTACAACAACTTTCTCTCTCCCTAGAATTGTTTGCTGGGTATAGTCTGATATGGGCACTACACAGGGACAACTCATCTCAACATACTGTTAGAGTGAGCAGTCATTACAGAAGGTGGAATCAAGGGCTGTTCCTGTTGTCAGTTTGTGTGTATGTGTTTGTGCCTATTGGAGTTTATCTGTATGAGAGAGCTCCTGTCAGTTACCTCAGTCCTTCACAGTTCGCAGCATTATTCCAGCAGATTTCAACCCTGTGGCATCGGCGCAGAAGGCTGATTATCTTCCATTACAAAGTGAGAGACACTCCTAATACACACTCCAGGCTCCAGGTGTAGAATCATTATCTTTATACCCACGGTTACGCTAAAGGTCACACATATTTCTACAGTCACACATGCTACTCCAGCGGGTCAGTAAATAGGAGATTCATCTTTCCACTTCATCCTCAGTGACTGAGGCTCCTTTTGTTGAGCACCAGTGAAGTGTGACAATTATAAGCCACTATCTCTCCCAAATATCACTTGAAGATGGTACCTTTTTTCTGTGTAATAACATTTCTCAGGGGTGATGGAACCTATTCAACCCAGGGCTTTAATTCCTTTGTCAACAACAATGATAGTGTCAAGAGCAGATGGGTAATAGAGAACGGACAGTGTAATGTAATTATCTAGCTCCTCGTTGCTATGATATATATGATAAACCTAAGGAGGAAAAAAACCTTGTTATGTAGAGGACCAGAATGTGGCTGATCTGAGAAACAGTCAGACTGGTATTCAAACCCAAAACAGGAGGGATGTCACACTGGCTGTTCTTAGGCCAGAGCTATCCTTTCACCTTGGGTTAGAAATAGCCCAAGGCTAGCTTATCCTTGTTTCACACAACTTTCTGATAACCAAAATAAACTTTGCTCATGGCATTTTGGCTACAAGTATTACGGTATAAAAAGTATAAAGTGTGAGTGCACCATAAAAATATGCTACCAGCAAATCAGTGCAGCCTGCTGAGGGGAGGACGGCTCATAATAAGCTCATAATAATGGTTGGAATGGAGTGTAATTGTTACAAGTGTAGAGAGAAGTAGGCAGGAGGCAGTCGCAGGTTTAGAACTACTGAGTTTGTTAACGCGCTAATTATATAAAAGCAGGACGAAACACAAAGTGCAAAATAATAAAGTACTCAGGAAAATGTAGATGAGATTCCTCTCAGTAAAACAAGCGACAAAGACAAATGACAGAGGGAGTATACATACAGTAAAAAAAATGGGGATTGTAACCAGGTTTGTGTTCTGATAACGAGACAAATCCGGAGTTGATGAGTGAAGGGCGTTTGCCAGCAGCAGGCTCGGCAGCAGCTAGAAGGCTGGCGATGCCGAACGCCTGAGCTGGACTGGAGGGGGAGCCAAAATGAAGGCTGGTGTGTAACGGCCGTCGTAGGAAGTGGACCAAGGCGCAGCGTGTTGAGTGCTCATTTTTAACATTTATTGAACACAAAAACCAAGAAAACGAACGGACGACAAACAGTAATGCATGCTAACACACAGCAATGCAAAATCAACCTCCCACAATTCCCATGACAAACACACCCCTATACATAGGACCTTCAATCAGAGGCAACGAGGAACAGCTGCCTCCAATTGAAGGCCCAATCCCAATTAACTAGAAATAGATAGACTAGACTTGAACATAGAAATACACTAACATAGACCAAAACCCCGGAAACTCTAACCAAACACCCCTCTACATAATCACACACCCCGAACCACATAAAACAAATACCCCCCTGCCACGTCCTGACCAAACTACAATAACAAATGACCCCTTTACTGGTCAGAACGTGACAGTACCCCCCCCCCAAAGGTGCAGACCCCGGATGCACCTCACAAAAAAATAAACCCCTCAAACTAAAGGGAGGGAAGGGAGGGTGGCTGCCATCTCTAACGGTTCCCATGCTACACCCCCCGCCCAAACCTCCTACTGTGGAGGTGGCTCAGGCTCTGGCCTTAGTCCCCCACCTAACCAGTCCACCCCTGCTGAATACCTCAGCCTGAAGCGTGTCACTGTAGACCTTGGACTGTAGGCCGACTCTGGGAGCTCCGTACTGCGGGCCGACTCTGGGAGCTCCGGACTGCGGGCCGACTCTGGGAGCTCCGGACTGCGGGCCGACTCACTCGGTTCCGGACTGCGGGCCGTCTCACTCGGTTCCGGACTGGGGACAGTCTCTCTACGGGGCACTGCTGCCGGACACTCTGGACGAGGCACTGTTGCCGAAAGGCCTGATGCGTGGGGCTGGCTTAGGACGCGCCAGACTAAGGACACGCACCACAGGGCTAGTACGAGGAGCAGGGACAGGACGAGCTGGACTGGGCTGGCGCACTGGAAGCCTGGTGTGTGGGGCTGGTACTGGAGGTACCTGACCGGAGACACGCACCTCAGGGCTAGTGCGAGGAGCAGGAACAGGACGAGTTGGACTGGGCTGACGCACTGGAAGCCTGGTGCGTGGGGCTGGTACCGGAGGTATCAGACTGGAGACACGCACCCCAAGGCTAGTGCGAGGAGCGGGAACAGGACGTACTGGACTGGGCTGATGCACTGGAAGCCTAGTGCGTGGTGCTGGCTTGGGAAGTGCCAGACTGGAAACACGCACCTCAAGGCTAGTGCGGGGAGTGGGAACAGAATACACTGGGCCGTCAAGGCGCACTGGCGGTCTCGAGCGTAGTACTGGCACCACCCTTACTGGCTGGATGCCCGCTTCTCCCTGGCAAATGCAGGGCGCTGGCACCGCGCACACCGGCCTGTGAATGCTTGGCCTCAACGCCATCCGCATCACTCCATAGCACGGGACCTGACCAGTAATAGGCTGCCTCCGATAAGCACAGGGAGTTGGCTTGGAGCTTAACCCTTGCCCAGCCAAACTACCCGTGTGCCCCCCCCCCCAATTTTTTTTTATTGAGGCTGCCTCTCAAGCTTAAATGCCAACCCTGTACCCCTGTAACAGTCCCGGTCTTCGCTCCACCTTCGCCGTTCCTCCCTTGCTGTCTCCACCTGTCTCCATGGCAGGGTCTTGTCCCCTGCCATTATCTCCTCCCATGTCCTCCACTCCCTTCTCTCCCTGGCCCAGGATCCTTCCTCCTCCTGGGCCCGCTGCCTGGTCCGTTGGTGGTGAGAGGTTCTGTAACGGCCGTCGTAGGAAGTGGACCAAGGCGCAGCGGGTTGAGTGCTCATTTTTAACATTTATTGAACACAAAAACAAGAGCACGGACGACAAACAGTAATGCATGCTAACTCACAGCAATGCAAAATCAACCTCCCACAATTCCCATGACAAACACACCCCTATACATAGGACCTTCAATCAGAGGCAACGAGGAACAGCTGCCGCCAATTGAAGGCCCAATCCCAATTAACTAAACATAGAAATAGATAGACTAGACTTGAACATAGAAATACACTAACATAGAACATAGACCTAAACCCCGGAAACTCTAACCAAACACCCCTCTAC
This sequence comes from Salmo salar, assembly GCF_965601325.2. Classification (NCBI taxonomy): domain Eukaryota; kingdom Metazoa; phylum Chordata; class Actinopteri; order Salmoniformes; family Salmonidae; genus Salmo; species Salmo salar. The sequence goes on along the minus strand of NC_138306.1, from coordinate 8,766,820 downwards.
ATAAACACACACCCCGAACCACATAAAACAAATACCCCCCCTGCCACGTCCTGACCAAACTACAATAACAAATGACCCCTTTACTGGTCAGAACGTGACATGGTGTGACAGTAATGGCTGAAATGGAGTGAATGGAATGGTATTAAACACATTAAAACCATGTGTTTGATGCCATTCCTTTTACTCCATTCCAGCCATCATTATGAGTCATCCTCCCCTCAGCAGCCTCCACTGCAGCAAATTCAAATTGGAAAGATACATGACATAGAGGCATATAATTGCTTTAATGAGTACTGTTGACAGCAGGCTTCATGTTAATTATCCCTCTCATAAACTTTGAATATGAGTCTGTTGAAAGGGAAAAACAAGTTACAGGGAATCTAACCGAACAAACTCAAAACACAGTTGTACATCCAGTCCTGTGTGATGTCAATCTCTTTGGTGAAGTCAGAACCAGCATCACCTCAGCCTAGTACTGCGTAATTCCTCACAGACATATGTCTCTGGTTCAAAGCTATTTTTGTTTGCTTGAATAATAAATACATTTTATATTTCAGACTCCTTTTAAATGTAAGCCAGGCTGTAATTATTTCCTACGGAGGACTTTTCAACGTACCTTTCAGGCACTTATTGGGAATTTGCATTTATAATAGTTTCCTCTTTTCTCTTGCTGCTATAGCCGCTCCACATATTTGGAGAATGGTAATAAACAAAATATGTCCCTGAGTGGCTGCAATAGGAATTCACCACTCTTTTTAATCATCTCACGCACCTGATATTTTGATTGGGAAAAATAACTAATATTTTCACTAAGGCCTCTTCGTTGGTGAAATGTTTTGTCTGGTTAATGTTGAGAAACCATTTGAACTTCTGATTCAGTCGCCCACTTAGAATTTGTCCTTGAGGTCCACACACAGCTAACACATTTGGTTCCTTGGAAGTTGTGGGAACGTATGTTTTTGGTTTCACGTTGGTTGTGGGAACAAAGCCACACGTTTCCTGATCGGTAAAACAGAGCATTTTTTAACCTGAGAACAGAACGTTTATTTTGCAGGGAGGTTCTGAGAATATTTCATTTGTATCCTTAAACACTTTTCTGCGAGGTTTTATTAACGCCCTTTGAATGGAAATTATAGGTTATTTGGAGATTTTTTTATAACTTAAAACTTTTACAGAATGTTTTAATAAGACTTTTAATAACACTGCTAGCTTATTTTTAGTAAACTTTTTGAAGTCAGATAAGACACATGGTAATATGTTTCCTTAGGCATTAATCATGCAACAATTATTATTATTATTTTTTATTGTGACACAGCGTCAGTGAGATTCTAACCTATAATCTTCTGTTTTCTATCCATAGAATTAGTCCACCAGGACCAAGATAGCATGCTACAGTATGTTTTTTATGAATACAAAGGTGTTCATTTTTGTCTATTCAAACAGACCCCATTTCAAAGGAAACAAGCACTCAATAAGATCAGGTGTGGCCAATTAGTGTGAGCACCCAACACACCTGAACACACCTAACAAGATAGTTTTGTTGATGCTGAGAACGGAATGAAAATGTTTTTAAATAACATTCTTAGAATGTTCTCTGAACATTACAAACGTTTTTTGTTTTTAATTGAAGTTTTCATTAAATTGTTCTCGGAACAATTTGACATTACTTTAAATAGAACGTTGTGGAAACCTGTAGGAAGCATTATGCTGAAGTACTGAAATTGCCACAGAAGAACGTTGTTTCTTAAGAATGATCATTTTTGGGTACCCTTCCCCAGATCGAAACAATCCTGTCTCGGAGCTCTACGGACAATTCCTTTTGACCTCATGGCTTGGTTTTTGCTCTGACATGCAGTGTCAACTGTGGGGCCTTATATAGACAGGTGTGTGCCTTTCAAAATGATGTCCAATCAATTGAATTTACCACAGTTGGACTCCAATCAAGTTGTAGAAACATGTCAAGGATGAAACAGGATGGACCTGAGCTCACTTTAGAGTCTCATAGCAAAGGGTCTGTCTTCTTATGTAAATAAGGTATGTCTGTTTTTTTATTTTTAATACATTTGCAAACATTTATAAAAACCTGTTTTTGCATCATCATCATAGGGTATTGTATGTAGATTGTTAAGGATTATACATTTTTAACTCCATTTTAGAATAAGGCTGTAATGTTACAAAATGTGGAAAAAGTAATGGGGTCTGAATACTTTCCAAATGCACGTTATGCTGAAATGTACTTCTATGATGATGACTATTATGATTTAACTTCATAGTAAGATTTTAAAAAATGATATTGACAAATTAAATCAAAGTTAATTGCTTGCGTACTAAGATTATCAGATGTTCCAGCAGGTGCAGCGAAATGATTGTGTTTCTAGCTGCTACAGTCCAGTCCAGGTTTGGCCAGGGTAGGCCGTCATGGTAAATAAGAATTTGTTCTTGAAACTTCTTATGGATCCCTTCCCGCGCCAATCCCGTTAGCGGGATCAATTTGAAAACACCCAGTGAAATTGCAGCGCGCCAAACTCAAAAACAGAAATACTCATAATAATAATTCATAAATCATACAAGTGTTATACATCAGTTTAAAGATGAACTTCTTGTTAATCCAGCCGCAGTGTCAGATTTCAAAAAGGCTTTAAGGTGAAAGCAAACCATGTGATTATCTGAGGACAGCGCCCAGCATACCAACACATGAAAATCAGATTTCAACCAGGCAGGTGCTACACAAAAGTCAGAAATAACGATATAATTCATGCCTTACCTTTGAAGATCTTCTTCTGTTGGCACTCCAATATATCACAAATGGTCCTTTTGTTTGATAAATTCTGTCGTTATATCCCCAAAATGTCCATTTATTTGGCGCGTTTGATTCAGAATATACACCGGTTCCAACTCGCCCAACATGAATACAAAGTATCTAATAAGTTACCTGTAAACTTGATCCAAACATTTCAAACAACTTTCCTAATCCAACTTTAGGTATTTTAAAACGTAAATAATTGATACAATTTAAGACGGAATAAACTGTGTTCAATAGCGGATAAAATGAAAGTGGAGCGAGTTTCAGGTTGCGCCCCCAAACAAAACAGTCCACTTGGCTCTACACTCAGAAAGGAAAGGGCTACTTCTTAATTTCTCAAAGGAAAAACATCAACCAATTTCTAAAGACTGTTGACATCTAGTAGAAGCCATAGAAACTGCAACCAGGTCCCTCATAAATCTAGTTCCCCATAGAAAACAAATTGAAAAGACTGATCTTTGTCCTCAGGGTTTCGCCTGCCAAATAAGTTATGTTATACTCACAGACATAATTTTAACAGTTTTAGAAACTTTAGAGTGTTTTCTATCCAAATCTACCAATTATATGCATATCCTTCTGAGCCTAAGTAGCAGGCAGTTTACTTTGGGCACACTTTTCATCCGGATGTGAAAATAGTGCCCCCTAGCCCAAAGAGGATGCCTAGTTAAATAAAGGTTAAATAAAAATTCAATGCAATATCAATACAAAAATAATCCTGAAAGTCCAAGACAAGAAAGAAATGCATCCCTAACAAAGTAAACATGTATCCAAAAGGCAGTTGCTGGGGTCTTTTTGATGGGGGGCGGGCTACCAATAAATTCCAGAGAAACTGCGTTACACCAGTGTTTTGATCACAGATATGATAGAGATTATGGACATTTGATGTGCAGTAAATTTTATGGGTAGTGCAAGTGTATTGTCTAATGTGAAAACAGTGTAATGTACTGTAATAACTACATTCAAAGGGCAAGTTTGAAACATGTATTTTAAATGTTTTGCTCTTGAATGAACTGGTTGTTACAATATCTACATTAAGAAGATATCATTGTTTTGTGATTAAATCAATGTACTCATATTTCACAGTAAACTTTTGGATCAATGGCTGTGAGCTGAAAAATGTATGCACGATGAAAGGTTTTGAATGTAAGACTAGCTGCATAATAAGTGTTACCAGTTTGAAGTTTGTAGAAAGAGTTTTGAAAATTCACCACATACTTGTGGAAATAGTACCAAACTGATATAAAAAAATACTGAGAATTTATGAGACGTAGTGGAAATGTGGTCATAATTTGTCTTCAAGGGGTCTTTCAATGAGAAACTGATTTTATTTTGATCAGTCAGTGGTGCCTACAGTGATGCCAAAACATTGGTGGTTTACCAAATAAATTACTGTACATAGACTCTGCGACTGTCTTTATTTATTTACTCAGTTTACTCGCCATTAGTCAGCGCCTCTAGCAACATTTTTTTGGGGTATGCGCCAGCTCATGCTTTTTATTTGTGTGTTCCTAACCTTGCCAACAAACAAAGAGCTGTGAATGGATCAGTAGTTCACCAATCAGAACCTTGATTGGTTTGGCCACAGTAACAACAGGTGATGTGTAATGAGTTTGGAGAATGTGTCTTTGGGACCATCAAGCGATGTCCTGACGGCTGCTACACAGGAATGTTCCTAGAACATATTTTGAGAACATGGCAAACACATTCTGTCAAAGTTTGGTGGGATGTTGATGGAATATTCTCCTAACGCTCAGAAAACTGGACACAAGAATATTCTTGCAACATTCCCATGTCTAGAACATTAATATTGAATATTCTGAGAACATGGTAACTATGTTCTGAGTAAGTTCTGTTTGACATTAAGGGACTGGTCTCTTGGAAACAGTCCTTGCACGTCACTGGAACATTCCTATGAAAATGTTAGGTAATGACCTTTTTAATGTTTTTTATTTAACCTTTATTTAACTAGGCAAGTCAGTTAAGAACAAATTATTATTTACAATGATGGCCTACCCCGGACAAACCTGGACGACCCTGGGCAATGGGACTCCCAATCACGGCCGGACGCGATACAGCCTGGATTCAAACCAGGGACTGTAGTGATGCCTCTTGCACTGAGATGCAGTGCCTTACACCACTGTGCCACTCAAGAACCCTAATGCCCTAGTGAGACTCTCAAGGGAACGTTCTCTAAAGTTGTGGGAACGTTTGTTCTTAGCTGGGTATCATCAGCAAGGAAAAGCAACCCACCCCGGAGCCACTAGATCAGTCTCACACCACCAACAGGTCCTCCATGGTTGCTCCCCATGCAGAGCTGTTAATTTTCTCATCCCGAGGTTAAAACAATCCCAGCTCCATGCACACTGTCCATCTGCGCCCCTCTCCCAGCTAGCACATAAAGTTCTGGAAACCATATGCATACAACCCACAACTTTTTGCGAATTGTGCAGGAAAGTTGCTTGGCTTTTGAACATTGTCAGCACAAGGAACTTGAAGGAACTTGACGAAAAACATTATTTTCTTGGTATTTGATTACTTTAACAGAACTTTTCCTAAAAGTTCAAACATGGTTACATTTAATTCAAATTGTAGTAATGTTCTAGGAACGTTCTCCAGCTAATTTGACATTGAGAATGTTTTCAAATGGTTCAGAGGACGTTAATTAACTTTTTCAGGATCAGTGTCCCGTCCACAGGACGGTTGATCTAACGTAGGCTAATGCGATTAGCATGAGATTATAAGTAACAAGAATATTTCCTAGGACATAGACATATCTGATATTGGCAGAAAGCTTACATTCTTGTTAATCTAACTGCACTCTCCAATTTACAGTAGCTATTACAGTGAAAGAATACCATACCATTGTTTGAGGAGTATGTCATTTTAGGCGGATCCTTAAGAGGGAAGCAACGTTCTCATGTGGGAATGTTCTCAGAACATTAAGACCACTTTCCATAAAAACTACAAAACTCTCTATCTTATTAAGTGTGTTTGTGTGTTAGCCTCACCCACTAACTGGCCACACCTGATCTTAATAAGTCCTTGTTTCCTTTGAAATGGGGTCTGTTTGAATTGACAAAATTAACAGCATTTTATGCGTAAAAAAACATGGTACACTAGCTCCATTCAGGTCGCATAGTTTAATGGACAGAGAACAGAAGCTCATAGGTTCAAATCTCCAAGAAGTTATTAAAAATCCTCCAAATAACCTTTAATTTCCCTTCCCAGAGAGGTAATAGAACCTCCCTGGAAAACTTTGAAGGAACCAGAGTAAAATGGTCTCCGAACCTTCTTGCAACCTAAAAATAAACATGCAAAAATGTCACTTCTGTTCTCAGAACATTTAAAAAAAAAAAATCCCTTTTACCGATCAGGAAACTTATGGCTTCCTTCCTACAACCAAAAACATATGTTCCCACAACTCCCAAGGAACCAAATATGCTAGCTGGGCAGTGTGCATATTGTAATGTTATGGCTAATAATACAGCCACTGTCAGGGAAGACAGATCGAGCTATATGCATGGGTTACATGTTTCATCACAATATTATGACGAAACCTTCGTTTGGACTGATGCCCGACTGAGCATTCTACTCAATGCATCGTCAATGAGCGCTGATGAAGATTTCATCAAAAGTGCACTACAGTGGCTTGGAAATACAATGCCATTCAAAAAGAGGCAAATAATTATTGGGAAAACCTTTCATCATTTTGATGTCACCAGATAGCTGACGTTATACTGCATCTAAAGTCTATCTAGTTCAAATTGAGGGGAGGCCACCGGATTGTAATTAGCTAACGTTAGCTTTGCTAGCTTTTTTTTGCAGAACTTTGCTAGATGATGATGTTGCCATCTGTCTAAAGTAAATTTTACGACATGATCATGCTGCAAAAGTTGTTTCCTACTACATATTTGACTACTTTAGCAATGACACCATATTTCCAGGCACTATAGTATAATTTAGTTAGCATTTTTCAACATGTTTTTTACAAAAGGATAGATTTGGAGTAAGTTAACCTCTATGGGCTAGGCGGGATGAATTCGTCCCACCTACGTAACAGCCAGTTGAAGCCTGTGGCGCAATTTTCAAATACCTTAAAAATCCTATTACTTCAATTTCTCAAACATATGACTATTTTACAGCTATTTAAAGATAAGACTCTCGTTAATCTAACCACACTGTCCGATTTCAAAAAGGCTTTACAACGAAAGCAAAACATTAGATTATGTCAGCAGAGTACCAAGCCAGAAATAATCAGACACCCATTTTTCAAGCTAGCATATAATGTCACAAAAACCCAGAAGACAGCTAAATGCAGCACTAACCTTTGATGATCTTCATCAGATGACACACCTAGGACATTATGTTATACAATACATGCATGTTTTGTTCAATCAAGTTCATATTTATATCAAAAAACAGCTTTTTACATTAGCATGTGACGTTCAGAACTAGCAAACCTCCGGTGAATTTACTAAATTACTCATGATAAACGTTCACAAAAAGCATAACAATTATTTTAAGAATTATAGATACATTACTCCTCTATGCACTCGATATGTCCGATTTTAAAATAGCTTTTCGGGGGAAAGCACATTTTGTAATATTCTAAGTACATAGCTCGGCATCACAGGGCTAGCTATTTAGACACCCAGCAGGTTTAGCACTCACCAATATCAGATTTACTATAAGAAAAATGGTCTTACCTTTCCTGTTCTTCATCAGAATGCACTCCCAGGACTTCTACTTCAATAACAAATGTAGGTTTGGTCCAAAATAATCCATAGTTATGTTCCAACAGCGACGTTTTGTTCGTGCGTCCCAGACACTATCCCAATGGTAAATAACGGTCACACGCACGGCGCATTTCGTGACAAAAGATTTCAAAATATTTCATTACCGTACTTCGAAGCATGTCAACCGCTGTTTAAAATCAATTTTTATGCCATTTTTCTCGTAAAAAAGCGATAATATTCCGACCGGGAATCTGCAATTAGATAAACAGCCGAAGGAAAATATATCACTGGGTCGAATCGGGTACGCGCCTAATTCCATTGTCCTCTGATGGGCCACTTGGCAAAGGCGATAATGTGTTTCAGCCTGAGGCTGCCTCGTCATTGTTCAGGTTTTTCCCGGGCTCTGAGAGCCTATTGGAGCCCTAGGAAATGTCACGTTACAGCTAAGATCCTGACTCTTCAATAAACAGAAGCAAGAACAACAACACCTTGTCAGACAGGCCACTTCCTGAATGAAACCGTCTCAGGTTTTTGCCTGCCAAATGAGTTCTGTTATACTCACAGACACCATTCAAACAGTTTTAGAAACTTTAGGGTGTTTTCTATCCATATGTAATAAGTATATGCATATTCTAGTTACTGGGTAGGAGTGGTAACCAGATTAAATCGGGTACGTTTTTTATCCGGACGTGAAAATACTGCCCCCTATCCCAAACAGGATAAACTTGGATTTTTGGCAGGGACATATGCAGGATGCTACCCTCCACAGCATGGCCTTAAGCTCCAGATCAAAACTCCAAACCTACAACCTAATTTTTACCTAAATAAACAGGAGCGATTACTCCTACCAAGTTTATATTTTTCCAAGCTATACAGAGGGTTCTCCAGCAAACAAACAGCAGAGACCTGAGGACACCATCCAACCTGGAACTGAGTGAGTAGTGTTTGGTACATTACAATTATATATTTTACTTTATGGGGACCGAATGCTGAGTTAAGGCTGGCAAGCTTGCAAGGCCAAACCAGATCCAACTTCAATTAGCACTGAGGTATGATGTAAAAGGTGTCGAGGCCTTTTGGCCCAACAAGTGGCAGGAGTCTTTGAAGCGCCCTCCTACTGTTCAAAGACCACTCACTGGCATTTTCTACAAGAAATCTGCTTCCAGAAATAAAAGCTTCTCCCAATTAGTTGTGACTCCTACTCCCGTTGCCTGCTGCACTACTGTTTGGATTCTATCTGGCAATCTGTTCACCGTCTGCCCTGGCCTGTCTCCCCTGTCTGGTACCCCCACCACACTCCCCCCTCTCTCCTGAGCTTTCGTTCGCCTCCAGCACACACACACTGTTGGGGCAAGTGACTCTGAACTTACAATGGCTAGCCCCAAGTCGTTATAAATAAATAAAAATATTGTGCATTTTGCCTCATAACTCATGCATGCTTTGTTGACAACAAATGTTCCTTTCCCCGACCGTGGGACAGACAATATTTGTTCCCACACTCGGGACTCAGACTCTCTGTTGGTTACACAGACTTTTGGCCTCTCATCCTATTCTAACCACCTCTCGCTGGCTTTGTATTCATGTTACCTGATGAAATTGCTGTACGATATGATCTAGTTGCCATCTGATGCACATTCAGATGTCATAAATCAGCACTGCAGAGCTCTCCCTGTCCTATGCTGTGCCTTAATTGTATTACTGTTGATGATATCTGGGAATGTGCATGTATACACTGGCCCATCTACTGTTGCTAGCACCAATTCTAACTTGTGCTCTGATATCTGCTTCACCGATTTCTGCTCTCGTAAACGCCTGGGTTTTCTGCATGTAAACACTAGAAGCTTATTACCTAAAATTGATAAATTGAAAGTGTGGGTTCACAGCTCCAATCCAGATGTGTTGGTCATTACTGAGACGTGGTTAAGGAAGAGTGTTGGGAATACTGATGTTAACCTTTCTGGTTATAACCTTTTTCGACAAGACAGATCTTCCAAAGGTGGGGGAGTGGCAATCTTTAACAAGGATCACATTCAGTGCTCAGTTGTCTCCAGCAAGTCTGTCCCCAAACAATTTGATTTGCTGGTTTTAGGCATTCCACTTTCAAATAGCTCTTTGTTGACTGTTTCTGGGTGATAGTGTCCCCCACATGTCCTAAGCTCTTTCCTGGCCCCTTACACTAAGTCTGAATTTGTCCTGCTTGGTGACCTAAACTGGGACATGCTTAAACCACCTGACCAAGTCCTAAAGCAATGGGACTCACTAAATATTTCTCAGATTATTACTAATCCCACAAGGTATGACCAAACACCCAGAAAAGGCTCTTTGATGTTATCCTCAAAAATAATCCTGATAGGTATCAGTCTGGTGTTTTCTGTAATGACCTTAGTGATCATTGTTTTACAGTCTGTGTTCGTAATGGCTGCTCAGTGAAACGAACTGTCCTGAAGTGTCATAGACGCTTGCTAAAAAACTTTAATGAGCAAGCCTTCCTCCATGAACTGGCCTCTGTAAAATGGTATAGAATCAGCTTGATCCCCCTCTGTCAAAGACGCTTGGACCTTCTTTTTTTATATTTTCAGTGGTATTGTTAACAATAAAGAAAATGAGAAATAAAAACAGGTTCAGCCCCTGTTTCGGCCGTGATCTTGCAGAGTTACCCAAGCTCAAGAATTGCATTTGGCGTAAGGCTCGGCACACGCATACTCAGGCTGACTGGCTCTCGTTCAGGCAAATGAGAAATAAGTGCACTCAGGCTATCCAGAAGGCCAAAGTTAATTACTTTAAGGAGCAGTTCTCTCTCTGTGGGTCTAACCCTAAGAAGTTCTGGAAAACGGTTAAAGATCTGAAGAATAAACCCTCCTCCTCACAGCTGCCCATGTCCCTTAATGTTGATGATGTGGTTGTTACTGACAAGAAGCACATGGCTGAGCTCTTTAATCACCACTTCATTAAGTCAGGATTCCGATTTGACTCAATCATGCCTCTTTGCCCATCCAACAATTCCTCATCTCCCACCCCTTCTAAAGCGACTATCCCCGATGATTCTCCCTCTTTTTCCCTGCCCTGCTACAAAGTTTCTCCTTGCAGGCAGTCACTGAGTCCGAGGTGCTAAAGGAACTCCTTAAACTTGGACCCCAATAAATGTTGGTTTAGACCCTTGCTTCTTTAAGGTCGCTGCCCCTATCATCGCCAAGCCTATATCTGACCTTTAACCTGTCTCTCCTCTCGGGAGGTTCCCATTGCTTGGAAGGCAGCCACGGTTCGTCCTTTATTTAAAGGGGAGATCAATCTGATCCTAACTGTTATAGGCCTATTTCTATTTTTCCCTTCATCAAAAGTGTTGTAAAAACTTGTCAATAATCAACTGACGGCTTTCTTGATGTCTATAGTATTCTCTCGGGTAAGCAATCTGGTTTCCGCTCTGGATGTCTCACTGCAACCTTAACAGGTGGGGATAGGGGGCAGTATTTGCACGGCCGGATAAAAAAACGTACCCGATTTAATCTGGTTACTACTCCTGCCCAGTAACTAGAATATGCATATAATTGTTTGATTTGGATAGAAAACACCCTAAAGTTTCTAAAACGGTTTGAATGGTGTCTGTGAGTATAACAGAACTCATTTGGCAGGCCAAAACCTGAGAAGATTGCAACCTGGAAGCGCTCGCTCTGACTACTTCTTGGCCTTCTTGATCATCTCTAACCAAAACAGGGGATCTCTGGCATAACGTGACATTTTCTAATGCTCCCATAGGCTCTCAGAAGGCGCCAGAACGATGAATGGTGGCTTTGCAGGCCATGGCTGAAAAACATTAGCGCATTTGGATAGTGGTCGATCTGAGGACAATGAGACTGGAGGCGCGTGCACGAGCCGACACCATGTTTACTTTCTCTCTCTTTGAATGAAAACAACGACTCCCGGTCGGAATATTATCGCTTTTTTACGCGAAAAATAGCATAAAAATAGATTTTAAACAGCGGTTGACATGCTTCGAAGTACGGTAATGGAATATTTAGATTTTTTTTGTCACGAAACGCGTCGGGCGCGTCACCCTTCTTTACCCTTCGGATAGTGTCTTGAACGCACTAAAAAAACGCCGCTATTTGGATATAACTATGGATTATTTGGAACCAAACCAACATTTGTTATTGAAGTAGAAGTCCTGGGAGTGCATTCTGACGAAGAACAGCAAAGGTAATCAAACTTTTCTAATAGTAAATCGGAGTTTGGTGAGTACCACACTTGGTGGGTGTCAAAATAGCTAGCCTGTGATGGCCAGGCTATCTACTCAGAATATTGCAAAATGTGCTTTCACCGAAAAGCTATTTTAAAATCGGACATAGCGAGTGCATAAAGGAGTTCTGTATCTATAATTCTTAAAATAATTGTTATGTTTTTTGTGAATGTTTATCGTGAGTAATTTAGTAAATTCACCGGAAGTGTTCGGTGGGAATGCTAGTCACATGCTAGTCACATGCTAATGTAAAAAGCTGGTTTTTGATATAAATATGAACTTCATTGAACAAAACATGCATGTATTGTATAACATAATGTCCTAGGATTGTCATCTGATGAAGATCATCAAAGGTTAGTGCTGCATTTAGCTGTGGTTTGGGTTTATGTGACATTATATGCTAGCTTGAAAAATGGGTGTCTGATTATTTCTGGCTGGGTACTCTGCTGACATAATCTAATGTTTTGCTTTCGTTGTAAAGCCTTTTTGAAATCGGACAGTGTGGTTAGATTAAAGAGAGTCTTGTCTTTAAAATGGTGTAAAATAGTCATATGTTTGAGAAATTGAAGTAATAGCATTTCTAAGGTATTTGAATATCGCGCCACGGGATTACACTGGCTGTTGAGTAGGTGGGACGCAAGCGTCCCACCTAGCCCATAGAGGTTAAGAACCGCTACCCTCTACCACTCAATAACCTGTTAGGGCTAGGGTGCAGTATTTTCACGGCCGGATAAAAAACATACCCGATTTAATCTGGTTATTACTACTGCCCAGAAACTAGAATATGCATATAATTATTAGCTTTGGGTAGAAAACACCCTAAAGTTTCTAAAACTGTTTGAATGGTGTCTGTGAGTACAACAGAACTCATATGGCAGGCAAAAACCTGAGAAGATTCTGTACAGGAAGTGCCCTCTCTGACCATTCCTTGAGCTTCTTGACTCTTTTTATTGAAAACTTAGGATCTTTGCTGTAACGTGACACTTCCTACGGCTCCCATAGGCTCTCAGAACCATGGAAAAAGCTGAATGATGTCGAGGCAGCCCCTGGCTGAAAAACATTAGCGCGTTTGGATAGTGGTCGGTCAGAGTACTATGAGACTGAGGTGCGTGCACGAGGCTACCCCATGTTTTTATTTTCTCTGTCTATGTACTAAAACACAGATTCCCGGTCAGAATATTATAGCTTTTTGGCGAGAAAAATGGCATAAAAATTGATTTTAAACAGCGGTTGACATGCTTCGAAGTACGGTAATGGAATATTTAGAATTTTTTTGTCACGAAACGCGTCGGGCGCGTCACCCTTCTTTACCCTTTCGGATAGTGTCTTGAACGCACGAACAAAACGCCGCTATTTGGATATAACTATGGATTATTTTGAACCAAACCAACATTTGTTATTGAAGTAGAAGTCCTGGGAGTGCATTCACACGAAGAACAGCAAAGGTAATACAATTTTTCTTATAATAAATCTTATAGTAAATCTGACTTTGGTGAGGGCTAAACTTGGTGGGTGTCTAAATAGCTAGCCCTGTGATGCCGGGCTATCTACTTAGAATATCGCAAAATGTGCTTTCACCGAAAAGCTATTTTAAAATCGGACATAGCGAGTGCATAGAGGAGTTCTGTATCTATAATTCTTATGTTTTTTTGTGAACGTTGAAAGTCGTAGGTTTACATACACTTAGGTTGGAATCATTAACCTCTCTGGGCTAGGCGGGACGAATTCGTACCACCTACGTAACAGCCAGTTGAATCCTGTGGCGCGATTTTCAAAACCTTTGAAATGCTATTACTTAAATTTCTCAAACATATGACTATTTTACAGCTATTTAAAGACAAGACTCTCGTTAATCTAACCACACTGTCCGATTTCAAAAAGGCTTTACAACGAAAGCAAAACATTAGATTATGTCAGCAGAGTACCCAGCCAGAAATAATCAGACACCCATTTTTCAAGCTAGCATATAATGTCACAAAAACCCAGAAGACAGCTAAATGCAGCACTAACCTTTGATGATCTTCATCAGATGACACACCTAGGACATTATGTTATACAATACATGCATGTTTTGTTCAATCAAGTTCATATTTATATCAAAAAACAGCTTTTTACATTAGCATGTGACGTTCAGAACTAGCATACCCCCCCGCAAACTTCCTGAGGAATTTGCTAACAATTTACTAAATTACTCACAAAAAGCATAACAATTATTTTAAGAATTATAGATACAGAACTCCTCTATGCCCGATTTTAAAATAGCTTTTTGGTGAAAGCACATTTTGCAATATTCTAAGTACATAGCCCAGGCATCACGGGCTAGCTAATTAGACACCCGGCAGGTTTAGCCTTCACCAAAATCAGATTTACTATTATAAAAGTTTGATTACCTTTTGTTGTCTTCGTCAGAATGCACTCCCAGGACTGCTACTTCAATAACAAATGTTGGTTTGGTCCAAAATAATCCATCGTTATATCCGAATAGCGGCGTTTTGTTCGTGCGTCCCAGACACTATCCGAATGGTAAAGAAGGGTCGTGCGCATGGCGCAATTCGTGACAAAAAAAATCTAAATATTCCATTACCGTACTTCGAAGCATGTCAACCGCTGTTTAAAATCCATTTTTATGCCATTTTTCTCGTAAAAAAGCGATAATATTCCGACCGGGAATGTCCATTTAGCTAAACAGAGGAATGAAAACAAACCTTTCGGTCGACGCGGGCACGAGCCTGAGTCTCACAGTACTGTAACCAGCCACTACCCAAACGCGCTACTTTGTTTCAGCCAGGGCCTGCAAAGCCACGATTCCGCTCCTGTACAAACAATAGTACGCAAGTATAAACACCATGGGATCACGCAGCAGTCATACCGCTCAGGAAGGAGACGCGTTCTGTCTCCTAGAGATGAACGTACTTTGGTGTGAAAAGTGCAAATCAATCCCAGAACAACAGCAAAGGACCTTGTGAAGATGTTGGAGGAAACAGGTACAAAAGTATCTTTATCCACAGTAAAACGAGTCCTATATCGACATAACCTGAAAGGCCGCTCAGCAAGGAAGAAGCCACTACTCCAAAACCGCCATAAAAAAGCCAGACTACGGTTTGCAACTGCACATGGGGCCAAAGATCGTACTTTTTGGAAAAATGTCCTCTGGTCTGATGAAACAAAAATCGAACTGTTTGGCCATAATGACCATCGTTATGTTTGGAGGAAAAAGGTGGACACTTGCAAGCCGAAGAACATCATTGTAACCGTGAAGCACGGGGGTGGCAGCATCATGTTGGGGGGGTGCTTTGCTGCAGGAGGGACCTGTGCACTTCACAAAATAGATGGCATCATGAGGCAGGGAAATGATGTGGATATATTGAAGCAGCATCTCAAGACATCAGTCAGGAAGTTAAAGCTTGGTCGCAAATGGGTCATCCAAATGGACAATGACCCCAAGCATACTTCCAACGTTGTGGCAAAATGGCTTAAGGACAACAAAGTCAAGGTATTGGAGTGGCCATCACAAAGCCCTGACCTCAATCCTATGGAAAATGTGTGGGCAGAACTGAAAACGTGTGTGCGAGCAAGGAGGCCTACAAACCTGACTCAGTTACACCAGCTCTGTCAGGAGGAATGGGACAAAATTAACCCAACTTATTGTGGGAAGCTTGTGGAAGGCTACCCGAAACGTAAAGGGAATGCTACCAAATACTAATTGAGTGTATGTAACCTTCTGACCCACTGAGATTGTGATGAAAGAAATAAAAGCTGAAATAAATCACTCTCATTCTGACATTTCACATTCTTAAAATAAAGTGGTGATCCTAACTGATCTAAGACAGGGAAATTTTACTAGGATTAAATGTCAGGAGTTGTGAAAACTGAGTTTAAATGTATTTGGCTGAGGTATATGTAAACTTCTGACTTCAACTGTAGGTAAAGTTGTTAAAGTGACTATGCATAGATAATACCAGAGAGTAGCAGCAGCGTAGAAGAGGGGGGGGGGGGCAATAAAAATAGTCTGAGTAGCAATATGATTAGCTGTTCAGTTGTCTTATGGCTAAGGGGGTAGAAGCTGTTTAGAAGACTCTTGGACCTAGACTTGGCGCTCCGGTGCCGCTTTCCGTGTGGTTGCAGAGAGAACAGTCTATGACTAGGGTGACTGGAGTCTTTGACAATTGTTAGGGCCTTCCTCTGACACCGCCTGGTATAGAGGTCCTGAATGGCAGGAAGCTTGGCCCCTGTGATCAAATCAAATCAAAGTGTATTTGTCACGTGCACTGTATATAACAGGTGTAGACCTTACAGTGAAATGCTTACTTACAGGCTCTAACCAATCGTGCAAAAAAGGTATTAGGTGAACAATAGGTAAGTAAAGAAATAAAAACAACAGTAAAAAGACTGAAAAATAACAGTAGCGAGGCTATATACAGTAGCGAGGCTACATACAGACACCGGTTAGTCAGGCTGATTGAGGTGGTATGTACATGCAGATATGGTTAAAGTGACTGTGCATATATGATGAATAGAGAGTAGCAGTAGCGTAAAAGAGGGTTTGTGGGTGGTGGGAGGTGGGACAATGCAGATAGCCTGGTTAGCCAATGTTCAGGAGCAATGATTGGTCGGGCCAATTGAGGTAGTATGTACATGAATGTATTGTTAAAGTGACTATGCGTATATGATAACCAGAGAGTAGCAGCAGCGTAAAAGAGGGGTTGGGGGGGGCACACAATGCGAATAGTCCGGGTAGCCATATGATTACCTGTTCAGGAGTCTTATGGCTTGGGGATAAAAACTGTTTGGAAGCCTTTTTGTCCAACACTTGGCACTCCGGTACCGCTTGCCATGCGGTAGTAGAGAGAACAGTCTATGACTGTGGTGGCTGGGGTCTTTGACAATTTTTAGGGCCTTCCTCTGATAGGGCCTGGTGTAGAGGTCCTGGATGGCAGGCAGCTTAGCCCCAGTGATGTACTGGGCCATACGCACTACCCTCTGTAGTGCCTTGCGGTCGGAGGCCGAGCAATTGCGTACCAGGCAGTGATGCAACACGTCAGGATGCTCTCGATGTTGCAGCTGTAGAACCTTCTGAGGATCTGAGGACCCATGCCAAATCTTTTTCGTTTCCTGAGGGGGAATAGACTTTGTCGTGCCCTCTTCGCGACTGTCTTGGTGTGTTTGGACCATTCTAGTTTGTTGGTGATGTAGACACCAAAGGATAAGGATATAGGATACACCAAGGATATCAAAGTGAAACAGTTCTCTAAAGACACAGGAGACAATAATACAAGAAACAACACTTCTGTAGCTTGTCAACTATGTGTCTGTCTATCCCTGTTCTCTCCTCTCTGCACAGGCCATACAAACGCTTCACACCGCGTGGCCGCTGCCACTCTAACCTGGTGGTCCCAGCACGCACGACCCACGTGGAGTTCCAGGTCTCCGGCAGCCTCTGGAACTGCCGGTCTGCAGCCAACAAGGCTGAGTTCATCTCAGCCTATGCTACCCTCCAGTCCCTAGACTTCCTGGCGCTGACGGAAACATGGATTACCACAGATAACACTGCTACTCCTACTGCTCTCTCTTCGTCTGCCCACGTGTTCTCGCATACCCCTAGAGCATCGAGCCAGCGGGGTGGTGGCACTGGAATCCTCATCTCTCCCAATTGGACATTCTCTCTTTCTCCCCTGACCCATCTGTCTATCTCCTCATTTGAATTCCATGCTGTCACAGTTACCAGCCCTTTCAAGCTTAACATCCTTATCATTTATCGCCCTCCAGGTTCCCTTGGAGAGTTCATCAATGAGCTTGACGCCTTGATAAGTTCCTTTCCTGAGGATGGCTCACCTCTCACAGTTCTGGGTGACTTTAACCTCCCCACGTCTACCTTTGACTCATTCCTCTCTGCCTCCTTCTTTCCACTCCTCTCCTCTTTTGACCTCACCCTCTCACCTTCCCCCCCTACTCACAAGGCAGGCAATACGCTTGACCTCATCTTTACTAGATGCTGTTCTTCCACTAATCTCATTGCAACTCCCCTCCAAATCTCCGACCACTACCTTGTATCCTTTTCCCTCTTGCTCTCATCCAACACTTCTCACTCTGCCCCTACTCGGATGGTATTGCGCCGTCCCAACCTTCGCTCTCTCTCTCCCGCTACTCTCTCCTCTTCCATCCTATCATCTCTTCCCTCTGCTCAAACCTTCTCCAACCTATCTCCTGATTCTGCCTCCTCAACCCTCCTCTCCTCCCTTTCTGCATCCTTTGATTTTCTCTGTCCCCTATCATCCAGGCCGGCTCGGTCCTCCCCTCCTGCTCCGTGGCTCGACGACTCACTACGAGCTCACAGAACAAGGCTCCGGACAGCCGAGCGGAAATGGAGGAAAACTCGCCTCCCTGCGGACCTGGCATCCTTTCACTCACTCCTCTCTACATTCTCCTCTTCTGTCTCTGCTGCTAAAGCCACTTTCTACCACTCTAAATTCCAAGCATCTGCCTCTAACCCTAGGAAGCTCTTTGCTACCTTCTCCTCCCTCCTGAATCCTCCTCCCCCTCCCCCCCCTCCTCCCTCTCTGCGGATGAATTCGTCAACCATTTTGAAAAGAAGGTTGACGATATCCGATCCTCGTTTGCTAAGTCAAACGACACCGCTGGTCCTGCTCACACTGCCCTACCCTGTGCTCTGACCTCTTTCTCCCCTCTCTCTCCAGATGAAATCTCGTGTCTTGTGACGGCCGGCCGCCCAACAACCTGCCCACTTGACCCTATCCCCTCCTCTCTTCTCCAGACCATTTCCGGAGACCTTCTCCCCTTCCTCACCTCGCTCATCAACTCATCCTTGACCGCTGGCTACGTCCCTTCCGTCTTCAAGAGAGCGAGAGTTGCACCCCTTCTGAAAAAACCTACACTCGATCCCTCCGATGTCAACAACTACAGACCAGTATCCCTTCTTTCTTTTCTCTCCAAAACTCTTGAACGTGCCGTCCTTGGCCAGCTCTCCTGCTATCTCTCTCAGAATGACCTTCTTGATCCTAATCAGTCAGGTTTCAAGACTGGGCATTCAACTGAGACTGCTCTTCTCTGTGTCACGGAGGCTCTCCGCACTGCTAAAGCTAACTCTCTCTCCTCTGCTCTCATCCTTCTAGACCTATCTGCTGCCTTTGATACTGTGAACCATCAGATCCTCCTCTCCACCCTCTCCGAGTTGGGTATCTCCGGCGCGGCCCACGCTTGGATTGCGTCCTACCTGACAGGTCGCTCCTACCAGGTGGCGTGGCGAGAATCTGTCTCCGCACCATGCGCTCTCACCACTGGTGTCCCCCAGGGCTCTGTTCTAGGCCAACTCCTATTCTCGCTATACACCAAGTCACTTGGCTCTGTCATATCCTCACATGGTCTCTCCTTTCCCCCTTCTGATAACCAGGCGGCGAATCGCATCTCTGCATGTCTGTCAGACATATCAGTGTGGATGACGGATCACCAGCTCAAGCTGAACCTCGGCAAGACGGAGCTGCACTTCCTCCCGGGGAAGGACTGCCCGTTCCATGATCTCGCCATCACGGTTGACAACTCCCTTGTGTCCTCCTCCCAGAGTGCTAAGAACCTTGGCGTGATCCTGGACAACACCCTGTCGTTCTCCACTAACATCAAGGCGGTGACCCGATCCTGTAGGTTCATGCACTACAACATTCGCAGAGTACGACCCTGCCTCACACAGGAAGCGGCGCAGGTCCTAATCCAGGCACTTGTCATCTCCCGTCTGGATTACTGCAACTCGCTGTTGGCTGGGCTCCCTGCCTGTGCCATTAACCTCTATGGGCTAGGTGGGACGCTAGCGTGCCACCCGTGGTGCACTCCATCAACAGCAGGTGCATTTCAAGAGCGGCAAATTTGAATCCAAATAAATGTCAAAATTCAAATTTTTCAAACATACAACTATTTTACACCCTTTGAAAGATAAACATCTCCTTAATCTAACCACGTTTTACGATTTCAAAAAGGTTTTACGGCGAAAGCATAAATTTAGAGTATGTTAGGACAGTACATTTACAAGAGTTGTGTGTAATGTTTTGTCAATTCAAAGACAGGGTCACCAAAACCATAAAACCAGCTAAAATGATGCACTAACCTTTTACAATCTCCATCAGATGACACTCCTAGGACATTATGTTAGACAATGCATGCATTTTTAGTTCTATCAAGTTCATATTTATATCCAAAAACAGCGTTTTACTATGGCATTGATGTTGAGGAAATCGTTTCCCTCCAATAACCGGCAGTCAAGTCAGCGTCACAAATTAAATAATTAAAATTAGAAAACATTGGTAAAATATTATATTGTCATTTAAAGAATTATAGATTTACATCTCTTGAACGCAATCAACTTGCCAGATTTAAAAATAACCTTACTGGGAAATCACACTTTGCAATAATCTGAGCACTGCGCCCAGAAAAATACGCGTTGCGATACAGACTAGACGTCATGTTGGGGAGATCTAAAATCGAAAATACTATGTAAATAATCCATTACCTTTGATTCTCTTCATCAGATGTCACTTCCAGGTATCACAGGTCCATAACGAATGTAGTTTTGTTCAAAAAAGCTCATCATTTATGTCCAAAAATCTCCGTCTTGTTAGCACATGATCTAAGCCAGCCGGACTTCTCGTCATGAACGAGGGGAAAAAATATATTTACGTTCGTTCAAACATATCAAACGTTGTATAGCATAAATCATTAGGGCCTTTTTTAACCAGAACATGAATAATATTCAAGGTGGACGAATGCATACTCTTTTATAACGTTATTGGAACGAGGGTACCCAACATGAACTCGCGCGCCAGGTGTCTAATGGGCCATCATCGTTCCATGGCTCTTGTTCGGTCAGATCTCCCTCCAGAAGACTCAAAACACTTTGTAAAGGCTGGTGACATCTAGTGGAAGCAATAGGAAGTGCCAAAATATTCCTCAGCCCCTGTGTTTTTCAATGGGATAGGTTTAAAGGTAATACAACACATCAGGTATCCACTTCCTGTCAGAAAATGTCTCAGGGTTTTGCCTGCCAAATGAGTTCTGTTATACTCACAGACACCATTCAAACAGTTTTAGAAAATTTAGGGTGTTTTCTATCCATATGTAATAAGTATATGCATATTCTAGTTACTGGGTAGGAGTGGTAACCAGATTAAATCGGGTATGTTTTTTTATCCAGCCGTATCAATACTGCCCCCTAGCCCTAACAGGTTAACCTGTTAGGGCTAGGGGGCAGCATTTGCACTTCTGGATAAAAAAAATGTACCCGATTTAATCTGGTTACCACTCCTACCCAGTAACTAGAATAACTAAACTAATCTGAAAAATTTGAATTTTGACATTTATTTGGATTCAAATTTGCCGCTCTTGAAATGCACCTGCTGTTGATGGAGTGCACCACGGGTGGCACGCTAGCGTCCCACCTAGCCCATAGAGGTTAATGATGGTGTTGGAGTCGTGCCTGGCCATGCAGTCGTGGGTGAACAGGGAGTACAGGAGGGGACTGAGCACGCACCCCTGGGGGGCTCCAGTGTTGAGTATCAGCGTGGCGGATGGGTTGCTACCTACCCTCAGCACCTGGGGGCGGCCCGTCAGGAAGTCCAGGATCCAGTTGCAGAGGGAGGTGTTTAGTCCCAGGGTCCTTAGCTTAGTGATGAGCTTTGAGGGCACAATGGTGTTGAATGCTGAGCTGTAGACAATTAATAGAATTCTCACAGGTGTTCCTTTTGTCCAGGTGTGAAAGGGCAGTGTGGAGTGCAATAGAGATTGCATCATCTGTGGATCTGTTGCGGCGGTATGCAAATTGGAGTGGGTCACGGTTTCTGGGAAAATTGTGTTGATGTGAGCCATGACCAGCCTTTCAAAGCACTTCATGGCTACAGAAGTGAGTGCTATGGGTCTGTAGTCATTTAGGCAGGTTACCTTAGTGTTCTTGGCCACAGGGACTATGTTCTTTGAGTGTACTGTGAACCTTTGGATACCGTTTCTCAGTAAAATATTTATGTTCATCCTTAACCACTGATTCCTCATCTGGTCTCTTCTCTGCACCTAGGTCCAACCTCACCACATCACAGCAAGCTTCTGCCTAAGCATGGACCCAGCAGAGATCACCCAGATCAAGAATGTTGTAACCCACCAAGGAGCACTGCTGGGACATCAGCAAAAACAACTCCACCAAATATCAGAGAGCCTCCGGGCACAACCTCAACCCAGGAGGCGCCAATGCCCAAGCCTCATATCCCAGCACGGCAGGCATCCATAGTTCCTCCAGAGACCCTGCACCGGGAAACCAAGATCCCAGCCCCTGAGCAGTATGACGAGCACCCGGGAGGATACAAGGGGTTCCTCACTCAGTGCTCTCTGGTGTTCGAGCTACAGTCCTCCTCGTTCGACACCGATCGGGCCATGATCGCCTAAATCATCTCTCTACTCTCAGGTAAGGCCTTGATGTGTGCAACGGTGGTATGGGAACAGTAGCCACCATCCTGCAGCTCCATATTAGCCTTCACTACCGAACTGCAACAAGTCTTCGACCAACATCTGCCAAGGGGCCAGACCAGTGGCTGACTTCGCCACTGAGTTCCGCACCCTCGCCACCGAGAGTGGGTGGAATATGGAGGCACTGGTCACCGCTTTCCACGAGGGTTTGTCTAACTCCATCAAGGACGAACTGGCCTTTTGGGAACTGGGAGAGGACCTCGAGTCCCTGATAACGCTGGCAATCAGGATTGACAACCGCATCGAGAAAGCGTGAGACAGCGCATTTTTGTCACCACCCTAGTATCCCGGTTTCCTGAGCACCCCAAGCACCCCCAAACCCAGCATTGAGGAGCCCATGCAGCTGGGACGCACATGTCTGAGCCCACAGGAGCGTGACTGGCGCATGAGCGAAGGCTGCTGCCTCCACTGTGAAGGTCTCGGTCATCTCCGTGCTACATGCCCAGAGCTGACGGGAAACGCCAGGGCTCTCCAGGACAATGGGAGACCCAGACGGGCTGTGCAGTTACCCCGACTATCCAGTCACCGCCTGTCACTACCCGCAACTGGTACAACTGTCAGCACCAGATTCAAGCCTTCGTGGACTCTGGGGCCACAGATAATTTTAATGATCAAGACTTCGCCAGAGAATTACAAATCCCCTGCGTGAAATGTCCCATCACTCTTGTCGTGACGTTGTATTAGTTAATGTGACGACTGTTGCTCATCGAATGATTAACTGTTTCTAATTGCATGATTAAATGAATCAAGCAATGAATCAACTCATTAACCTGGGGCACCATGGGAAAATTAGTTTTATTGAGTTTCTATTTCCCAAATTAACTCAAAGAATATCAGAATATTGATTTTACAACAGTCGCTAAACTAATCAATTTCCTCTGTCTCATTTCTGAACGTCGCATAATCCGGGAATCTGCACGAACCTGGGCTTCACCAATGAGTTTACCACACCAATCTTAGTTGATTATTTATTTACTAGCAAGCTAAAATTATGATAAAAATACACAAAACACAGTCTAGGCTATTGATTAGGACTTAGTATAACGGGCCAACACACTATGGCGCGTGTTACCCAAAATGGGGATTTAAAAGAGAGACAAACAAAGAAAGTACACGAGAGAAATGTTCATTTGTCAGCTATGCTAATTTAAACCTAGCCTTGCCCCGAACTGCCGCTCTTATGGGTCAGAATATAATGATGTAATTACGTGTTGGAGATCTCAGAGGGGCGTCCTGCGTGGCTCGTTTAGGCTTCTCAAGGACGCACTGCTCCGACGCAACTCTCTGGTTGTCCTCACGATGTCAGTGTCCCTTTTGGCTTAGTGGTCTGATTCCTCGTCCTTGCTTTGAAAGGGGGCTTCTGAGGACAGACAGCTCTGTAGCTCAGAGCTCACAGCGTAGGAACCACAATTTGATGAAGAGTGGAGGCTAGGTGGTTCGGCTTGAATTCACCCGCTTAGACACAGCTACTCATCCGTAGCTTGGGTAGAAAAAGATTTCTTTGTCTTCAAACTTTGTGTTGCATTTTGGGGTTCGTTGACCATTCAGACCTTGGCTGCAGCCTAGGGTCACTTTAGTCTGATATGTTAATTCTTCAGTCCCATGTCTTATACCTTCTGGTCAGAAGTGGGCGTAACCGCCTTTAGGGCAATTCTCTGGGCGTACCAAGTTAAGGGACAAGGCCTAGATTTTACTCAAATCCAATTTTAGACACTAACTTCACATTTCATCCTTACCAAAACATTCTCTTTGATTTGGATACTTTCCACACAACGTACAATGTATAAACATCAGGCATATACTTGGAAAACTCTTAAAGGTACAATGTTTTCAAATAACGTCATCTCTTAACCTTTAATAACAATACAAAAATGACATACATTTTCATATTCCATCTCTCGTCATGACCACCATTGTGGCTGACGGAAACCATTGTTCCAAAGTCCCTTTATTACATGTTTAATGTTCTGAGGCCAGTTCTCCATAGTGAGGACAAAGGAATTTCTCTGTGTCCTAAGATTTATCATGGGCGTGAGGGGTCATAAAACCCCCACATCCTCATACCCCTAGATCTCTCCTCCTCTGTTGGGGGTTGAGAGATAATCTGTAGGTTTGTGGTCTCCTGTAACCTTACCTGATCAGGACAGTCATGACACTCTGCAGATTCAAGCCCTCGATGGGTGCCCCAATGGGGGGGGGGGTGTTGATGATTAGTTATTTGAGAAGGAGACAAGTCAAGACGCTGGACCGGGTGATTCAGTTTATAGTAAGGCAGTTTATTATGAGACAAAGATATTTGGCAAAGCGTGCACGGACTCCTTCGTTTAGCTCATAGGGAACTAGCAGAAGAGAGCCCCGAAACATAGTATACATCCAATTTATACAATGAAATAACAGTGTGTTGACGTTGAGTCTAGTAGGTCCGCTCTCCTGACTGGTCGATGAGTGGAGGGACGGTCCACTCTCCAGGTGGTGTCGACTTCCCATTGGCCCTTGGCAGTGTCCTTTGTCCTCGGAGTCCAACACACCTAAGTGTGTGTGTGTGTGTGTGTGTGTATTTCTGGTAATTCGTGTCTGGGTGCTTGCGATATTCATGGAATGTTGTTCTTTACACCAGTGGTCAGTTCGTGTGGCTAGGGCTTAAGTCAGCCATCTGTCTCTGGGTGTGGTCGTGATTGGTATCAGTTGGTCGCTCAATATGTCTCTAGAATTTTGTTGTGTGCTGTTGTGAAACATGTTGTGCAAATGCCCTCCTTATATATCATTAGGTAAAACGTTAGATTATCTTTATTACAGGGGGTACTGTCAAGTCTGCTCCCGCTCTTTCCTCCCCCTGGCGCTTGAGGGAGCCAGGTTGCCCTGCATCACCCACACCTCGTCACACGCATCAGCTTTATTGGACTCACCTGGACTCACCTACTCATCTGTTTATTTCCTCCCCTGTATTTGTCAGTTTCCCAGCTCTGTTCCCCGTGGCTGCATTGTATTGTTTTTGTCTTTAGTATTAGTTTGCTGACGCTGTTCCTGTCTCGTTCCATGTCCGTTATTTATAAAATGTTTTACTCCCCGTACCTGCTTCGTCTCTACAGCGTCAAGCCATGTGACATGTATCCCAAGTCTCTTTCCTGGGCCACATTATCTTTACCGCCAGCATCCAAATGGACCCTGTTAAGGTTAGGGAAGTCACTGACTGGCCCCGGCAGTCAAGTGGGCACTTGAGTGGTGGAGCACTGGTTGGAGGGGGCACCTCATCCTTTCGTGATCTGGACGGACCGTAAGAACTTGGTCTCCAATCAAGAAGCCAATTGGTTGAATATGTTTTTAAACATTTTCAACTTCTCTCTAGCCTATCGCCCGGGATCCAAGAATCAGACAGCAGATGCCCTGTCCCGCCAATATGATGTCTCTAATGAGGAGAGGGATTCCGAGCCATTCATCCCCAGCTCTCGCATTGTGGCTCTGGTGTTATGGTGTATAGAGACCACAGTACGACAAGCCCAGAAACGAGAACCTGACCCCGGCGGGGATCCCACTAACAGACTTCATGTTCCGCGATTTAACTTGTCCTCGAGTGCTACAATGTGGACACTCCTCTAAATTAACTGGGAATCCAGGGGTTAATCAGACACTGTGTTCCTGAGGCGGAAATTCTGCTGGCCCAACATGATTGAGGATGTGAGATCCTTTGATCCGGCCTGTTCCACCTGTGCCCAAAGCAAGTCCTCATGACAACGACAACGTTGCTCCAACCTCTGCCCTTCCCCAGGCTGGCCTGGTCCCACCTTTCTGTTGACTTTACCACAGGGTTACCTCCATCCCAAGGGCTTACCACTATCCTGGTGGTCATCGATCGGTTCTCCAAGGCAGCCCATTTCTTCAACTTACCCAAGTTGCCCTCAGCCAATGAGACCGCTGATCTCATGATTACCCAAGTCTTTTGACTACACGGACATCCCCAGGACATTGTCTCAGATCGTGTGCCCCAGTTTGTCGCATGGTATTGGAAGACCTTCTGTCGGTGAGTCTCTCCTCGGGGTTCCAGCCACAGTCGCAGGGCAAACTTCGTGGTCCAACCAGCAACTGGAACAAGTTCCTCATCTGGGCGGAATATGCTCATAACACACTGCCAGTCGCCGTTCGAGTGTCAGTTCGGGTTCGCACCCTGTTTCCTGAACAAGAGGCCGAAGCGGGGGTGCCATCAGCCGAGACATTCATCCGACGATGTCGCCTCACCTGGATCAGAGCGTGATCCTCCTTGCTCTGCTCCTCTGTCCGATGCCAACAACAGGCAAACCAGCACCGAAGACCTCTTCGGCTCCTCTGACTGGGTCAACGGGTGTGGCTGTCCACCCGTGATCTTCCCTTAAAGGTGGACTCACGGAAGCTCACTCCTCGCTACATAAGACCATTCAAGATCCTGAGTCGCATCAACCCAGTCACCTATCGTCTCCAGCTTCCCAGGTCTATGAGGTCTGTCCATCCTTCCATGTCTTCCATCTCAAGCTGGTAAGGACCAGTCCCTTCTCTGCCCCCACACCTGCCCCTCCACCCCCTCGACTTGTGGATGGCTGACCCGGCCTACACTGTCCGGCATCTGTTGGAGGCTCGTCAGGTCCGAGGCCACCCTGCAGTACTTGGTGGACTGGGAGGGCTGTGGTCCCGAGGAGCGGGCATGGTGCCTGCATGGGACATCCTGAATCCGGGACTTGTTTGGGACTTCAACCAACTACGTGGTGGTCGCCCTGGCTCCGCAGCTGGAGCCACTCCTAGAAGAGGGGGGGGGGGGGGGGGGTTACTGTCATGGTTCCACCGGTCCAACCTCACCATGTCACTGCGTGTGCCTTTTTGTCTGTGCTACTGTGTATCTGTCTGTGTGTGAGCATCTGCATCCTGTCTGTTTGTGGGGGGTCTGTGACATCATTTTATTTGACAGCTTTGGAGCTGTGCCCGGCAGAGAGGAGGGTTAACTGATGTGTCAGATGTTTGCGTTCTATCCACCAGCGCGTGTTGGTTCCCCCATGACTTCTTAGCAACACCAGTCAGTAGAAACAGCCACCCACCCTGCCGTTTTTACTACATTAGCCCAGCCGTGATATAAGTCAGTATTCGACATCCACCCATGTCTGAGGAGGTCGGGAGATGACGTGGAAACCGGCCACTAGGGTTTCGGTTTTGCTAGGGTGTTGTGGACAGGGATGTTGGATGGGTGTAAGAATCTGCCTCAGATTCCAACTGTTCAAATCCAGAAATATAAATTAGTTTTTGATATTTTTGTTTTAAGCCTACCCCAAACCTTAGCCCTTACCTTAACCATTCGGAGTTAATGCCTAACCGCAGTTAATGCCTTCGCGGACTCACTTTTTGCATACACAAACACACTCTGTTGTACAATGCCATCATTCCCTTAATACATCTAGACGTTCCGCTAGCGGAACACCTGCTCCAATATCCAATGATAGGCGTGGCGCGAATGACAAATTCCTCAAAAATACAAAACCTTCCATTTTTCAAACATATGACTATTTTACAGCATTTTAACCTGTTATGGCTAGGGGGAAGTATTTTCACGGCCGGATAAAAAACGTACCCGAATTAATCTGATTATTACTCCTGCCCAGAAACTAGAATATGCATATAATTATTAGCTTTGGATAGAAAACACTCCAACGTTTCTAAAACTGTTTGAATGGTGTCTGTGAGTATAACAGAACTCATTTGGCAGGCCAAAACCTGAGAAGATTCCATGCAGGAAGTGCCCTGTCTGACAATTTCTTGCCCTTCTTGATTATCTCTATCCATTACAGGGGATCTCTGCTGTTACGTGACACTTCCTACGGCTCCCATGGGCTCTCAGAAGGTGGCAAAAAGCTGAATCGTGGCTTTGCAGGCTCTGGCTGAAAAAAAGTAGCGCGTTTGGGTAGTGGCTGGTCACAGTACTGTGAGACTCAGGCTCGTGCCCGAGTCGACCCCATGCTTTATTTTCTTTCGTCTGTTTACCTAAATGCAGATTCCCAGTCGGAATATTATCGTTTTTTTACGAGAAAAATGGCATAAAAATTGATTTTAAACAGCGGTTGACATGCTTCGAAGTACAGTAATGGAATATTTAGAAATCTCTTGTCACGAATTGCGCCATGCTCGTGACCCTTATTTACACTTCGGATAGTGTCTTGAACGCACGAACAAAACGCCGCTATTTGGATATAACAATGGATTATTTTGAACCAAACCAACATTTGTTATTGAAGTAGCAGTCCTGGGAGTGCATTCTGACGAAGAACACCAAAGGTAATCAAACTTTTGTAATAGTAAATCGGAGTTTGTTCAGGGCTAAACTTGGTGGGTGTCTAAATAGCTAGCCGTGATGGCTGGGCTATCTACTCAGAATATTGTAAAATGTGCTTTCACCGAAAAGCTATTTTAAAATCGGACACCTCGATTGCACAAAGGAGTTTTGTATCTATAATTCTTAAAATAATTGTTATGTTTTTTGTGAACGTTTATCGTGAGTAATTTAGTAAATTCACCGGAAGTGTTCGGTGGGAATGCTAGTTCTGAACATCACATGCTAATGTAAAAAGATGGTTTTTGATATAAATATGAACTTGATTGAACAAAACATGCATGTATTGTATAACATAATGTCCTAGGCGTGTCATCTGATGAGGATCATCAAAGGTTAGTGCTGCATTTAGCTGTGGTTTTGTTTTTTGTGACATTATATGCTAGCTTGGAAAATGGGTGTCTGATTATTTCTGGCTGGGTACTCTGCTGACATAATGTAATGTTTTGCTTTCGCTGTAAAGCCTTTTTGAAATCGGACAGTGTGGTTAGATAAAGGAGAGTCTTGTCTTTAAATATTGTCTTCAGAGCACAGCGTCAATAAAGCAGGAGATGTGAATAATGATGTTCTTCAAGACAACACATTCTGGCCTTTGCAAGGGACATCAAGCGAAATAGAATTAAACATGACTGAAAACACTACATACTAAATTCAGCAACAAAAAAAATTGTCCCTTTTCAGGACCCTGGCTTTCAAAAATAATTCTTAAAAATAAAAAAAAACTTCACAGATCTTCTTTGTAAAGGGTTTAAACACCGTTTTCCATGCTCGTTCAATGAACCATAAACAAGCACCTGTGGAACGGTCGTTAAGGCACTAAGCTTACAGACGGTAGGCAATTAAGGTCACAGTTCTAAAAACTTAGGACACTACAGAGGCCTTTCTACTGACTCTGGAAAACACCAAAAGAAAGATGCCCAGCTGGTGGCCACACAAAATGCAGCTGGTGGCCACACCAGATACTGACTTACCTTTGTTCAGGGACACATTATTCCATTTCTGTTAGTCACATGTCTGTGGAACCTGTTCAGTTTATGTCTCAGTTGTTAAATCTTGTTATGTTCATAGAAATATTTACACATTAAGTTTGCTGAAAATAAACTCAGTTAACAGTGAGAGGATGTTTCTTTTTTTTTGCTGAGTTTATGAATCAAGACTAGCTAGCTTACATTATTTTAATTTCACTGTATGGATCACTTTGAACCAAAGATATTACAGATTTTAAAAAACAACAACACATTTATGCAATTACATAGACCTCAGCTAGCGCCTGGCCTATATGCTATTGTTGGATCTTCAAGAGTGGTCAGCAATGTTGCCTAAAAAAAATTAGGCACTGAGCAAATTTCAAATCTGTTGAGCGCAAGCTTGAACGTTGTGAAAATTCTGTGCAACTTCCAGCGTGGGTTTACTGTGAACACTGATGCTGTACCCGCCTTCAGTTACAGTTTTAACAGTGGCCAACTAGGCTACTGTGGCTATTTGATCATAATGTAGGCCTACCAGAGTGGGCTACTATCAAAAACACTGAAGAAAATGCATCGCATAACATGTTAACTCTTACATCTAGACGTTCCGCTAGCGGAACACCTGCTCCAATATCCAATGATGGGCGTGGCGCGAAATACAAACTCCTCTAAAATACAAAAACTTCAATTTTTCAAACATATGACTATTTCACAGCATTTTAAAGATAAGACTCTCCTTTATCTAACCACACTGTCCGATTTCAAAAAGGCGTTTACAACGAAAGCAAAACATTAGATTGTCAGCAGAGTACCAAGCCAGAAATAATCAGACACCCATTTTTCAAGCTAGCATATAATGTCACAAAAACCCAGAAGACAGCTAAATGCAGCACTAACCTTTTATGATCTTCATCAGATGACAACCCTAGGACATTATGTTATACAATACACGCATGTTTTGTTCAATCAAGTTCATATTTATATCAAAAACCAGCTTTTTACATTAGCATGTGACTTTCAGAACTAGCATACCCCCCGCAAAATTCCGGGGAATTCGCTAACATTTTACTAAATTACTCACGATAAACGTTCACAAAAAGCATAACAATTATTTTAAGAATTATAGATACAGACCTCCTCTATGCACTCAATATGTCCGATTTTAAAATAGCTTTTTGGTGAAAGCACATTTTGCAATATTCCAAGTACATAGCCCAGGCATCACGGGCTAGCTATTTAGACACCCGGCAAGTTTAGCACTCACCAATATCAGCTTTACTATTATAAAAGTTTGATTACCTTTTGTTGTCTTCGTCAGAATGCACTCCCAGGACTGCTACTTCAATAACAAATGTTGGTTTGGTCCAAAATAATCCATCGTTATATCCGAATAGCGGCGTTTTGTTCGTGCGTTCCAGACACTATCCGAAATGGTAAAGAAGGGTCGTGCGCATGGCGCAATTCGTGACAAAAAAATTCTAAATATTCCATTACCGTACTTCGAAGCATGTCAACCGCTGTTTAAAATCAATTTTTACGCCATTTTTCTCGTAGAAAAGCGATAATATTCCGACAGGGAATCTCCTTTTCGGCAAACAGAGGAAAAAATCACAAAGGCGGGGGCGGTCGGGTCACGCGCCTAAGCCCAGAGTCCCTTGATCGGCCACTTGAGAAAGGCGATAATGTGTTTCAGCCTGGGGCTGGGATGACGACATTCTGTTTTTTCCCGGGCTCTGAGCGCCTATGGACGACGTAGGAAGTGTCACGTTAGAGCAGAGATCCTTAGTAAAAGATAGAGATGGAAAAGAAGTTCAAGAAATGGTCAGACAGGCCACTTCCTGTAAAGGAATCTCTCAGGTTTTGACCTGCCATTTGAGTTCTGTTATACTCACAGACACCATTCAAACAGTTTTAGAAAATTTTGGGTGTTTTCTATCCATATATAATAAGTATATGCATATTCTAGTTACTGGGTAGGAGTGGTAACCAGATTAAATCGGGTAGGTTTTTTATCCAGCCGTGAAAATACTGCCCCCTAGCCATAACAGGTTAACATGGAAATAGATATTCTATCGTTCAGCCTACAGTAACAGCCAATGTGTGGTGTTCAATGTAGGCCTACATTCTATGAGACTGAAAAAAACATGCAGGCCTTGACATTAACCTGTTTATCCACTTGTCCTTCAGGCAAGGAGGTGACTGAACATGTTGTTGTATTATTTGATGCAAGAAACCACTTTACAAAAATCAGTATTCCCATACCGTTATTACAGAGAATCAGACACATTATGCTACCCTCTGCCTTTTGGTTACTTAGCTTTTATCAAGCCTGTCTCAAAATACAACACTTTACCTAACTTGATTTTCAAAGATGCATAGAAATGTGCACATTTAGTGCTCTTGTAGGAAGCAATCACTCCCCTATTGCTGACTACAAATGATCTATAACTGGGCTAATAACTAACTAGCAAAGAATATGAACAAAATGTGCAGCTCACGCTTTGATTTCAAAACAAGCACATCTACTAACGACTGCTTATGCTGTAAACACAGTCCAGTTCAAAGTAAATGGCACAGATCCATATATGGCAGTGGTCTATTTGCATATAGGCCTACTGCAGGTCTATTTGCATATAGGCCTACTGCAGCTGTGATTGTTTATGCCACACAGGTCTGTAGATTACGGGCTGAGTAGTGTGTGTCAGTTCAATAGAATTCTACTCCGATGCATTCTGCCTACAACAAAATCTCTTGCATAGTTTGTTTTGTTTCGGTATGTTGCATTGAAAGTGGCTAATATTGCATTGATTCGGTCACAATTGCCACAGTAAAGGGAAACGTTTAAAGTGTTAATATTGAAAACTAGAACAAGATCACTTTCTGAGTCAAAATACAAGCCGAGATCTATCACTTAGATTGTTAATTTTTTATATGATTTAAAAAATGTAAGCCTATGCAACATTGACCAATCAAAAACAGTACTGTAGCAATGAGGTTTGTGCAGGAACCTTTAGGCCCTGCATATTGGCGTTGCTCGAATTGCCCTGCCAATGCATTGTTGTTCAGGCCACAGGTAAAAGATCCATTGTTGTAAAACTTGAGGCACAGCTAAGTGCACATACATTTAAATAATTGTATTTTTATTTTATTGTACTGGGATGATGGTGCCTGCATCTGATGGTCAGTCTCAGCAGAGGGAGAGAGATGCAAACTGAGGGTCCGCCTCTCAACATCCATCCGCTCTCCCTTTCTTCCACTGACACTGACCAAAAAGGGACACCTTCCAGCTGATGGAGAAACTCCAGTCGCAGCACATTATTTCTACCTTATGCATAAATTCATGTTGTTACTCCTAGTAACAGAGAAAGTGAAATATTCCTCAATATAAAAAAGAACTAAGCCGCTAATAATAACAAAAAAAGCAAGCCTATACAGTTGCAAGAAAAAGTATGTGAACCCTTTGGAAATACCTGGATTTCTGCACAAATTAGTCGTTCAATTTGATCTGATGTTCATCTAGGTCACAGCAATAGACAAACACAGTCTACTTAAATTAATAACACACAAACAATTATAGTTTTTCATGTCTTTATTGAACACACCGTGTAAACATTCACAGTGCAGGGTGGAGAAAGTATGTGAACCCTTGGATTTAATAACTGGTTGACCCTCCTTTGGCAGCAATAACCTCAACCAAACGTTTTCTGTAGTTGCGGATCAGACCTGCACAACGGTCAGGAGGAACAGTTAACCTTACATTCTCCTGTAAAATGTCTTGATAAACTTGGGAATTCATTTTTCCGTCAATGATAGCAAGCTGTCCAGGCCCTGAGGCAGCAAAACAGCCACAAACAATAAGGCTCCCTCCACCATACTTTACAGTTGGGATGAGGTTTTGATGTTGGTGTGCTGTGTGTTCCTTTCAAACAACTCATCTGTAGTTTCATCTGTCCACAGAATAATTTTCCAGTAGCGCTGTTGAACATCCAGGTGCACTTTTGTCCTCCCATGAACACCATTCTTGTTTAGTGTTTTATGTATTGTAGACTCGTCAACAGAGATGTTATCATGTTCCAGAGATTTCTTTAAGTCTTTAGCTGACACTCTAGGATTCTTCTTAACCTCATTGAGCATTCTGTGCTGTGCTCTTGCAGTCATCTTTGCAGGACGGCCACTTCTAGGGAAAGAAGCAACAGTGCTGTGCTCTCTCCCTTTATAGACAATTTGTCTTACCTTGGACTGATGAGCATCAAGGCTTTTAGAGATACTTTTGTAACCCTTTCCAGCTTTATGCAAGTCAACAATTCTTAATCTTAGGTCTTCTGCGATCTCTTTTGTTCGAGGCATGGTTCACATCAGGCAATGCTTCTTGTGATTAGCGAACTCAAATTTTGCGAGTGTTTTTTATAGGGCAAGGCAGCTCTAACCAACATCTCCAATCTCATCTCATTGATTGGAATCCAGGTTAGCTAACTTCTAACTCCAATTAGCTTTTGCGGAAGTTATTAGCCTAGGGGTTCAGATACCTTTTTCAACCTACACTGTGAATGTTTAAATTATGTATTCAATATAGACAAGTAAAATACAATAATTTCTGTGTTATTAATTTAAGCACACTATGTTTGTCTATTGTTGTGACTTCGATGAAGTTCAGATCAAATTTGATGACCAATTTATGCAGAAATCCAGGTAATTCCAAAGGGTTCACATACTTTTTCTTGCCACTGTAGATACACTTTCCTACTCATTCATTACTGCTGCACTGCTTGCTGTAGCACTGAGTGGAAAGGAGGCAAGCTCATTTTATGGCTCATAAAAGTGTTGACAGTGCTGAGTAAGAACATAAACATGAACTCACTCCGAAAAACAGCAGCTCTTCAAACGTTTTGAAATCTCACAGTATCAATGTTGCTGTAGCTGTCTTTTATACCTGCTATGTTATTGCAGACAAGGTAATATGAGCCATCCGATTGGCCAGCGGTAGGCCGGCTGTTGACCACAGCTCTAGAAAGTTGTGAGTGAAATTCAATCCCGTGCTTCTCTCTGTGGGCAGATATTTCTGCGCTGCAGTCCAGGGGGAGCTGCACGGCAGTCTCGGGCTTTGAGGGAACATTGGTTGTCAGCCTCTGTCATCTCCTCTCCCTCCATTCACCCCACACTGCTGCCTACTTTGAGGCCTTAGCTTGATGGGAAACCAAACCAGTTTGTGATTTCTTAATTGTGTTTGGAGGCAGGTCCCTGCTCAGATCGCTGGAAGGCTGCTGTGTTGTATCAGGACACAGCAGGGCGCAGAACGAGCCAGCAGAGAGACAGGGGAGCAGAAAATGGTGACATGAAAGTCAGGAGTCGACACAGGATTCCAAGGGCAATCATCGCCATAGCACTGTCACCATGGTGCGTATTAAGTGAAATGTTGAGCATGTAAGACTCTCCGAATTAGGCTCCACTGTTCCATCTCACATCACATCAAATGGCACTTGGTAGTTAAAATGAATGCACTTGAGGGCCGTGTTTTGAGTGCATTTTACATCGGGGTGTCATGTAGCCTAGCGGTTAGAGCATTGGCCCAGTAATCAAAAGGTTGCTGGATCAAATCCCTGAGCTGACAAGGTAAAAATCTGTCATTCTGCCCCTGAACAAGGCACTTAACCCACTGTTCCCCAGTAGGCTGTCATTGTAAATAAGAGTTTGTTCTTAACTGACTTGCCTAGTTAAATAAAGGTTAAATTAAAAAAAATCATGTGCTGCTGTGCTGAGACAACACTACCCTGTGTGTGTGTGCAATGACTAAATACAGCTGTTTTTCCTCTTTCGGCTCACTTAGGTTCCTTATTACTTTATGGCGGAGAGACAGGAATACCGCTGGGCATAGAAGAGGTAAGAGCCACAGTCATGTAGCATCTCTTTAAACAGGCCCCAGATAGGTAAGGGAGGAAGATAAGACTTGTCTTCACCACAGAGACAAACAGACTGAGAATTGGGTTTGGTAGAAGAAGATGAGTGGCCTACAGCCAAGTTGAAGGAATTGGCTGGAACTGTAAGTTCAATTTTGTACATTTTCATTTGGGATGCGATTGAAAATCACTTCAAATGCGCTGTTCACAAATTCAATGTGCGTTATTTTTTTATTATTTATTTAATGTGGGACTGAGAAGAAAGCAGCTGGGTCTCTTGGTTCAAGAAGTAAAATTGGATGCAAGTTACAATTCCTTTCAGACCATGATCATATGTACATTGTATTGTTCATGGTTTCAATGATAATTTGTCAATTAAAAACTGTTTATCGACAATCAGGCACTTCAAAAAGGACTTTAATTTGAAAATGGAATAAAAGTATTTCTCGTGGCAGGGCTCACCAAGAAACACAATCTGCCCACACCTGAAAGTTGCACTTTTGAATAGCTTTTCTCCCTATTTAATTAACACTATGGATCCACGGCATTTTGTGCTTAGAAGAAAAACAAACATTACTCCACAATCAATCAGACAGAAGTTTTTTACAGGAATCAAAAACATCTTCACCTATCAAGGACACAACACCTACCTCTGTCAATGTTCATCTAGGCCTGCATTCACAATTCAGATCATAATGAATAACATTAGATGGACAGGGCGCGGGGACCTCGATCAGCCCTCCTGCTCTGAGACGCTTTTTGAATACGGGCCCAGACCTCCAAGGACATAGCTACAACTCTCTTGAGAGGTTGCTCAGAGCGTGTTGGACCTGGTTCAATGTCTTAGTAACCCATTATGAACATTATGAAACAAAATGGCTTCCAGGTCACATGAAGGGTATTTGGATCTGGTTCAACGTCTATGTAAACCATTCTGCATTATACTATTCGTCTGAAACAAAATGGCTTCCAAGCCATCCATCATCTCAGAACCAGGCTGACATTCACTCTGCTCCTGTTCCTCACGGCTGGGCCGTGATTGGTCTATGTTAGGGAACTGAAGAGCCTGAGCACAGAGGTGCTTTCATGCTCGCAGAGCACTGAAACGTTCAAAACTGTACAACTTGACAGAAACACATTGATTTAGAAATCTACCGAGATGGGATTCATCAACCTTGGGACCTGGGCCATGTGGTGTGCTCCTTGTGAAGGATTTTTAAGAGAGAACTCCTGTAGGATGCGAAGTGGATTCGCCTGGGTCGGGAGCAGGGATGTACTGTAGTAAGAGAGTGGCTGGTAGTGTGGACGTTAGAGAGGCGGGCCAGGAACTGGAAGGACACACACACTCACACACAGCATCCAAGATCAAATAGAGCCTGGCATGAGGGCTATGGGCCGCTTCCTGTGTTTGAAGTGTGAGTGTGTCTCCATGTCATTCACTGTCCCCTTAGCTGGCCAAATTCACAAGAGACATGAATAGCTCAAATTCATATTCCTTTCAACTTCAAAATGTTCTGCCTTCTTTAAAGATAAAAGCAACTCAACTGCGTTAGGATTCATCTTTAAGCTATACAGATAAGATACAGTTCCTCTGAATATTAGGGAAGCCTTCATTTATATTTTATTTTATTTAACCTTTATTTTATCAGGGAGTCATACTGAGACCAAGGTCTCTTTTACAGATGATCCCTGAATTAAATAAATTCCAGAAAATACACGCATCAAAATATAAATAAAAAATTCAAGCAGAAAGAAAGCCACAGTCATAAAAAAAGTAATAAGGTCCTCAGTCAGCTTTCTGAATTGCCCTAAAGGCACCATAACATCACATTTCAGAACATGTTAAATATTGTTCCACAAATAAGGTGCAAGAAAACTAAAAGCTGATTTACCTAACTCATTAGAGACCAAAGGAATTTCCAAAGTTAGCCATCCCTGAGACCGGGGGTGGTAACTAATTTCTAAAGTTTAGTAATGATGTTAGGTACAATGGGACTTTTTGTAAAAGGGTTTATAAATGAAAACATAGAAATGTATCATCCCACGTGACAGAGGGCCAATTAACTTTCTAGTAGAGAATGCAGTGAAGAGTACAAACATTTTGTCCGTTATAAAGCGCAGCGAGCTCTGATAGATGCAGTTTAACAGCTTTTTTATTTTACTAGGCAAGTCAGTTAAGAACAATTTTTTTTTTCAATGATGGCCTAGGAACAGTGGGTTAACTTCCTTGTTCAGGGGTAGAACGACATGTGTACCTACTCAGCTCGGGGATTCGATCTTGCAACCTTTCAGTTACTAGTCCAATGCTCTAACCACTAGGCTACGCTGCCGCCTTTTAATAAGAGTTCTTATAGATGATGTCGCCATAGTCTAGGACCGATAGGAACGTTGACTGAATAATCTGCTTTCAACTATTTAGCAAGTGGCAGGACCTACTTCTATAGAAGAAGCACATTTTTATTCTCAGCTTCTTAACTAACTCATCAATATGCTTTTTAAAAGATTGATTTTCATCTATCCAGATATGTGTAAGCAAGGACACGATCAACATGGACACAATCCAAAGTACATATGCTTAAATGATCAGACTTATTTTTATGCGCACTAGATAACAACATACAGTATACTTAGTTTTACCTGCATGTGGTACTAATTTCAGGTCAATCAAAGGTTTCTGTAATACAATGAAAGCAGACTGTAGTTCAGATAGAGCATGGTCAACCGTTGGGGCAATATAATACACAACAGTATCATCGGCATTCAAGTGCAGGTTACAATTTTTTACAGGCAAGCCGATTTTGTTAATGTAAACAATAAAAAGTACAGGATCCAGAATTTACCCCTGCGGGACACCTTTCAAAAATATCCAGGAAACCTGATTTAACACCATCAGTAGATTGAGTTCAATCTGTCAAGTAATTTTTAAACCAGTTACATGCCCCCTGGTCCAGGCCAATTGAGGAAAGCCTCTGAATTAGCAGTGAGTGATCAACAGTATCGGAAGCCTTTGACAGGTCAATGAAGAGGGCAGCACAATATTGCCTTTTATCCATACAGTTAAGCACATCATTTATAAATAAGGATGCAGCAGAGATAATGCTATGATCTGGTCTAAAACCCAACTGATGTACATTTAGAATACATTTCAAAGATTAAGATCTTAGCTGAGAATTAGGATTCTAATATTTTAGCTTGGCAAGAAAGTTTAGAAATTTGCTGATAATTATTTAGGTCACAAGGGTCTCCACCTTTGTGAAGGGGGAGTACATGGGCCGCCTTACAAACCTTGGGGATAGTAGCATATATAATCGTCAGGTTAAAAATACTGAGGGGGCAGAGAGCTGCAGCAAAAAATGGATCAGGCATATCAGCTCCATTTTTTTTGTACATCAATCTTAAGCAAGACATCTAGCTTATCACAGATAATAAATTGTTGAAATTAAAACAAAAACTCACTACAAGTAGACGGGTTAACCGGAGAGTCAGCTAGAGGCTGGCAGAGGGAAGAGCAGTCGATTAACTGACCAGGGTCAACACCACCATTTCTCTCAAATAAAAAGCCTGCCAAGATAAAATTATGATTAAAAGCATCACTTATCCCATTCCACTCAGTTATGATGCCAGAGCCAGACTAACCTTACTTAGGCAGGGAAGAAGAGGAATTCGTACGCTTCAGTGCATTTACTGTTTTCCAAAATGTAGAAGGATTACCAGCAGAGTCAGACATAGAGCTTAAAAAGTAGCTTTATTTAGCTTTCTTAATCGAGATAGTACATCTGTTTTTCAATTGTATGAAAGATTGCCAGTCCACCACAGAGTCAGTTTTTCTTGCTTTGGCCCAACCCTGATTTCTCATATAGTTCCGGAGAAAGCCAAGGGTTCAATCTATCTTTGTGGCTGAATTGTTTAAAAGGGGTGTGTTAATCTGCCAGAGGAATAAATATGGAGGAGAAATTTTCTAGAGCTAACTCAGGGTCAGGAATACAGGAGACAGTGGCTAAACAGAGTAGAACATATAATGTAAAACGTTTGAGCAGAGGTTAAACGAGGGTTAGTATTTGGCTGTTTTGTGTCTCTAATACATACTATGGGACAATTATCACTGAGATCATACGAATATTCTCCACCAGACAAATATTTATCAGGGTTATTAGTAAGAATTGAATCAATCAATGAAGAGTTAACAGGGTTTTTCACATTTAGCCATGTGGGGTTTTGAGATCAATTTAGTCAGATTAAAATCAGTGCATATTGATCTGGGGATAGTCAATCCTGATTCTAATTCTCTAAAATGACCAGCTCCGAGGACAGAAAAGGTGTTACACACTCAGATATAGCACCAATAGCATCCACTATGGCAGCAGGGGCGAGGAAAATCATGTGGAGGATGTAGAAGAAAATATCTGTTTTAAGTGTATTCTGCTTTGAGATTGGAATAAAAAAAATATGATCCATATAATACCAAATATCAATCTGAATTTCATTGCAAGTATAGCTATCTCACTTGTGTAGAATCAGTAATCACAATATGTACGGAAACCACACAACACATTGTAGTTTATGCTATTCAAACCGCTCCGAGAAATCCCTCAAAATAATACGATGAGAGGAATGTGTTTATGATGCGAATCAATTAAGTGGATAAAACAGAAATGATTACTCTTATGGAGTGGCAACTTAATGGCAAAATAGATTTATTGCAATTAAGCTAATTACTTAATTTACAATGCTGAGCTGCAGACTGTGCATTATACCACAGCTAACAATGGTGTGTTGGCAGGAAACGACTAGGCTGCATAAGGAAACCTGGCAAAACCCTGACTGTTTCTGACATGAGATTTGGTCAGTTGCTAGTCATCTACAGTATGTAGGAAAGGAGACAAATGCAAAACAGTAATATTACTGTAAGGAGATTAGGATGTTGCTCGTCAGTTTGTGTTATATTAAAAGGTCCCTGTCATCATATATGTGCCATTACATCCAGCAATATCTGATCTCAGTGGCCATGTATACACATTTTAGAACCAATTGTAATCTAATGATATCACTTCCTGAGGTGGACACATTGTAGCTGTTATGCAGCCATGTGTAATCACAACGGGGACACTGGCTAAAACCTCACTGTATCTCAACTGGATGAACAATACATTAAACAGTGGGCACAAAACAGCAGCTGACTAACATTAGTGATATGAACACTTCAACTAAATCCATGAACTAAATCATAAAAATAGAGCTCTTAGGCCACGCACACCAGTGGTGGGTTTTGCATTGAAAGAAAGATGCAGAAAAGAACCCCATACCTACTGTAAAATATGGTGGTGGATCTTTGATGTTAAGGGCTTATTTTGCTTCCAATGGTCCAAGCAGTCAAGCACACATCAAACTTTTGCAATGGCCATCTCAGTCTCCAGACTTGAACCCCATTGAAAACCTGTGGTTTGAATTGAAGAGGACAGTCCATAAGTGCAGACAAAGGATATCAAGGATCTGGAAAGATTCTGTATGGAGGAATGGTTTAAGATGTTCTCCAAACTCATAAAACATTTTAGAAAAAAGTCTCAGTGGCGTTATCCTCGCTAGGTGAGGTATTGAAAACAGGGGTGCCGATAACTTTGACCCCTAACTTAAAAACAAATGTTTTATTACTTGTTAAATAAAATCTCTTTACATGAGCACTTGTATTAGTATTAAATAATATAATTTGCACAAAAATGTTTGCATACAATACAGCCCAGTATTTGTATTATTTATTTTATACAGTTTATTTTATTCCTCCTCTTAATCAAGGGTGCCAATACATTTGGACCTGTCTGTATACAGTGCATTCAGGAAAGTATTCAGATCACTTCCCTTTTTCCACATTTTATTATGTTACAGCCTCATTTTAAAATTGAGCTCAGGTGTATCCTGTAGGCATTGATCATTCTTAAGATGTTTCTAGAACTTGATTGGAGTCCAACTGTGGTAAATTCAGTTAGAAGGAATTGTCTATTGTCATGACTGTCGTGTGAGGATCCAGATGGGTCGGATCAGCTTTGCAGTGGATGACTTTTGCCAGATCCCCTCATGCCCGCAGAGGGGAGAGAAGAGAACTAGTGGGGGGTTGACAGCTCACACCCTGTTGTAAATCAAGGACAAGAACATTCAGCTCACTCCCTCTCCAGTGTTCACCGCAGGAATGTGCCTTTGTTTCACAGACATTTCCCACCAAAACTCTAACACGTTCTAAAACGAATACTGGAACACTATTTCTAACATAGAACGTGGGGAATGGGCAGAGGTGACCTAAAAGAACACGAATGTCGGTTTGGTTGTTATTTTGTGATGTCATTAAAAATGTTATAAAGGAAATACTGTAACTTGAAAAGTATACACACTATATGTGTGAAGTGTCCATCCGAGGCATTGTCCATGAAATATGAAAAATTAACAAAAGTGTTTTTGTTAAAAGAGGGAGGTGATTTTAGAAACTATAAAAGGAAATTGTTTCAAGTACGTAGTCACCGTCCCCTTGAGTGAGGATTTTGAACAAACTGTATAAAACGATGGGTTAAGAATTAACATATCAGACCAGAAAGACATCGAAATGCAAACCACGTTTAGAGTGGTTTAAAATTTCAATCTCAACACGAGGAAGAGACAATAGTCATCTCCCGGACAATCACTGGTACGGCTGATTAGCTGTCCTAAGTAAAGTATCTAGAAAAGCGAATTTAAGTGGGAACATTCTACTAATCTCTTCAAACCATCGTATTCTTCTCATCACCCCATTGGGAAGCATTGACACGGCTTGCTAGCCTATCTTCAAAGAACCACCCAAGTCACCGTAAGTAGTCGTGGAATTGCCTGGAGCTCATCCGAAATTAACACCATTAGTGAGGACGTAAATGATCAATTTAACCCCGCTCTCACTCTAAACCCTATCCAGGACCCGCTTGATCAAGAAACAAGCCCACGGGCTTTGACTATAGACTCAGAAACAAATGTTGCGACGCAGAAGGTAAACATCGCAATAGCCAATTCCACTCAAACTCAGATAAGTCGATCTATTTTAACCATGAACACAAGTGACACATCACGCCATTGCGAACAATCACTCCACTTTATAGGGACTCTGAAAGTCGCTACCTGGAAACAGACCTGGAGGACTGCTTAACCCGTGATGCGCTAATTGATTCGGGCTCGACAATATCACTCATCTCTCAAACGTTGTTCAATGATTAAAAAAGGGCTTTGAACCCAGCTAAACATTGGTTAAAAACGGAACGATGCGACACTAAACTTCAAGCTTTCACTCAGTCTACCTCGCCTCTCACAAAGTGACTCATACTGAAAATACACTTCCAAGATGTAACGCTTCTTCAGCCTGTGTATGTTATCAGCCTCAAAACTGAACACCTGCAACTCGGAGCAGACTTGATGGATCGTTTGATCCTACTAATGGATTGGATAAACAACCAAGTATGGTCACATGTAACCGTGCCCTCTCCACTGACCACACTAACGCTGGCTGCACAAGGAGTATATGTCTTTCATAGCAAAGATCCACCCCCTAGTCGACATAACAAACTACAAATATTAGGAACAGTTCACAAAGTGAGACTTTATCAATGAGAAAGGAGTATCCCGTAGCCAGATAGCATTCGCTATAAATTATTGTTCAGTTTGGTCCCTAAGACGAGGTTCTAATCTCGTTCCTGGTACTTCATAGCACAAAAACACCAAC
Organism: Salmo salar; assembly: GCF_965601325.2. NCBI lineage: Eukaryota > Metazoa > Chordata > Actinopteri > Salmoniformes > Salmonidae > Salmo > Salmo salar. The sequence goes on along the minus strand of NC_138306.1, from coordinate 8,723,598 downwards.
TCATCCAATGGCATAACTCAATTGTCAACTCTACATACTCCCATCTTGTCACGTTCGCTATCTTCAAACTCCCAATCATAAATAAACCAAGGCGCAGCGTGCATGGAATTCCACATCTTTTAATGAAAATGAAACTCACCAAAACAGGATAAAAACGAATAGTGACGTTCTGGGGCTGCTCACAGGCAGCTACACAAAAACAAGATCCCACAATCACAGGTGGAAAAAGGGCTGCCTAAGTATGATTCCCAATCAGAGACAACGATAGACAGCTGCCTCTGATTAGGAACCATACTCGGCCAAAAACAAAGAATACACAACATAGAATGCTCACCCCACATTACACCCTGACCTCACCAAATAGAGAAATAAAACGGCTCTCTAAGGTCAGGGCGTGACACATCTCAAGTAAAAACCCTTCTTGACCCCACTCCTGGACAAGCTCACTGAGGGGAGTGAGCCTCTAGGTCATACACTATCCCAGGATAAGTGCAACATCAAAGGGGACATACAATGGTTCCAGACACTGCCATACACCTCCCCCCAATACCAAAGGAGGGAATGACTTGCGCACAGACATTGTGGAGACAAGTAATTGGTTCCCCATTAATCACGCCATCCCTTCACATGGTTTAAGAATAGGTAAAGACACATTCACATATGAAGACAATGTTCCATCCTGACCTCTCCCCTCTCTGGGCTCTCTGAGGGAAGAAGTGCAACTGCCAACACCAGAGTCCAAAGCGATACATTCTAATAACAAGTATATCACATAAGCATATTATGCAGATAAGACATCTTAATTATCTATGTTACAGAACTAATTCTGATTCATCCACCACAGTAGTCTCAACTACAATGCAGCTGGTAAAATGCTCTAATCATGTGTTCCGGTAGGATAAGTACCAATGCCAGAAATCGTTAGTCCAGACAGTCTGTAAGAAGGTTAAAGACCTAAAAAGTCAAATTGCCCTTGATAACAGCGACAGAGGAGGTAGTAGTCACTCAGATTGCAACACATGGAAGGGATTTTCCAAAACCCTCTTCTGATGGTTAACAAACATGCCACTAATAAATAGAACCCTCCATTCAGGAGGAAAGTTATAAGAAGTCATGAACCATGATAACATCGGGTACGACAGGTTCAGTGCTTATAGAGTACTTCCGTTGTGAGGTTAGCTCCTCCGTAGATATCATAGCTATGAAATAGACTCCTTCATACGTATCGCCACCACAATGGTGTAAGACTTGTACTAAAACCCCTACAGGTCCCTTTGGCATTTGTCTTGAGGTCGGCACCGATTCTTACTGACACAAGGTCATTGACGTGGAAATTATCTGATGACGTGAGACACATTCTGCCCAGGTTGCAGCCTACCAGGATACTCTGCTTTCTTGCCCTTGGCATGTACGCTTGGGCAAGCATAAATGCACATGCACAACATGAACATTTAATTTCAATTTATACTAGGATCACTTAAGGGTGAGCAAAATACCAGCCTTGCAAAGTTGAAAATAGACCCTGAAGCAACTTTGACTCTACAGCTACATTAATCACCAGTTTCTCCGCAGAGGTCCATAGGTCATCCCTGTAGACTGTTTGAAGCTAGTGCCTTACAGCTGTAGACTTATCAACTTAGGATAATGCCCTAAGCAACACACCGCTAAGTAGGATCGCTGGCCCATGTGACTCCAATGCTTCCCACAGTTGTGTCAAGATGGCTGGAAGTCCTTTGGCTGGTGGACCATTCTTGATACACACAGGAAACTGTTGATCGTGATAAACCCAGCAGTGTTGCAGTTCTTGACACACTCGAACCGGTGCACGTGGCACCTACTATTCAAGATCCAACCATTATAAATGTTAAATAATCTACACTGAGTGTACAAAACATTAGGAACACCTGTTTTTGCTTTGTCATTATGGGGTATTGTGTGGATTGACAACCATCTCTGCAGCACTCCACCAATCAGGCCTTTATGGTATAGTGGTATAGTGGACAGACAGAAACCACTCCTCAGTAAAAAGCACATTACAGCCCGCTTGGAGTTTACCAAAAGGCACCTAAAGGACTATCAGACCTGTTCTTTAATACAGGGCCGACATACAAGTTCCTTACTTTTTTCCCCTTCTACTTGCCTCTTCCATTTTTGTGGTAATGCTGCAATTAATTGGTTGTTATTTTGGGTAGAGCAGACATGATTCAGTTAATCATGTAACAATTAACTAATTAGGATTTGGGGCACCACAAGAGCGGTTATTTAAAGAGTTACCATCTCCCGAATTAATCTCTAAAGGTCTTTAACTATCACATCCATAAACAGTCAACGTATTGGCCAATTAAAAAACAATTTAATACATTTTAGAATAAGGCTGTAACGTAACAAAATGTGGAAAAGGTCAAGGGGTCTGAATACTTTCCAAATGGACTGTATTATAATACTCTCCAAATAGACTGTATTATAACACTCAAAGCATTTTGAAGCTTTCCTTCATTTTAGGCTCAAAGGAAGCACGTGGTCCTCTAACATCTGGCAGGCTACTATGACGTCACCGAAGACAGTAGTTTACCAAATTCAAAGTGTCATTAATAATTATTGCATCATCATTTATCCCATGATGATGTCACTCCGCTCCCCTCCAGCACTATAAAAGGAATCATAGTATCCTGAAGACGCAGAGCATCAACCGAGCCGCCCTGTCCGCTGACGCTGCCGCCCTAGGGTGTCCCGGCATTGCAGGAGACGAGGCCGCAGGAGGCGTTAGACAGGCAGAGTAACCTACCAGACTGAACCACCCCCTCACAGTTCTCCCTCCCTCCCAACCCCTGGTTGTGTAGAGATGTTAAAGTATGCTTAAATAAAGATGGGCTTTTAACTAAAACTGTTACGACTTTCACTTTTTATGATTAGATGGTTTATACGAGTTTTAGGCAGAATAGTTAATAATATATAAGTAGATAGTAGCCTAATCTGTTAGGGATAGATACAATTAAAACATTGAATCATTGTATCTGTCCCTAACAAACAAATTAATATATTAAAACGCTGTATTTATTTAAAGGTGCAATATGCAGAAATTGCTCCGCCATTTCCTGGTTGCTAAAATTATCATTTCAGTTTATGTGACAAAAGTAATCTAAGATAGTGTTGAGAATCATTGTACCATCTAAACCACTGTGAAAAGCATTGGAGTCACATGGGCCAGCATCCCTGTGGAACGCTATCGACACTTTGAGACTGTTCTGAGGGCAAAGGGCGGTGCAATTATTGACCATATACCACAAACCCCCGAGGTGCCTTATTGCTATTATAAACTGGTTACCAATGTAATTAGAGCAGTAAAAATACATTTTTTGGCATACCTGTGGTATACGGTTTGATATACCACGGCGTTCAGGGCTGGGAAGTTCTATGCCTACAATTTTAGAATCAAAAGAACCGTGTCGTCCTCTTACATGCCACTGGCAACTTTAGTTTCCGCTGTTTTGTATTTTTGTTTATTTTCCGAGTTTTTGTGTTTTGAATGGCATGCAGTGGAGGCTAGTGAGAGGAGGACAGCTCATAGTAATGGCTGGAATGGAGTGGATGAAATGTAATGAAGCCCATGTTTCCATGTGTTTCATTCCATTAACTCAGTTAAAGCTATTACTATGAGCCGTCCTCCCTTCACCAGCCTCCACTGATGGCCAGGTTACTATTGGAGATTCAGCTCTTTTAGCAAGTAATGTAAGCGTTTGTAGGCAAAAAAAACATTTATTTGTAGAATGACTGGACATTCCACATTTTAAGGGCATTTATGCATCACAATAGTACATTGAACAAAAATATAAACGCAACATGTAAAGTGCTGGTCCCATGTTTCATAAGTTGAAGTAGAATATCCCGGAAATGTTCCATCCACACAAAAAGCTGATCTCTCTTTTTTTTTGCACAAATTTGTTTACGTCCCTGATAGGGAGCACTTGAGGCTTTGTCAAGATCATCCATCCATCCATCCACCTGACAGGCGTGGCATATTAAGAAGCTGATTAAACAACATGATCATCACATAGGTGCACCGTGTGCAGGGGACAATAAAAGCCCACTCTAAAATGTGCAGTTTTGTCACACAACGCAATGCCAACAGACGTTTTGAGGGAGCATGCAATTGGCATGCTGACTGCAGCAATGTCCACCAGAGCTGGTGCCAGAAAAATTTATTTTAATTTCTCTTACAATTTTTTATTTGACCTTTATTTAACCAGGTAGGCAAGTTGAGAACAAGTTCTCATATAGAACTGCGACCTAGCTAAGATAAAGCAAAGCAGTGTGACAGACAGCAACACAGAGTTACACATGGAGTAAACAAACAAGCCAATAACACAATAAACAACTCAATGATACAGTAGAAAAACGAAAGTCTATATACAGTGTGTGCAAAAGGCATGAGGAGGTAGGCAATAAATAGGCCATAGGAGCAAATAATTACAATTTAGCAGATTAACACGGGAGTGATAAATGAGCATATGAAGATGTGCATGTAGAGATACTGGTGTGCAAAAAGAGCAATAAACCACCAGTACGTCTAATTTGGGGGGGGGCTGAGGAGTATTTCTGTCTGTAATAAAGCCCATGGCTGCGCTCCTGCCCTGTCATGTGAAATCTATAGATTATGGCATAATGCATTTATTTCAATTGACTGATTTCCTTATATGGACTGTAACTTAGCAAAATCTTCCAAATATTTGCATGTTGCGTTTATATTTTTGTTAAGCATATTTATTAGTTTTGCAATCAAATGATTTTACTGTGCCCGGTCACACACAGACTTTTACGGTCATACAAGGGGCCAACGGTGGATTCAAAATGAGAAGCCTAACCATTATTTACATGACCCCAGTTGCATTTGCAAACAAATAATATATATTTTTCTGTATGAAATCAATAATATGAAAACTGACAGTGAACAATTGAAAGATGGGCAGTGAGCAAAATAACCATAGATGGGAAGTTGACATTGACTTATTAATAGGCATAAATAAATTATATTTCTATGGTTGCAGTCCTTAAAGATTGAATTGCATTTAATAAAATTCATCAGATCCAATTATTTACCGCTAGTACAGTATATAGGCCTATTTTGCCTTTATCAAACTTGGCACAGAATCAGTTCTGTGAACACCATTAAGGAAAACTCTTTTGTCCCCAGTGCAGTCGACATTGAGACCCGTTGGAATTGCTCTATTTGGAAATGATTGTGACTGACAGAATGGGCTTGATCTACCTGAATCTGGTGGAGCCGGCGGACTTTTACACAGAGCTCCAGACCCACATAGCTCCTGAGACAATGTAATGCAAATGCATGCTGACAGCATGTCAACCTAACAGACAACCGTAAACACTTTAAGTAGGTATTGATCTCTTGGTGACACTGGATTTAATAAGCTTTGCGGTTGTCGGCAGAGACACTGGAATCAGGCTTCCCCTCTCCATCTCCAAGCTCCTTCTCTAACTAAAATGTGATGAAATCTTGTCTCAGTCTAAAATCTAGTTGGCAGTGAGCATAATCAAAATCTTTCCTATTTCTCAAGGACTCTGTTTCTTCCAAATATTTTGTCAGGAGAGGGCTAGAGGTGTGCTGCCTGTGTCTCTTTGAGGGGCATTTGGGGGCGACCCAGCTAACAACAAAAGTTCCCACAACTTTAGAGAACGTTCTCTAAACAGTCTCATTTGGTTCTTAAACTAGCATTTTAATAGGAAAGTTCGCATGATGTGCAAGGAATGTTTCCAAGAGACCATTCCCTTAATGTCAAATGTGACTTGTTTCAGAAAACTATGTTGCGCTTCACTACTTCACAGGAGAGTGTTTTTTGGCATAAATGCTTTCTGGAACATGTGAACTCTTCATATGCCTTAATAACAAACTTGTATGCCATCTGTAAATATGAATAAAATAGTTAAATTACAAGCCTAGTTGGTTTAGCTACAGAAAAAGTCAGCAACCTTCCCGCTAGCCATGATTGGTTGAGATAATGAGTGGGCTGGACATGCCGAGAGATGAGTTTGGATTGGTCTGCCGTGTAACACCCTTCTGCCTCTATCAAGAGCTAGTCAGTATGTATAGGTAATCCTTTCTAACGTGGCTTTTTTGAAAGATATCACATAGTAGAAGTACATAAGTGTTGTTATGTACGTTCTGGAGGACATAGTTTTGAAATCAGTGGAATTAAAGTATGATAGCTAAGGAGATGGAGAAAATTATGGCATTTGATTGTAAATATGCAGACGGGGTCAAAAAGAGAACACACAGAAGGCTGTTTTTTATAACACCTGTTTCCGGATTGCGTACTCAAACTAAGGGCAACTATGGTATCTGTGACAGAGAGGGAGAAAGCGTCAAGATAGTCTCGCTCCAGGTTATATTTACGACACACCCGTAGTATTAACCAGCCTTTAATCTCGAAATCTTTGGTTGATTAGAGTGGGGCTAAGGCTTTAGAGGGTGTGAACAATACTGAATACAAAGAAGAGCTCTCCACTAGGTTTACCAAAACATTCAAGGGCCATTTATTCAAAAGTGAGGTTACATGTTTATCAACTTTCAAAGCAGAATTACTTCCCATTGTTCCTCAACTGTAGTGTATGATATACCTTTTTCTAGCACTGAGTCTCTCCTTTTATCCAGTGTAAAAAACACAATTTCAAATGTTGCTACATAAGACCAGATTGATCCCTTCGGTCACAAATAGAACTTACCCATAACGTGGTTACCATGTTTTCAGATATTAATGTTCCGGACACATTTTATGGGAACGTTGCAAGAGCATTAATGTGTCCAGTTTTCTGTGGGTTAGGAGAATATGCCATCAACGTCCCACTAAACATACACAGAACATGGTTACAATGTTCTCGGAACATAAATATTAATTTCATAGACACATTTCATGGAAACGTTGCAAGAACATTTCAGTCCAAAGAAAATGTATTATACATCACATCTTGTTACTGTTGCCGAGCCAATGAAAGCCCTGATTGGTGAACCAGTGATCCATTCATAGATGGCAAGGTTAGGGATACAAACAGTGCTTTTAACAAAGTGTTAACAAGATTCTCTTGTTTAATGCAACTAAGATTGAACTATTTGGCCTGAAAGCCAAGCGCCACGTCTGGAGGAACCCTGGCACGATCCCTACGGTGAAGCGTGGTGGTGGAAGCATCATGTTCTGGGGATGTTTTTCAGCAGAATGGACTGGGAGAGTAGTCAGGGTCGAGGGAAAGACAGAGCAAAGTACGTAGAGATCGTTGATGAAAATCTGCTCCAGAGCATGGACCACAGACTGGGGTGAAGGTTCACCTTCCAACAGGACAACGACCCTAAGCACACAGCCAAGACAACGCAAGGTGGCTTTGGGACAAGTCTCTAAATGTCCTTGAGTGGCCTAGCCACAGCTCGGACTTGAACCCGATCAAACATCTCTGGAGAGACCTGAAAATAGCTGTGCAGTGATGCTCCCCATCCAAACTGACAGAGCTTGAGAGGATCTGCAGATGAGAATGGGAGAAACTCCCCAAATACAGGTGTGCCAAGGTTGTAGCAAACATACCCAAGAAGAATCGAGGCTGTAATTGCTTCCAAAGTTGCTTCAACGAAGTACTGAGTAAATGGTCTGAATAATTATGTACTGTAAATGTCATTTCGGTTTTTAGTTTTTATACATTTGAAAAAAATTCTAAAAACCTGTTTTTATTTTGTAATTATGGGGTATTGTGTGTAGATTGATGAGGGGAAAAAAACATGTAATACATTTAGAATAAGGCTGTAATATCACAAAATGTGGGGTCTGAATACTTTCTGAATGCACTGTACATGATTACCCTGTGCATGTTCATTTCTACAGTAATTATTAATCAACATGTCCTTTGAAATCTTCCTGCTATGACGCCATCTTTGTGTACAGTATCAGTTAATCTGACTATTCTCATTTTAGCAATTAACGGGCTTTCTTTATAGTTGCCTATAGTCCGTGGGGCATATTAACCTGTTTTAAAGATATTCCTGAATCACTATAATCAATAAAATATTTAATTGAGTGTACTTATAACATAGCTAATATTTACTTAAAACTGCATTCACCCTATTGCTTCCACCTATCACGTTGTTTCAGATCTACACAAGTGCCTAGGGAGGACGTTTATGGCAGAGATCATCCACTAGATTCAGCCGCAGGCCAATTTTTTATTGAGCGGATGGTCAGGGGGCTGGAACATAATTACAAATAATTTGTAGACTGTAAATTGACTGGAAGAAGCCCAAACGGATATAATTATTTCAAACCTTGTCTACATTTGTATACAATCACATACACTGAGTATATGAAACATGAAAAACACCTGTTCTTTCCATGACATAGACTCACCAGCAGTGGTGGAAAAAGTGTTCAATTGTCAAACTTGAGGAAAAGTATAGATACCTTAATAGAAAGTTACTCAAGTAAAAGTTACCCAGTAAAATACTACTTGAGTAAAAGTCTAAAAGTATTTGGTTTTAAATATACACTGCTCAAAAAAATAAAGGGAACACTTAAACAACACAATGTAACTCCAAGTCAATCACACTTCTGTGAAATCAAACTGTCCACTTAGGAAGCAACACTGATTGACAATAAATTTCACATGCTGTTGTGCAAATGGAATAGACAACAGGTGGAAATTATAGGCAATTAGCAAGACACCCCCAATAAAGGAGTGGTTCTGCAGGTGGGGACCACAGACCACTTCTCAGTTGATATGCTTCCTGGCTGATGTTTTGGTCACTTTTGAATGCTGGCGGTGATTTCACTCTAGTGGTAGCATGAAACGGAGTCTACAACCCACACAAGTGGCTCAGGTAGTGCAGCTCATAAAGGATGGCACATCAATGCGAGCTGTGGCAAGAAGGTTTGCTGTGTCTGTCAGCGTAGTGTCCAGAGCATGGAGGCGCTACCAGGAGACAGGCCAGTACATCAGGAGATGTGGAGGAGGCTGTAGGAGGGCAACAACCCAGCAGCAGGACCGCTACCTCCGCCTTTGTGCAAGGAGGAGCAGGAGAAGCACTGCCAGAGCCCTGCAAAATGACCTCCAGCAGGCCACAAATGTGCATGTGTCTGCTCAAACGGTCAGAAACAGACTCCATGAGGGTGGTATGAGGGCCCGACGTCCACATGTGGGGGTTGTGCTTACAGCCCAACACCGTGCAGGACGTTTGGCATTTGCCAGAGAACACCAAGATTGGCAAATTCGCCACTGGCGCCCTGTGCTCTTCACAGATGAAAGCAGGTTCACACTGAGCACGTGACAGAGTCTGGAGACGCCGTGGAGAACGTTCTGCTGCCTGCAACATCCTCCAGCATGACCGGTTTGGCGGTGGGTCAGTCATGGTGTGGGGTGGCATTTCTTTGGGGGGCCGCACAGCCCTCCATGTGCTCGCCAGAGGTAGCCTGACTGCCATTAGGTACCGAGATGAGATCCTCAGGCCCCTTGTGAGACCATATGCTGGTGCGGTTGGCCCTGGGTTCCTCCTAATGCAAGACAATGCTAGACCTCATGTGGCTGGAGTGTGTCGGCAGTTCCTGCAAGAGGAAGGCATTGATGCTATGGACTAGCCCGCCCGTTCCCCAGACCTGAATCCAATTGATGACATCTGGGACATCATGTCTCTCTCCATCCACCAATGCCACGTTGCACCACAGACTGTCCAGGAGTTGGCGGATGCTTTAGTCCAGGTCTGGAAGGAGACCATCCGCCACCTCATCAGGAGCATGCCCAGGCATTGTAGGGAGGTCATACAGGCACGTGGAGACCACACACACTACTGAGCCTCATTTTGACTTGTTTTAAGGACATTACATCAAAGTTGGATCAGCCTGTAGTGTGGTTTTCCACTTTAATTTTGAGTGTGACTCCAAATCCAAACGTCCATGGGTTGATAAATTGGATTTCCATTGATTATTTTTGTGTGATTTTGTTGTCAGCACATTCAACTATGTAAAGAAAAAAGTATTTAATAAGATTATTTCTTTCATTCAGATCGAGGATGTGTTGTTTAAGTGTTCCCTTTATTTTTTTGAGCAGTATACTTAAGTATCAAAAGTATTTGTGTTTACTGTTGGATTAACGCAACTCGCTGTTGGCTGGGCTCCCTGCCTGTGCCATTAAAGCCCTACAACTCATCCAGAACGCCGCAGCCCGTCTGGTGTTCAACCTTCCCAAGTTCACTCACGTCACCCCGCTCCTCCGCTCTCTCCACTGGCTTCCAGTTGAAGCTCGCATCCGCTACAAGACCATGGTGCTTGCCTACGGAGCTGTGAGGGGAACGGCACCTCCGTACCTTCAGGCTCTGATCAGGCCCTACACCCAAACAAGGGCACTGCGTTCATCCACCTCTGGCCTGCTCGCTCCCTACCTCTGAGGAAGCACAGTTCCCGCTCAGCCCAGTCAAAACTGTTCGCTGCTCTGGCACCCCAATGGTGGAACAAGCTCCCTCACGACGCCAGGACAGCGGAGTCAATCACCACCTTCCGGAGACACCTGAAACCCCACCTCTTTAAGGAATACCTAGGATAGGATAAAGTAATCCTTCTAACCCCCCCCCCCCTTAAAAGATTTAGATGCACTATTGTAAAGTGGTCGTTCCACTGGATATCATAAGGTGAATGCACCAATTTGTAAGTCGCTCTGGATAAGAGCGTCTGCTAAATGACTTAAATGTAAATGTTTAGTGAGTCCGCCAGGCCAGAGGCATTAGGGATGACCACGTGTTCTTGTAATGAATACGGTGGGAGACAGAGTGCAAGTTTCAAACGCAAGGCGCAGCAGGAGTTTATTAGCAAAGGACCACAGGAGGAGGCGGGTAGCTGGGTCCAGGGACAGGCAGGAGGTCATACACAGGGGCTCCAAAAAGGTAACAGTACAGGCAGGGCAAAGGCTAATAACGTAGTCCGGGTTGACGACAGAAAATCTGATAGGCAAAAGTACCGGCAGGGAATAGGCAAAAAGGCGTAGTTAATGAGGATGGCCAAAATCTACGATACACGGGAGGACTAATACGGAAATGAACAGCGCTCTGACTAGCCTTTTAAAATGTTTAACTTGGATTAGCTAACACAACGTGCCATTGGAACACAGGAGTGTTGGTTGCTGATAATGGGCATCTGTACGCCTATGTAGACATTCCATAGAAAATCTGCCATTTACAGCTACAGTAGTCATTTAGAACATTAACAATGTCTACACTGTATTTCTGATCAATTTGATGTTATTTTAATGGATAAAAAATTAGCTTACCTTTAAAAAACAAGGACATTTCTAAGTGACCCCAAACTTTTGAATGGTAGTGTACATTTTTCAAATGTGCTGTGATGGTTAACAAAAGTTCTGAACCTATATACATTTTACGGACACAGTATATTTTACATTAGTTATCTCGTTTTTTGGTGTTTTTGTAGTCCCACCCATCAGCTCCCCTCAACTCAGCCCATCTATCTCTGAACACCATCCAGTTTTGACTTCTATTTGCCATATATTTTTCAACTGTGCTGTGATATTTCACAAAAGTTCTGATATGGACAGTACCAAAACAAATTATATAATGATTTTGTCTCTTCACAGCAAAAGCTGGAATGGTTGTATCCCCCATTTACCGGTAATAACATTATATTGGTTGCAAGAATTTTGTATAATAATTTAAATTGAAAAGCTCTAAGTATGGAATCCGGTGTCGTTTTGTGTATCAGCTCATAAACCATGTGACAAGGAATCGGTATATTTGAAAATCTCTTCCCAATTATTTTGCTATCTGTATGGCACAGCTGTCAATTCTTTGGTCTTTTTTTTCTTATACTTTTTTATTTAACCAATTTTGGTCTTTAATGCAGAGCAGACAGACAACTTCCTTACTTTCTCCCCCTTCCAGCTGTCTCTTTCATTTTTGCGGTAATGCTGCAATTAGTTGTTTGTAATTTTGGATAGTGCTGTAATATTGCCTGTGTGTAGCTGGTGTAGAGGAGTCCGGCGCAGGACAGCAGATATGAGTAATAAACCTAATTTACTCAAATATTCACAAATACAACGCAATAATTCGAGCCTACAATAACGGACCGTATTACAAACAAACAATCACTCACAAACAAACATGGGGGAACAGAGGGTTAAATAATGAACACGTAATTGGGGGAATGAAACCAGGTGTGTAAGACAAGGCCAAAACAAATGGAAAATGAAAAGTGGATCGGCGATGGCTAGAAGGCCAGTGACGTCGACCGCCGAATGCCGCCCGAACAAGGAGAGGGACCGACTTCGGCGGAAGTCGTGACAAGTGCAGACATTTCCATATATTTTTGTTAGCTGCATGTGTGAAATAACTCCACCAGTCCTATTGTCACGACTTCCACCGAAGGTGGCTCCTCTCCCTGTTCAGGTGGTGCTTGGCTGTCGTCGTCGCCGGTCTACTAGCTGCCACTGATCCTTTTTTATTTTTCGTTTAGTGTTGTCTGTTTTGGTTGTACACCTGTTCCTTGTTTGGTTTGATTAGTGTGGGTATTTATTTTCTCTCTACCCGCTTTGTGTCGTGCGGGTTTATTTTAGTTTCCCTGTTTTATGTTGGGTGACGTTATTTTGTTCATAATTTTTTCATTCAGGTTATGTCCTTTGGATTTTGGTCTGGTGCCTGTATGTTTTTTGAGGGACTTTATTAAACCCTTGTTATTGGAATTATCTTCTCTCCTGCGCCTGACTCCTACACCCATCTCTCGTAGAGAAACGTTACACCTATTTATGATATAATTTACAAAGATTATACAGTTTTTACAAATGTCGTCCTAAAATAATATTTTTATCAAATAGTATATTTGTGTTTAACCGTAATATGTGTTGTAATATTTTTTCTGTATTTTCTGGTGGATTAAACTGAAATAGCAACCAAATTGCATGTTTTAAAAATAGTAATATTTTGGAGATGATTTCATTTTGAAATAACTAAAAGTGAGAGGTTGTAATCTGAATTAAAGGAAAGGGCCATTCTTGAACATGGGGTGAGACATTCTTACTAATCTGCTAGAGAACCAGTTTGGATTTAAGTGTAACTGTTGTATTTTATTTATTTATTTATTTCACCTTTATTTAACCAGGTAGGCAAGTTGAGAACAAGTTCTCATTTACAATTGCGACCTGGCCAAGATAAAGCAAAGCAGTTCGACAACATACAAAAACACAGAGTTACACATGGAGTAAAACAACATACAATCAACGATGCAGTAGAAAAAAAAATAAGACTATATACAATGTGAGCAAATGATGTGAGATAAGGGAGGTAAAGGCAAAAAATGCCATGGTGGCAAAGTAAATAAAGTATAGCAAGAAAAACACTGGAATGGTAGATTTGTAGTTTGAAGAAAGTTCAAATATAAATAATATGGTGCAAAGGAGCAGAATAAATAAAATAAATAAATACAGTAGGGGAAGAGGTAGTAGTTTGGGCTAAATTATAGATGGGCTATGTACAGGTGCAGTGATCTGTGAGCTGCTCTGACAGCTGGTGCTTAAAGCTAGCGAGGGAGATAAGTGTTTCCAGTTTCAGAGATTTTTGTAGTTCGTTCCAGTCATTGGCAGCAGAGAACTGGAAGGAGACACGACGAAAGGAGGAGTTGGCTTTAGGGGTGACCAGAGAGATATACCTGCTGGAGCGCGTGCTACAGGTGGGTGCTGCTATGGTGACCAGTGAGCGGAGATAAGGGGGGACTTTACCTAGCAGGGTCTTGTAGATGACCTGGAGCCAATGTGTTTGGCGACGATAATGAAGCGAAGGCCAGCCAACGAGAGCGTACAGGTCGCAGTGGTGGGTAGTATATGGGGCTTTGGTGACAAAACGGATGGCACTGTGATAGACTGCATCCAGCTTGTTGAGTAGGGTATTGGAGGCTATTTTGTAAATGACATCGCCGAAGTCGAGGATTGGTAGGATGGTCATTTTTACGAGGGTATGTTTGGCAGCATGAGTGAAGGATGCTTTGTTGCGAAATAGGAAGCCAATTCGAGATTTCACTTTGGATTGGAGATGATTGATGTGAGTCTGGAAGGAGAGTTTACAGTCTAACCAGACACCTAGGTACTTGTAGTTGTCCACAAATTCTAAGTTAGAACCATCCAGAGAAGTGATGCTGGACAGGCGGGCAGGTGCAGGCAGCGATCGGTTGAAGAGCATGCATTTAGTTTTACTTGTGTTTAGGAGCAGTTGGAGACCACAGAAGGAGAGTTGAATGGCATTGAAGCTCGTCTGGAGGGTTGCTAACACAGTGTCCAAAGAAGGGCCAGAAGTGTACAGAATGGTGTCGTCTGCGTAGAGGTGGATCAGAGATTCACCAGCAGCAAGAGCAACATCATTTATGTATACAGAGAAAATAGTTGGCCCAAGAATTGAACCCTGTGGTACCCCCATAGAGACTGCCAGAGGTCCAGACAGTAGGCCCTCCGATTTGACACACTGAACTCTGTCAGAGAAGTAGTTGGTGAACCAGGCGACGCAATCGTTTGAGAAACCAAGGCTACTGAGTCTGCCGATAAGGATGTGGTGATTAACAGAGTCAAAAGCTTTGGCCAGGTCAATGAATACGGCAGCACAGTATTGTTTCTTATCGATGGCGGTTACGATGTCGTTTAGGACCTTGAGCGTGGCTGAGGTGCACCCATGACCAGCTCTGAAACCAGATTGCATAGCGGAGAGGGTGCGGTGGGATTCGAAATGGTCGGTAATCTGTTTGTTGACTTGGCTTTCGAAGACCTTAGAAAGGCAGGGTAGGATGGATATAGGTCTGTAGCAATTTGGGTCAAGAGTGTCACCTCCTTTGAAGAGGGGGATGACAGCAGCTGCTTTCCAATCTATGGGAATCTCAGACGACACGAAAGAGAGGTTGAACAGGCTAGTAATAGGGGTTGCAATAATTTCGGCAGATAATTTTAGAAAGAAAGGGTCCAGATTGTCAAGCCGAGCTGATTTGTAGGGGTCCAGATTTTGCAGCTCTTTCAGAACATCAGCTGAATGGATTTGGGAGAAGGAGAAATGGGGGAGGCTTGGGCGAGTAGCTGTGGGGGGTGCAGTGCTGTTGAATGCAGTAGGGGTAGTTAGGTGGAAAGCATGGCCAGCCGTAGAAAAATGCTTATTGAAATTCTCAATTATAGTGGACTTATCGGTGGTGACAGAGTTTCCTATCCTCAGTGCAGTGGGCAGTTGGGAGGAGGTGTTCTTATTCTCCATGGACTTTACAATGTCCCAGAACTTTTTAGAGTTGGAGTTGCACGAAGCAAATTTCTGTTTGAAAAAGCTAGCCTTGGCTTTTCTAACTGCCTGTGTGTATTGGTTTCTAACTTCCCTAAAAAGTTGCATATCGCGGGGGCAGTTCGATGCTAATGCAGAACGCCACAGGATATTTTTGTGTTGGTTAAGGGAAGTCAGGTCTGGGGAGAACCAAGGGCTATATCTGTTACTGGTTCTAAATTTCTTGAAAGGGGCATGCTTATTTAAGATGGAGAGGAAGGCATTTTAAAAAAAATAACCAGGCATCCTCTACTGACGGGATGAGGTCAATATCCTTCCAGGATACCAGGGCCAGGTCGATTAGAAAGGCTTGCTCGTTGAAATGTTTCAGGGAGCGTTTGACAGTGATGAGTGGAGGTCGTTTGACCGCTGACCCATTACGGGTGCAGGCAATGAGGCAGTGATCGCTGAGATCTTGGTTGAAAACAGCAGAGGTGTATTTAGAGGGCACGTTGGTTAGGATGATATCTATGAGGGTGCCAGTGTTTGCGGCTTTGGGGTTGTACCTGGTGGGTTCATTAATAATTTGTGTGAGATTGAGGGCATCAAGCTTGGATTGTAGGATGGCTGGGGTGTTAAGCATGTCCCAGTTTAGGTCACCTAGTAGCACGAGCTCTGAAGATAGATGGGGGGCAATCAGTTCACATATGGTGTCCAGAGCACAGCTAGGGGCCGAGGGGGGTCTATAGCAGGCAGCAACGGTGAGAGACTTGTTTTTGGAGAGGTGGATTTTTAAAAGTAGAAGTTCAAATTGTTTGGGTACAGAACTCTGCAGGCTATCTCTGCAGTAGATTGCAACACCGCCCCCTTTGGTCGTTCTATCTTGTCTGAAAACGTTGTAGTTAGGGATGAAGATTTCAGAGTTTTTGGTGGACTTCCTAAGCCAAGATTCAGACACAGCTAGGACATCCGGGTTGGCAGAGTGTGCTAAAGCAGTGAATAAAACAAACTTAGGGAGGAGGCTTCTAATGTTAACATGCATGAAACCAAGGTTATTACGGTTACAGAAGTCATCAAAAGAGAGCGCCTGGGGAGTAGGAGTGGAGCCAGGCACTGCAGGGCCTGGATTCACCTCTACATCCCCAGATGAGCAGAGAAGAATAAGTATGAGGGTACGGCTAAAAGCTATAAGAATTGGTCGTCTGTGACGTCCAGAATAGAGAGAAAAAGGATCAGGTTTCTGGGGGCGATAAAATAGCTTCAAGGTATAATGTACAGACAAAGGTATGGTGGGATGTGAGTACAGAGGAGGTAAACCTAGGCATTTAGTGATTATGAGAGAGATACTGTCTCTAGAAACATCATTGAAACCAGAAGATGTCATAGCATGTGTGGGTGGAGGAACTGAGAGGTTGTATAAGGTATAATGAGCAGGGCTAGAGGCTCTACAGTGAAATAAGCCAATAAACACTAACCAGAACAGCAATGGACAATGCATATTGACATTAAGGAGAGGCATGCTTAGCCGAGTGATCAAAGGGTCCAGTGAGATTCGGACAGCTAGCCAGGCCATAGGTAGCAAGCTGGTGGAAGATGGGAGGGAGGTCTGTTTTTAGCCACCTCGTGCGTTTCCGTCTGTGGGTTAGTGGGGTTCCGTGTGGAAGGTGGGACCTGTCCAAGTTGGCAAAATAGTTAGTTATAGTGGCCCAAGAAAAGTGTCCGATAGACCTATTCAGATCGCAGCCGAAAAGACAGCTAACGATTAGCCGGCTGCAGATGGGCGATCAGGTTACGTCGCGACGGAGGGGCCAGTTGGATAACTCCCTCGGGCAGATAACGTCGGTGGTCCAGTCGTGAAGACCCGATGGGGCTCCGCATCGGCAGTAAAACGGGTCAGGATAGGTGAGTTGTAGCCCAGGAGACACTTCAGCTGGCTAGCTCAGGAATAGCCCAGGAGTGGCTGACGGAACTCTTCAGCTGGCTAGCTGGCTAGCTCCGTAATAATGTGTGTTAATTCCGTGACCGACGTTGCCAATAGTCACTCAGGTAGCAGCTAGTTAGCTGCAAGATCCAGGTGTAAATGTCCAGAGCCTGCGGTAGAAATCGGGGAAAGGAGAGAGAATAGGTCCGGTATGCTCTGGTCTGAGTCGCGCTGTACAAAAACTGGCGATAGCTTTTCGAGCTAATGGATAGCTGAGGACAGCTAACCGTGGCTAGCTGAACTTCAACGTTAGCCAGTGAAAATGGCTAACCTCTGGCTAGCTTCAGTTGTGGAATTCAGATGAGGTAAATAATACTTTCTTTTTTAAATTGGTGAGGCGGGTTGCAGGAGAGTGCTTTGAGGTTGAGTTTTTAGAATAAAAAATATAAAAAGATAAGTGAAGAAAAAAATTTGTAAATATATATATATACACGGGACAAGACAAGAGGAAGGTAGAGGACGTCTGAACTGCTACGCCATCTTGGATGAATCAGTATGACTGAAGCCTTTAGTGAGAGGTCTAATGCTTTAATATTTAATCATTTTTGCCCTCAGAATTCATTATATAAATAGGACAGTTACATTTTGTCTGGCTTGCCGTTCCAAATAAAATGTCATAGTTTTTGCTGATTAAAGATGACTAAAGAGTTAATCATTGTGACTTTTCCACTAATAAACAGGCATTTTCCTTTCTATGGTAGCAAGATATTATCTATTTTTGCTAACTTTCTATACAAACTTAGTGTAGTGAGTACTTCTTTCTTCGGGATATGAATACCGAGTATGTCACTCTATTTGATTTGTAAACTACACAATAATGTAAAAGTTGTATTTTTTTGTATTCCAATATGTAATATAATAGTACACTTATAATAAATTGGTTATAATCCGAAGAGGTTAGAACAATTATCTATTATGAGGCTGGGGAGGGATACAAATTGTGGATTTTAAAGAAATCATGAATCACTCGTGTACAAAGACACCTGTTGTTTTTAAGCCCTGGATTTCTAGTCCCTTTATATTATTGATGGACCTGATTTTAATAGCTAACATTTCGATGGCCATAATAAATAGATATGCCTCAACGGAAACCATGTTTTACTCCTACAGGTTAATACTTTCTGAGAAATAGCCATTATTTACTATTTTACACATAAGGTTACTATACTGTACATAACTTAACCCATTGTATAAGAAATACTCCAAAAATGAAATATTCCAGGCTTTTATATATCATTTCCAGTCGTACTTTATCAAAGTCAGAGCTTTTAAAAGTCAGAGCTATGAATACCAGGCCTGGTTTCCCAGATAGTGTCCTAATGTTTCCAGTGCTTGTATTATATTATTTCCAATGTATTGTCCATGTAAAGAAACTATCTGATTAGGATGTATAATATCTCTTATGTTTCTTATGACCGAAAAGAGCTTCTGGATATAAGAATGCCGTTCCGCCTGCGGAACACCTAGCCAACAGCCAATGGCATCGCACGGCGCGAAATACAAAAACAACTAAAATAAATTCAATTTTCCCAAACAATCAACTATTTTACACCATTTTAAAGACAAGACTCTAGTTAATCTAACCACATTGTCCAATTTCAAAAAGGCTTTACAGCGAAAGCAAAACATTAGATTATGTCAGGAGAGTACCCTGCCAAAAATAATCACACAGCCATTTTCAAAGCAAGCATATATGTCACAAAAACCAAAACCACAGCTAAATGCAGCACTAACCTTTGATGATCTTCATCAGATGACACTCCTAGGACATTATGTTATACAATACATGCATGTTTTGTTCAATCAAGTTCATATTTATATCAAAAACCAGCTTTTTACATTAGCATGTGATGTTCAGAACTAGCATACCCACCGCAAACTTCCGATGAATTTACTTAATTACTCAGCATAAAACATTCACAAAATACATAACAATTATTTTAAGAACTCCTTTATGCAATCGCTGTGTCAGATTTTAAAATAGCTTTTTGGCGAAAGCACATTTTGCAATATTCTGAGTACATAGCCCGGCCATCACGGCTAGCTATTTTGACACCCACAAAGTTTGGGACAACCTAAACTCAGAATTACTATTAGAAAAATTGGATTACCTTTGCTGTTCTTCATCAGAATGCACTCCCAGGACTTCTACTTCAACAACAAATGCTGTTTTGGTTCCAAATAATCCATAGTTATATTCAAATAGCTCCGTTTTGTTTGTGCGTTCAGGTCACTATCCGAAGGGTGACGCGCGAGCGCATTTCGTGACAAAAAATTCAAAATATTCCATTACCGTACTTAGAAGCATGTCAAACGCTGTTTAAAATCAATTTTTATGCTATTTTTCTCGTAAAATAACGATAATATTCCAACCAGGCAATGTTGTATTCATTCAAAGGCTGAAAGAAAAAAATTGAGAATTCTCATGAACGCGCATCTCCTGTGTCACTGTCCCCAGGCTGACCACTCACAAATTCTCCTGCTGTTCTTCGCCCACAGACAGCAGCCACCCCATTACACTTTCTGGTGGCGTTAGAGAGCCAATTGGAGCCTTAGAAAGTGTCACATTACAGCACAGATGCTGTATTTTTGATAGAGATGCAACAGAAGGACAACAAATTATCAGACAAGGCACTTCCTGTATGGAATCTTCTCAGGTTTTGGCCTGCCATATGAGTTCTGTTATACTCACAGACACCATTCAAACAGTTTTAGAAACTTTAGAGAGTTTTCTATCCAAATCTACTAATTATATGCATATTCTAGTTTCTGGGCAAGAGTAGTAACCAGATTAAATCGGGTATGTTTTTTATCCGGCCGTGCAAATACTGCCCCCTAGCCCCAACAGGTTTTAATCCAACCACAGTGTCTGATTTCAAAAAGGCTTTACTGCGAAAGCACACCATGCGATTATGTTAGGACAGCGCCTAGCCACAAAACACCATACAGACATTTTCCAGCCAAAGAGAGGACTCACAAAGGTCAGAAATAGCGATTAAATTAATCACTTACCTTTGATGATCTTCATCTGGTGGCACTCCCAGGACTCCATGTTACACAATAAATGTTCATTCTGTTCGATAAAGTCCCTCTTTATGTCCAAAAACCTCAGTTTTGTTGGTGCATGGGGGGCTTCTCCAGTACCTGGTTGACTGGGAGGGGTATGGTCCCGAACTTGTCTCGTCATCATTACACACACCTTGTTCCAATCCCCACTTTATCACTGTATATATCCTCCCTCTGCCATTTGTCTTGGTCAGTCATTGCAAATGTTGCAAATGTTACTTGTTTTCGCCCTGTGCCTTTTGTTTATGAAGATATATTTTGAGCATAACAGCGTTTGGGTTTCGTCCCGCTTTGATCTATGGTGCTTAAATAAACTCAGTAGTTCTAAACCTGTGACTGCTTCCTGCCTACTCCTCTCTACACCAGTGACAATTTGGCCTTCCCATGAATCTTTCTGTACAACTGTTAATTTTGCACTTGGAATGATCATTTCTGCAACTTTGTTTATTGTCATAATGTGTATAGATTTCTCCTCTGTCATGCATTTCTGGAACTTTGGCTACTAGCTTTATGCCTTTGTATGCAACTTCCACATGCTTTTTTCAGGTATGATGTGGTGTTTCTGAACAAAGAGATCAATGCTGCCTTTGCAGAGTTTACATTTCATTAAAATGTTTTCTTTCTCCTCGATTAATAATAATGGGAGTATTTCCATAAGGTAAAGGTTAAGCGAGGTAACAACACAGCTGCCGTCCTTAGATTTTCGGCTTTACAATAGCATATTGGAATATTGGAAACGGGTTAGCCTACATAATTAATTCTCTTAGCATGAGACAAGGCTTTTAAAAAAAATTAACAGTAGAGATATGCATCTGAAAGTAATATACGGGTTACTTGAAAAAGTAATTGTAATAATATTACAACATTTATAGACAGTAACTCGTTATATTACTACATTACTCACAAAAGTAAAATATTACAGATAGAAATGCAATGACGAGAGCTGATGTAATTCCTTATCAGAGACATGTTTGTTCTACATGATATATGTGGTGTGGATTTCACAATGACGATCGAGAGTTCTCTTTGAGATGCTCAGCTATCCAGAATTCTACCAATTCCCATCTTCCAAAGAGAAACACATTTGAATTAGATCAGATAGCTGTGTTGTAACTGTTGCCAAATAAATACATTAACATATATGGCTAAGAATGTCAGAGTAAAGTGACTCCCTTAGCAGGTCGTGAACCCAGGCCACCAGTAGCAATGAGGAACACCCTAACAACTGTCCTAATAAGGGATATCTCCAGGACATGTCCTTTCTGGGCCAGTATAGTTAGGCCCTGTCCAGAAGAAACCCTAACCCCTCCTGCCTAGACGCTTCTGTAGATCTGAAACAACTTGATAGGTGTAAGCAATAAGGTGAATGCACTTTGAAGTAAATGTCAGCTCTGTTATTAACAACTTGCATTGATCATAGTGATTTAATTTGATTCAGGAGTATGATTAAAACAGGTTAATATGCCCCACCAATATTAGACAACTATACAGAAAGCCCTTATATTGTTGAAATATGTCACGCCCTGACCTGAGAGAGATGTTTTGTTTCTCTATTTTGGTTAGGTCAGGGTGTGATTTGGGTGGGCATTCGAGATTTGTAGTTCTTTGTTGTATTCTATGTTTTCTATTTCAATGTTAGGTTCTAGTTTTGTATTTCTATGTTGGTTTGTTTGAGACGATCTCCAATTAGAGGCAGCTGGTCCTCGTTTTCTCTAATTGGAGATCATACTTAAGTAGGGTTTTTTTTCCACCTGGGTTTGTGGGAGATTATCTTTGAGTCAGTGTATGTTTCACCTCTGCGTCATGGTTTGTTGTTTTTGTCATTCAGTTTATTTATGTATTGCATAGTTTCACAGTGTAAATAAAATGTGGAACGACACACACGCTGCACTTTGGTCCGCTTCTTCCTACGACAACCATGACAAAATAAGTAAATCAAATCATTGATGAGAGAATAGTCAAATTAACTAATAAGCTGTCACAAACATGGTGGTGTAGCAGGGAGATCTGAAGTCCATGAACCAAGAAGTTGTGAGTTCAAATCCCAGGAGAGGACATGTGGACTAAAAACTACTGTATAAATGAACATGCACAATATAACTGTATGTCTAATATGTTTGTTGAAACACTATGTTAAAAGTACTTTGTGTGAGTATCCCAAACCTTGCCAACAGGCAAAAAGAGCTGTGAACAACTTGGCCACAGTAACAAGGTGTGGAGTGTAATGAAACAAAAACACATTGGAGACTGTTTTGTTGGGACCATCAGGCAACGTCTTGAGAACTCATACACAGAAATGTTGCAACGTGTCAAACATTCTGAGAACTATGCAACCATGTTCTGTGTGTGTTTGGGAAGTTATTTAACTTTTATTTAACTAGGCAAGTGTTGTCTCAGCACAGCAGCGCATTTTATTTAACTAGGCAAGTCAGTTAAGAACAAATTCTTATTTACAATGACGGCCTACCAAAAGGCAAAAGGCCTCATGCGGGGATGGGGGCTTGGATTAAACATTTCATTATAGGACAAAGCACAAATCACGGCAAGATAGACACCATAACACTACATAAAGAGGGACAGCATGGTAGCAACACATGACATCAACACGGTAGCGCCATAACATGGTAGCAGCACAAAACATGGTACACACATTATTGGGCACAGACAACAGCACAAAGGGTAAGAAGGTAGAGACAACAATACATCACGTGAAGCAGCCTCAAGTGTCAGTAAGACTGTCCATGATTGAGTCTTTGAGTGAAGAGATGGAGCTAAAACTGTCTAGTAAACTAGACACTCAGAAAACTAGACACATGAATGTTCTTGCAACATCCCATGAACCGTGTCTAGAACATTAATATTGTATATTCTGAGAACATGGCAACCATGTTTTGTGTATGTTTGGAGGAACATTGATGGAATATTATCATAACTCTCAGAAAACTGGACTCACATGTTCTTGCAACGTCCCATAAAATGCTTCTAGAACATTCATTGTGTATATTCTGAGAACATTGTAACCACGTTCTAGATAAATTCTGCTTGAGATTAAGGAAACGGTCTCCTAACTTTAAAACCTGTTTAGGATAGGGGGCAGTATTTTCACGGCCGGATGAAAAATGTACCTGATTTAAACTGGTTACTACTCTTGCCCAGAAACGAGAATATGCATATTATTAGTAGATTCGGATAGAAAACACTCTGAAGTTTCTAAAACTGTTTGAATAGTGTCTGTGGGTATAACAGAACTCATATGGCAGGCAAAAACCTGAGAAAATTCCAAGCAGGAAGTGGAATGTCAGAGAATCAAAAGAAGAACTACAATTCTCAATCAAAACTACAGTATCTGTGGGGTTACATTGCACTTTCTAAGGCTTCCATTGGCTGTCTAAAGCCTTCAGAAAGCGGATTGAGCCATCTCCCCTCTCTGGGCAGAGTATAGTAGCTCAGTTTCTCAGTGGTCTGCCTGGGGACAAAGAGATTGGATATGCGCGTTCCCGCGAGCACGCTGTTTTTTCTTTTCCTCCTTGAATGAATACACTATCGTCCGGTTGGAATATTATCGCTATTTTAAGAGAAAAATACCATAAAAATTTATTTTAAACAGCGTTTGACATGCTTCTAAGTACGGTAATTGAACATTTTGACTTTTTGTGTCTCCAAATGCGCTCGCGCGTTAGCCTTTGGATAGTGACCTGAACGCACGAACAAAACGGAGGTATTTGGACATAACTATGGATTATTTGGAACAAAAACAACATTTCTTGTTGAACTAGCAGTCCTGGGAGTGCATTCTGATGAAGATCAGCAAAGGTAATACAATATTTCTAATACTAATTCTGAGTTTAGTTTGCCCGAACTTGGCGGGTGTCAAAATAGCTCGCCGTGATGGCGAGCTATGTACTCAGAATATTTAAAAATGTGCTTTCGCCGAAAAGCTATTCTAAAATCTGACACAGCGATTGCATAAAGGAGTTCTGTATCTATAATTCTTAAAATAATTGTTATGTATTTTGTCAACGTTTATGATGAGTATTTTTGTAAATTCACCGGAAGTTTTTGGTAGGAATACATGTTCTGAACATCACACACCAATGTAAAAAGCTGTTTTTGGATATAAATATGAACTTGATTGAACAAAACATACATGTATTGTATAACATAATGTCCTAGGAGTGTCATCTGATGAAGATCATCAAAGGTTAGTGCTTCATTTAGCTGTGTTTTGGGGTTTTATTGACATATATGCTTGCTTGGAAAATGGCTGTGTGATTATTTTGGTCTATGTACTCTCCTAACATAATCTAATGTTTTGCTTTCTCTGTAAAGCCTTTTTGAAATCGGACAATGTGGTTAGATTAACGAGAGTCTTATCTTTAAAATGGTGTAAAATAGTTCATTGTTTGAGAAAATTGAATTGTGGTATTTTAGTTGTTTTTGCATTTCGCGCCATGCGATTCCATTGGCTGTTGGCTAGGGGTCCCGCTGGTGGAACTGTCCACAAGACCAAAACATAATAAAAGGGTTCTCAGAAGGTTTTTGCTAACATAGATCAAATATTCCCCTAACTAAAGGGAAAATGGACACTCAAACTTTAGGGGTACATACGGGTAACGTTACAAAAATGTTCTCTCTCCCTAGAATTGTTAGCTGAGCAGAGACTAAAATACTGATGCAATGTTGCTCATACTGTTGCATCTGTTGCCAAGCGTATGGAGTACAGTGGTGCTGTGCAGTTTTTCTGCACTGCTTTGCATAGCTTCATGCCCTACTGAGAACGGAAAACACGGCCTTAGCAATGGCTTTTGAGCATACATGAAATTGCTCTCCTCCTCTCTCTGTTTTTGTCTCTCTCTTTTCCTCTTACTTACCCTGGCCTTCTCATTTCTTTGATTTCTGTGATTTACAGCATTATGTATTCATGTGCAGCCAGTGCTTGAGCACTGTTGGAGTCTTGGCTGAGAGTTAATTTGGCTGTGAATTATTTATCCCCCTGCTTAATGAACAACCCCCACTTCCAGAAGGCACTGGAATATTACATGTCCCAAAGTGTTGGAATAATTACATTATGTAATGTGATAGCCACTGCCTCAGGCATTGTTCAATACCTCCTAAATTGTAGTCTTTGCTTTTTCACTGGAGTGCCATTATATACATTATAAGAGCATGCATGCATGCACACACACACATACACATACACACACACATATCTCAGTAACACTTTACTTGACACCCAGTGTCACAGTCATAACGATGTTATAATATGTCAACACCTGACATAACTAGTCATAACATGTCATAATATGGTCATGACCCATATATTTACACCTGTTGTGACATACGGTACTAGTCAAAAGTTTGGACACACCTACTCATTCAAGGGTTTTTCTTTATTTTGACTATTTTCTACATTGTAGAATAATAGTGAAGACATAAACTATGAAATAACACATAGTTAAGCTACAAACTTACAAACGTCAGGAAAATTCTTGGCAGGGAAAAAAACAAATTTGAATAAGTGTGTGTTTTGTTTGGACACACCTTGAATGAGTAGGTGTGTCCAAACTTGTGAATGGCACTGTATATTGCGTTAGTTTATGGCTGGTTATGACACCTAAATAAGAGTGTCAAAACACACATTTATTTAAATTCGTTTTTTTCCCTGCCAAGAAGTTTCCTGACGTTTGTAAGTTTGTAGCTTAAATCCTTTGTTGTTGTAATGAATTATTTACAGTCATGTATTTTTTAAATCAATTTTAAATAACTTGTAGAAAATACACTTTATGACACTGTCATAAAGCATTATGACCATCAAAATCATACAAGCCAGATAGGGTGTCTTGTCCTGCTCCTGCATTCATCCCAGTCATCAGCAACAGAGCATTGGGGTAGGTGCATCAATTTGTGCACAATGATAATGTAATATGGTCACATAGGCTATGGTGTAATGGAATGTTTTGCCTTGTGTGGTAGGTTTTGTGGGTTTTGACCATATTATAACAGGTTATAACTAGTTATGTCAGCTGTTATAACATATGACATGGTTATGACTGTGTCATAACGTTATGACGCTGGGTGTCAAGTAAAGTACTACCAAAAATTATCAATCTTTTCGACAGGCAATTAAAACCATAAATTGGCATCCTGCGGGACACATGGTTGTGCTAAGGGTTGAAAAAGCACTTTTGATACTCTTTCCTGTTGGGAAGGGAAGGTTCATGTGTTCAAATGCAATATGAGAAGAACAAACTGACGAGAGAGAGAGAGGAGAGTTAGTGAACCTATTAAAGGCTGTAGGATATCAACAGTTATTCAAATATAACAACCTTCTGTGGTTTTCATTACCTCCCGCCACAGATTTACGGTGTTCCATGCTATTCATCAATTTCCCCCTGGAATCCATTATTTTGCCTTCTTCCCTCAAGGTTGCGGGTATTGTCGAGTTGAATGGGCCTCAGCCCTGGCAAACAGTTAATTTTAGAAACTCGTTAAAGTCCCTTCTCTCTCTCAGCCCTCAGTGTGGGATTCTTATAGATTTGGCATACCTGTACAGCAGATTTATGCTTTATTTCAAAAGCAATATCTGGAATAAATAATATGGGTTATAGTAATACATTATGTTATGGTGTTGTGAAATATTCTAAAAATTCGGATTGACAGCTTATATTAAAGGGAAACTTCACTGCTAGACACTATTTGGTGTGTTTGTCCAGTCTCCCTACATAATTATTAGTGAGAGTTCAACCAATGATGTCATTGGTTGATTGAGTCTGCTGTCTGATCTAAAAATGAATGGTGTCATGTTTTGTAGCAATTTTTGTGGCCTTTTTGTTTTGCCAATTGCATGATCACGCGAGTAGATATGGTTGTCCTTGTTCAATAGAGCCATTGAACTTGTCTCAACAATGTTCCTATATGCCAGGACATCGCAGGATATCTAGGCTGACTCATTTTCCCAGGCTTTGTAAATGCTACAGCCTGACTGGATGTCACACCAGCCTTTGCTTTAGCTCCCCCTCCTGTCCAGCTCAGGCGTTCGGCGTTGCCGTCCTTCTAGCTGCTGCCAAGCCTGCTGCTGACAAACGCCCTTCACTCACCAGCTCCAGACTTGTCTCGTCATCATCAAACACACCTGGTTCCAGTCCCCACTCAATCACTGTATATATACTCCCTCTGTCATGTGTCTTTGTCGGTCATTGTAAATTTGTCTTGTTTTCCTGAGAGGAATCTCTCCTACTATTTCCTGAATACTTTATTATTTTGAACATTGGGTTTCGTCCCGCTTTCATATATGGTTCTTTAATAAATTCAGTAGTTCTAAACCTGCAACTGCCTTCTACCTACTCCTCTCTACACTTGTGACAGAATGACCGACCTAAGAGAACAGGAAGCAGCAGGACATCCCGACCTCTCCACTATAGGAGAGAAGCTCCTATACCACGACTGGTGCCTGGAGCACCTTGGGACCGCCATGGATGAGGTGCTCTGGACCGTACGCCAGCTTCAAGCTACATCGCCACTTTCCCAGCTCTCTATGGTCGTTCCAGCCACCCCACTACCATCTACATCACCCGGTCCGATCAGCATCGTCCACCTGCCCCTCCCCGGAGTGGATTGATGTCACCCCAGCTCACTGGGTTTCTCCTGCAGTGTGACCTCCACCTTGCCCGCCATGCAGAGACGGGGCTGTTCTCTCCCAACGCACTAGATCGCTGCCTAAACTCCATCCATGCGCCTTCTACTCATGGAAGCGGTCTCCCGCGGAGCTAAAATACAACGTGGGTGATCGTGAGTTGCTGGCCGTCAAGAAGGCGCTGAAAACATGGCGGGACTGGCTGAAGTGTGCTCAACACCAATTCCTTGTTTGGATGGACCACCGAAACCTAGAGTATATTCGCGCAGCGAAGAGGCTGAACTCACGTCAGGCCAGGTGGGCCACATTCTTCGCCAGGTTTGACTTTACCCTCTCCTACCGGCCGGGATCAAAGAACATCAAGGCCGATGCGTTGTCCCGGGTGCATGACACAGAGGATCGGAGGGAGAAAATGACACCCATTATTCCCCTGTCCCGCATTGTGGCTCCCTCACCTGCCCACTGTCCCAGGGGGCGTACCGACATGCACTCTGATGTGCGGGACCGTCTCCTCACCTGGGCACACACTGCACCTGTGTCAGGGCACCTGGGTATAGCCAGTACTATCGACTGTCTCTCCGCCAAGTACTGGTGGCCCACCTTGGCCCAGGACATCCGAGTTTACGTCTCTTCCTGCTCAACCTGCACATAGAACAAGACACCGAGACACCTCCCCTATGGCAAACTCCACCCGCTGACGGTTCCACAACAACCCTGGTCCCATCTCTCCATGGACTTTGTCAAAGACCTTCACCCCTCGGAGGGGCACACAATGTCCTGGTCGTTGTGGACTGGTTTTCCAAAGCCTATTGTTTGATTCCTCTGTCTGGTCTCCCTATGGCCATGCAGACCGTAGAGGCTCTCTTCTTTCACGTTTTCCGGCACTACGGGATCCCGGAGGACATCGTGTCTGACCGTGGTCCTCAGTTCACCTCCCGTGTCTGGAAGGCCTTCATGGAACGACTGGGGGTCACGGTCAGCCTCACCTCCGGTACCGTCCCCAATCAAACGGGCAGTTGGAAAGGGTAAATCAGGACCCGGGTAGGTACCTTCGTAGTTGCTGTCAGGACCAGCTGGGGGAGTGGGCTGCGTTTCTGCTTTGGGCAGAATACGCACAAAACTCCCTCTGTCACTCTTCCACTAACCTCATACCCTTCAGTGTGTTCCAGGCTATCAGCCAGCCCCCCTGGCACCGGAGTCAGATTGAGGCTCCTGCGGTGGACGATTGATTCCTTCGGCCGAAGGCGCAGGCCGATGGTCACCGCAGTGTGGCCCCAGTCTTTCACCCCGGTGACAGGGTCTGGCTTTCTATGAAGGACCTGCCCCTCTGCCTGCCCTGCTGGAAGTTGAGCCTGCGGTTTGTTGGGCCATTCAAAGTCAATAAGGTGACGTACAGATTACAGCTCCCCGTCAATTACCGTATGTCACCCTCATTTCATGTATCTCTCCCCAGGCCGGTGGCTGTCACACCAGCCTTCGCTTTGGCTCCCCCTCCTGTCCAGCTCAGGCACTCAGCATTGCCAGTCTTCTAGCTTCCGCAGAATCTGCTGCTGGAAAATGCCCTTCACTCATCAACCCCAGACTTGTCTCGTCATCATTACACACACCTGCTTCCAACCCCCACTCAATACTGTATATAGACCTCTGTCATTTGTCTTTGTTGGTCATTGTAAATGTTGCTTGTTTTCCTGATGTCACGTCCTGGCCAGTATAAAGGTTAATTGTCATTTTAGTTTGGTCAGGACGTGGCAGAGGGTATGTGGTTCAGGTTGGTGTGTTAGTTAGGAGGGCGTTTGATTTATTATTTCCGGGTTTTGAGTTATGGTCTATGTTGATGTATTTCTATGTGTAGTCTGGTTGATCTGTTTCTATGTTGAGTTAATTGGGGTGGACTTCCAATTGAAGGCAGCTGTGTGGTGTTGCCTTTGATTGGAAGTCCTACATTAGTTGGGTGTGTTTGTCTGTGTATTTGTGGGAGATTGTTTCGTGTTTAGCGTGTGTAAGCCTAACAGGACTGTCTGTAAATCGTAAGTTCGTTTTGTTATTTTTGTATGTTCGTTTTTGAGTTTATTAAATGTTCAAAAATGAACTATCACAACCCTGCTGCATTTTGGTCATCTTTTTCCGACGATGATTTCGCTATATCGTCCTCCGACGAAGAAATCCCTGACACCTGAGGAATGTCTCCCCACTATTTCCTGAGTACTTTATTATTTTGCACTTTGGGTTTCGTCCCGCTTTTATATATGGTGCTTTAATAAATTCAGTAGTTCTTAACCTGTGACTGCCTCCTGCCTACTGCACTCTACACCTGTGACACTGGAGCCATACTTCCTTGTTCCCTCCTTCGAAGGCAGGCTTTTCAAAACCGGGGCGGTAATAGTTTACAGGTTCACAGGAGCTTTCTTACCATGCATTGTCTATCCGAGACTGCTAAATAGTTAACTACAATGGCTGCTTCTGATGATTCCTGTTTCCAAGAATTGCTGGAACATACAGCCCTATTTATTTGAGCCGGAATAAACTGAAGGGGAGTTGAAACGGTGGGAAACATAATTGCGAGACCAGCAAGCAGCGGACTCAGGAGGGTAAATGACAAATGAGTAAGTTGTTCTTAGGTTGCATGCTAGCTAGCAGTGTAAGCAAGCTCTCGTTAACCGATGCAGTTTTGTTCAGTTCAGTACCACTTGGTGATCGATTCGGCATGCTAGAACCACTACAAGCCAAGCTAGCCAAGTTTATCTAGCTAGTTATTTTGTTTGCTATAACATTAGCTAAAATATACTGCAGACTAACTAGACTAGCTAGCCTCAGTGCCTCATGAGAACTGGAGAAATGTTTTGATGATTGCGGAGAGTAAAGAGATGATTTTGGCATGATGACTCATTAGTCTTGGAGTAACTGTCTGTTTTAGCTAGCTAACATGTGTCTGTGAGATGCCTCATATTCTACACCATGCTGCTACAGTAGGAAAATAGACAGTACACAATGATTTCTCATGAATGTGTAATAGCGTTCTCATCTTTCTCCCTGAATATACCACTTTGATGGAAAGAAGATGACTCTCAAGAGGAGATGTGAAAGGTATACTGTATATACAGTTGAAGTCGGAAGTTTACATACACCTTAGCCAAATACATTTAAGTTTTTCACAATTCCTGACATTTAATCCTAGTAAAAATTCCCTGTCTTAGGTCAGTTAGGATCACCATGTTAAGAATGTGAAATGTCAGAATAATAGTAGAGAAAATGATTTATTTCAGTTTTAATTTCTTTCAACACATTCCCAGTGGGTCAGAAGTTTACATACACTCAATTAGTATTTGGTTGCATTGCCTTTAAATTGTGTAACTTGGGTCAAACGTTTCGGGTTGCCTTCCACAAGCTTCCCACAATAAGTTGGTTGCATTTTGGCCCATTCCTCCTGACAGAGCTGGTGTAACTAAGTCAGGTTTGTAGGCCTCCTTGCTCGCGCACACACTTTCTCAGTTCTGCCCACAAATGTTCTATGGGATTGAGGTCAGGGCTTTGTGATGGCTACTCCAATACCTTGACTTTGTTGTCCTTAATCCATTTTTCCACAACTTTGGAAGTATGCTTGGGGTCTTTGTCCATTTGGAAGACCAATTTGCGACCAAGCTTTAACCTCTATGGGCTAGGTGGGACGCTTGCGTCCAGCCTACTCAACAGCCAGTGTAATCCCGTGGCGTGATATTCAAATACCTCAAAAATGCAAAAACTTCAATTTTTCAAACATATGACTATTGTACACCATTTTAAAGACAAGACTCTCGTTAACCTGTTTGGGCTAGGGGGCAGTATTGAGAATTTTGGGAAAAATATGTGCCCATTTTTAACTGCCTCCTACACCAACTCAGAAGCTAGAACATGCATATTTTGTTCAGGTTTGGATAGAAAACACCCTAAAGTTTCTAAAACTGTTTGAATGGTGTCTGTGAGTATAACAGAACTCCTATGGCAGGCAAAAACCTGACAAGGTTTCATGCAGGAAGTGGCCTGTCTGACAAGGAGTCGTGCGTCTTGCATCTGTTTATTGAAAAGTAAGGATCTTAGCTGTAACGTGACAATTCCCAGGGCTCCAATAGGCTCTCAGGACCCGGGAAAATCATGAAGGTTGACGAGGCAGCCTCAGGCTGAAACAGATTATCATCTTATTCAAGTGTCCCATTAGGTGACAATGGAGTGAGGCGCGTGCGCGATTAGCCCCCGTGGAGTATTTTAATTCGGCTGTTTAGTTTATTGCAGATTCCCGGTCGGAATATTATCGCTTTTCTACGAGATAAATGGCATAAAAATTGGTTTTAAACAGCGGTTGACATGCTTCGAAGTACGGTAATGGAATATTTAGACATTTTTTGTCACGCCATGCGCTATGCTCGTGACCGTGGATTACCATTCTGATAGTGTCTAGAACTCACGAACAAAACGTCGCTGTTTGGATATAATGATGGATTATTTGGGACCAAACCTACATTTGTTATTGAAGAAGAAGTCCTGGGACTGCATTCTGACGAAGAACAAGAAAGGTAAGAACATTTTTCTTATAGGAAATGTGATTTTGGTGAAGGCTGAACTGCGTGGGTGTCTAAATAACTAGCCCTGTGATGCCGGGCTATGTACTTAGAATATTGCAAAATGTGCTTCATCCGAAAAGCTATTTTAAAATCGAACATATCGAGTGCATAGAGGAGTAATGTATCTATAATTCTTAAAATAATTGTTATGCTTTTTGTGAACGTTTATCGTGAGTAATTTAGCAAACTGTTAGTAAATTCCCCGGAAGTTTGCGGGGGGGGATGCTAGTTCTGAACGTCACATGCTAATGTAAAAAGCTGGTTTTTGATATAAATATGAACTTGATTGAACAAAACATGCATGTATTGTATAACATAATGTCCTAGGGTTGTCATCTGATGAAGATCATCAAAGGTGAGTGCTGCATTTAGCTGTCTTCTGGGTTTTGGTGACATTATATGCTGGCTTGAAAAATGGGTGTCTGATTATTTCTGGCTTGGTACTCTGCTGACATAATCTAATGTTTTGCTTTCGTTGTAAAGCCTTTTTGAAATCGGACAGTGTGGTTAGATTAACGAGAGTCTTGTCTTTAAATAGCTGTAAAATAGTCATATGTTTGAGAAATTGAAGTAATAGGATTTTTAAGGTTTTGAAAATCGCGCCACAGGCTGCAAGTGGCTGTTACGTAGGTGGGACGAATTCGTCCCGCCTAGCCCAGAGAGGTTAATCTAACCACACTGTCCGATTTCAAAAAGGCTTTACAACGAAAGCAAAACATTAGATTATGTCAGCCGAGTACCCAGCCAGAAAAAATCATACACCCATTTTTCAAGCTAGCATATAATTTCACATAAACCCAAACCACAGCTAAATGCAGCACTAACCTTTGATGATCTTCATCAGATGACAACCCTAGGACATTATGTTATACAATACATGCATGTTTTGTTCAATCAAGTTCATATTTATATCAAAAACCAGCTTTTTACATTAGCATGTGACTAGCATTCCCACCGAACACTGCCGGTGAATTTACTAAATTACTCACGATAAACGTTCACAAAAAACATAACAATTATTTTAAGAATTATAGATACAGAACTCCTCTATGCACTCTGTCCGATTTTAAAATAGCTTTTCGGTGAAAGCACATTTTGCAATATTCTCAGTAGATAGCCCGGCATCACAGGGCTAGCTATTTAGACGCCCAGCAAGTTTAGCACTCACCAAAGTCAGATTTACTATAAGAAAAATGTTATTACCTTTGCTGTTCTTCGTCAGAATGCACTCCCAGGACTTCTACTTCAATAACAAATGTTGGTTTGGTCCCAAATAATCCATTACCGTACTTCGAAGCATGTCAACCGCTGTTTAAAATCAATTTTTATGCCATTTTTCTCATAAAAAAGCGATAATATTCCAACCGGGAAATCGTTTTTTATTACAAAGAGAGTGAAAGTAAAAGCATGCTATCCCCTCATGCACGAGCCTCAGTCTAATGGCCCTCTGATAGAGCACTTGCCAAACGCGCTAATGTGTTTCAGCCTGGGGATGGAATTACATCGTTCAGCTTTTTCCCGCCTTCTGAGAGCCCATGGGAGCCGTAGGAAGTGTCACGTCATGCCAGAGATCCCCTGTATTTGTTAGAGATGATCAAGGAGGGCAAGAAATTGTCAGACAGGCCACTTCCTGTAAGGAATCTTCTCAGGTTTTGGCCTGCCAAATGAGTTCTGTTATACTCACAGACACCATTCATACAGTTTTAGAAACTTTAGGGTGTTTTCTATCCAAAGCCAATAATTATATGCATATTCTAGTTACTGGGCAGGAGTAGTAACCAGATTAAATCGGGTACGTTTTTTATCCGGCCGTGCAAATACTGCCCCCTAGCCCCAACAGGTTAACTTCCTGACTGATGTCTTGAGATGTTGCTTCAATATATCCACATCATTTTCATACCTTATGATGCCATCTATTTTGTGAAGTGCACCAGTCCCTCCTCCAGCAAAGCATCTTCACAACATGATGCTGCAACCCCCGTGCTTCACGGTTGGTATAGTGTTCTTCGGCTTGCAAGCGTCCCCCTTTGTCCTCCAAACATAAGTGGTCATTATGGCAAAACAGTTCTAATTTTGTTTCATAAGACCAGAGGACAATTCTCCAAAAAGTACGATCATTGTCCCCATGTGCAGTTGCAAACCGTAGTTGTTACGCTCATTAATGGAAGGATTGGACCAAGGTGCAGTGTGGTAGGCGTACATCTTTCTTTATTAAATGAACACCGAGAAAAAAAACAATGAATACAAACGAAACGAAACGTAGTAGGGCTAAACAGCACAATACCAAAAACAAAATCCCACAAACTAAAGGTGG
The DNA here is from genome assembly GCF_965601325.2 of Salmo salar. NCBI lineage: Eukaryota > Metazoa > Chordata > Actinopteri > Salmoniformes > Salmonidae > Salmo > Salmo salar. Next base: position 8,688,741 of record NC_138306.1, on the reverse strand, counting down.
AAAAAGGCTGCCTAAGTATGATCCCCAATCAGAGACAACGATAGACAGCTGCCTCTGATTGGGAACCATACCAGGCCAACAAAGAAATAGAAAAACTAGATTGCCCACCCTAGTCACACCCTGACCTAACCAAATAGAGAATTAAAAGGATCTCTAAGGTCAGAGCGTGACAGTACCCCCCCAAAGGTTAGGACTCCCGGCCGCAAACCTGAACCATTAGAGGAGGGTCCGGGTGGGCATCTACCCTTGGTGGCGGTTCCGGTGCGGGACGCAGACCCCGCTCTGCTCGTGGCTCCGCCAACTTCGATGGCGCAACTGGTGCGGGGATCGTTGCCGGAGGAATCGAACCGGGAACCCTCGCAGGAGGCTCTGGACTGGGAACACCCGCAGGAGGCTCCGGACCGCCGACCGTCGCTGGAGGCTCCGGACCGCCGACCGTCGCTGGAGGCTCCGGACCGCCGACCGTCGCTGGGGTCTCCGGACAGCCGACCGTCGCTGGAGGCTCCGGACAGCCGACCGTCGCTGGAGGCTCCGGACAGCCGACCGTCGCTGGAGGCTCCGGACAGCCGACCGTCGCTGGAGGCTCCGGACAACCGACCGTCGCTGGAGGTTCCGGACAGCCGACCGTCGCTGGAGGTTCCGGACAGCCGACCGTCGCTGGAGGTTCCGGACTGCCGACCGTCGCTGGAGGTTCCGGACTGCCGCACGTCGCTGGAGACTCCGAATCTTGGATCGTCTCTGTAGGCTCCGGGCCCTGTATCATCACTGGAGGCTCCGGGCCATGGATCCTCACTGGAGGCTTCGTGCGTGGAGCAGTCACAGGACGTACCAGGCTGGAGACACGGAGCTGGCACAGGATATACTGGACTGTGGAGGCGCACTGGAGGCCTGGTGCGTAGAGCTGGCACATCATGCCCTGGACAAAGGACCACCTTCACACAGCAAGTGCGGGGAGCTGGCACACCGGAGATACAGCGCGTAGAGCCGGCACAGGATATCCTGGACTGAGGAGGCGCACTGGAGACCAGGCGCGCTGAGCTGGCACCACCCGTCCTGGACAGATGCCCACTTTCGCACAGCAAGTGCGAAAGTCCCCCCCCCAAAAAAACATAGAAACTAGACAACCTCGTCACGCCCTGACCTACTCTACCATAGAAAATAAAAGCTTCTATGGTCAGGACGTGACATGCTCCCAAGGATGAACCAGACTTTTGGAGGTCTATAGTTCTTTTTCTGAGGTCTTGGCTGATTTCTTTGGATTTTCCCATGATGTCAAGCAAAGAGACACTGAGTTTGAAGGTAGGCCTTGAAATACATCCACAGGTACACCTCCAATTGACTCAAATGATGTCAATTAGCCTATCAGAAGCTTCTAAAGCCATGACATAATTTTCTGGAATTTTCCAAGCTGTTTAAAGGCAGTCAACTTAGTGTATGTTAACATCTGACCCACTGGAATTGTGATACAGTGAAATAATCTGTCTGTAAATAATTGTTGGAAAAAATGACTTGTGTCATGCACAAGGTAGATGTCCTAACCGACTTGCCAAAATTATAGTTTGTTAACAAGACATTTGTGGAGTGGTTGAAAAACGAGTTTTAATGATTCCAACCTAAGTGCATTCAAACTTCCGACTTCAACTGTATGTCATACATAACTGTTCCTGCATTCTGGTGTCACACCCTGATCTGTTTCACCTGTCTTTGTGCTTGTCTCCACCCCCCTCCAGGTGTCGCCCATCTGCCCCATTATCCTCTGTGTATTTATACCTGTGTTCTGTTTGTCTGTTGCTAGTTCGTCTTGTAAGGTCTCACCAGCATGCTTTCCACTGGCTGTTGACTAGGGTGGGACGCAAACGTCCCACCTAGACCAGAGAGGTTAAAGTCACCATTAGCCTCATGGTGAAATCCCTTAGCGGTGTCCTTCCTCTCCAGCAACTGAGTTAGGAAGGACACCTGTATCTTTGTAGTGACTGAGTGTATTGATTCACCATCTATAAGTGTAATTAATAACTTCACCATGCTCAAAGGGATATTCAATGTCTGATTTTTTTGGTTTTTACCCATCTACCAATACGTGGCCTTCTCTGTGAGGCATTGGAAAACCTCCCTGGTCTTTGTGGTTGAATCTGTGTTTGAAATTCACTACTTGACTGACTGACCTTACAGATAATTGTATGGGGTACAGATTGTGTGGGGTACAGAGATGAGGTAGTCATTCCAAAATCAAATTAAACACTATTATTGAGCAATAAGTGAGTCCAAACAAATTATTATGTGACTTGTTAAGCACATTTTTACTCCTGAACTTATTTAGGCTTGCCATAACAAACGGGTTAAATACTTATTGACTCAAGACATTTCAGCCTAACATTTAAAATGAATTTGTCAAAATTTTGAAAAACATAATTCCACTTTGACATTATGGGGTATTGTGATAAGGCCAGTGAAAAAAATCTACATTTAATTCATTTTAAATTCAGGCTGTAACACAACAACATTTGGAAAAAGTAAAGTGGTGTGACTACTTTCTGAAGGCACTGTATACAGTGTATATGACCGACCGTCTTGATTCGGTCTTGTAGCAACATTTTAAATGTTTTTTTTATTTTTTTTTACATTGGATGAAAGCAGAGACACAGAGCTACACAATGGTATATCATACACTGCATTTGAGGAACAATGGGAAAGTAATTGTGATTTGAAAGTTGATAAACGAGTATCCTCAAAATGTTTTGGTACCTACTGGAGAGCTCTGTTTTGTGTACACCCATTTAGCATCATTCACACCCACTTATTAAACTTTAGCCCCCACCCAAACTCTGAACATTTTACTCGCCCTAACAGAGCTGGTTAGGCTGTTTTCATGTTATCCAGAGTGTTGGAGACAGTAACTGTGCTGCTGGTAACAATTTAATGAAATCGGAGTAGATGGCCAGACTGAATTTACAAACGTCCCCGAAATGGTTCCTTGAATAGTGGAGCTAAACAATTAACCATAATCTCAACTCATGATGTTTCTACCCTGCATGAATATGCAGTTAGCTACCCAACTGGGTTCAATGTTAGCTAGCTAACATTAGGCCATAACTAGCAATGCAAATGGCTCTGAGATACGTATAATAAGATCATACACATAACGCTAGACTATCTTAAAGACAACCGGTCCTTTCTGCACTCCACAGCTAGGTAGACAAGCTTCTCGTACATTTTCTTATCACCCAGTGCCTCGACCTCTTGTAGAAGATTTGTTTGTATTGCAAGTCTCCTAGAAAGACATGAATCATGAGGATGTGTAAAACATGAATACTGATCACAAGGATGTGTAACCATACAATAAACCATGTTTATCTCTAAACAAAAAGTATACTAACAGCCCTTCTCTCCCATGCCAAAGAACTGACTGCAAGGGTGTGAAAAGTTTGTGGACAGTTTAGTGTATTGGTGATTTTGTTTTCTCAACAGGGTATTGTGCTTTCAGAAATACCTTTGGTGGTCCTGGCTTATTTCAAAGTCAGATAATGTTGAGCTTGAGCTTTTTCCAGGCTGAAAGCTTTCATCCAATGGGTCTACAGGATCTGCACTACTAAAGCAGGTGTCAAGGTCATCTGATGCAGCACTCCATCACTCTCCTTCTTGGTCAAATAGTCCTTACACAGCCTGGAGGTGTGTTGGGTCATTGTCCTGTTGAAAAACAAATGATAGTTCCACTAAGCAAAAAACAGATGTGATGGTGTATCGCTGCAGAATGCTGTGGTAGCCATGCCAGTTAAGTGTGCCTTGAATTCAGACAGTGTCACCGCACCATCACACTTCTTCCTCCATGCTTCACCACACATGTGGAGATAATCCGTTCACCTACTCTGCGTCTCACAAAGATACGGCAGTTGGAACCAAAAATCTCAAATTTGCACTCATCAGACAGATTTCCACCGGTCTAATGTTTATTGCTCGTGTTTCTTGGCCCAAGCAAGTCTCTTCTTGTTATTGGTGTCCTTTAGTAGTGGTTTCTTTGCAGCAATTCGTCCATGAAGGCCTGATTCACAGTCTCCTCTTAACAGTTGATGTTGAGATGTGTCTGTTACTTGAACTCTGTGAAGCATTTATTTTGGCTGCAATTTCTGAAGCTGGTAACTCTAATGAACCAATCCCCTGCAGCAGAGGTTTCTCTGGGTCTTCCTTTCCTGTGGCTATCCTCATGAGAGCCAGAAAGAAATTCACAAATGAACTTTTAACAAGGCACACCTGGTAATTGAAATGCATTCCAGGTGACCACCTCATGAAGCTGGTTGAGAACAATGAGTAGGCGTGTCCAAACTTTTGACTGGTACTGTATATATTTTTGTTGTTGTTGCAGAAATGCCTTCTGGAACATGAGCCTTAATAACAACCTTGTATGCCATCTGTAAATACGAATACAATTGCTATATTACGAGCCTAGTTGGTTTAGCCACGGAAAAAGCTGGGAACCTTCCCGCTAGCCATGATTGGCTGAAATAATGGATGGGCTCAACATGCCGAGAGATGAGTTCGGATTTGTCTGCTACGTAGCATGCTTCTGTTTGTAACATGAGCTGCTCAGTAGATGTCACGACATCAACGGAAGGTGGCGTCCCTCCTCGCCCGGGCGGCGCTCGGCGGTCGTCGTCGCCGGCCTACTAGCTGCCACCGATCCTCTGTTTCATTTTCTGTTGGTTAGGTCTAGGCTAGGTACGCACCTGTTTTGTATTAGTTCATTAGTGGGGGGGGGGGGGTATTTAGTCTTGCTATGTAGGTTTGTTTTTTGTGTGTGATTATTTTACGTCAGGACGATTCGTCTGGGGGAACAGGTGTTTCCCTCTGCCTGTGGGTTTTGCAGAGTATATTGTGGGCTGCGTCCCTACATTGTGTGCGGGCTGGTATTTTGGGCTTTTTGTATTGTCGCCCTGCCCTACCTAGTTTTTGGACAAGAGAGGATACCTATTAAACGTGTGTTCACGGACTTGTGTCTCCTGCGCTTGATTTCACCCCTCCTGCTTCCTTGAGCCGCCTGACAGTATATGTAGATAATCATTGCTACCGCTGCTTTTTTGAAAGATATCATGGAGAACGGCAAAAGTCTTGCAACTGCTCTCAACATTGCTGCCCTGAATTTATCAGGCGCTAACATCAAAGATCAGTGGGGAAAAGTTGTGATGGACTACTTTCTGGAGGATGATTTTGCCATACTGACTCTCTCTGACTCTACATTGTCTGGTTCAATGAAAATGTTTTTACTTAAATCAGGTATTTCCTCATTGTCTTATTCATTTTCAGAGTCTTCTGATGACAGTGATGGGGAAGAAATGGCGATCAACAGTGTTGTTGTCACAGAAGAAGTTGACCAAGTTTTGAAATCAGTGGAATGCTAGCTAACATCAAACCTAGTTGATTAGGTTAACTACCTGCAGATTCATACGACAGTATTTCATGAATGACATGTGTATGGATTGGGATTACGGTTCCATTGTTTAGCTAGCTAGCTACATGTCTAAACAAAAGACTCAACTTCACCAGATGATTACATGACCCATCAAGTTAGCCATGTGTGTCTGGGAGTGATTACGGCCATCTATTGTATTTTATGAAAATGTTAACAGGTCTAGACAATAGAAAGACCCATCCACTTAGCTAGATGTGGCTGGGGGGTGGTTATAGCCTCTCTTTCACAGGACCCATTAATTTAGAGAAGTGTGATAATGCTATAATATTTCTATCTGGAATTTGCCTTTCAGCATCAGTAGAGCATGCCTGACTGACCTCCACCAGTCATACAAGGAGCATGGTCTAATGCCTCCCATCAAAAAGAGAGCCAGCCCAAGCAAGCACAGGTTACACATGAAGCATGAGGACTTGCGAACTTCATCAATAACTATGCAGAGGATAATGCAATAGTATTACCAGGACCCCACCCAGGACACAAACAATGTGGTGTAAAGTTGTTGCAATCTCATGTGACAAAAGCTGCGGTGTGGCGTCTCTACAAGGAATCGATGACAACACTTGGTATGTAAAGCATAAACAAGACATGTTTTTATTATTTAATGTACCTCCAACATGATTGGCACTACCCTTATTGAATTGATGTTACATTATTTGTGTATTTTCCAGAGGTATGTGCAGTCGGGCTGTCTTCCTTCAGGAATCTGTGGATAAAATTGCTGCTGAAGCAAGAGCAGCATCTTCTGCTTTTTTAGAGTGAGCGGTCTGTCTACCAGAAGAGGCTTGCTGACTGCAAGACCATTTCTCTAATGTTCTTTTGTTGTTGTTTGCAGGGGCACTATGCTTGCAACCAGGTCCCATCTACTTTTTAACTCCTAGCAAGTGTGGCTTGTTTAGTGTCTGCTGTGAAGGAATACTACAATAACTCAACTATTTCATTGATGAAGGCATGTCATCCAGCAAAGGCAGCAGCGCAGTCATCAACTACATGCACCATTTCTTCACCAACTACGGAGTTGGGAAACGTGTGGACTTGAATTGTGACAACTGCAGTGGCCAAAACAACAACAAGTTTGTGCTCTGGTATTGTGTCTGGCAGACCATGCACAAGCTCCACCACAGTATGGACCTTGTCTTCCTGATCACAAGCCACACCAACTGGTGCTTCAGCCTCATCAAGCAGAGCTTCAGAAAGAGCAGAATGAACACTTTGTCAGAGATTTCTGGTGTGGTGAAGGACAACACCGTGACAGGGGTCAACTGCTTCACTGTAACGCCCTGGCCATAGAGAGGGGTTTTTGTTCTTTATTTTTGGTTAGGCCAGGGTGTTACATTGGGTGGGCATTCTATGTTCATTTTTCTATGGTTTTGTATTTCTTTGTTTTGGGCCGTGTGTGGCTCCCAATCAGGCACAGCTGTCGTTCGTTGTTGCTGTTTGGGAGTCACACATAAGGAGCCTGTTTTTCCTTTGGGTTTTGTGGGGGATTGTTTCTGTTTTGTGTTTGCACCTGACAGTACTGTTTGGCTGTCGGTTTTCTTGTTTTTGTATAGTGTTCATGTTGTTTAATAAATTCCTGAAGATGAACACTAACTCCGCTGGAGGAAGGAGCAGCACCAGGAGAAGAGCGTTCAGAACTCGTGGACATGGGAGGAGATACTGGACGGTAAAGGACCATGGGCTCAAGCTGGGGAGTATCGCCGCCCGCAGTGGGAGATCGAGGCAGCGAGAGTGGAGAGGCGCTGGTATGAGGCAAGGGAGTGCAACAGGCACGAGAGGCAGCCCCTGGGCACATGGGGAGTGTGGCAGAGTCAGGTTGGAGACCTGAGCCAACTCCCCGTGCTTACGGCAGGCAGCGTGGTACTGGTAAGGCACCGTGTTATGCTGTGAAGCGCACGGTGTCTCCAGTGCGCGTGCATAGCCCGGTGCGCTATAGGCCAGCCCCCCGCAAGTGCCATGCGAGTGCAGGCATCGAGCCAGGATGGATTGTGCCGGCTCAGCGCGTCTGGTCTCCAGTGCGCCTTTTCGGTCCAGGTTATCCTGCACAGGCTCTGCGCACTGTGACTCCAGGGCGCTGGGAGGGTCCAGTTCGCCCAATGCCTGCGCTCCGCCCGTGCCGGGCCAAAGTGGGCATTCAGCCTGGAGTGTGGGTAAATAGCCTAAGTACCAGAACTCCAGTGCTCCCCCACAACCCGGTTTATCTTGTGCCTCCTCCTAGGACCAGGCCTCCAGTGGGTCTCCCCATCCTGGTCCATCCTGTGCCTCCTCCTAGGACCAGGCCTCCAGTGGGTCTCGCCAGTCCGGAGCCACCAGAGCCGCCCGCCAGTCGGGAGCCGCCAGAGCCGCCCGCCAGTCCGGAGCCGCCAGAGCCGCCCGCCAATCCGGAGCCGCCAGAGCCGCCCGCCAGTCCGGAGCCGCCAGAGCCGCCCGCCTGTCCGGAGCCGCCAGAGCCGCCCGCCTGTCCGGAGCCGCCGGAGCCGCCCGCCTGTCCGGAGCCGCCAGGGTCGCCCGCCAGCCGGGCGCAGCCAGGGCCGCCCGCCAGCCCGGAGCCGCCGGAGCCGCCAGGGTCGCCCGCCAGCCGGGCGCAGCCAGGGACGCCCGCCAGCCGTGCGCAGCCAAGGACGCCCGCCTGCCGGGCGCTGCAAGAATCGCCCGCCAGCTGGGCGCAATCAGGTTCGCCCACCAGTCCTCTGGCACGGCCAGGGGCGCCACCTAAGTGGGCGACGCCGAGGGTGAAGCGGAGGCCACGTCCCGCACCTGAGCCGATGCCGTAAGAAGGCCCACCCGGACCCTCCCCATCAGAGTCAGGTTTGGGGGGGGGGGGTACTGTAACGCCCTGGCCATAGAGAGGGGTTTTTGTTCTTTATTTTTGGTTAGGCCAGGGTGTTACATTGGGTGGGCGTTCTATGTTCATTTTTCTATGGTTTTGTATTTCTTTGTTTTGGGCCGTGTGTGGCTCCCAATCAGGCACAGCTGTCGTTCGTTGTTGCTGTTTGGGAGTCACACATAAGGAGCCTGTTTTTCCTTTGGGTTTTGTGGGGGATTGTTTCTGTTTCGTGTTTGCACCTGACAGTACTGTTTGGCTGTCGGTTTTCTTGTTTTTGTATAGTGTTCAAGTTGTTTAATAAATTCCTGAAGATGAACACTAACTCCGCTGCACCTTGGTCTACTCTCTCTTCCGACGGCCGTTACATTCACTCCCTTAGATAAACAAGCTAGCTAGTGGACCACTTTTCTGCTGCGCTGATGTTGGCTGATCGGATAGCTCCCTCTTTGAAGTGAAAGGAAAAATTTATAGAATAACATTCATTTTCAAAGTTGGACGACATGGCAACCCCATCAGTTGAGACCAATTCTGTTTCAAAATCCTCTGGCTGAAAGTGCTGGTGACAAACACATCCATTTTTATATTTTTCACGCCTCCATGGGGTGGTTCTCTACGTCCTGAAATCACGATGAATTGTAAATATTGTGGTTTATTTACAACCAGGCACTGTAGCTGGCCCGTTTTTGAAAGATAAGCAGAGATTTGCATATTTAACAAAGCATCTTGCGAAAACAAGAGCCAATCAGCCTTCTGCAAACAGTTCTCACGATCAGAGTCTAATTCAGACACACAGCAAGTCATCACTGTTTCCCTACTGTGTGTGTGTGTCTGTGTGTGTGCAATGACTACAGCTGTTTGTCTCTTTAGGCTCACTTAGGTTCCTTACTTCATGGAGGAGAGATACAGGAACAGCGCTGGGCACTGGGTGTTCTTCATAGAAGAGGTAAGAGCCATAGTCACGTAGCATCTCTTTAAACAGGCCCCAGAGAGGTAAGGGAGGAAGATAAGACTTGTCTTCACCACAGAGACAAACAACAGACTGAGAATTGGGTTTGGTAGAAGATAGGGGGCCTACGGCCAAGTTGAAGAAATTGACTGCAACTGGAAGTACGATTTCATACATTTTCATTTGGGATGCGATTGAAAATCACAACAAAAGCATCTCTGTGTGTGTGTGTACATTCTCATTCAGTAGTAATCCTATATATCTGTTCACTGGCCACCGTTCCAGTATGAATGTTTTCCTGTTATTTTAGGAGAATGTTTAAGCATTGTGTAATTAACAATGCTTTACAACCCCGTTTCTCACAGAAAGCCAAAGCCTGAGAAAATCTTAATGGGGATGTGTCAGTCTCTCTTGCTCTATCTAGCCTACTCCACAATGTGAACAAAAATGTTCACAAACACAAACTAGATATTGTATACGTGATTAGTAGGCCTAGTTAGAGTTAAAAAAGAAAGTGTTAATTTTGTGAATGTTCACACAATATAGATATCCTCATAAAAATGAGTGTGTTTCTTTTATGAAGTACTTTCTTGTGCAATATTTATATCTATCCTAAAGCTTCTGCGTCTTTGGATTTTAGAAGAGCGCTACAAAAGAATGTGTATTATCCCTTTATTTGAACTAAGAACTAGGTATTATCCTTTATAGAGAATAGTAGGCCAGGCCTAACCTCTGGCTGCCAATTCAGTAATGCTCTTTTTCTTTCTTTCTTTCTTTCTTTCTTTCTTTCTTTCTTTCTTTCTTTCTTTCTTTCTTTCTTTCTTTCTTTCTTTCTTTCTTTCTTTCTTTCTTTCTTTCTTTCTTTCTTTCTTTCTTTCTTTCTTTCTAGAGCAGATCACATTTCCCAGCCAGGCTATGAGGTTTTAATGAGGCAAAAGATCCCTGTTAGCGATGACTTTTTAATTACCGGAAGGGCCACTTTCATCGTCAGCCGAATAATGGTGAGGCCATAAAATCATTTAAAGATGATCTCTAAAGTGCTAGACATTATGTTACTGCAAGAGAGGAGAGACTCAAAATTACATTGTGTCTGGAACATTGATCAAAGTGGGAAAGGGAGAGGAGCCAGGTTTTCTCAGACCCTGAACCATAGTGTCTACTACTTTAAAGAATACCTTTGCTTTAGCAACAAGAGATACATTCATTTGGAATAAAGATTACCTCCACAAGTATGCTTGGTGTGAGTACGTGAGGTGCTGATTGGAAGATAACACTTGGAAGACACCTGGGAAAGTGGGTGACAAAACTCACCTTTGATTTATGGTGCAACAGAAAGTTGGAGTTGTGATATAAAATAGGGTTGCCCTTGTTGGTTTCGTTTGTTCCTGTGCCAGACATAGTGTTATCAGTCACGGAGCTGAAAATATCCTGCATGCAGTTTGTCTGCACCAATGTTTAAAGTAGATCTTTGAATTTAGTGCATGGAATATATATTTTTCATAGCCTAATTGCAAACATTTTGGATATAAGGCCTTCAGTCAATGGTAAACATGCCTCTGTGGCTGCATATTCAAGTATGAAGTGACTGAGGCAATGCATGAATATACAGCAAATAATCAATATTGATATTGATATGAATAATCAATAAACCGGTGTCATATTTATTTCATATTGTTTTGATATGTTTTAACAACAAAAAATATATAACATTTGTTTACAGTAATAGGCCTACTGCAACACAATAATTTCTGGAAATAAGATCCAACCAAACCTGTGACAAAGTCATTTAGATAAATACAAAAAACATTTGTTCATAGAAACCAAAAATTTATGTAGCTACTACAGATTCACCTTTAAAGCTAGAATCCGTAGTTGCTACATACATTTTTGGACTTATATACCCATTTACTGTTGGAGAATATAAATGATAAATGCCTCATCAGCTTAGTTCAATTGTTGTACCCCATCCGAACAGAAAATATGAGCTTGTTTTACAACGTTCGTAAACAATGTTCATGTAAACAAACACTGTATAGCCTCAAACCTTGGTTAAAGTTATTATTTTGATATCGTGGATGGTCAGTCCTCACATCCATAGCTCTGTCTATCAATTTGAGAGTGGTTACATTATTCCAGGCCCATCCCTCAGCTTTTCACCAAAACAGGCGGGGTGTCCACTTTGTATTGTTTCAACTATGGAATCTAGCCTTAATGTGATGAAGATTCCAAACGTTTTATACAGATTTCTATCAAAAGACTGAACAAACAAGAATCTGTATTAGTGAAAACGGTTTCCCTTCTTTACTTCCTCCAGTCTAAACCGTGTGGATCCGTCCAAAATGGCTACCTTTTCCCTATATAGTGCACTACTTTTATTCGAGAGCCCTATGTGTCCTGGTCAAAAGTATTGCACTACATTGGGAATAGGGTGCCATTTAGGATGAATCCAGTGTATTAAAGCTCACATTGTGATGGCCACCCATGGGACCATTCCTTTGAACATGTATTCCTAAGAGCTTGTTTCGTGACCTTTTTTTCTTGCATGTTTCTCTTAGGTACTCATCCAAAAATGAAATAGATAGAAAAAAGGAGAGGAAAAAGTGAGCAAGTGTGTCTATGTAATGACGTCCTAAAAGAATGCACTGACTAGGGTGGTACACTGTAGTATGCCTAATTTGACTACAGGGCTTTGCAACACACCTTAAAAAAGAGAACAATCATCCCTGTCACAAACATGTCACATACAACCAGAGGTAATGTAGTGCAGCCATGTACCCATGATGTAGGATGTGAAAGTGGTCCATAAACTGAGATGACACACCAGGGCAGTGTCCCAAATGGAACCATTTTCCCTATAAAGGGCCCTTATCAAAACAAGTTCACTATAAAGAGAATATGGTGCCATTTGGGACACAGAGCCTTTCCATGATGCTGGCTGATGCGATGGCTGTGTCTATTTTTGGTCAGGCCCCTGTGATTCATCAGGGACTGTTTGGCGGTCTGATGTGGCAGGATGTGTCATACCACTAATTGTCCGACTGGCTCATGGTGAGTTCTGACCGACCTCTGTGCTCTTGAACAAACCTGACCTGAGACTGATAACACTATGTCTGACACAGGAACAAACTAAACTAACAGGGGCAAACCTATTTTATATCTGACTCATCTGAGGAGAAAAACATCAACAGTATACAGTAGGTGCAGCTCAGCTACCTGGTTCATACAAGTGCAAAAAAGAGCAGACTTCATAAGGTATAGTGTTTCAGGTATAATGAAGCAGTCTGATTTTCTTAAATTATATGTGGAAAAATATTAGCTCTAAATAAATGTCTGAAATGTCTGTTGTTTTCATCTACAGTAGGTGAACAAAATGGAATGAAATCATTACTGCATGTTTCCATCTGTATAATTAAACATTCCCAAAGCCTTTCATCAAGGTATACGATGATGGAATGCAAAATGACAAATTGTTGGCACGCAATATACATTTTTTTGTGGGACGCATAGGCCTACATTTAATAATTACTATTAACAACGGGTGGGTCTAATCCTGGATGCTAATTGGTTAAAACCTCATTTCAGCCGGTGTCTTTTCCACGTTACCACCGGCTAAAGCTATGACGTTGAAATGCCTATTTACTCTGTTCCATCTCACTGCGCAATCCACTGTCTCATCAGCCCAGCCAGGCAATTTACAGTATAAACTTGATCTCCGCTATGAAAAGCATCTAAAATTATCTCCCATCTATTTTAGACTAGCATTTGATTTTCAACAGCAGAGATTTGTATACACTTTTCTGTCAGTCTCTCTGACATCTGCAACATTGTTTCAATATTGAAATTCGATCTCCAGCTGTCCCATAGTAATAAACGTGCCGGGAGTCGAGACAACTAAGACAGGCAGGCAGCTTTTCTCCACCAGTCGAACTCATGAATCAGCTGGCATCATTTTATGGATATAAAGTACCAGTCAAAAGTTTGGACACCCCTACTCATTTAAGGGTTTTTCTTTATTTTTACTATTTTCTACATTGTAGAATAATAGTGAAGACATCAAAACTATGAAATAACACATATGGAATCATGTAGTAACAAAAAAGTGTTAAACAAATCCAAATATATTTGAGATTCTTCAAAGTAGCCACCCTTTGCCTTGATGACACCTTTGCAATTTATCAAATAGCGCACCTCTAACTTTGTACGGTACTAATGCAATTATTAAAATCAGTCACACTATGAAATGAACCACAATTCATTCATAATACTGTGAATATATAGTTTCACAGACACATGGTTGCATTTTTTCTGGTTTGTGCAAAATTGTTAAGAATAATATAAAACCAGTCTGAACACCACCATGGTGAATTGGTTTAGTCTTGACTCTTGGTTGACAGTGTTGGGGGATGGGTAATGTATTGATGCTCGAGTACCAAATCAACACAAATGGATAAGAAAAGGTCTAAGCCATCAGTTTAGGAAAAAAAGGAAAGAAGAAGAGGAGAAATGTGCAAAAGATAAAGGTATGCAGCTATGTTTTTTAGAAAATATCACTTTCACATGTAGAATTGCAAGTTTACATGAAAAACAATCACATGCAAAAAATCGAATAACTTCTCTAGGGCCAGTGGGACGATTTCGTCCCACCTACGTAACAGCCAGTGAAATCCCGTGGCGCGTTATTCATATACCTTAGAAATGCTATTACTTCAATTTCACAAACATATGACTATTTTACACCATTTTAAAGACAAGACTCTCGTTAATCTAACCACACTGTCCGATTTCAAAAAAGGCTTTACAACGAAAGCAAAACATTAGATTATGTCAGCAGAGTACACAACCAGAAATAATCAGACACCCATTTTTCAAGCTAGCATATAATGTCACAAAAACCCAGAAGACAGCTAAATGCAGCACTAACCTTTGATGATCTTCATCAGATGACAACCCTAGGACATTATGTTATACAATACATGCATGTTTTGTTCAATCAAGTTCATATTTATATCAAAAAACAGCTTTTTACATTAGCATGTGACGTTCAGAACTAGGAAACTTCCGGTGAATTTACTAACCATTTACTAAATTACTCACGATAAACGTTCACAAAAAGCATAACAATTATTTTAAGAATTATAGATACAGAACTCCTCTATGCACTCGATATGTCCGATTTTAAAATAGCTTTTCGGTGAAAGCACATTTTGCAATATTCTAAGTACATAGCCCGGCATCACAGGGCTAGCTATTTAGACACCCAGCAAGTTTAGCCTTCACCAAACTCCGATTTACTATTAGAAAAGTTTGATTACCTTTGGTGTTCTTCGTCAGAATGCACTCCCAGGACTTCTACTTCAATAACAAATGTTGGTTTGGTCCCAAATAATCCATAGTTATATCCAAATAGCGGCGTTTTGTTCGTGCTTTCAAGACACTATCCGAAAGGGTAAAGAAGGGTGACGAGCACGGCGCATTTCGTGACAAAAAAATTCTAAATATTCCATTACCGTACTTCGAAGCATGTCAACCGCTGTTTAAAATCAATTTTTATGCAATTTTTCTCGTAAAAAAGCGATAATATTCCGACCGGGAATCTGCGTTTAGGTAAAAACACGAAAGAAAATAAAGCACGGGGTCGACTCGTGCACGCGCCTAAGCCCATTGTCCTCTGATCGGCCACTTGCCAAACGCGATAATGTGTTTCAGCCTGGGGCTGCCTCGATATCATTCAGCTTTTTCCCGGGCTCTGAGAGCCTATGGGAGCCGTAGGAAGTGTCACGTTACAGCAAAGATCCTCAGTCTTCAATAAACAGAGACAAAAAGAACAAGATCTTGTCAGAGAGGGCACTTCCTGTAAGGAATCTTCTCAGGTTTTTGCCTGCCATATGAGTTCTGTTATACTCACAGACACCATTCAAACAGTTTTAGAAACTTTAGGGTGTTTTTTATCCAAAGCCAATAATTATATGCATATTCTAGTTACTGGGCAGGAGTAGTAACCAGATTAAATCGGGTACGTTTTTTATCCGGCTGTGTCAATACTGCCCCCTACCCCCAACAGGATAAGTAGTTTCATATGTGAAAAACTTTCACATTATTGTTTTTCACGTTAACTTTTTATTCATTTTGTAATCCCCAATTTTTACCGAAACTGTGGCAGGGAGTACACTGTTTCAATTAGGGTTTGCCACTTTAAACACCTTTAATATAGCAATAGTGTTATTATATGGTGCAATCCTATAGTGAGTGAGTTACTTTTGTGCCATCAATATCAAGTAAAGAACAATATTCTTAGTATTGCAAACAAAAATGATGATATTGAAAGCACAACATCAACTTAAAAATATTGATAGCAAAACGAAATAATGCAAGGACATTTTAAAATGCAAGAGCAAATGAATTGTACATGGATGCATAAAAATACACTATATATGTGGACACCTCTTTAAAGTAGTGAATTCTGCTATTTCAGCCACACCTGCTGCTGACAGGTATATACAATCGAGCACACAGCCATACAATCTCCATAGACAAACATTGGCAGTAGCTCAGTGACTTTCAACGTGGCACCGTCATAGGATGCCACCTTTCCAACAAGTCAGTTTGTCAATTGTCTGCCCTTCCAGAGCCTCCCGGTCAACTGTAAGTGCGGTTATTGTGAAGTAGAAACAACAACGGCACAACCACGAAGTGGTAGGCCACACAAGCTCACAGAACAGGACCACAGAGTGCTGAAGAGCGTAGTAAAAATCCTCTGTCCTCAGTTGCAACACTCACTACAGAGTTCCAAACTACCTCTGGAAGCAATGCTAGCACAATAACTGTTCATCGGGAGCCTCATGAAATGGGTTTCCATTGCCGAGCAGCCGCACACAAGCCTAAGATCACCATGCGCAACACCAAGCGTCGGCTGGAGTAGTGTAAAGCAAGCCGCCAATGGCCTCTGGATACGTGTTCTCTGGAGTGATGAATCACACTTCACAATCTGGCAGTCGAATCTGGGTTTGGCGGATGCCAGGAGAACACTACTTGCCCCAATGCATTGTGCAAACTGTATATTTTGGTGGAAGAGGAAAAATGGTCTGGGGCTGTTTTTCATGGTTTGAGCTAGGCCCCTTTGTTCCAGTGAAGGATTTTTTTATTTTGTATTTATCCCCTTTATAAATTACGATCTTGTCTCATCACTGCAACTTCCCAACAGGCTCGGAAGAGGCAAAGGTCAAGTCACGCTTCCTCCGTAACATGATCAACCAAACCACGCTCCTTAAAACCCACCCACCCACTTAACCCAGAACCCAGCCACACCAATGTGTAAGAGGAACAGTGTTGAACTGACAGAGTCAGCCTGCAAGTGCCCAGCCCACCAGAAGGAGTCGCTAGAGCGTGATGAGCCAAGTAAAGCCCCCCGGCCAAACCCTCCCTTAACCAATTGTGCACCACCCTATGGGAATCCCGGTCACGGCCGGTTGTGACACAGCCTGGGATTGAACCCGGGTCTGTAGTGGCGCCTCAAGGACTGCGATGCAGTGCCTTAGACCGCTGCGCCACTCGGGAGACCTAAGTGACGGGAATTCTTATTGCTACAGCATTCAATGATATTCTAGATGATTCCGTCCTTCCAACTTTGTGGAAACTTTCCTATTTCGGTATGACAATGCCCCCGTGCACAAAGCGAGGTCCATACTGTACTGAAAGGGTCTGTGGAAGAACTTGACTGGCCTGCACAGAGCCCTGACCTCAACTGCATCGAACACCTTTGGGATTAATTGGAACGCAGACTGCAAGCCAGGCCTAATCGCCCAACATCAGTGCCCGACCTCACTAATGCTCTTATGGAAAGCAGGTGCCTGCATACTTTTGGTCATGTAGTGTCGTTTTTGGTGATGATGCAATTCAATAAAACACCTCACTCTTTCCTACCATTTCCCCTATCTTTGGTTATGTTACCTTGGCCTTTGCTTTCGCTGCCTATTATCCAGTGGTGGAAAATTACTCAAAAGTCATACTTGAGTAAAAGTAAAGATACCTTAATAGAAAATGACTCAAGTAAACGGAAAGTCACCCAGTAAAATACTTATTGAGTAAAAGTTTAAAAGCATTTGGTTTTAAATATACTTCAATATCAAACGTAAATGGAATTGCTAAAATGGACTTAAGCACCAAAAGTAAAACTATGAATCATTTCAAATTCCTTATATTATGCAAACCAGACAGCACAACTTTTTAAAAATGTATTTACGGATAGCCAGGGGCACACTACAACACTCTGATATTAATTTACAAACAAAGCATTTGTGTTTAGTGAGTCCGCCAGATCAGAGGCAGGGGATGACCAGGCATGTTCTCTTGATAAGTGCGTGCATTGGACCATTTTCCTGTCAAAATGTAACAAGTACTTTTGGGTGTCTGAGGAAAAAAAAACGACTTGAGTTGTACTTTAAAGTATTTTTACTTAAGTACTTTACACTCTACTTTTATCCAGTTGCAAGTGTTGATACATTTATTCGAGCAACATAGCACCCTGCATCCTTCTGCTAGTTTACCAATGAAACTAAGCAGGTTTCGTCCTGGTCGATCTCTAGATCGGGGATCAGATGTTGCTGGAATTGGTGAAAAATAATAATTTAGTGTTTGTCAAAAAATGTTTTCGCAAAGGTTGAAACTGTTACAAAAGATGAGATCGTATTACGACATTCTCCTGTCGGAGCGCGCGAAGCATCACTGGTCCACGCGCCGCCTTCAGTTTATTCGCAGTCGAAGGGAGGAGAGCTCGATAATACGCAGCAGTGTCTTGTAGTGCTGCTAGTGTAGCAGACTATTTGGGTTTCAGATATTGTATAATTCTCGAATTCCTCCTGAGAGATAGAGCATATTTAGACACTGGAAACACGTCGGCGCACCTTGCCTACGGCAGCAATGAATTCACGCGGTTTCCGGTTCTTCATCGCTATCTCTGAGCCGAAGAAGACTGTAACATTATGTATAACGTTAGTAGCTAACGTTATAGTAAACTAGATCAGTCGACTGTTTCCATACCTGGGTTTGCAGAAAAGTAAAGCATGACAACGTCCTCCGCGGGGTAAAACTACGACTGGCTATATTATGTTATGAGGTGAGTAACCTCTACATGTTTACTATAGCCTACAGTAATAGCTGCGTTGTTATCCGGATTTAGGCATATGTTCCCACGTTGTGGATCCTAACTGTATTGCCTAATTCACCCTAAGAAATAATGTAATAGGCTACCTTAATTCAATTGTCTACACACAAATGGAGCTACAAACTTGGTTTACTTCATATCCCTGGTTTATCCTTTCATAGAAAAACTTGAGCTACTGTAAATTCAACTTCAACATGAATTCAAATGGCATTGTACATTTAAACGTTTGTGAATACATACTAGCCTACTGTATACTTCTACTATGCAGTTTCATTAGAAGAAGCGACCTGGAACAATGTTACATCAAAGCACTGCATTGACAGATGTCAGGCAAACTGTTTTGAGAAATTATGAAAGGAAATTACAGAGCACAATGGTAACCGAAAAACAAAATATATTCATCATTGCAGTAAGCATAATAGTTTATAAACTGTCATAGGTTTTCCTAATCTTGTAGAACAGCTCCTGTCCTGGGGTGAGCATGACAACTCCATGGGTCCACAACCTGGTCTCAGAGCATTTTGTATTATTCTGGTTGTAAATCCAAGACACTCCATTTAGTACGATACGCTAAATATACAAAAGTATGTGGACACTTCTTCAAATTAGTGTATTTGGCTATCTCAGCCACACCCATTGCTGACAGGTGTATAAAATCGAGCACACAGCCATGCAATCTCCATAGACAAACATTGGCAGTAGAATGGCCTTACTGAAGAGCTCAGGGACTTTCAACGTGGCATCGTCATAGGATACCACCTTTCAAACAAGTTTGTTTGTCAAATTTCTGCCCTGCTGTTGTTGTGAAGAGGAAACTTATATGGGCAACAACGGCTCAACCTCGAAATTGTAGGCCACACAAGGTCACAGAACGAGAGCCGATTGTCTGTCCTCAGTTGCAACACTCACTACCGAGTTCCAAACTGCCACTGGAAGCAACGTCAACACAATAACTGTTCGTCGAGAGATTCATGAAATTAGTTTCCATGGCCGAGCAGCCACACACAAGCCTAAGATCATCAAGCGCAATGCCAAGCATTGGCTGGAGTGGTGTCAAGCTTGCCGCCATTGGACTCTGGAGCAGTCGAAACGCCTTCTCTGGAGTGATGAATAATGCTTCACCATCTGGCAGTCCAACAAACAATTCTGGGTTTGACGGATGCCAGGAGAATGCTACCTGCCCCAATGCATAGTGCCAGCTTTAGTTTGGTGGAGGAGGAGTAATGGTCTGAGGCTGTTTTTCATGGTTCGGGCTAGGCCCCTTAGTTCCAGTGAAGGGAAATCTTAAAGCTACAGCATGCAATGACATTATAGATGATTCTGTGCTTCCAACTTTGTGGCAACAGTTTGGGGAAGGCCCTTTCCTGTTTCAGCATGACAATGCCCCTGTGCACAAAACAAGGTCCATACAGAAATGCTTTGTCAAGATCGGTGTGGAAGAACTTGACTGGCCTGCACAGAGCCCTGACCTCAACTCCATCGAACACCTTTCGGATGAATTGGAACGCCGACTGCGAGCCAGGCCTAATTGCCCAACATCAGTGCCCGATCTCACTAATGCTCTTGTTGCTGAATGGAAGCCAGTCCCCGCAGCAATGTTCCAACATCTAGTGGAAAGCCTTTCTAGAAGAGTGGAGGCTGTTATAGCAGCAAAGGGGGGACAAACTCCATATTAATTCCCATGATTTTTGAATGAGATGTCCGACGAGCAGGTGTCCATATACTTTTGGTCATGTAGTGTATGTTACGTTTCGTATGGTATGTATTCATTTGTGGATGTCCATCACCCATTTCATATGATATGTTACGAATCATAACTCTTATTATATGTCACGAATTGGCTAAATATATGATATGTTATGAATTCAAGCTAGGTGGCTAATGTTAGCTAGGCTAGGGGTTTGGGTTAGGGGTTATGGTTAAGTTTAGGAGTTAGGTTAAAGGGTTAAGGTCAGGGTTAGGGTTAGGAGAAGTGTTAGCTAAAAAGGTTAAGGTCAGGGTTAGGGAAGGGTTAGCGAAAAGGGTTAAGTAACCGTCTGTCTTATGTAACCATACCAAATGTAACCATACCAAATGTAACATATCATACCAATTTGAGTTTCCCAAATTAACATTTACTATGTTACCTTTAGTCTATGACACCAGGCTGGGCTTCAGGGCCTGTGGCCAAACAGCTACTCATTCCAGCTACAGACCATACAGCAGAAGCAGCTCTGGTTTCTGTTGGCTGGAGAATGCATGTGGCTCATTATTAGGGGTCACTGTGAGTACTGTATCACGATAAAACTTTGTTACTTAGACATACTGTAAGGTTAATGAAATAATTGTTTTATTCTTTATATATTGAAAACATCCAATACAGCAGTATTACACGTTTTCTAGAAGAGTTGTCTCTTAATGCTGTCTCCTAGCCTGTGATTGATTATTAAGCTCCCACATGAACTGTTCAGTTAGGTGTAGCGTCAGGCAATGATGAACATGATGCCTCATAACAATTTAAACCAACAAAGCTTCTCACATTTCATGTTAAATCAAATCAAAACTATTCACAGAAATGTTGCAACACACTTCATATAAAAAATACAGTTAATTTAACACTAAAAGTTGCAGTTTCTCCTCTTTTTATATTAGCACATTTTATGAAGACATTTGTGTTTCCAAACAAATATCAAGACTGACATTTTGTTCTACATATTCTAATTGTTGACTGTCCCAGTGTCCACAGACATTAGCCAGCTTGTGAGTAATCACAGCAGCCATCTAGCTGAACTGGGTGGAGCACCAGTTATCCAGTATCTTTCCGTGAAAGGTTAGACAAATGCCATAAATAATTGTCCAGAGAAGTTTCGTTATTATGTATCTTTCCATTGGCATGGCACTGTGATTATCTCAGGGGGATAAGGTCAGTGGGGCCAATAAATATCTAAACAGCCTTGCTTGCAGTGTTTGTGTGGACACCATCAAGCTGACTGTGACAGTAAGGATGTGAGACTGTCAGACATAATCAATGGCAACTGAAGACTGTCTGTGACAGTGAAAGTGTGTTTCTGGTTGCACCTCTTGTTTCTGTGTAGCCAGCAACTGCTGCAAGTGTCCCAAAGGGCACCATTTCCCTATATAGTGCACTGCTCCTAGTCAAAAGTAGTGCAGCATATAGGGAATATGGTGCCATTTGGGGGACACAGTCTGTGTAAAGAGGCCTTAGAGCCAGCTGATGACAGACTGACTGTATGAAGGAATGGACTGTGTCTGTGGACTCTGCCATGTTAAGCGGGATAGCTACATTAAGTGAAGCACCGATGCCAAGATGAGCAACAGAAAGCAAGTATGCATCCCAAATGGCACCCTATTCCTTATTTAGTGCACTACTTTTGACCAGAACCCTCAAACGTAGTGCACGTTATATAGGGTTTAGGGTGCCATTTGGGATCGCAGCCGAAGACTCGTAGTACTTTAGGCATGGATCCAGCTCCCATCTCGGTGGGATCAGAGATGCTGCTCTGATGGTGCTGGGTGGCCATCAAATGCTTAGCTAGTTCACTAAGCATCATGCCGATGCAGGGCTTGAATTTCATATTTGTAGAAGGGGTGGGAATCGAAAAAGAAACAGCTGTATTTATGCCCTCCCTCGTATTGCCGCCCATGCTTTTGTCTGTCTCGCTTCCAGTGTTTACTCAAGATTTGAGATTTGAGTCTTGAGTGATGGTGTGGCGAAGCTTCCCAAAGTTGTATCCCTTGATGCAAGATTTTGAATATAACCCCCCCCCCCCCCCCCCCCCCCCCCACACACTTTTTCATCAAATCGGCTTTTCATTAAGGTAGCAATTTAATTCCAATGTATATTTACTGCTGCACATTGTATTTTCTTTGAAAGATTATCCTTTTAAATTAACCTTTCAATTGAAGACCTTCTTTTCAAACTTGTTGGCCTCGTGTTCTATTATCTAAAAACGAAGTTGTGAGCCACAAGGTGTAACAAGGTGTGAGTCAACTGGCATTTCTTTTGTTCCCATAAAATGGATGGAAGTTATTTTCTGGGAGATGCTATAGTGTTGGAGACATCCCATAAAGGGTGCAAGTGTTTATGGCCTCATAAAGTCCCTTTTCTTCTGCAGTTTGACATCAAAAGGGTGTTTGTTGATATCATCTGACAGGCAATTAACAGCGTGCTAGTCCAAGACATTCCAATAGAGAGAATGATAATTAGATGTCCGTTTTGTTATCCACCGTAAATGTGATAGGAGGGCTCATAGTTGTCAAACTGCTGGCACTGGGGAATTAGGACGAAGTCTGCGAGGAATTGAGAGGCACATGTGGATTTTTTTCTGTTCTTCTGATCATTTTACTTTTCATCAGGCAGTCTGAGATTCTGAACATATTTTCAATAAAACAAAAATTGTTGTCCAACATCATTGGTATGCTCAATGGTTCATTGTACATCTCGACTTTTGACCACTTTCACCGAAAATGGACCGATGACAAAATTCCCTAGTTTTAAAGTTTTCTCATCATGTCCTCCAGAGATCTTGCAGATCATGTGGCTCATGCTTATGGTAAAGACCGCTGTAGTTTATTCAGTGTTATTTTTAAGACTGCATAATTCTGTCACAAGAGAATTTAGCTTGAGTGAGAAAAGTCATCGGCATCAGCTGGAGCTGTGCACTAGATGAGGAAGAATATTTGGAAAATATCAGGAGTTGAGACAGTAAGATGGTGGCCAAATGTTCTCATTATTTTCTGTTAAAAATGAGTCTATCACCATAGAAGCGTCTTGTTGAACACGGGAGGCATTGCTGCATTTCTGCATTTCTGCATTGATCTGAGTGCTATTGTCATGAGGGAAAGTTGTTCTGAAGCTTGTGCTCTTTTACCATCGTTATAATGTAATGTGCTGTGAGTCACGGATGGGTTGTTATTTGTTCTACTGGCATCGTTGATGGCGTAGGGGGTACCGTAAGGAGAGAAGCTTGTTAAAAAAATATGGAGTGTGGAGGAGGGAGAAATGAGAGGCAAGTCAATGAGTGGCAGGGTGTGCAGAAACAGTTAGTGACACTTTGGCGTGGAGTTCGGCTGTGAGAGAGTGAGATAGGGAGTGGATTGCGAGAGAGAGAGGATTGCGAGAGAGAGGGAGAAAGAGAGATAGCACGGCTACCGATTGCCATTGTTTACAGCAGTTTTTTGAGAGCCAACCTAGATACCACATAACGTTCTGAGAACCATATATTTCGTAGAGCTTGGTGAGTGTGTGGTTATCCTATGGTTATTTTGTATACAGCCTTCTCACAACCTTCTGGAAATGGTGCAGGATAGTTGCTTGGCTTTGGAACATTCTCAGCACATTAAAGAACATGACAAAATAACGCTATTTTATTGGTATTTCATTACTTTAAAAGAACATTTCCTTAAAGTTCAAACATGGTTACATTTAATACATGTTTTGGTAATGTTCTAGGAACGTTCTCCAACTGGTTTGTCATTGGGAATGTTCTCGCATAGTTAAGAAACAACGTTCTTTTGTGGGAATTTCAGTACTTCAGCATAACATTTTCTACAGGTTTCCTCATGGTTCTATTTAAAGTCATGTTCTTCAATTGTTCCGAGAGCGTTAAGAAACAACATTCTTTTGTAGGAATTTCAGTACTTCAGCATAACGTTTCCTACAGGTTTTCTCATTGTTCTATTTAATGTAATGTTCTTATATCATTATGAAAATGTTCCATAAAAACCACAAGAAAACATTAGTAATGTTCAAAGAACTTTCTAAGAATGTTTTTTAAAAACATACATTCTGTTCTCAGTGTCAACAAAAATCTTTATCCTCTATCTTGGCCATGCTCACTAATTGGCCACACCTGATCTTAATGAGTGCACGCTTACTTTGAAATGGGGTCTGTTTGAATGGACTAAACTGAAAGGCTTTGCATGAGTTTAAAACAAAAACATGGCAAGTTAGCTCCATCCTGGTGGTGCAGTAGACTAATTCCATGGATATGACTAATGCCTAAGCAAAGTAATTTCCATTAATCCAAAGTTATTGAAACGACCAGTGAAAGTTTTAAGGGAGTTATCCAAACACCTCCAGATAACCTTAACATTTAATTGAAAACATTCACACAATTTTGAGAATTTTCTCAGAAAGTTATTTCATTACCTTCAAATAATATATAATTTCGGTTCTCAGAACTTTAATAAAACCTCCCAGGAAAACTTTCAGGGGACCATAGTAAAATGTTCTCAGAACCTCCCTGCAACCTAAAAATGAACTTTCCCAGAACAGGAAAAGTTTTCATTTTGGTTCTCAGAACGTTTAAAAAACATTCAGTTTTACCGGTCAGGAAACGTATGGCTTCCTTCCCAGAACCGATGAGAAACCAAAAACATAAGTTCCCACAACTTCCAAGAAACCAAATGTGCTAGCTGGGAATGATCTTTTCTTGTGTGAGTCTTGGAGATCATTTAAACTGGTGGCAGCATGCAGTACAGAGCATTGTCAGAACTCCCTCATGCTTCTCAGACAGACACAGACAGAAGAACAAGCAGAGAAAGATACTTCTTAAACATACAGCAGTACAACAGGCAGGTGAGTGTAGCTGCCTGTAGCTGGGCTATTTCAGGGTTTGCTGTGTAAAGCTAGAGTATCATATGTGCTCTCTCTGCTACTAGCAACTTCAGGTGATCACAATCTCTTTTTTCAGCATGCTGTTTTGTGTTGTTGTTAGAGGTAGACCTAGAGGCAAATCTCATGTTCTTTCTCTGCCACTCTGTGCATCTTTCTCTCTATCTCTCACTGTCACTCTCCCTCCTGCCTCTCTCCGTCTCATTCTTGCTGTCACTGTCTGTCATTTTTGTACCTGCTTCTCTCTCTTCCTCCCTCTCTCCCATCGCTGCACTCCTCCTTGACAGTGAGTTGTCTCGCCTCGTGTACTCAGGATGTGTGGACTGGTTGAATTAACCAATTTCAAGTGTGGGGGAGAGTCAGTCAGGACCGCTGCATGTGGTTTGCCTGCCGTGTGGTGTGTGCTGTACAGTACGCTACATGTTGTATTTCTCCAACTTTTGCAGTGTATTGCCACACAGCACTTAATTTCAAGGCTTTCTAACAGTAACTACCTACCCCGCCACATTGGCAGCCTCACAACAAAGCTATGTCTCATTCTAACCATTTAGGGCTGGGCGGTATCCAGATCTTCAAACTTTCATACTGTTTCTATACCATACTGGGGTATATGGTATTAACCAATGTGCACACAAGGGGCACTATCCCCCCAGCCCCCCCGCAAGATTTTTTGAATATAAAAAAAATGGTATTGAATATCATACCGTCGGTATTTTCAAATACCCCTGTATACGGTATAAACAGTATATCGCCCAAGCGTATATTTGATATGCTGTTAAGCAGGGTTGGGGTCAATTCGTATTTTCTGAATTTAATTCAATTCAAACAATGAATTAGAATTGAACTAGAATTGGCCACACCCCACAGGAAGCAGCATTTGATTTGAATGAAACATGAAAGTCTCATTCATTTGACAAATCTTTTATCAAAAGGATATGACACTTAATGCAAAGAATACACATACCATTTCAAATATTAGTTTGATTATAACTCGTAGATTACCGTTTTTTTCTTTGTCATGAGATTAGATTGTTTCCTTCCATGCTGCAGCGTTTGATCTAATGCGTTCTAGGAAATGTATTCTGATATTTAAAAATATGAAGGGAATTATGAATTATTATAGACAACCCACAAGATGATCTTAGAATATTTCCAGACCGCTGTAAATATTTTGAATTGTTTTTGGAGCATAAGTTTTATTAAATTTCACTGAATTAGATTCTACTTCCTTTCATTCAAATTCTGCTGACTGTGGGGTGTGGCCAATTCAAATTTAATTCAAATTCGAGAAATTCATTCAAATTAAAGAGCAATTTGTTCAATTCAGAATTGACCCCCGCTGTTATGTTTTTTTTAAGGAGAAGGTGCATGTCACTCCAAAACCACACGCACAGCTATAGCCTCAACCTACAAAATTGCAGCTGCAGGGGGCACACAGTGCCATAGTCTCCTATTGTGACTCATACATAACATTCTGGTGTGCTCAAGGCGTCAGTCTACACCCACTGGGCACAGAAGTCAATTCAATGTCTATTTCATTTTGGTTCAACATAATTTAATTTAAATGACTTGGAAACAATGTTGATTCAACCATTGTGTGCCCAGTGGGCAGTTGGGACTGGAGCTGTCGAGATTCCTCACAAGTAAACAATGAATGCACTGTTGGTGTGTTTTAATGGCTGGAATGAATGATTATTTGCGTAGCATTATCGCATACTATTATCTGTCTGCTCATTGTGATGAACTACCATGCCTGCAAGGGCTGGAAATTGCCAGGGACCTCACGATACGATATTATCACAATACGAAGGTGCCAATATGATATGTATTGCTATTCTCACAATTCTTACAATTCTATATGTATTGCGATTAGGGCAGTCCCCGACAAAAAAAACATTGGTCGACCAATAGATTGGTCGAAATTTGAAAATGTGTGTGTTTTAATCAAATCAACTATATGCACTGAGCTTGTCTGATACTTTAAGCGAACTGTTTGATCAATTAATTAAGACACTGGAGGGAGTCCGACCGCAATTGATTTGATTGTGCCAGGCCTGGCTCAGACTTGCTGCACTGTGTTAAAAAGAAAAAACAGTGAGTGACTGTGTGACTAGCACCTGTTGTATCTCCTGCCTTCTGCAGCGACCACCATAGAACATCAACAGTGTGTATCGCACTGTCTGTGTTGCTGAAGCTGCAACATAATTACAGCCATTTTTGACTGAAAAGTTATGTTACCGAAATCCCTCATTTGTCTATGAAAAGCATTCCCTATTCCCTCAACCCTTGCTCTATTTATGTGAAATATGTACAATATGCATCGCATGCATGTGAACAAAAGGGCCTGACCTATAGCATAGCATAATCACATCAATAAATTGACTATAACAAACTTTGAACACCATAACACATGCCAGCAAAATGGATGCAGAGGATGTGACAAATAAATTAGAAATGGGGGAATGTTTTCTGGTTGCTCAGCAGGTAATGGGGAAGTCATATGTCAAATAAATCAGACTGGGGGGGAAAAAAAAACTTTATTTAACCAGGTAGGCAAGTTGAGAACAAGTTCTCATTTACAATTGCGACCTGGCCAAGATAAAGCGAAGCAGTTTGACACATACAACAACACAGTTACACATGGAGTAAAAACAAACATACAGTCAATAATACAGTAGAAAAATAAGTCTATATACAATGTGAGCAAATGAGGTGAGATAAGGGAGGTAAAGGCGAAGTACATACAATATAGCCAGTAAAACACTGGATTGGTAGGTTTGCAGTGGAAGAAAGTGCAAAGTAGAAATAGAAAATACTGGAGATCAAGATAAATAAGGTAAGGAGAAAGCACTGAGTGCATATTATGTGTGCCAAACAGGTGCTGTTAGATTACAATATAATTTTTCTGAATGTTTGGAACAATGTAAATAACACTAAATAAATTATTAATAATACCAGAGATGTGTAAAATCTTTAATACAGCACAGCAAAGATTAAAAACTGCATAATTTGTTAAATTGTTTATTCGACGTGGTTGAGTGAGGCTTGGTGATCACGGAATCAGTAGGTTATTAAACAAACACTCAAAAACAGGCAACAGAAGCAGGATCTGTCTTATTTCAGTAGATATAAATGGTTGATTAATCAATCCAGGCACATTTAACAGTTAGGCTATTGATCATACAGTAGACATAAATAAGTTGGTTTCCTCTCTCCTCACTTTTCTAAGACAATTAAGGCAAGGGCTGTTTTCTCTTCTCCTAACTCCGCCGCATTGTTCTCAACACCAATATGCGGGTTAACTTTGCTATTAAGCACATAGCAGCATGGTCTAGGAAAAGGCACCAATTCGACAGCGCACTGATGTGTTTCAGAACCGCAGACAGCGACCACTATCCAACACGGAAGAAAGCGCATTTGTTATAAAATAATAACTTTTATTTGTGTTGCACTATTGTTCTTATATAATATTACCATATACATTTTCAGTAGCACATGTCTTAGACTGATGGACTGCGCCATCCCCACGACCTCCACAATGGATCAGTCCATTCAGACAGGCTCGAATCAGACAGGTGTCTTGTACACCATTAATTATTATTATTTACATTTTGCAACTGCTCGACTAAAGAAGTCTTGGTCGACCAACAGCCTATCGAGCAAACAATTGACCAATCGACTTAATGGGGTCAGCCTTAATGGTGATTAGATACTGCAATTTTATTACGAATTTGATGTTCTAAACATATTGCTCTCTGTATGTCTGCTGCAGAGAGACAAGAAAGAGCATGAGGAATTTTTTTTGATCAGTCATGGATTAAAAGTGCTGAAAACATGTTGGTTCACTGTTTATGGAGGGGGCCTCCTGAGTGGCGCAGCGCTCTAAGGCACTGTATTGCAGTGCTTGAGACGTCAGTACAGACCCGGGTTCGGTCCCAGGCTGTGTCACAGCCGGCCGTGACCGGGAAACCCATGAGGCGGGTCACATTTGGCCCAGCGTCGTCTAGGTTAGGGAAGGGTTTGGCCGGCCGGGATTTCCTTGTTCCATTGTGCTCTAGAGACTCGTTGTGGCGGGCCGGGAGCCTGCAAGCTGGCTTCGGTTGCCAGCTGGACGGTATTTCCTCTGACACATTGGTGCGGCTGGCTTCCAGGTTAAGCGAGCAGTGTGTCAAGAAGCATTGTGGCTTGGCAGAGTCATGGTTCGGAGGACTCATGGCTCTCGACCTTCGCCTCTCCTGAGTCCGTATGGGAGCTGCAGAGATGGGACAAGACTGTAATTGCCAATTGGGTCGAAAAAGGGGTAAAAGTTTAAAAAAATTAAAAAGAAGATGGAGAACAAGATTAATGGATATATTGGGCTCCCGAGTGGCACAGCGGTCTAAGGCACTGCATCTCAGTGCTAGAGGCATCACTACAGACACCCTGGTTTGAATCCAGGCTGTATCACATCCGGCCGTGATTGGGTCCCATAGGGCGGCGCGCAATTGGCCCAGCGTCATCCGGGTTTGGCTGGTGTAGGCCATCATTGTAAATAAGAATTTGTTCTTAATTGGCTTGCCTAGTTAAATAAAAGTTAAAATAATAATTATATAAGAAGAAAAATACCAAAGTTTTGGCGCTGGTACAGCAGACTAGGGCTAGCTAACGCTAACTAGCAAAGAAATTGGTTGCGTTAGTTTGGACACACCTACTCATTCAAGGGTTTTTCTTTATTTTTACTATTTTCTACATTGTAGAATAATAGTGAAGACATCAAAACTATGAAAAAACACATATGGAATCTTGTAGTAACCAATTTAAAAAAACAAAACAAATCAAAACATATTTTAGATTCTTCAAAGTAGCCACCCTTTGCCTTGATGACAGCTTTGCACACTCTTGGCATTTTCTCAACCAGCTTTACCTGGAATGCTTTTCCAACAGTCTTGAAGGAGTTCCCACATATGCTGAGCACTTGTTGGCTGCTTTTCCTTCACTCTGCGGTCCAACTCATCCCAAACCATCTCAATTGGTTTGAGGTCGGATGATTGTGGAGGCCAGGTCGTCTGATGTCTGTTTTGGGTCATTGTCCTTTTGAAAATCAAATGAGAGTCCCATTAAGCGCAAACCAGATGGGATGGCTTATCGCTGCAGAATGCTGTGCTAGTCATGCTGCTTAAGTGTGCCTTGAATTCTAAATAAATCACAGACAGTGTCACCAGCAAAGCACCCCCACACCATCATACCTCCTCCTCTGTGCTTCACGGTGGGAACCATGTCATGCAGAGATCATCCGTTCACCTACTCTGTGTCTCACAAAGACACGGCGGTTGGAATCAAAAATCTCAAATTTGGACTCATCAGACCAAAAATACAGATTTCAACCGGCCTAATGTCCAATGCTCGTGCAAGTCTCTTCTTCATATTGGTGTCCTTTAGTAGTGGTTTCTTTGCAGCAATTCGACAATGAAAGCTTGATTCACGCAGTCTCCTCTGAACAGTTGATGTTGAGATGTGTCTGTTACTTGAACTCTGTGAAGCATTTATTTGGGCTGTAATCTGAGGTGAATGAACTTATCTTCTGCAGCAGAGGTAACTTTGGGTCTTCCTTTCCTGTGGCTGTCCTCATGAGAGCCAGTTTCATCATGGCGCTTGATGGTTTTTGCGACTGCACTTGAAGAAAATTTCAAAGTTCTTGAAATTATCCGTATTGACTGACCTTTATGTCATAAAGTAATGATTATTTTTGCTTATTTGAGCTGTTCTTGCCATAATATGGACATGGTCTTTTACCAAATAGGGTTATTTTCTGTATACTACCCCTACCTTGTCACAACACAGCTCAAACACATTAAGAAGGAAAGAAATTCCACAAATTACACTTTTAACAAGGCACACCTGTTAATTGATATGCATTCCAGGTGACTACCTCATGAAGCTAGTTGAGAGAATGCCAAGAGTGTGAAAAGCTGTCATCAAGGCAAAGGTTGGCTATTTTGAAAAATCTCAAATCTCAAATATATCTGGATTTGTTGAACACTTTTTGGGTTACTACATGATTCCATACTTGTTGATGTCTTCACAATTATTCTACATTGTAGAAAATAGTAAAAATAAAGAAAAACCCTTGAATGAGTAGGTGTGTCCAAACTTTTGACCGGTGTGTGTGTTTGACCGTGTGTGTGTTTGTACGTGTATGCAGGTGCGTGTGTGAATGCTAAGAGGTGTAATGTACTGTAGATGGCTCAGAATGGGACTAAGTGAAGCGTATGGGTGTCTGCTAGCCTGCCAAGGACTGGATGATCAGCTGATCTGCTTGGAGGTGCAGGAGATTTATGACCCCCCCAGAACAAAGCTGTGTCTGCCGTGGAACTATAAACCATAAATCACACAGAACTGGGTCAGACCGGGTCAGCAGCTCCTCTCATCTGTGTGTGTGGCTTGTACCTGTATGCGTGTGAGCATGCGTGTGTGTTTTAAGTGTTTTTAATGCTTTCCACTGAAAATTGTTCTCCCTGTCTCTGATGTTTGTTGACATACACTACCGTTGAAAAGTTTGGGGTCACTTAGAGATGTCCTTGTTTTTGAAAGAATAAAAAAAAAATTGTCCATTAAAATAACATAAAATTGATCAGAAATGCAGTGTAGACATTGTTAATGTTGTAAATTACTATTTTAGCTGGAAGCAGATTTTTTTATGGGATATCTACATAGGCGTACAGAGGCCCGTTATCAGCAACCATAACTCCTGTTTTCCAATGGCACGTTGTGTTAGCTAATCCACGTTTATATTTTTAAAAGGCTAATTGATCATTAGAAAACCCTTTTGCAATTATGTTAGCACAGCTGAAAACATTTGTGCATTTGTGCATTTGTGGGTTCGATTACAGGCTCAAAATGTCCAGAAACAAAGAAGTTTTTTCTGAAACTTGTCAGTCTATTCTTGTTCTGAGAAATGAAGAGTATTCCATGCGAGAAATTGGCAAGAAACTGAAGATCTCGTACAACGGTGTGTACTACTCCCTTCACAGAACAGCGCAAACTGTCTCTAACCAGAATAGAAAGAGGAGTGGGAGGCCCCGGTGCACAACTGAGAAAGAGGTGTCTAGTATGAGAAACCGACGCCTCACAAGTCCTCAACTCTGGCAGCTTCATTAAATAGTACCCGCAAAACACCAGTTTTAACGTCAACAGTGGAGGCAACTCCGGGATGCTGGAACACAGGAGTGATTGTTGCTGATAATGGGCCTCTGTACGCTCATGTAGATATTCCATAAAAAATCTGCCGTTTCCAGGTACAATAGTCATTTACAACATTAACAATGTCTACACTGTATTTCTGAACAATTTCATGTTATTTTAATGGACCAAAAATGTGCTTTTCTTTCAAAAACAAGGACATTTTTCAGTGACCCCAAACTTTTCAATGGTAGTGTAGATTCAAGTGGTTTCTCGAGTGGCTTCTATATTTTCCAGGTGAAGATTTGAGCTTTTGTGTGTATTACGGACGTATACGATGCTGTGTTCCATGTGGATCACAGTGGTTCATGTTCCTTGAATTAATATTGTAACCTTGCTTCCCTGAAGTCTTTGCTGTCTAGATGTATTCTGTGTAATAATTGCAAAACGTTTAGGTGTCAATCAAAGCTGATTATTTATTATCTTGTTCTAAAGCCAAAATGCCACTGTCTTTAAAAAAAAAAAATATTACCTCAAACTATTTTCTTCTAATTCTATTATTAACCTTCATTCATCCAGCCTTTCCACTGACATGAAGCATGTATTTTGATATAGACTGTAATATCTTAATGGCAAATTATGTTTTAGGTTTAGTGTAAGGTTGTAATTGAACTAGCAAAGTATTTGCCTGTCTGTATCTGTCACGACTTCTGCCAAAGTCGGTTCCTCTCCTTGTTCGGGCGGTGTTCGATGTCACCGGTCTTCTAGCCATCGCCGATCCATTTTTCATTTTCCATTTGTCTTGTTTTCCCACACACCTGGTTTTCATTCCCTCATTACGTGTTGTGCATTTAACCCTCTGTTCCCCCCATGTCTTTGTGTGTAAGTGCTTGTGCACATGTTGACTGGTGCGCGTCGGGTTTTGTACCCAAGTTGTTATTTTCTTGATGCCGTTGGTTTTGGAATTAAACTGCTCCAGCTATTACCTAGTTCTGCTCTCCTGCGTCTGACTTCCCTGCAACCAGTTACGCACCCCTAACAGAATACCACACCCGAATATGGAGTCAGCAGGAGCAGGTGCCCCTGGTATGGAGATCGAGGAGCGCATCCAGGAACACACAGTGATGCTCCACCATCTCGGCGCCGCCATGGACCGCATCATCCAAGCTATGGACCGCTGGGAGAGACGGAGAGTTCCTCCAGCACCTCCACCAGCACAACAGGGGCCTCCACTACTCACTCCCCCTGCACCCGGTTCCAGTGGGTTTCGCCTCACCCTCCCCGGGGAGTACGATGGGACGGCTGCCCGCTGCCAGGGTTTCCTGTTGCAGTTGAAGTTATACCTGGCAACCGTCTACCCGGCTCCTTCGGGCCATGAGAGGGTGTCCGCCCTCGTCTCATGCCTCTCGGGGAAAGATCGGGGTCTGTTGGTTCCATCCCCAGCACCACCGCTCCGATGCCATGGAGTTGGGAGGAGCTGCGCTCAGGGAGACCGGAGGAGGTTCCGTCTCGTGCACCATCTGTGGCCGCAGATGTCACACTGCCGGTGCCAGGTTGGTTCCTCTGGGGGTCGAGGCAGCAGGCAGGGCACTCTGGCGTCACCCCAGGTGAGAAGGCACCATTCTCACCCAGAGCCCTCTGTTGCACACATGTTTTTGTTCGTTACTTTTCCTGAGTTTTCCCTGCATTCCCAGCATAAGGCACTCGTCGATTCAGGCACAGCTGGGAATTTTATTGACAGATCATTTGCCCATAGTTTAGGGATCCCCATCGTTCCTGTGGATATGCCCTTCCCAGTTCATGCCATAGATAGTCGACCATTAGGGTCAGGGTTGATTAGGGAGGCCACCGCTCCCTCCTCTGGGCATGGTGACGCAGGGGGGTCACACAGAGAGAATCAGTCTCTTTCTCATTGACTCTCCTGCTTTTCCCGTGGTGCTAAGCCTACCCTGGTTCGCTTGTCATGACCCCACTGTTTCATGGCAACTGAGGGCTCTCACGGGGTGGTCGCGAGAGTGCTCTGGGAGGTTTTTAGGGGTTTCCGTAGGTGCTACTATGGTGGAAAGTCCAGACCAGGTCTCCACCGTGTGCATTCCCCCCGAATATGGCGATTTGGTTCTTGGACGGAGGGATTGTGCGATAAATCTCCTGGTAGACGCTGCACTTCCCAGGAGTCACGTGTATCCTCTGTCACAGGCGGAGACGGTGGCAATGGAAACATATGTCTCCGAATCCCTGCGTCAGGGGTACATTCGGTCCTCCACTTCCCCCGCCTCCTCGGGTTTCTTTTTTGTGAAGAAGGAGGGAGGTCTGCACCTGTGTATTGACTATCGAGGCCTTAATCAGATAACTGTGAAATAAAGTTACCCGCTACCTCTTATCGCGACTGCGATCGAGTCAATGCAGGGGGCGCACTTCTTCACCAAACTTGATCTCAGGAGTTCTTACAACCTGGTGCGTATCCGGGAGGGAGACGAGTGGAAGACGGCGTTCAGTACGACCTCAGGGCATTATGAGTACCTCGTCATGCCGTACGGGTTGATGAATGCTCCATCAGTCTTACAAGCCTTTGAAGACAAGATTTTCAGGGACCTGCACGGGCAGGGTGTAATGGTGTATATTGATGACATTCTGATATACTCCGCTACACACGCTGAGCATGTGTCCCTGGTGCGCAAGGTGCTTGTTCGACTGTTGGAGCATGACCTGTACGCCAAGGCTGAGAAATGTCTGTTCTTCCAACAGTCCTGCATTTCCACCTCAGAGGTGGAGATGGAGAGTGACCGCATCTCAGCCATGCGTAATTGGCCAACTCCCACCACGGTAAAGGAGGTGCAGCGGTTTCTAGGGTTTGCCAATTACTACCGGAGGTTTATCCGGGGTTTTGGTCAGGTAGCGGTCCCATTACATCACTGCTGAAGGGGGGACCGGTACGTTTGCAGTGGTCGGCTGAGGCGGACAGGGCCTTTGGTCACCTGAGGGCTCTGTTTACCTCGGCTCCCGTGCTGGCCCATCCGGATCCCTCTTTGACATTCATAGTGGAGGTGGACGCGTCCGAGGCTGGGATAGGAGCCATGCACTCTCAGCGCTCGGGTACGCCACCGAGGCTCCGCCCCTGTGCTTTCTTCTCGAGGAAGCTCAGCCTGGCGGAGCGAAAGTATGACGTGGGGGACCGAGAGCTGTTGGCTGTCGTCAAGGTTTTGAAGGTGTGGAGACATTGGCTTGAGGGGGCTAAACACCCTTTCCTCATCTGGACTGATCACCGCAATCTGGAGTACATCCGGGTGGCGAGGAGACTGAACCCTCGCCAGGCAAGGTGGGCCATGTTTTTCACCCGTTTTGTTTTCACCCTTTCTTACAGACCAGGTTCCCAGAACGTGAAGGCAGACGCACTGTCCCGGCTGTATGACACAGAGGAGCGGCCCATGGATCCCACCCCCATACTACCGGCCTCCTGCCTGGTGGCGCTGGTAGTGTGGGAGATGGACGCGGACATTGAGCAGGTGTTGCGTGCAGAGCCCGCTCCCCTCCAGTGTCCCACTGGGCGTCTGTACATTCCGTCTGCTGTCCGTGACCGGCTGATCTATTGGGCCCCACACGTCACCCTCCTCTGGTCATCCAGGCATCAGTCGGACTGTGCGCTGTCTGAGTGGGAAGTACTGGTGGCCCACTTTGGCTAAGGACGTGAGGGTTTATGTTTCCTCCTGTTTGGTGTGCGCCCAGTGTAAGGCTCCTAGGCACCTGCCCAGAGATAAGCTACACCCCTTACCCGTTCCACAGCGGCCATGGTCACACCTGTCGATCGATTTCCTGACCGATCTCCCCCCATCACAGGGAAACACCACGATCCTGGTTGTTGTGGATCGTTTCTCTAAGTCCTGTCATCTCCTCCCGCTGCCCGGTCTCCCTACGGACTGCGGAGGCCTTGTTTACACACGTCTTCTGGCACTACGGGGTGCCTGAGGACATAGTGTCTGATCGGGGTCCCCAGTTCACTTCGAGGGTTTGGAGGGCGTTCATGGAACATCTGGGGGTCTCGATCAGCCTTACCTCTGGTTTTCACCCCGAGAGTAACGGTCAGGGGAGAGAGTAAACCAGGATTTGGGTAGGTTTTTGAGGTCTTATTGCCAGGACCGGGTGGGGGGAGTGGGCAGCGTTCGTGCCCTGGGCAGAGATGGCCCAGAACTCGCTCGGCCACTCCTCCACTAACCTCTCCTCCTTCCAGTGCGTACTGGGGTATCAGCCGGTTCTGGCTCCTTGGCATCAGAGTCAGACCGAGGCTCCTGCGGTGGACCACTGGTTCCGGCGCGCGGAGGAAACATGGGACGCCGCCCATGTTCATCTTCAGCGCGCCGTGATGCGCCAGAAAGCCGGCGCAGACCGTCACCGCAGTGAGGCCCCGGTGTTTGCGTCGGGGGACCGGGTCTGGCTCTCGACCCGAAACCAGCCCCTCCGCCTGCCCTGCCGGAAGCTGGGTCCGCGGTTTGTGGGGCCATTTAAAGTCCTGAGGAGACTGAACGAGGTGAGTTACAGCTTCCCCCCCGATTACCGTATTAACCCCTCGTTCCATGTGTCTCTCCTCAGGGCGGTGGTGGCTGGCCCGCTCCAGGAGTCTGAGGTGCGGGAGGTTCCTCCTCCCCCTCTGGACATCGAGGGGGCCCTGGCATACTCCATTCATTCCATAATGGATTCGAGGCATCAGGGCAAGGGGGTTTCAGTACCTCGTGGACTGGGAGAGGTATGATCCGGAGGAGAGATGCTGGGTTCTGGTGGAGGACGTGTTGGACCCTTCAATGCTACGGGAGTTCCACCGTCCCCGTCCGGATTGCCCTGCGCCTCGCCCTCAAGGTCGTCCCCGAGGCCGGTGCCGGCGTGCTGCTGGAGCCGCGCGTCAAGGGCGGGGTACTGTCACGACTTCTGCCGAAGTCGGTTCCTCTCCTTGTTCGGGCGGCGGTCGACGTCACCGGTCTTCTAGTCATCGCCGATCCATTTTTCATTTTTCATTTGTTTTGTCTTGTTTTCCCACACACCTGGTTTTCATTCCCTCATTACGTGTTGTGTATTTAACCCTCTGTTCCCCCCATGTCTTTGTGTGGTATTGTTTGTAAGTGCTTGTGCACATGTTGACTGGTGCGCGTCGGGTTTTGTACCCAAGTTGTTATTTTCTTGATGCCGTTGGTTTTGGAATTATACTGCTCCGGCTATTACCTGCTCTCCTGCGTCTGACTTCCCTGCCTCCAGTTACGCACCCCTTACAGTGTCTTTCAATGTTATGGTGGTTGGTTTAACCTCTTGACGGTCGCCAAGGATAGGGGGCGCCACTGCGCATTTTGAAAATAATTCGTGCCCATTTTAAACGGCCTACTACTCAAACTCAGAAGCTAGGATATGCATATAATTAATACTTGTGGATAGAAAACACCCTAAAGTTTCTAAAACTGTTTGAATGATGTCTGTGAGTATAACAGAACTCATATGGCAGTCAAAACCCAGAGACAGATCGAAACAGGAAGTGGAATTCTGAATTGCAAACTCAACTTCATCACGTTGCCTATTAATCACACCGTGAGCTATGGTTCATTGAGCACTTCCTATTGCTTCCACTAGATGTCCCCAGTCTTTACAAAGTTATTTGAGCCTTCTATTGTGAAAACTGAATGAATGAGACGCAGTGGAACGTGGTCACACGGAGAGGGCCATCACCATTATGACGCCGGCGCCCCTGGTTACCCTCCCCTTTCGAAATGTTTTGAAACACAATGCAATCGTCCCCCTCGAATCTTATTGGAGCTCTCGTTGTAAAAGGCCCTACAGATTTATGTTATACAACGTTTGACATGTTTGAACGAACCTAAATAAGAAAAAAATGCATTTTGTTGAAAGAGTAGCCCCGCGCACGTCGGAACTTTTGGTTTAGCCTTCAGAACGCGCTAACAACAACAAGCTAATGGAACATAAAGGTTGAACTTTTTCGAACGAAAATACATTTGTTGTGGACCTGGGATTCCTGGAAGTGCCTAAGGATGAAGATAATCAAAGGTAAGGGATTATTGACAATAGTATACAAGACTAGATGTGATATGCGATTGTTCCAAGATGGCTAGCCTATTGCTATTGCTAGCCTATTGTAAAGTTATTTTTAAATCTATTTTTAAATCTGGCATTACAGGTGCTTTCAAGAGATATTCATCTATAAATCTTAGAATGACAATATTACATTTTAAAAATGTTTTCGAATAGTAATTTAGTAAATTGTAGCACTGTTTCACCGGATGCATTTGAGGGAAAATAGTTAGTCAACGTTACGCGCCGATGTAAAATGCTGTTTTTATATATAAATATGAACTTTATCGAACAAAAGAATGCATGTATTGTGTAATATGATGTCCTAGGAGTGTCATCTGATGAAGTTTGTAAAAGGTTAGTGCTGCATTTAGCTGTTTTTTGGTTATTTGTGATGCATGTGGTTGGTCGGAAAATGGCTATGTGGCTACTTTTACGATATACTCCTCTAACATAATCTAATGTTTTGCTTTTGCTGTAAAGCCTTTTTGAAATCGGACAACGTGGTTCGATTCAGGAGAGGTGTATCTATAAAACGATATAATTTGAAAAAACAATTGAAAAAAATCATTATTACATTTTGTTATGCTAATGGCGATATGATTTTTCGCTGGATGTCCGTCCCGTATGCGGCCGCACAGGGGTTAATAATCTCAATACATCTGCTGTGCCTATGGGGATCAAGGCTAAAGGTGAAACATGGATTTATGCAAAGGTAGAGGGAGATCTTGCCATTGACATGCTTTCATTATACTTTAATATACAGAACTAAAAAAATCTAAATCCCTTATTGACTTGTTATACAATATTTCAGAGACACACACATGTCAAGGAAAAGTAGCCTAAAATGAGTAGCCAGGGTGTAACGGCCGTCGTCAGAATTAGACCAAGGTGCAGCAGA
Source organism: Salmo salar (assembly GCF_965601325.2). Lineage (NCBI taxonomy): Eukaryota > Metazoa > Chordata > Actinopteri > Salmoniformes > Salmonidae > Salmo > Salmo salar. Next base: position 8,649,612 of record NC_138306.1, on the reverse strand, counting down.
GGATGTGTTCATCATTAGAATTTTAATTAAAAAACAAGAGAACACTACAAAAATGAACAAAAACGACAGCAAACAGTCCTGTTAGGAAAATACTCAAAACAGAAACAATTACCCACAAAACCCAAAGGAAAAACATGCTCCTTATGTGTGACTCCCAATCAGCAACAACGAGCTTCAGCTGTGCCTGATTGGGAGCCACACGACCCAAAACAAAGAAATACAAAAACATAGAGAAAGGAACATAGAACGCCCACCCAATGTAACACCCTGGCCTAACCAAAATAAAGAACAAAAAAACCCTCTCTATGGCCAGGGCGTTTCATTTCATTTCTAGAGTTGGTGTAATTTCAGGAAGCTATTTCAGTAAGTAATTTTTTTTAAAGCTGAGATGAATATAGAGATAAATAATCTGTGTCGGGAATAGGAAGTGAGGAGAGAAAAAGATGGATCTTAATTTAGTTGTGTCTGTATTGTTGCTCAAAGAGGCATCGAGTCGCTGCTGGAAATCAAACAATTGCAAATGCCTACTGTGTTTAGGAATGGAACTTATATTGTCAAATTGATCTCCAAAGTCGAGCAAAATTAAACATCATTGAGCAAGCGAACACTGAGTAGAGAGTGCAAAGGATGAGTGCTGCGAGCACACAGACCAGTCGAGAGCGCAGAAATTTGGTAGAGAGAGTAGAGGATGTGTTCCGCGAGCAGACAAGCCACACTTGAGAGCTTGCAGGTGTGATTTTGGGCGAGCAGAACATTATTGTTGCAGATCAAAAAGAAAATGTCTGAATCCAAAAATATTGAGCCGTAAGCAAAGAAACATGCTTCAAACATGTTAAAATGATTTAAAGCATCAAATTGTTCACCATAAATAGTCACATGGCTTTGTCCAGTTTTCTCTCTCAATTTCACAACTTGCTCTCTCTCAAGTCTTTGCACATTCGGGTTTCAATTAATTTTTTGGATTGGATTTCAGGCTGGTGTGGTTGGGCTTAGAGGCAGGTGTTTTTCTAGAAACCTTAGATTGGCCACTTTCATTGGAGTGATGGACGAACTAACAAGTACTTTCCCTTGGCCAGTCCAGTGTTGTGTTGTGTGATTGTTCTGCATGACGTCTTCTTTGGTGCATGACGTCAAACAGATGTGCTTCAGAGCCGTCGGTTTAGCTAGCTACATACTCTCATTGGCTAGCTAGCGTTCTGTTTTGTAAGATATGTTTGTATATTGTGTTAGATTTGTTCTTTATAAAAATAAATAAACATGTTTAGCCAACTAGCCGGCTTGAACAGTAAGCACCGAACGACTTGGGAAACCCAGCTTCAACTTGATATTTGAGCAAAGTCATTCGGAAATAAGTTAAATATCTACTATACCTTGAGTGGACTCTACTTGCTGAAGTTAGCTAGATACTTGTTAGCCAGCAAAGTTTGTCTGTATGATGAAAAGCAAACAGTCAGCTCGAGCTAGGTAACACAATTTTTCTTAACTTATCCACAAAGTGTATGTTATGTGTTTGCTTGATATGAGGGAGTTAACTCCAATGCATTAAAGAATAGGTGGAGTATGGGTATAATGGGGCTGTGATCAAACTCGTTCATCATACACTAGGTCCTGGACATCATTTCATATAGCTAAATATAATTACTCCATTGTTGGGAATAACATGTGCGTACAGACATAACGATGATAACATTGCAATAAAGGAAGGACTAGTGGGCTAATTTACAGAAAGTGCAGGAAATGAAATGAAGGCAGGATCCAATATTTACGGTATTTATTCCTCCCAAGGGCACTCACAGCATATGGGGATTTTGAATTATATGGAGACAGGAAGGGGAGAACCTGCTACATTAATACAATACATAACCAGTGCCAAATAATATAATGTAAACTGAAATGTATCTGATTAACCAGCTAAACGCAGGATAACATTTCATCATGGTACACACTGAATTCAAAGGAGGACTGAGGACAAAGCAACATCATGCATTCACCAAACATTTAACTGAGGAAAACATATTTGTTTTATAGTAATTATCTGATTGGGAACTACCATTGTCTATCAAATTACAATGTAAAATTAATTACATTTGGCTTTGGAAGTGTTATTGAGTACAGGCAGTAATACAGGAGTCAAATTGCATAGGAAGTCTCATCGGATCAGATGTTAGCCATCTGTGGAAAGAACACAAGTAGAACAAAGAAGTGCAACCAGATAACAAATGTATCATTCAACATAAGATTCCACCTAAAACAATGACACTGTACCGCTTACCTGATGGTAGGAAGGCAAACAGTTTGTGGCATGGATGTGAATGGTCCCTGATGATGCTGTGCACCCTACGCATACACCACTTGCGCTGGAGGTCTACAATGGCAGGGAGATGGGCACCAGTGATATGCTGGTTGGTTTTCACCACCCGTTGCATGGCCTTCCGGTTGGCCACGGAGCCTCCGCCAAACCACACTGTGGCGCAGTTAGTCAGAATGCTCTTGGCCGTGCAGCGGTAAAAGTTCACCAGGATCTTGGGAGACAGGCGGGCCTTCTTTAGCCTCCTCAAAAAGTACAGGTGCTGCTGCGCCTTTTTGATCATAGTTGAGGTGTTGAGGGTCCAGGAGAGGTCCTCGCAGATGTAGACACCCAGGAATTTGAAGCTGGGCACACGCTCCACCTCAATGAGAACTGGGGCGTGGCTGCAGCTTTTAGACTTCCTGTAATCTACAATGAGCTCCTTGGTTTTCTTTGCATTGAGGACCAGGTTGTTGTCAGCGCACCATGCAGCCAGGTGCTTGGCCTCTCTGTAGGCTGACTCGTCATTGTCACTGATCAGGCCTACCACCGTGTTGTCATCTGCAAACTTAACGATGGTGTTGGAACCGTGTACAGGAACGCAGTCATAAGTGAAGAGGGAGTACAGGAGGGAGCTCAGCATACAGCCCTGTGGCACACCGGTGTTCAGGTGGTTAGGTTGTCTAACCTGACAGACTGGGGTCTGTTGGATAGGAAGTCCAAAGTCCAGTTACAGAGAGAGGGGCTGATCACTAGGTCATGGAGTTTGGTGACCAGCCTAGAGGGAATGACCATATTGAATGCTGAGCTAAAGTCTATGAACAGCATTCTCACATAGGTGTTGGTTTTGTCCAGGTGGGTCAGGGCAGAGTGTAAAGCTGTGGAGATGGCGTACTCTGTAGACCTGTTCGGTCGGTAGGCAAACTGGTGGGGATCCAGTGTTGGAGAGAGGCAGGACTTAAGGTAGGCCAAAACCAGTCTTTCGTGGGGGTGAGTGCAACAGGTCGGAAGTCATTCAGGCTTGATGCTTCGGCACTGGCACAATGCTTAGGCATTAGGGTTATCAGTGTGGTTAAGGTTAGGTTTAAAATCAGGTTTAAAATTGTATGATTTTATGACTTTGTGGCTCTGCCAGCTAGTGACCACTTTGCACAGCTGGCTGTAGTACATAAGTTATCTCCATAAATGCCAACCTGCGTCTGTGGAGGGGGTCTTCATTACGCTCTGGCTGTTTTCCAGACAGCGGTAACGCTGGAACGTGTCCCAGGTACTGTTGGTGGCAAGGTCACCTCCCTCAGAACCTGTGAAGTTCTCCTAGTTCTTACAGTGGGGCATAAGCCCAATCTATAGAGAGGACAGAAAGATAAAGAAGATGGAATAAGATTTTGTATGAGTCGATGAGTGTGTATGGGATCTGGACATCGCTGAGTACAGAGTAGAGGGGCAAGCTCAAACGAACAGTGTAGTCCATCCCTGCCTCGAAACACTGGTCTAGAGAGCACCACATATCTGAGGAGACGAGAGAGAGAGACAAAGGGATGTCAGAACATTGCACTAAATCACACACAACGAAAGTGTGTGCAAAAAAACCCACAAGCATAACATACAGAGCGTGCGGACTCAAAGTAGACTCATATACACAAAACGTATATCCTGCACAACACCAGGGTCGCGTTAGCTTTCAAAAGTCTGCATTTTCAAAACGTAGACACTAAAAATCTGTTTTAATACACTGAACAAAAATATAAACGCAACATGTAAAGTGTTGGTCCCATGTTTCATGAGCTGAAATAAAAGATCACAGACATTTTCCATATGCTCAAAAAGCGAATTTCTCAAATGTTTTTGTGTTTACGTTACTGTTAGTGAGCGTTTTTTCTTTACCAAGCTAATCCATCCACCTTACAAGTGTGGCATATCAAGAAGCTGATTAAACAGCATGATCATTACACAAGTTCACCTTGTGTTGGGGACAATAAAAGGCCACTCTAAAATCTGCAGTTGGCATGCTGACTACAGGAATGTTCACCAGAGAATTGAATGTTCATTTCTCAACTGAATTTTTCAGTATGTACAACCGGCCTAACAACCACAGACCATGTGTATGGTTTGTGGGTGAGCGGTTTGCTGATGTCAACATTGTGAACAGAGTGCCCCATGGTGGCGGTGGGGTTGTTATAGGCAGGCATAAGCTATGAACAATGAACACAATTGCACTTTATCTATGGCAATTTCAATGCACAGAGATACCTGATAAGACAATTATCTGATAAAGGTAAATGAATCAATAATCCATTATGAATTAGTAGTTATGTAGCATGGATAATGAATAATCAATGTACTAAAGTCTCATAAAGTCTAGACATGTGTGTGTGAGATACCGGGAGTAGCCTTCAAGGTTCTCCTAATCTATGGGGGAAAGGAACAGGCAGTGCTGGAACAGTGATGGGAGGTCAAGGAAGAGATACTGTTCACCTACTGTCTGTGCGCATGTGTGTGCATAGGTTATCTACTGTTGGTGTGGAGGTGTGTGCGTAAGCGGAGAGAGAGGATTAAATGAACATCTTTGTGCATGTTGGGCAGAACGTTCTCTGAAGAAAGCCGAATGAACCTTTTGCAGAAAGCTGAGTCCTTGCCTAATTATTAACCCGGTGTCTTACAAAACCTGGGGATTAGTCAAGGCTTATTGATTGTTAATTATTATCATTAGGATATAAAATTCCTTTGACAATACCGGAATGAGATCCTGAGGCCTGTTGTCGTACCATTCATCCGCTGCATCACCTTATCTTTCCGAACGATAATGCACGACCCCATGTCACAAGGATCTGTACACAATTCCTGAAAGTTGAAAATGTCCCAGTTCTTCCATTTGCCTGCTTATTCACTAGACATGTCACCCATTGAGCATGTTTGGGATGCTCTGGATTGACATACGACAGCGTGGTCCAGTTCCCGCCAATATACAGCAATGCTGTAATATTAGCCAATGCACTCAAATAATAGCATGAAACCAGCTCATTTACAACCACACCTCAATACCAAGCATCTTTCCTGTGTGGGTAAGACAGCAGAGTTTTTCTATTGAAAGCTGTCAGAATTTAAGGGAAGTAATGAGAAATGAAAGAAAGTGACACAGTCAACCAAATCATTGGATGCTTCATATGCTGTGTTGCTACTTGCGGCTAAGTCAAAAAGCCATTCATAAAGAAGGTAAACCCCGTCATTGAATGGAATCCCTATCAATCATAGGGAGTTCCATGTTTTGAATGACGCAGTGAAAGTGATTAATTTTATGCTGTCCAGGCAGACCTCTGTAGCACTGACTGTTTGTAAGGCTCTGTGATGACAGTAGGACTGAGTATCAGCAACTACTGCTTCACACCGATGTCAGTTGGCTATCCAGAGGGAAAACACTTCAGAGGTGTTTTGAGCTGTGCGCTGAAGTAAGGGATTTTCTGTCTGAGCACTCACACGCCTTGTGGATGTGTTCGAGGACACAGACTGTGAATCCTGCCTTGCCTTTCTTGCTGATGTGTTCAGCAAACTGCACAACCAGAATCTAACTCTGCAAGGTAAAGACACACATTCTAAACATGTATGACAAAGTGTGTGGATTCATGAAGAAGATCAAACTCTGGGGGAGGAAATGTGAAGCTGAGGATATAAGTTATTTCCTGCAGCAGCACCTACCTTTCTACAGCTGATGCTGTAAGGGCTCCTATGGTGAAAATAGTAAGCTCACATTTATCCAAACTCAACAGTGAGTTACAGCTCCTACTTCCCTGGCATTGAAAACAAGTCTGCCAAACTTGACTAGGTGCATAATTTTTGTCATGATTGACAGTACCAACAACAACACACAGAAGTGTTAGTGCAAAAAGGGTCAATGCAGATAGTTAAATAGTTAACCAATAGCTACCCAGACTATTTAGCATTCTTGGAGGTAGAAGCTGTTCAGGGTCCTGTTGGTTGCAGACTTGGTGCATGGGTACCGCTTGCCATGCGGTAGCAGAGAGAGCAGTCTGACTTGGGTGGCTGGAGTCTTTAACAATTTTTAGGGCCTCTGATACCGCCTGGTATAGAGGTCCTAGATGGCAGAGAGCTTGGCCCCAGTGATGTACTGTCACAGTTCTGGTGTGATGTGGAGAAGGAATATCCTGATTTGGGGTTTACATGCACTGAATGAACTGCTGCCCATTGGATCTTCATACTTCATAACATTTTCATTCATGACCCTAATCAAGATCAAGCACAGTAACAGACTCGACATTGAGAAAAGCCTGATCACTGCTGTTGCCACACTTCCCCCAAGACTAACAGAGCTTATGAGTGAGAGACCGAGCCAAGTTTCTCATTGATTGGTGAGTTATAATGTTTCATAAATATTGATTACACGTATTGGGCAGTGGTGTAAAGTACTTAAGTAAAAATACTTTAAAGTACTACTTGAGTAGTTTTTTGGGGTATCTGTACTTTACTATTGATATTTTTGACAACTTTAACTTTTATTCCACTACATTCCTAAAGAAAATAATGTACTTTTTACTCCATTCATTTTCCCTGACACCCAAAAGTACAGGAAAATGGTCCAATTCACGCACTTATCAAGAGAACATCCCTGCCCATCCCTACTGCCTCTGATTTGGCAGACTCACTAAACACAAATGCTTCATTTGTAAATTGTCTGTGTTGGAGTGTGACCCTTACTATTCGTAAATCTAAAAAAAAATATAATATAAGGAATTTGAAATTATTTGATACTTAAGTATATATTTGAAATTACATTTACTTTTGATACTTAAGTATATTTAAAATGAAATACTTTTAGACTTTTGCTGAAGTATTTTACTGGGTGACATTCACTTTTACTTGTGTCATTTTCTGTTAATGTATCTTGACTTTTTATGACAATTGGGTACCGTATGTCTATAAAATGTGATCTTTGTTTTTGTATAATTTGTCTTGACACTTGAAGATGTGAACAAATCCTATAAAAAAAGATTCAACTGATGTTAAGAGTACACAAGTATTATTATAGTAGTACATTATAATTATTAACAGTTAAATGACAGGCATAAACAAATAATATTGATATTAAACCTAATTTTGTCCAATTTACACCTAATCTAGGAATCACATACTTCAGGCAGGCCAAAGTGTTTTAGAGGTACAGTACCCACTGGTATAGATGTCTGGCTATTGGGCCTATGTTATGAGGCCCTGTTGGTGGCTTGCTTGCTTCATTATGAATTTGTCCATCTGTCTTTGTCAAGACTAAACATACAAAAAAAAGTACATATTACTTTGGAAAACATCCATGAATTGTGACTATAGCATCATTCTTACTTTTGCACATCAAGCCACCTTATTCATCTTTTATTTTCACACATCTTTATAGAAAAACATGTTTGTGCTCTCGTGTGTTGAAAAAGGCTCCATAATTCATAGTTTCTTTCAATATTCTAAAAGCAAAAACCCCAGTGAGAGTGAAAAAGCAACAATGACCTTTAACGTTTACACTGTATGAAAAGAGCGGGTACTGAATGGTTAGCTAGCTACTGAATCCAGAGCAGCGTTATTCCCCTGGCCACCTTATGTGGTTGTTTACATGTGGATTATGTACACTTCAGAGTCACAAAGTAGCTATATGCTGGGTACTTAGTGGTGGCTACCACATTTAAATGGCCTCATCAAGTCCCTATAGAGTCAGTTATTATTAGTGGTTTACCGGTATATTCTTGGCTTGTAGTATGGTCTTAGCCTGTTTGTAGGTGGCTCTGCTCAAGACTCTCTGTCTCCCGCCCTTGTCATTCTGTGGGAAGCATAAAAGAGCTTTGCATTTCTCCTGTTGATGCCAGCAATTCATCATTGCTAAGCAGCTGTTCCCAGTAAAATGACTGCTATTAAAGCTATAATCAGCTGTTGAAACAGTAACAAAGCGTACTTACTGCCCCTGTTTTGTGTGTGGATTCTTTGTTTGTTTACATTTACTTTGTTTACAAACATTGGAGTAAAACAAGCTTTTATTTTGTGTTCTGATGGGATATGACAGTTGAACTGAGCTCATGAGGCATTTAGAAGTTATATTCTTCAAGAATCAATGGGTACATATCATTAATTTAAAGTCCAAAGATGGATGTAGCAACAGCAGATTACCACATTAAATTAATTATTATTTTATAATGCACATCATGTTGTTTTTTATGGTTGCTTTTACTGCTCTCTGAATGAGAATGGCAGTAAAATGTACTGTATATGCTTCAACATATGTCTACTAATTACCGCCTAACGTTAGTGGATTCATTGTTCCTTAGATGATTCATGTCTAAAAGAGATGTCTACTCTCTTTGTCTCTCTGACTGAATTCTGCAGGAGATAGTCTCCTTTTGTCACAGTCAGACACTAATATGATCATATTCCACATACAGTGCCTTCAGAAAGTATTCATACTCCATTACCTTTTCTACATTTTGTTGTCAAAGTAGGATTTAAATGGATGTAATTGTAATTTTATGTCAACAATCTACACTAAATACTCTAATGTAAATGTGGAAGAACATTTCTAACATTTGTCAAAAAAATATGAAAAATAAACACTAATATCTTGATTAGATAAGTATTCAACCCTGTGTCAATACATGTTAGAATATCCTTTGCAAGCGATTACAGCTGGGAGTCTTTCTGTGTACATCTCTAAGAGCTTTCCACACCTGGATTGTGTAACATTTGCCCATTTATTATTTTTAAAATTCTTCAATCTGTCAAATTGTTTGTTAATCATTTCTAGACTGCCATTTTCAGTTTTTGCCATGGATTTTCAATCAGATATAAGTCAAAACTGTAACTTCGCCACTCAGGAACATTCACTGTCTTCTTGGTAAGCAACTCCAGTTTAGATTTGGCCTTGTGTTTTAGGTTATTGTCCTGCTGAAAGGTGAATTCATCTCCCAGTGTCTTGTGGAAAGCAGACTGAATCAGATTTTCCTCTAGGAGTATGCCTGTGCCTACAGTTGAAGTCGAAAGTTTACATAAACTTAGGTTGAAGTCATTGAATCTCGTTTTTCAACCACTCCACACATTTCTTGTTTACAAACTATAGTTTTGGCAGGTCGGTTAGGACATCTACTTTGTGCATGACACAAGTAATTTTTCCAACAATTGTTTACAGACAGATTACTTCACTTATAATTCACTGTATCACAGTTCCAGTGGGTCAGAAGTTTACATACACTAAGTTGACTGTGGATTAGGACCTGCGCCGCTTCCTGTGTGAGGCAGGGTCGTACTCTGCGAATGTTGTGGAGCATGAACCTACAGGATCGGGTCACCGCCATGATGTTAGTGGAGAACGACAGGGTGTTGTCCAGGATCACGCCAAGGTTCTTAGCACTCTGGGAGGAGGACACAAGGGAGTTGTCAACCGTGATGGCGAGATCATGGAACGGGCAGTCCTTCCCCGGGAGGAAGAGCAGCTCCGTCTTGCCGAGGTTCAGCTTGAGCTGGTGATCCGTCATCCACACTGATATGTCTGACAGACATGCAGAGATGCGATTCGCCGCCTGGTTATCAGAAGGGGGAAAGGAGAAGATTAATTGTGTGTCGTCTGCATAGCAATGATAGGAGAGACCATGTGAGGATATGACAGAGCCAAGTGACTTGGTGTATAGCGAGAATAGGAGAGGGCCTAGAACAGAGCCCTGGGGGACACCAGTGGTGAGAGCGCATGGTGCGGAGACAGATTCTCGCCACGCCACCTGGTAGGAGCGACCTGTCAGGTAGGACGCGCCGGAGATGCCCAACTCGGAGAGGGTGGAGAGGAGGATCTGATGGTTCACAGTATCAAAGGCAGCAGATAGGTCTAGAAGTATGAGAGCAGAGGAGAGAGAGTTAGCTTTAGCAGTGCGGAGAGCCTCCGTGACACAGAGAAGAGCAGTCTCAGTTGAATGCCCAGTCTTGAAACCTGACTGATTAGGATCAAGAAGGTCATTCTGAGAGAGATAGCAGGAGAGCTGGCCAAGGACGGCACGTTCAAGAGTTTTGGAGAGAAAACGAAAGAAGGGATACTGGTCTGTAGTTGTTGACATCGGAGGGATCGAGTGTAGGTTTTTTCAGAAGGGGTGCAACTCTCGCTCTCTTGAAGACGGAAGGGACGTAGCCAGCGGTCAAGGATGAGTTGATGAGCGAGGTGAGGAAGGGGAGAAGGTCTCCGGAAATGGTCTGGAGAAGAGAGGAGGGGATAGGGTCAAGTGGGCAGGTTGTTGGGCGGCCGGCCGTCACAAGACGCGAGATTTCATCTGGAGAGAGAGGGGAGAAAGAGGTCAAAGCACAGGGTAGGGCAGTGTGAGCAGGACCAGCGGTGTCGTTTGACTTAGCAAACGAGGATCGGATATCGTCAACCTTCTTTTCAAAATGGTTGACGAAGTCATCCGCAGAGAGGGAGGAGGGGGGGGGGGGAGGGGGAGGAGGATTCAGGAGGGAGGAGAAGGTAGCAAAGAGCTTCCTAGGGTTAGAGGCAGATGCTTGGAATTTAGAGTGGTAGAAAGTGGCTTTAGCAGCAGAGACAGAAGAGGAGAATGTAGAGAGGAGTGAGTGAAAGGATGCCAGGTCCGCAGGGAGGCGAGTTTTCCTCCATTTCCGCTCGGCTGCCCGGAGCCCTGTTCTGTGAGCTCGTAGTGAGTCGTCGAGCCACGGAGCAGGAGGGGAGGACCGAGCCGGCCTGGAGGATAGGGGACAGAGAAAATCAAAGGATGCAGAAAGGGAGGAGAGGAGGGTTGAGGAGGCAGAATCAGGAGATAGGTTGGAGAAGGTTTGAGCAGAGGGAAGAGATGATAGGATGGAAGAGGAGAGAGTAGCGGGAGAGAGAGAGCGAAGGTTGGGACGGCGCAATACCATCCGAGTAGGGGCAGAGTGAGAAGTGTTGGATGAGAGCAAGAGGGAAAAGGATACAAGGTAGTGGTCGGAGATTTGGAGGGGAGTTGCAATGAGATTAGTGGAAGAACAGCATCTAGTAAAGATGAGGTCAAGCGTATTGCCTGCCTTGTGAGTAGGGGGGGAAGGTGAGAGGGTGAGGTCAAAAGAGGAGAGGAGTGGAAAGAAGGAGGCAGAGAGGAATGAGTCAAAGGTAGACTTATCCAGAGCGAATTAAATAATACAAATTGACAAGTCTCCAAATTGACAAATAAGACAATAAATTGACCAATACAAATATTTTTCTAATGAAGAGTAGACCTAGTAAAACTCACTTTTCTCTAACGAAGCCTTGCAGCCCCACTGTCCTGAATGATGGCTCTATAACCCAGGTTTTATCATGGCTTTGCCTGGTGAGCGCTCAACGCTGCAGCTCAGCCTCTGATACAAATTCGCCTCCTCTCAGCCATGTCACTGCCTTGGTCAGTGGTTTGTTTTGTGAGCATGCATATCATGATAAGCCTATAATGTACACAATCTTTCTACAGTCCACAAAATGCATTTTTATGCCTCTCAATATTGGAGCACCTCCAAATAAAATTACACAATAAACTAGGGCTGGGCGATATGGCCAAAATATTATATCACGGTATTTGAAAGTATTTTATGTTTTTTAATAATAAACGTTCAAAATTTGCTTCATGAGTAGTGCGTGACCCTAGGGTGGCAGCACATACATTCTAAGTGATTTCAATGTGTCTTTCTCCATTCTGATTGTTTTATACTGTTCAATTCAACTTCAACCCAAAAAGTCATAATTTTCATCAATTTCTGCATTTGTGATCATTTCTACACTGCCACGTACGGCTGCACGATATGGGCAAGTCATCTGGGCCTTATTTTTAACCAAATGTTGCAATTTGACTTGTGATTTAGAGCAAAACACTTGGGTTAACTGTTGGAATCATGGGAATAGAATGTCTATTCTAATTATATAGTTAGAATATAATAGTGGGCACTTTTAATACAGTGTTGTTTTGACATGACAACAAATGAAAATGCCAGGGAGGAGTTATTGTGACAGGGTAGGAACTAATGTGTTGATCGGTGTTTCCTAGGAGACCCTATAATTGGCTTCATTGAATGTTTTCTCTTAGCTACTTCATGTAGCTGACATATTCTTGCTTTGCGTTTACCTCTTTAATTTAGAAGACACTGTTGCACAAACAACATGCTGATTTAGGTCTACACAATCTCTGGTATTATCAGGCTTTATAGCGAATTACGCTTGCTCTTATTCGGTACATTTATTAGCTAGCTAGTGATTAGCATTAGCGGCTAACAAGATTTAGGAACAACTTGCTAAGAAAAGACAAACTAGCTGTTTGCAGATGTAAGAAACACAAGCTAATAGTGTAATTATAGAATGCTAGTATATTTATATTAAGAAGCAAAGTGACAACTGCATCGTTGTCATCAACAGTGTTGCATATGCTGCATTGACCATGCAGACTGAACGGAAGTGTCACGTGGTTGAGGACAGGGGGCGTGGCTAGGTCTGTGTGGAAAACGGCATAGAGAGAGTGGAGAGAGATGACTCAAGTAGGGAAGTAAACTAGAAAAATGGACGTTACACACTGCGTATCACATTCAAATACCGGTATAGAAGGTAAAGTAAAAACCCAAACCGGTTGGTGCATCAATACCGGTATATCGCAAAAAACGGTATTCCCGCCCAACCCTACAATCAACCACTTATATAGCTTATTCCTGGAGTTGGCCCAGATTGTTTGGCCGAGGGTAAGGCTCGATATGGAATGTATCGTGAGAATGCAGGAGCTGAGCAGAATGAATGGAAGGTAGTATGGGTGAGCTAGCTAACCGAGCACAGAGGTGGACCTGAGAGATTAGCTGGGAAGTTGACATTGACACATCTCATACATTAACAATAGAACTGCCATAGGCCAATGGCCACTTAAGTTTGATTTTGTAAATAAAAAAACTCAGCCCACAAAAAAAGCTATGTCCTGTTCATTCCCTGACTAAATGTTTGTATTTTACACTGCTCATTTGTCAAAATTTTGAAATCACAAACAGAAAAGTATTTAGAGCCTTTTACCTTTTCACACCTATTCCTAACTTAACCCGCCAAGACAATGTGCTGTAGGACGTTGGTACCCAGCCAGGCGCTAATGCGTCTCCCTGTCCTCACTGATTATTGTGCACCTTACTTCACAATTGAAGAGGTTGATATAATTTAGAAAGACAGTACTGTAATGATGAGTCTAGTCTGTATTTCGTGATGGTGCCGACAGAGATGGTTGCCTCGCTTCGCGTTCTTAGGAAACTATGCAGTTGTCGTGTCTTTGGGGTACCATTAAACTGAAGACATGTTTATCAATTAACTCCCTGTAATTATTATCATGCGATTAAACTGATTAATCGTTTAATTGTAATTAACTAGGAGATCGGGGCACCAAGGAAAATATTCAGATTACAAAGCTATAATTTTCCTAAAATAACTTTCCTATATTATAACATTATATATTATATTCTGTTATAGTATAGGCCGATTATCTTCTGGTTTAAATGGTGTATTTTACCTCGCGTCCAGTCTCATTCCAAACGTCGTAAATTGTTGTATCTGCACGAACCCAGTCTTTACTAAAATCATCCATACATCAATTGTCTTAAAATCATTTATTTACTAAACTAAGTAATTCACAGGAAGTATACAAACAGTAATTATCATCACAAAGAATTGGTAGAGTAATGTGCCCTAGTGGGCTAAAACAGGCATGGCTGGTGTCTTGTTGAACAATGGGTCATAAAGGGCAGCTGAGAAGGTACACAGAGTTCATTAATATTAACAATTGACAATTGAACGCTCACTCAATCGGGAACAATTGCAATCAATATATATTTACGCTCAGTGTGTCGTCGGGATCCTTGTTGGAGCGTCTTTCGGTTGGAGAGTTTTGTCCACGTTCTCTCTCTCTCTCTCTCTCTCTCGGTTAGAATGTATCTTTCAAAGCGACATTCATTAATGTCGTCATAGAATGGATGTTTCGTTGGTCTTCGCGTTCAATGATATAATTTACTTAGCTGCAGACTAATAATTAATATCAAAGACTTGTTCTTATTCTGTCAGTATCGATAGTCTAAAAGTTTCAGTAGATGGATTGGATGGTCAAACCTATTGGCCAACTTCTCGCAATGGAGTGGAGGCCTGGTCTGTTAGACTAGTAAGTCAGGGGGGGTTTTATAGTGAACATAGAACATGACGCCTGGTCCTGTCTGTGTCCCTGGGGGCGTGCCGATGACTGAGTTAAGCTTGGTACAGGAATACAACTCCATCACATTAACATCAGTACATAGCATCTCAATGTATTACAAAAGCTTTATCCTTATTAATACATTCTATACAACCATGTGGATGCAATTCTCATCACTGAGGCTATTATATAAACCGTTTTATGGTAATATGGCTATATTGTCTCTTCTGAGTATCACAAAATTGTACCAAGCGGACCAGTTCGTAGCTGGATTCTTCACCAATCTTCCATACCTTCTCCAGAACACAAAGGTCGCTTGGCTCCCCAATTCTGTGAGTTGGAAGAATTTCCTGTGTCTCTCTATGGGCCAAGTGGCAAGAGATTCTCCTCTTAGAGTTTTTACAACCCTTTCACACAGGGCCTGGGTGGGGGAAGGTAGGTTGGGGGATGGTGCGAGGGGGGAGGGGGGAGGGGGTCAACTGTCCTCCCTGTACTCAAAGAGGCCAACGTCATGACACAGTATTTTTATTTTTTTATGTATTATTTCTTACATTGTTACCCCAGGGAATCTTAAGTCTTATTACATACAGCCGGAAGGAAGTATTGGATATAAGAGCAACGTCAACTTACCAACATTATGACCAGGAATACGACTTTCCCGAAGCGGATCCTCTGTTTGGACCACCACCCAGGACAATGGATCAGATCCCAGTAGGCGACCCAAAACAAAGGCGCCGCAGAAGGGGTAGACTCTACATTTATTGTAGCTGGGGATTTTAACAAGGCTAATCTGAAAACCAGGCTCCCTAAATTGTATCAGCATATCGAATGCGTGACCTGGGCTGGCAAAATTCTGGATCATTGTTACTCCTACTTCCGCGGCGCATACAAAGCCCTCCCTCGCTCTCCTTTCGGCAAATCTGACCATGACTCCATTTTGTTTCTCCCAGCCTATAGACAGAAACTAAAACGGGAAAAGGCCGTGCTCAGGTCTGTTCAACGCTGGTCCAACCAATCTGATTTCATGCTTCAAGATTGCTTCGATCACGTGGACTGGGATATGTTCTGGATAACTTCCGACAACAACATTGATATATACGCTGATTCGGTGAACGAGTTTATTAGCAAGTGCATCGGTGATGTTATACCCACGGTGACTATTAAAACCTTCCCCAACCAGAAACCGTGGATTGATGGCAGCATTCGTGCAAAACTGAAAGCACGAACCACTGCTTTTAATCAAGGCGACCGGAAACATGACCGAATATGAACAGTGTAGCTATTCCCTCCGCAAGGCAATCAAACAAGCTAAGCGTCAGTATAGAGACAAAGTAAAGTCGCAATTCGACGGCTCAGACACGAGACGTATGTGGCAGGGTCTACAGTCAATCACGGATTACAAAAAGAAAACCAGCCCCGTTGCGGACACCGATGTCTTGCTTCCAGACAAACTGAAAAACTTCTTTGCTCGCTTTGAGGACAAAACAGTGCCACCAACACGGCCCTTTTAACCTCTTACATCTAGACGTTCCGCTAGCGGAACACCTGCTCCAATATCCAATGATGGGCGTGGCGCGAAATACAAACTCCTCTAAAATCCGAAAACTTCAATTTTTCAAACATATGACTATTTTACAGCATTTTAAAGACAAGACTCTCGTTAATCTAACCACACTGTCCGATTTCAAAAAGGCTTTACAGCGAAAGCAAAACATTCGATTATGTCAGCAGAGTACCCAGCCAGAAATAATCAGACACCCATTTTTCAAGCTAGCATATAATGTCACAAAAAACAAAACCACAGCTAAATGCAGCACTAACCTTTGATGATCTTCATCAGATGACAACCCTAGGACATTATGTTATACAATGCATGCATGTTTTGTTCAATCAAGTTCATATTTATATCAAAAAACAGCTTTTTTACATTAGCATATTGACGTTCAGAACTAGCATACCCCCGCAAACCTCCAGTGAATTTACTAAATTAGTCACGATAAACGTTCACAAAAAACATAACAATTATTTTAAGAATTATAGATACAGAACTCCTCTATGCACTCGATATGTCCGATTTTAAAATAGCTTTTCGGTGAAAGCACATTTTGCAATATTCTCAGTAGATAGCTCAGCCATCACGGCTAGCCATTTAGACACCGACCAAGTTTAGCCCTGACCAAACTCCGATTTACTATTACAGAAGTTTGATTACCTTTGGTGGTCTTCGTCAGAATGCACTCCCAGGACTGCTACTTCAATAACAAATGTTGGTTTGGTTCAAAATAATCCATCGTTGTATCCAAATAGCGGCGTTTTGTTCGTGCGTTCAAGACACTATCCGAAGGGTGACGAAGGGTGACGCGCCCGACGCGTTTCGTGACAAAACATTTCTAAATATTCCATTACCGTACTTCAAAGCATGTCAACCGCTGTTTAAAATAAAGTTTTATGCGATTTTTCTCGTAAAAAAGCGATAATATTCCGACCGGGAAACCCTGTTTTAGTTCAAAGACGAAAAAATAAAAACATGGTGTCGCCTTGTGCACGCGCCTCAGTCTCATTGTTCTCTGATCGACCATTATCCAAATGCGCTAGTGTTTTTCAGCCAGGGCATGCAAAGACATCATTCCGAGTTTTGCCGCCTTCTGAGAGCCTATGGGAGCCGTAGGAAGTGTCACGTTACAGCAGAGATCCTCAGTTTTCAATAAAGAGAGTGTAGAAGCCCAAGAAATGGTCAGACAGGCCACTTCCTGTAAGGAATCTTCTCAGGTTTTTGCCTGCCATATGAGTTCTGTTATACTCACAGACACCATTCAAACAGTTTTAGAAACTTTAGGGTGTTTTCTATCCAAAGCCAATAATTATATGCATATTCTAGTTTCTGGGCAGTAGTAATAACAAGATTAAATCGGGTACGTTTTTTATCCGGCCGTGCAAATACTGCCCCCTACCCTAGAGAGGTTAACCCTCGCAAGGCTGCCGGCCCAGACGGCATTCCTAGCCGCATCCTCAGAGCATACGCAGACCAGCTGTCTGGTGTGTTTACGGACATATTCAATCAATCCCTAACCCAGTCTGCGGTTTCCACATGCTTTAAGACGGCCACCATTGTTCCTGTTCCCAAGAAAGCTAAGGTAACTGAGATAAACGACTATCGTCCCGTAGCACTCACTTCCGTCATCATGAAGTGCTTTGAGAGACTAGTCAAGGATCATATCACCTCCACCCTACCTGACACCCTAGACCCACTCCAATTTTCTTACCGCCCCAATAGGTTCACAGACGACGCAATCGCAATCACACTGTACACTGCCCTAACTCATCTGGACAAGAGGAATACCTATGTAAGAATGCTGTTCATACTACAGCTCAGCATTTAACACCATAGTACCCTCCAAACTCGTCATTAAGCTTGAGACCCTGGGTCTCGACCCCAACCTGTGCAACTGGGTCCTGGACTTTCTGACGGGCCACCCCCAGGTGGTGAGTGTAGGAAACAACATCTCCACCCCGCTGATCCTCAACACTGGTGCCCCACAAGGGTGTGTTCTCAGCCCTCTCCTGTACTCCCTGTTCACCCATGACTGCCTCCAACTCAATCATCAAGTTTGCAGACGACAGTGGTAGGCTTGATTACCAACAATGACGAGTTGGCCTACGGTGAGAAGGTGTGGGCCCTCGGAGTGTGGTGTCAGGAAAATAACCTCACATTTAACGTCAACAAACAAAGGAGATGATTGTGGATTCCAGGAAACAGCAGAGGGAGCACCCCCCTATCCACATCGACGGGACAGTAGTGGAGAAGGTGGAAAGTTTTAAGTTCCTCGGCATACACATCACAGACAAACTGAAATGGTCCACCCACACAGACAGCGTGGTGAAGAAGGCGCAACAGCGCCTCGTCAACCTCAGGAGGCTGAAGAAATTTGGTTTGTCACCAAAAACACTCAAACTTTTACAGATGCACAGTCGAGAGCATCCTGTCGGGCTTGTACGGCAACTGCTCCGCCCACAACTGTAAGGCTCTCCAGAGGGTGGTGAGGTCTGCACAACACATCACCGGGTGCAAACTACCTGCCCTCCAGGACACCTACACCTCCCGATGTCACAGGAAGGCTAAAAAGATCATCAAAGGACAACAACCACCCGAGCCACTGCCTGTTCACCCCGCTATCATCCAGAAGGCGAGGTCAGTACAGGTGCATCAAAGCTGTGACCAACCGAGAGACTGAAAAACAGCTTCTATCTCAAGACCATCAGACTGTTAAACAGCCATCACTAACATTGAGTGGCTGCTGCCAACTTTCTGACTCAAATCTATAGCCACTTTAATAATTAAAAATTGAATGTAGTAAATGTATCACTAGTCACTTTGAATAGTGCCACTTTATATAATGTTTACATACCCAACATTTCTCATCTCATATGTGTATACTGTGCTCTATACCATCTACTGCATCTTGCTTATGCTTTTCGGCCATCGCTCATCCATATATTTATATGTACATATCCTTATTCATTCCTTTACACTTGTGTGTACAAGGTAGTTGTTGTGAAATTGTTAGATTATTTGTTAGATTTTACTGCACGGTTGGAACTAGAAGCACAAGCATTTCGCTACACTCACATTAACATCTGCTAACCATGGGTATGTGACCAATAAAATTTGATTTGATTTATGCCTATTTATCAGCAGAAAATAATTTGACCTTGGCCTTTGGGGGTTGATACCATTCTCTTTTAGGTTTTATTTACTATAACTCTATTACTAATTGAATTTATTGCAAGGGAAATGATAACATGCTCCATGTTGCAGTATGCTTTTAGAATAATGCAAAACATATATTTTACTCTATCCAGCGAAGCAAATGATGCCAGCCCACTGAATGAATGACAAATGGATGGAATGGGCAATAATTATGCAAGTTAATTCCCATTTTAATTTAAATTAGGCCTAATGGAATGATGAGGGTGAATAGGTTCATTATGTTTAGAACAACAATAGTGTAAAGATGAGTTTGTGTTATTCCTATTTATCAGCGTTGGCGCTCATGTTAATACCACGTACCTTGCAGGTTGATACCATTCTCTATTCAGAAAGAGCATGTTCTGCAGTTTCTATTACACTTACCTTTGTAAAGTAACTTTCATAATTCAAGAGTGCATCTCTATTTCCAAAGGCACCATTGCTCTGGCTACTAAGCAAAACTAGTAACATAATAAACTTAAAATGTAAATATGCTGTTTATTTATACAATTCATCCATCGCAGCCTGCTGCTTTTCTTTAGGTATACAGGAAATTATTTCATCTGTGCACCTGGCAGGTTCTATTATTATTAATACACTGCTCAAAAAAATAAAGGGAACACTTAAACAACACAATGTAACTCCAAGTCAATCACACTTCTGTGAAATCAAACTGTCCACTTAGGAAGCAACATTGATTGACAATACATTTCACATGCTGTTGTGCAAATGGAATAGACAACAGGTGGAAATTATAGGCAATTAGCAAGACACCCCCAATAAAGGAGTGGTTCTGCAGGTGGGGACCACAGACCACTTCTCAGTTCCTATGCTTCCTGGCTGATGTTTTGGTCACTTTTGAATGCTGGCGGTGCTTTCACTCTAGTGGTAGCATGAGACGGAGTCTACAACCCACACAAGTGGCTCAGGTAGTGCAGCTCATCCAGGATGGCACATCAATGCGAGCTGTGGTAAGAAGTTTTGCTGTGTCTGTCAGCGTAGTGTCCAGAGCATGGAGGCGCTACCAGGAGACAGGCCAGTACATCAGGAGACGTGGAGGAGGCCGTAGGAGGGCAACAACCCAGCAGCAGGACCGCTACCTCCGCCTTTGTGCAAGGAGGAGCAGGAGAAGCACTGCCAGAGCCCTGCAAAATGACCTCCAGCAGGCCACAAATGTGCATGTGTCTGCTCAAACGGTCAGAAACAGACTCCATGAGGGTGGTATGAGGGCCCGACGTCCACAGGTGGGGGTTGTGCTTACAGCCCAACACCGTGCAGGGCGTTTGGCATTTGCCAGAGAACACCAAGATTGGCAAATTCGCCACTGGCGCCCTGTGCTCTTCACAGATGAAAGCAGGTTCACACTGAGCACGTGACAGACATGACAGAGTCTGGAGACGCCGTGGAGAACGTTCTGCTGCCTGCAACATCCTCCAGCATGACCGGTTTGGTGGTGGGTCAGTCATGGTGTGGGGTGGCATTTCTTTGGGGGGCCGCACAGCCCTCCATGTGCTCGCCAGAGGTAGCCTGACTGCCATTAGGTACCGAGATGAGATCCTCAGACCCCTTGTGAGACCATATGCTGGTGCGGTTGGCCCTGGGTTCCTCCTAATGCAAGACAATGCTAGACCTCATGTGGCTGGAGTGTGTCAGCAGTTCCTGCAAGAGGAAGGCATTGATGCTATGGACTGGCCCGCCCGTTCCCCAGACCTGAATCCAATTGAGCACATCTGGGACATCATGTCTCGCTCCATCCACCAATGCCACGTTGCACCACAGACTGTCCAGGAGTTGGCGGATGCTTTAGTCCAGGTCTGGGAGGAGATCCCTCAGGAGACCATCCGCCACCTCATCAGGAGCATGCCCAGGCGTTGTAGGGAGGTCATACAGGCACGTGGAGGCCACACACACTACTGAGCCTCATTTTGACTTGTTTTAAGGACATTACATCAAAGTTGGATCAGCCTGTAGTGTGGTTTTCCACTTTAATGTTGAGTGTGACTCCAAATCCAGACCTCCATGGGTTGATAAATTTGATTTCCATTGATTATTTTTGTGTGATTTTGTTGTCAGCACATTCAACTATGTAAAGAAAAAAATATTTAATAAGATTATTTCTTTCATTCAGATGTAGGATGTGTTGTATAAGTGTTCCCTTTATTTTCTTGAGCAGTATATTTTTCTTCGTTTATACTTTGTCAAAAGAAGCTCTAACTAGAATTTATTAATCGCTATAACTCTATTACTAATCAAATCTACAAATAAAGTTGATCAAATCAATTAAACTGTAATGTTTTAATTGTAAAGTAAACTAAAACAGGCCTATGCTTTTTCTAAGACTTTGTAGAATTAAACGAAACATTTTCTTGACTCTATCTAAACAAATATCTATTGTTTTTTTGTTTTTTTATTGATATATTTCCACAAATATTTATTTATGCAAGTAATCATTTATAATAGTTTATGCACTATTTATCAAGCATTGGTGCTTATGTTGACTACACCTTGCGGGTTGACATGCATCTGATGCATATCCTAAATGGGACGCCTAGCAACGTCCTCTAGCGGGTACTTATAGTGCCTTCGGAAAGTATTCAGACTCCTTGACTTTTTCCACATTACATTACAGCCTTATTCTAAATTTGATTAAATATGTTTTTTTTCCCCTCAGCAATCTACACATAATGACAAAGCGAAAACAGGTTTTTAGACATTTTTGCAAATTTATAAAAAATTAAAATACCTTATTTACATAAGTATTCAGACCCTTTGCTATGAGACTTGAAATTGAGCTCAGGTGCATCCTGTTTCCATTGATCATCCTTGAGATGTTTCTACAACTTGATTGGAGTCCACCTGACGTGGGGATAGGATTGTGTCGAGGGACAGATCTGGGGAAGGGTACCAAACCATTTCTGCAGCATTGAAGATCCCCAAGGACGCAATGGCCTCCATCATTCATAAATGGAAGAAGTTTGGAACCACCAAGACTCTTCCTAGAGCTGGCCGCTCTGCCAAACTGAGCAATCGGGGGAGAAGGGCCTTGGTCAGAGAGATAACCAAGAATTCGATGGTCACTCTGACAGAGCTCTAGAGTTCCTCTGTGGAGATGGGAGAACCTTCCAGAAGGACAACCTTCTCTGCAGCATTCCACCAATCAGGCCTTTATGGTACAGTTTTACTGAATAGCCATTATTCAGTAAAAGGCACATGACAGCCCGCTTGGAGTTTGCCAAAAGGCACCTAAAGACTCTCAGACCATGAGAAACATGGTCTGATGACACCAAGTTTGAACTCTTTGGCCTAAATAGTCCCGTGTGGCTCAGTTGGTAGAGCATGGTGTTTGCAATGCCAGGGTTGTGGGTTCGATTCCCACGGAACCAGTACGGGGGGAAAAATTTATGAAATGTATGCATTCACTACTGTAAGTTGCTCTGGATAAGAGCGTCTGCTAAATTACTAAAATGTAAATGAATGCCAAGCGTCACGTCTGGAGGAAACCTGGCACCATCCCTACGGTGAAGCATGGTGGCGTCAGCATCATGCTGTGGCGATTGAGGTGAAGATGAACAGAGCAAAGTACATAGAGATCTTTCATGAAAACCTGCTACAGAGCGCTCAGTACCTGACTGGGGCGAAGGTTTACCTTCCAACAGGACAACGACCCTAAGCACACATCCAAGACAACGCAGGAGTGGCTTCGAGACAAGTCTCAATGTCCTTTAGTGGCCCAGCCAGAGCCCGGACTTGAACCTGATCGAACATCTCTGGAGAGACCTGAAAATAGCTGTGCAGCAACGTTCCCCATCCAACCTGACAGAACTTGAGAGGATCTGCAGAGAAGAGTGGGAGAAACTCCCCAAATACAGGTGTGCCAATCTTGTAGCGTCATACCCAAGAAGACTCAATGCTGTAATCGCTGCCAAAGGTGCTTCAACAAAGTACTTAGTAAAGGGTCTGAATACTTCTGTAAATGTGTATTTTAATTTTTCTATCTTTAATAAATTTGCAAAAGTTTCGAAAAACCAATTTTATAATAAGGCTGTAACGTAACAAAATGTGGAAAAAGTCAAGGGGTCTGAATACTTTCCAAAGGCACTGTATAGGCTGAATGGCGGTTCTGGTGTTAAGGCTTCCTGGGCGGCCAGCAGCTATCACTAGAGGAGGCGAAGGAATAGGAGCAGGAGGGGGAGGAGGGGGAGGAAGGTAGCCTATTACTGCACCACATCCCATGAATGGCACTGTTTCTGTTTCTTTAATACTCTGCCAACCAGCAGGATATTAGAAAGCAAAGTGAAGAAAGGCACCACAGTGACAAGAAAGAAATGAAGTCAGGTTTGCTCAGAGACTCTTCATTTGACTAATGTGTTTATAGCCAGAGTAATGAATCAAGTTAAGGAAACAACAGAATAATTAATGTGAGCTGTTCATGCTAAATAACAAAGCAAATACAGGCAAAACTGTTTTATTTCCCGTTGGAGTGAGCTGGTAGAGTTTTTCTCCTCTCAACTAATTTAATTTGCTAAAACCAGACATCTTCGGTCAGGAGACCTACTTATTGTTCTGTTCTGCATTATGCTTATTTTTTGTTTGTTGTTGTTAAGTTTTCTGAGGGTGTTTGCTCTAAAATGTTGTTAATTATATTTTAACATAATCAAATAAGAGAGTGGAAGTACTGTAAAGTAAACAGGATTTGTAAACTAAACTTAATTCCCTAAATTTAATGACCCCCTCTCAGTATTAATGCTGCTACTCAAAGGGAGTTATTGGAAGAGAGCGTCAAGTTGCTTGCTTCTCATGAACTCAATACTAATGCAACATCCCTGAATAGATACCATTACACAATATATGAAAAATAGTTCCTAATAGACCTGGGGAATCATGATAGGCACTTTGGAGCAGTTGCATTGACACACATTTCTCCTGAAATAAAAGTCCCTTTCAACATAAACTATCTATTTTTCCACTTAACTTGCTTCTTAGTTCAGAAGTAGGCTTATAAACTTAATCTTGGTCTGTGTACAAATGCCCTTTTGGGTTGCGTCGTGTGATAGTGTTTTGGAAATGCTGTCGTCCTGTGCTGTGCCATTAGTTCACAAGGTTAGACTTGCATTTCGTTTTCAACAATGGAGGTATGTATAAACCTTGCTGTCTGTCTCTACGACATTTGAAACATTTTGTCAATATACAAATTCAATCTCCAGCTGTCCCATAGTAATGAATGTGTCGGGTGTCGGAACGAGGTAGTGTTTTATGGATATAAACAAAGAAATGTCAGTTGAAAAAAGGTAAAACGAAACAAAGTGCAGCTAGTTTGCAGTCTTTCCCGCTTCAGTTTGAAGTGATTGTGTTAGCTATGTTGTTAAATTATGGCCTTCCACGTCGTTCATTATTTTCCATAGAACGCATATCCACTTGTTGATTATCCCTTACTTATTTGTTTTGTACACTGAAGTTGTTTCCCTGAAAGAAACATGGTTGCCACGCTCACTGTTGCCAAGCAATGTAGGTTTGCTCCATGTAACTTGCCGATCCAAGATCCACATACCAGCTGCCTTGGAAAAATGTCCACCATACACATGTTTGTCTTAATAGAGAGTCCAATAGAGTTCAGGGCAATTGAAAAGCAATAAAGTCATGCACAAAAACACATTTGTTTTCTATCTGTGAATAAATTCATTACATGTGTTGGCATGTCTTTGTTTATGATGATGGTGGTGGTGATTGTGTGTGTGTGTGTGGGTGTGTGTGTGTGTGTGTGTGTGTGTTTAGTCAACGCTGTTTTGACTACATGGAGGAATTGGGATAAATCCACTGAAACATAAAGAATGCATTACACTTTTAAAAACATTTTTTACACACACCATTAAATTCATCAGATTTATTTTTGGTGGTTCATCAAGGAGCCGAGCTGTTGAATATTTATCATGGCTGCTGCCTAGCTCGTGTTCTTAAAATAAGGCTCATTAGCACTCCCAGCCTCTCTCTCTCATTCTCTCTCTCTCTCTCTCTCGCTCTCTCTCGCAAAAGTTCTTCTTCAGAGCTGTTGTCACACTCTGAAGAGAAACACAAACTTGTTATTCATTTGAATTCACTGTCTGTATATCAGGGAGCTTCTTCTGTTGTTGTATCTTTTCAACATAGTTATTGTTTGTTGTGCATAGGCTATTGCGTGTTGTGTACCTATTACCATATTTACATGAATAATGAAGATATTTAATTAATTAAAATATATACAGTACCAGTCAAAAGTTTGGACACGCCTACTCATTCAAGGGTTTTTCTTTATTTTTACTACTTTCTACATTGTAGAATTATAGTGACATCAAAACTGTGAAATAACACATATGGAATCATGTAGTAACCAAAAAAGTGTTAAACAACTTCTTCAAAGTAGCCACCCTTTGCCTTGATGACAGCTTTGCACACTTGCATTCTCTCAACCAGCTTAATGAGGTAGTTACCTGGAATGCATTTCCAACTACTTGAAGGAGTTCCCACATATGCTAAGCACTTGTTGGCTGCTTTTGCTTCACTCTGTGGTCCAACTCATCCCAAACCATCTCAATTGGGTTGAGGTCGGTTGATTGTGGAAGCCAGGTCGTTTGATGCAGCACTCCATCACTCTCCTTCTTGGTCAAATAGCCCTTACACAGCCTGGAGGTGTGTTTTGGGTCATAAAAAAACAAATGATAGTCCCACTAAGCGCAAACCAGATGGGATGGCGTATCGCTGCAGAATGCTGTGGTAGCCATGCTGGTTAAGTGTGCCTTGAATTCTAAATAAATCACAGACAGTGTCACCAGCAAAGCACCCCCATACCATCACACCTCCTCTTCTGTGCTTCGCGGGGGGGAACCACACATGTGGAGATAATCCATTCACCTACTCTGCATCTCACAAAGACATGGCGGTTGGAACCAAAACCTCACATTTGGACTCATCAGAGCAATGGACAGATTTTGACCGGTCTAATGTCCATTGCTCATGTTTCTTGGCCCAAGTAAGTCTCTTCTTATTATTGGTGTCCTTTAGTAGTGGTTTCTTTGCAGCAACTCAACCACGAAGGCCTGATTTCACGCAGTCTCCTCTGAAAAGTTGATATTGAGATGTGTCTGTTAATTGAACTATGTGAAGCATTTATTTCGGCTGCAATCTGTAGTGCAGTTAATTGCCGGTTTCTGAGGCTGGTAACTGTAATGAACTTATCCTTTGCAGCAGCGGTAACTCTGTGTCTTCCTTTCCTGTGGCGGTCCTCATGAGAGCCAGTTTCATCATAGCGCTTGATGGTCTTTGCGACTGCACTTGGAGAAACTTTCAAAGTTCTTGACAATTTCCTAATTGAATTTCCTGACCTCCTGACCTTCATGTCTTAAAGTAATGATGGACTGTCATTTCTCTTTGATTATTTGAGCTGTTGTTGCCTTAATATATATACATATATATATACAGTGCCTTGCGAAAGTATTCGGCCCCCTTGAACTTTTCGAACTTTTGCCACATTTCAGGCTTCAAACATAAAGATATAAAACTGTAATTTTTTGTGAAGAATCAACCACAAGTGGGACACAATTATGAAGTGGAACGAAATTTTTTGGATATTTCAAACTTTTTTAACAAATAAAAAACTGAAAAATTGGCCGTGCAAAATTATTCAGCCCCTTTACTTTCAGTGCAGCAAAGATCTCTGAATGATCCAATGTTGACCTAAATGACTAATGATGATAAATAGAATCCACCTGTGTGTAATCAAGTCTCCGTATAAATGCACCTGCTCTGTGATAGTCTCAGAGGTCCGTTTAAAGCGCAGAGAGCATCATGAAGAACAAGGAACACACCAGGCAGGTCCGAGATACTGTTGTGGAGAAGTTTAAAGCCGGATTTGGATACAAAAAGATTTACCAAGCTTTAAAGATCCCAAGGAGCACTGTGCAAGTGATAATATTGAAATGGAAGGAGTATCAGACCACTGCAAATCTACGAAGACCCGGCCGTTCTTCTAAACTTTCAGCTCATACAAGGAGAAGACTGATCAGAGATGCAGCCAAGAGGCCCATGATCACTCTGGATGAACTGCAGAGATCTACAGCTGAGGTGGGAGACTCTGTCCATAGGACAACAATCTGTCGTATACTGCACAAATCTGGCCTTTATGGAAGAGTGGCAAGAAGAAAGCCATTTCTTAAAGATATCCATAAAAAGTGTCGTTTAAAGTTTGCCACTAACCACCTGGGAGACACACCAAACATGTGGAAGAAGGTGCTCTGGTCAGATGAAACCAAAATCTAACTTTTTGGCAACAATGCAAAACGTTATGTTTGGCGTAAAAGCAACACAGCTCATCACCCTGAACACACTATCCCCACTGTCAAACATGGTGGTGGCAGCATCATGGTTTGGGCCTGCTTTTCTTCAGCAGGGGCAGGGAAGATGGTTAAAATTGATGGGAAGATGGATGGAGCCAAATACAGGACCATTCTGGAAGAAAACCTGATGGAGTCTGCAAAAGACCTGAGACTGGGATGGAGATTTGTCTTCCAACAAGACAATGATCCAAAACATAAAGCAAAATCTACAATGGAATGGTTCACAAATAAACATATACAGGTGTTATAATGGCCAAGTCAAAGTCCAGACCTGAATCCAATCGAGAATCTGTGGAAAGAACTGAAAACTGCTGTTCACAAACGCTCTCCATCCAACCTCACTGAGCTCGAGCTGTTTTGCAAGGAGGAATGGGCAAAAATGTCAGTCTCTCGATGTGCAAAACTGATAGAGACATACCCCAAGCGACTTACAGCTGTAATCGCAGCAAAAGGTGGCGCTACAAAGTATTAATTTAAGGGGGCTGAATAATTTTGCACGCCCAATTTTTCAGTTTTTTATTTGTTAAAAAAGTTTGAAATATCCAATAAATTCCGTTCCACTTCATGATTGTGTCCCACTTGTTGTTGATTCTTCACAAAAAATTACAGTTTTATATCTTTATGTTTGAAGCCTGAAATGTGGCAAAAGGTCGAAAAGTTCAAGGGGGCCGAATACTTTCGCAAGGCATTGTATTTGTGTGTGTATGTCTTACAATATATACATTGTGAGACATACTCTGTGGGATATAGATATGTTTTCAACAATTGTTATGTAGCCTACATTACATACAAAACAGATAAATATAAATAATTCATATCACTGTGAATAAATACATGTACATTTTAATATCAGTAACATTACATTTTAATGCAACGTACATACTTGAATTGTGTACATATTTATTTTGGGTATGAGGAGTTTTAATGTAGTACTCTGCTCTACTCACTCCATTCCCTCCATTCCCGAAATCTTGTGTTCAGCACAGCAGGTAGTTTCACCTCATCACAGCCTCTGCATGGTGGGGTCTACCCATGGGCAACCCATTAATGTCCACTTCATAACGGCCTCCATATTTTATGACCTACTTCATCAAAGTTTCATAGAAGACTTCACTTGGCACTTCAACATTTTTAGAGCAAAATCATGTCCAAATTGAAAGCTTTACCTGCATGTGACTCTTTGCTGTTGGTTGATGGTTGGACAGTCACAGGAAACTATCTTTACCACTGCCTTAGGCGGAGTTACTGGAGTAGTACTGTACTGTATGTGATTCATCATCATTGATTTGAAGAGAGGGATTTTTTAGTATATAAATGGTCTTTCCATATACTGTACATCAGTGGAGGCTGGTGACCTGAAACATGGAGGAGGATGGGAGACCCACGGTATAGGCGCGGAACACACGGAGATGACAAAGTGTGTTTCAAAAATCGTCAAAGACTGACTATTTTAACCTACAACATTTAATAAAGACATTTATAGTACAATATTATGTGGAATGAGAATGAGAGGGCTACTTACATAGTGTTGGGAAGGGATCACAGCAGTAATTGAATGAGGGTGTGAGGCGTGTTCAGGGCAGGACAGGATTTGACTGAGGAGAAAACAAACAATGACACAACACACTACACAGTTAGACAAAAGAGCTAAGAATTAGTTAGTCCAAGCAAGGAGTAAAATCATTGATGTGTAATAATGTGATTGCGTATGTAATTCACTCGACAATTGATAGGGGAACTCACAGTGATGGAGAGGAAACATTCATTGTGCCAGTGGATGTGCGGGTACATGAGACGTGGCTTCAGTTCATGTCAGGAGAGAGTTGACAATGGTAGTGGAGTGGAGTGGTCCTCACCTCTTAATCAGGGAACAGGAGGGGATTTAGCTGTAAACACAAATAGCAGATACATTCCATTACAGCTGTGCCATTGTAGGTTTGAACTACAAGTTTCTCCATGAAGTTAAACTCAAAATTCACAAAGTCAAACACAGACTGCGCATCTCACCCACTTGACACATCAAAGTAGCCCAATAAACGTTCCTGAATGAAGCCCTGATCATCCACATATCTGACCATAACTGAAAACTGCAAGCAGACTGGTGGTACCATAGGTCCCGGAGTGGTGGGGCTATTTTTTACCCCCTGTGGCCTGGAGTTTTATCTTATCTGTTAACCTAACCAGGACAACCCTGGACCCTATAAGGTACGACAGTGATTAATCAGTTGTAAAAAGGTTTTATAAGGGCTATGATGTGACCAGTTTTTCCTAATCGGGTCATATGGTTTAAAAAAACTCCTGAACAAAAACTCCTGGCCCTGGGGGGATGAAAACCCTGTCAAACTGCAACTGCCTGCATATACATATATTTAGACTAGATTAGGAGGGGGATTTCCTCTACCCAGACCTAGAGACAGCAACTGATAGACAGTAGAACTCACAGGGCTGAGCTTGCTTTATGCATGTTTACATCATGCAGGCCTGTGCAACTTTAGGTTTTATAAAAAATGTACTAACATCAGTCATCACTGTTATGTCGATTGATTAATTCCAGTTAATCATTTTGGATTGAAAACATATAGGCAGCCTAGCCAGCCCAATTTTGAATATAAACCAAATTTGATCCCATTCACATTTTCTCCTGACACACAAATGGACTATAAATACATAACGTTACCAATTAGTTTACCCTGACCAGACGGACAGGGCGCATAGGCCGTATGCAGCTGCTCTTATTAGTAGCCTACAGTTGATCAGAATGAGAAATAGTCTCGTTTTCATCCCATACAGTATGTCAGATCTCTCATGTTTAGGTGTAGCCTAGGCTGCTGCAACATGTATGTCATCGTCTTTGCTAAATAAATACAGGAGCAAAGTGGAAAGCCTACTTGAACGCGCACGAAAAAAATGTCCTGTGTCAACCTCTCTCTTTAATCTAACTTTCAACGGATGATGCGATGGAAGCTATCAAATCCTTCTGAATTGATTTCGACATCCCAGAAAAGACAGTCGAAAGTTCCATATGTTCAGCAAGTAAAGCATCGTAACATGCAACTACCGCTGCAAGCTCCTTGTAGTTGCCCATGTTAGCGGAACTTTCTCTCTTGGCATGTCCTCTTAAAGCCAATACTTGCATGCACCAAAACGCAGTGGTGGGGATAAGCTGCTTGAGAACATCCCTGTTTCTTCTTACTTTCTCGTTGTGTTGCGCAGTTTGAATACACAGATCTTCATCATGATCGATGCGTCTTTTACCCAGAAGCTTGAATCTGATGTGGGCATCTATATGCTCCCTGCTTTTGTTTTTTTTTCCTGAACAATTTTTGTTCTTCATGTCACTGTACCCCCCTTTCACCCAAGGCTCAGACTTTCCAAAAAGCAGGCAAGGCCAGAAATACAAGCGGCTTGATGAAAGATTCCCTGTTAACCAGCTATACTTTTGATACCAGTTGGTATTGAACTCTCTCACCTTTTCATCCTTCTTCATGAAACTGATCTCAGGCAGAGGTCGACCCTCGGTTTTAATTTGCACCTTTTCCATGTACCCCAGAGAATGAAATCTGTTCTTCAATAAAAAGTCAACAACATTTTCAGTAGTGTTGCAGCGAAAACTGCACATTTGAGCTGGTAGTTAGCTACTGCTACTGAAGTTAGCAAGGCAAATTAAAATAAATTGAGCTAATTGGACACAAAAATAAAGTTCTAAAACTAAAACTATTTATCTACCTCTTCCATCTCCTGTAATTTGAAGAAACTAATTTGAATTGAATAATATCCCAAAAATTCTCAACTATCACTTTTCAATCTCTATCCAATAATGACACCAACTCACCAAGCTTATCAACACATAGAACCCCCCCATAATGCTCTGCGTCACAACCCCAATACAACACATTAGGTTCATTCTCTGATTCTAATCCTATCATTGGATGGACAACATGTCAGTTCATACTGCAAAAGCTTTGATTGGAGGTCGTCCTCCAAAAGTGGTCATAATTACCATGTAGATCTATGGAAGGGGTTGAGGCCTACAAGCATCCTAGCTTTTGTATTGAACTCAATGTACCCAGATGAGGACAGAAGCTAGCTGTCCTCCGGCTACACCATGGTGCTTTCCCAGATAGTGCTGTTGAAGTTACTATAGACCTTCCTTGCAAAACTGTGTTTTAATCAATTATTTGGTGATCATTTATGAAAATATTTAGTATAGTTTTATCTAAAAACGATAACTTTTTTTCATGTTTCACTATTTTTATTTTCAGTAAATTTCACTGAGTAGGATGGTCCTCCCCTTCCTCTTCTGAGGAGCCTCCACTGCTCTTCATCCAGTTTTACAAGAACAAACAGAAATCATAACATGGCACATTTACAGTAGATGAAAGAAAATCATCAATGCCTTCAAAATCTTTTATGTATAGTTGAAATCAATCAATAAATCAATAAAATTATATTTGTCACATGCGGCGAGTACAACAGGTGTAGACTTTGCCGTGAAATGCCATACTTATGAGCCCTTTCCCAACAATGCAGAGTAAAAGAAAGAAATACAATTTTAAAAAGGAAATAGTAACACAATAAAATAACAATAACGAGGCTATACACAGTGACTATTTTGCTAGCTAGGGCTATCTACTTTAAGGGCTGCCTGTCTTCCCAGTAGCCTACATGGTGTGTGAACTGCAGACTGCTCATAACTTGCAGATGTTTGATGACACATCAACCAGGATCAAGAGGCAGGGCAATTTGTGACTTGTTTTGGTAATCAGTAGCTGTATTGGAGGGGGAGTGGTTTCTCCTGTCCTAAGCATTCAGCAATTAGTACAGGGAGGTGTGCTCTTCACCTCTGCTAGCATTTAACGTTAGTACTTCAGTCACCCCTGGCTTCTCAGTGGCAGCTGTAAGTGGAGGTTGTGCCAGTGGCGGTCTCGTCGGCAAAACTAATACCGTTGCCAAAACAAAGATGCTTCTCCTGAGTTGTTCTGCGAAATTGTTCGAGGAAGTAAGATAGGAAGGCTCCACACCACTCTCTCACTTGAGTATCTTACCCAGTTATTTTCTGATGATCTAATTTTGCTCTTTTGTAACTTTGGCATCTATATGTGTGTTTTCTATACCTGTTCACTCCTCTCCCTGTAGGCTTTACAGATGCTTCCCACCCCTTGGCTGCAACCCTTCTAATTTAATGTACCCTGCATACACAATTCATTTGGAATTCCGGGTCTCTGGTAGTGTTTGTAACTGCCGAACTGCAGTCAAGAATGCCAAGTTAATTTCAGCCTATGCTGCCCTTCAGTCCCTTGACATTTTGGCCCTGACAGAGACATGGATCACCCCAGAGAACACTGCTACTCCAGCTGCTCTCTCTTCATCTGACCACGTTTTGACTCATAGTCCGGAGCATCCGTTCGTCCCATTGGTGGCACAGCGCTACTCATTTGTCCTAACTGGAGATTTTCTCTTTTCTCTCTCTCTCACCTGTCAATCTGCTCATTTGAATTCCATGCTGTCCACTCAAGCTTAACATTGTTGTCATCTATCACCCACCAGGTGCCCTTGGAGAGTCCCTTAATGAGCTTGACACCTTGATAAGCTTATTTCCTGATAAGGGCTCACCGCTCTTCGTACTTGGCGACTTCAACCTCCCGACATCGGCCTTTGATTAATTTCTTTCCAACTTTCTCTTTCCCCTCCTTACCTCTTTTCCCCTCATCCTTTCCAAATCCCCTCCAACTCATTTTACATTTAAGTCAGTTAGCAGACGCTCTTATCCAGAGTTAGAAGGATTACTTTATCCTATCCTAGGTATTCCTTAAAAAGGTGGGGTTTCAGGTGTCTCCGGAAGGTGGTGATTGACTCCGCTGTCCTGGCGTCGTGAGGGAGCTTGTTCCACCATTGGGGTGCCAGAGCAGCGAACAGTTTTGACTGGGCTGAGCAGGAACTGCGCTTCCTCAGAGGTAGGGAGGCGAGCAGGCCAGAGGTGGATGAGCGCAGTGCCCTTGTTTGGGTGTAGGGCCTGATCAGAGCCTGAAGGTACGGAGGTGCCATTCCCCTCACAGCTCCGTAGGCAATCACCATGGTCTTGTAGTGGATGCGAGCTTCAACTGGAAGCCAGTGGAGAGAGCGGAGGAGCGGGGTGACGTGAGAGAACTTGGGAAGGTTGAACACCAGATGGGCTGCGGCGTTTTGGATGAGTTGTAGGGGTTTAATGGCACAGGCAGGGAGCCCAGCCAACTGTGAGTTGCAGTAATCCAGATGGGAGATGACAAGTGCCTGGATTAGGACCTGCGCCGCTTCCTGTGTGAGGCAGGGTCGTACTCTGCGAATGTTGTAGAGCATGAACCTACAGGATCGGGTCACCGCCTTGATGTTAGTGGAGAACGACAGGGTGTTGTCCAGGGTCACGCCAAGGTTCTTAGCACTCTGGGAGGAGGACACAATGGAGTTGTCAACGGTGATGGCAAGATCATGGAACGGGCAGTCCTTCCCCGGGAGGAAGAGCAGCTCCGTCTTGCCGAGGTTCAGCTTGAGGTGGTGATCCGTCATCCACACTGATATGTCTGCCAGACATGCAGAGATGCGATTCGCCACCTGGTTATCAGAAGGGGGAAAGGAGAAGATTAATTGTGTGTCGTCTGCATAGCAATGATAGGAGAGACCATGTGAGGATATGACAGAGCCAAGTGACTTGGTGTGTAGCGAGAATAGGAGAGGGCCTAGAACAGAGCCCTGGGGGACACCAGTGATGAGAGCACGTGGTGCGGAGACAGATTCTCGCCACGCCACCTGGTAGGAGCGACCTGTCAGGTAGGACGCAATCCAAGCGTGGGCCGCGCCGGAGATGCCCAACTCGGAGAGGGTGGAGAGGAGGATCTGATGGTTCACAGTATCAAAGGCAGCAGATAGGTCTAGAAGGATGAGAGCAGAGGAGAGAGAGTTAGCTTTAGCAGTGCGGAGAGCCTCCGTGACACAGAGAAGAGCAGTCTCAGTTGAATGACCAGTCTTGAAACCTGACTGATTTGGATCAAGAAGGTCATTCTGAGAGAGATAGCAGGAGAGCTGGCCAAGGACGGCACGTTCAAGAGTTTTGGAGAGAAAAGAAAGAAGGGATACGGAAGGGACGTAGCCAGCGGTCAGCGGTCAAGGATGAGTTGATGAGCGAGGTGAGGTAAGGGAGAAGGTCTCCGGAAATGGTCTGGAGAAGAGAGGAGGGGATAGGGTCAAGCGGGCAGGTTGTTGGGCGGCCGGCCGTCACAAGACGCAAGATTTCATCTGGAGAGAGAGGGGAGAAAGAGGTCAAAGCACAGGGTAGGGCAGTGTGAGCAGGACCAGCGGTGTCGTTTGACTTAGCAAACGAGGATCGGATGTCGTTGACCTTCTTTTCAAAATCGTTGACAAAGTCATCCGCAGAGAGGGAGAAGGGGGGGTGAGGGGGAGGAGGATTCAGGAGGGAGGAGAAGGTGGCGAAGAGCTTCCTAGGGTTTGAGGCAGATGCTTGGAATTTAGAGTGGTAGAAAGTGGCTTTAGCAGCAGAGACAGAAGAGGAAAATGTAGAGAGGAGGGAGTGAAAGGATGCCAGGTCCGCAGGGAGGCGAGTTTTCCTCCATTTCCGCTCGGCTGCCCGGAGCCCTGTTCTGTGAGCTCGCAATGAGTCGTTGAGCCACAGAGCACGAGGGGAGGACCGAGCCGGCCTGGAGGATAGGGGACATAGAGAGTCAAAGGATGCAGAAAGGGAGGAGATGAGGGTTGAGGAGGCAGAATCAGGAGATAGGTTGGAGAAGGTTTGAGCAGAGGGAAGAGATGATAGGATGGAAGAGGAGAGAGTAGCGTGAGAGAGAGAGCGAAGCTTGGGACGGCGCAATACCATCCGAGTAGGGGCAGAGTGAGAAGTGTTGGATGAGAGCGAGAGGGAAAAGGATACAAGGTAGTGGTCGGAGACTTGGAGGGGAGTTGCAATGAGATTAGTGGAAGAACAGCATCTAGTAAAGATGAGGTCAAGCGTATTGCCTGCTTTGTGAGTAGGGGGGGAAGGTGAGAGGGTGAGGTCAAAAGAGGAGAGGAGTGGAAAGGAGGCAGAGAGGAATGAGTCAAAGGTAGACGTGGGGAGGTTAAAGTCACCCAGAACTGTGAGAGGTGAGCCATCCTCAGGAAAGGAACTTATCAAGGCGTCAAGCTCAATGATGAACTCTCCAAGGGAACCTGGAGGGCGATAAATGATAAGGATGTTAAGCTTGAAAGGGCTGGTAACTGTGACAGCATGGAATTCAAAGGAGGCGATAGACAGATGGGTCAGGGGAGAAAGAGAGAATGTCCACTTGGGAGAGATGAGGATCCCAGTGCCACCACCCCGCTGACCAGAAGCTCTCGGGTTATGTGAGAACACGTGGGCAGACGAGGAGAGAGCAGTAGGAGTAGCAGTGTTATCTGTGCTAATCAATGTTTCCGTCAGCGCCAAGAAGTCGAGGGACTGGAGGGTAGCATAGGCTGAGATGAACTCTGCCTTGTTGGCCGCAGACCTGCAGTTCCAGAGGCTGCCGGAGACCTTCAAGACGTTCCTTTGTAATGTATTTAGTTTCTTCAATGCTGCTCGTCGGTAATAGTTGGCTAGGTTTGGAAATGGCGTCGCGGGGGACGAAAATAGCTTGCCAGATAACCCTCGATAATTACTCTAAACTACGACAAAGACAACTTATTGACTAAAATGACTAAAATGATACAGTACTGCTGGCTGGTAAAGTAGGCTAGCTAGCAGTGGCTGCGTTGTTGACTTTGTTTGAAAGTGTAGCTGGCTAGGTAACCTCGATAGTTTCAGTGCTACACCTTATCATGATACAAAGGCAACTATGTAGCTAGCTAACACTAGCTAACCTGGCTAGCTAACCTCGATAATTACTCTAAACTACACAATTATCTTAGATACAAAGACAGCTAAGTAGCTAGCTAAAAAATTGCTCAGATCAAACCGTTGTAATGTAATGAGATGTAATATTACCTGCGGAGCGGAGTGCAACACGACTACTCGCTCGCTACTCGCTCCAAGCTCACAATGCAGGCAATATGCTTTACCTCAACTTTACTAGAGGCTGTTCTCATTGCAATCCCCCTCCAGGCCTCTGATCACTACTTTGTTTCTTTCTGTCTCATTTTCCTCCAACCCTAGTCATTCAGCCCAGATGGCCATGCGCGTCACAATCTTCGCTCTCTCTCTCCCACTATTCTCTCCTCTTCTTATTATGCCTCTTCGACCCTACTCTCCTCGCTTGACTCGCACTGTCCCCTCTCAGCCCTCCTCTCCTGTTCCGTGGCTGAGTGACTTATCGCGAGCTTACAGAACAGGGCTGCGGACAGCTGAACGAAAATGGTGGAAAACTAAACTTCTGGAGGACCTATCATCCTTTCACTGTCTACCTTCTCTTCTTCTGTATCCACTGCTAAAGCCACTTTATATCACTCTAAATTTCAAGTTTCTGCCTCTAACCCTAGGAAACTCTTTTCCACCTTCTCCTCAACCCTCCACCCCCTCCCCCTCC